>NC_092719.1:57881076-58590243 GCF_047496885.1 Scyliorhinus torazame
CCAGGGGGTCAGTCTTATGGCTCCGAACGTTTTTTCGGAGGAGGACTGGACCCGGTGTCATCAGCCAGGGTGGGAGCGAGGCCCCTGAGGTAGCTCCCCTAGGGAAAACAAACAAGCGGTCATGAGGAGTCTGGTTTGTGGCCGTGCAAAGGAGGGACCTAATAGCGTGAAGTGCATCGGGGAGGACCTCTTACCAGTGAGAAACTGGGATATTCCTGGACCGTGGGGTCAGTAGGGCGGTCTTCCAGACCATTGCGTTCTCCCTCTCCACCTGTCCGTTTCCCCTGGGGTTATAACTGGTAGTCCTGCTCGAGGCGATGCCCTTACTGAGCAGGTACTGACGCAGTTCGTCGCTCATGAACATCAAGCCCCGGGCACTGTGGACATAACTGGGGAAACCAACAGGGTGAAGACACTATGCAGGGCTTTAATGACAGTGGGGGTGGTCATATCGAGGCAGGGAATGGCAAACGGGAAGCGGGAGAATTCATCTATGATGTTAAGGAAGTATGTGTTGCGGTTATTGGTGGGGAGGGGCCCTTTGAAATCGATACTGAGGCGTTCAAAGGGCCGTGATGCCTTTACCAGGTGGGCCTTATCCGGTCGATAGAAGTGCAGCTTACATTCCGCACAGATTCGGCAGTCTCTGGTTATAGCTCTGACCTCCTCGGTGGAGTCGGGCAGGTTGCGGGCCTTGATGTAATGGGCGAGCCGGGTGACCCCCGGGTGGCAGAGGTCATCGTGGATAGCCCGTAGACGGTCATCTTGCGCGCTGGCGCATGTGCCGCGGGACAGGGCATCTGGGGGCTCGTTGAGCTTCCCAGGACGATATACTATATTGTAGTTATAGGTGGAGAGTTCGATCCTCCACCTCAAGATCTTATCATTCTTGATCTTGCCCCGCTGCGTATTGTCAAACATGAAGGCAACCGATCGTTGGTCGGTGATGAGAGTAAACCTCCTACCAGCGGGGTAGTGCCTTCAGTGCCGCACGGCTTCCACGATGGCTTGGGCTTCTTTATGACCGAGGAGTGTCGAATTTCAGAGGTGGTGAGGGTGCGTGAAAGGAACTCTACCTGATGCCGGCTTGGTTGAGGGTGGTGGTGAGAGCGACCTCTGAGGCGTCACTCTCCAGCTGAGAGGGCAGCAGTCATTTGGTCTAACAGCGAGTCTTTGCCATAAAATTGAACTCCCGTCAAAACTAAAAGACTATTGCCATGAGAATTGTATGCACAGTCCAGTAATTTGAAAGCCAATGCAGTCTCTGGGATTTCAAGGTCTAATGTTTTCAGTCTCTTAGTCCATTATTAAAGTCCATAAGGGGGAGGCAGTGCCGTAGTGGTATTTTCACTGGACTAATAACCTAGAGACCCAGGGAAATGCTCTGGGAACCCGGCTTCGTATCCCAGGGAAGACGGTGAAGTTTGAATTCAATAAACATCTGGAATTAAAAGTCTAATGATGACCGTGACCCCATTGTCGATTGTAATAAAAACACATCTGGTTCACAAATGTTCTTCAGGGAAGGAAATCTGCTGTCCTTACCTAGTCTGGCCTACATGGGACTCCAGACCCACAGCAATGTGGCTGACTCTTAAATGCCCTTTGGGATGGGCAATAAATGCTGACCCAGCCAGCAATGCCCACATCGCACAAATGAATAAAGAAAGAAAATAATACTACTCTCGTTCATGGAATTGATCACCTGTTTTCCTACATCTAACAAAAGCTGACCGTGCTTGATATGCTTCCAACAACACATCTTTTTTGTAAAACATATTCAGAAATTGTATAAGAGGGTTACTCTCTCTTCAGTGTCCAACTCATCTACGTCTATTTCCAAAAATATTTTACTATTAATCACAATTTTGTCTGGTAATGACATTGCCAAAGCTATACTTTGCTTCTTCCAGGGTAAAGAGGTAGCCTGTGTCCATGGTCCCATGGTTGATATGGTTCAGACTCTGAAAAAAAATTGTTCGATACAACATCCTTTACAACACCCTGGTGCCATTTTATAACTGGAACTGTCAACTGCAATAGGCTTCTTTTTCTATCAGAGGATAGAGACAAAAACTTCCTATTCATATATGATTGCATGTTCTTACGTGTATTAGCTGGATAATATATAAAGATAATATATAATAAAGGAACAGGAACAGGTGCTACGTGTCCTTGATATGTATGTCCCTGTCAGGCAGGGAAGAGATGGTCGAGTGAGGGAACCATGGTTGACAAGAGAGGTTGAATATCTTGTTAAGAGGAAAAAGGAGACTTATGTAAGGCTGAGGAAACAAGGTTCAGACAGGGCGCTGGAGGGATACAAGATAGCCAGGAGAGAACTGAAGAAAGGGATTAGGAGAGCTAAGAGAGGGCATGAACAATCTTTTGGCAGGTAGGATCAAGGAAAACCCCAAGGCCTTTTACACATATGTGAGAAATCAACAGGGGTGGTGCCAGGGGATTGGAGAATGGCGAATGTCGTGCCCCTGTTCAAAAAAGGGACTAGGGATAACCCTGGGAATTACAGGCCAGTTATTCTTACTTCGGTGGTAGGCAAAGTAATGGAAAGGGTACTGAAGGATAGGATTTCTGAGCATCTGGAAAGACAATGCTTGATTAGGGATAGTCAGCACGGATTTGTGAGGGGTAGGTTTTGCCTTACAAGTCTTATTGAATTCTTTGAGGAGGTGACCAAGCATGTGGATGAAGGTAAAGCAGTGGATGTAGTGTACATGGATTTTAGTAAGGCAATTGATAAGGTTCCCCATGGTAGGCTTCTGCAGAAAGTAAGGAGGCATGGGATAGTGGTAAATTTGGCCAGTTGGATAACGAACTGGCTAACCGATAGAAGTCAGAGAGTGGTGGTGGATGGCAAATATTCAGCCTGGATCCCAGTTACCAGTGGCGTACCGCAGGGATCAGTTCTGGGTCCTCTGCTGTTTGTGATTTTCATTAATGACTTGGATGAGGGAGTTGAAGGGTGGGTCAGCAAATTTACAGACGATACGAAGATTGGTGGAGTTGTGGATAGTAAGGAGGGCTGTTGTCGGCTGCAAAGAGACATAGATAGGATGCAGAGCTGGGCTGAGAAGTGGCAGATGGAGTTTAACCCTGAAAAGTGTGAGGTTGTCCATTTTGGAAGGACAAATATGAATGCGGAATACAGGGTTAACGGTAGAGTTCTTGGAAATGTGGAGCGGCAGAGAGATCTTGGGGTCTATGTTCATACATCTTTGAAAGTTGCCACACAAGTGGATAGAGCTGTGAAGAAGGCCTAGGGTGTGCTCGCGTTCATTAACAGAGGGATTGAATTTAAGAGCCGTGAGGTGATGATGCAGCTGTACAAAACTTTGGTAAGGCCACATTTGGAGTACTGTGTACAGTTCTGATCGCCTCATTTTAGGAAGGATGTGGAAGCTTTGGAAAATGTGCAAAGAAGATTTACCAGGGTGTTGCCTGGAATGGAGAGTAGGTCTTACGAGGAAAGGTTGAGGGTGCTAGGCCTTTTCTCATTAGAACGGAGACGGATGAGGGGCGACTTGATAGAGGTTTATAAGATGATCAGGGGAATAGATAGAGTAGACAGTCAGAGAATTTTTCCCCGGGTGGAACAAACCATTACAAGGGGACATAAATTTAAGGGGAAAGGTGGAAGATATAGGAGGGATATCAGAGGTAGGTTCTTTACCCAGAGAGTAGTGGGGGCATGGAATGCACTGCCTGTGGAAGTAGTTGAGTCGGAAACATTAGGGACCTTCAAGCAGCTATTGGATAGGTACATGGATTACGGTAAAATGATATAGTGTAGATTTATTTGTTCTTAAGGGCAGCACGGTAGCATTGTGGATAGCACAATTGCTTCACAGCTCCAGGGTCCCAGGTTCGATTCCGGCTTTGGTCACTGACTGTGCGGAGTCTGCACGTCCTCCCCGTGTCTGCGTGGGTTTCCTCCGGGTGCTCCAGTTTCCTCCCACAGTCCAAAGATGTGCAGGTTAGGTGAATTGGCCAATGATAAATTGCCCTTAATGTCCAAAATTGCCCTTGGTGTTGGGTGGAGGTGTTGAGTTTGGGTAGGGTGCTCTTGCCAAGAGCCGGTGCAGACTCAAAGGGCCGAATGGCCTCCTTCTGCACTGTAAATTCAATGATAATCTATGTGTGGTGTCGTGGTCACTGTTCTGAAGACTGGGTAGTTTGCTGCAAACAATGGTTTGTTTGAGGTTGCACGGTTGTTTGAAGGCAAGTAGTGGGGGTGTGGGGATGACCTTGGCAAGATGTTCATCTTCATCGATGACGTGTTGAAGGCTGTGAAGAAGATGTCGTAGTTTCTCCGCTCCGGGAATACTGGACGACGAAGGGTATTCTGTCGGTTGTGTCCCATGTTTGTCTTCTGAGGAGGTCGGTGCGGTTTTTTGCTGTGGCGAGTTGGAACTGTCGATCGATGAGTCGAGCGCCATATCCCGTTCGTACGAGGGCATCTTTCAACGTCTGTAGATGTCTGTTACGCTCCTCCTCGTCTGAGCAGATCCTGTGTATATGGAGAGCTTGTCCATAGGGGATGGCTTCTTTAATGTGTTCAAGGTGGAAGCTGGAGAAGTGGAGAATCGTGAGGTTATCCGTGGGTTTGCGGTAAAGCGAAGTGCTGAGGTGACCGTCCTTGATGGAGACAAGTGTGTCCAAGAATGCAACTGATTTTGGAGAGTAGTCCATGGTGAGTCTGATAGTTGGATGGAACTTATTGATGTCATCGTGTAGTCGTTTCAGTGATTCTTCGCCGTGGGTCCAAAGGAAAAAAATGTCATCGATGTATCTTGTGTATAACGTCGGTTGAAGGTCCTGTAGAAGGATGGTTCTGGCTGAACTGTGCTCCAGCAGAATTAATGGTGGTCAAAATGGTGGTCATGGGGAGGAGGGTTGTATAGGGAAGGGTTGGGAAGGAAGGAACCTCTCATTCTGGTTAGCAGTTGTGGGTGGGCGAATGGTGCAAATTTGGATCACCTGTAAGAAACAGTAACAGGTCTACAGTGACAGATGCAATAATTAAGGCACAAATTGCCATTGAAGCTACAATCTCTTTTGCCTCAAACACCCCTTGTTTCTACTTGTTTTATCAGCAACTGTGTCTCAGAATGTCCAGTATAAGTTACTCTGAGTGCACTGTGAATGCAACAAGCAGGAAACATACATTTGTGTAATATCCTGTTTGCGATCGATATTTTTTGTATAGCAATACAACTTTACCAATGGCAACACACCACACCAAGTTTCACACCATTACCGAGGGCAATCTGATTAGGTTTGAGGTAACAAATTCTGCTCAAAAGCATGCCTTTGCAGTACACTTTAGTTGGCCATTGACTTGCCGCTACTACGCACATTCCTGTGTGAACAATGCAATTGTGCCACTTCTGTTTGTGGTACTCCAAGTCGAACACTGTGCAAACCATCAAATAGTTGAATGTGACTTGCCCTGATCATAAGTGCTCATTATACTTCAATACGTAAAACAGAAATGTCAGATGTGCTAAATCAGAAAAAATGTTGACCTTCGATAAATTGTAAACTGTTGCATTTTTTCCGACGATATTTTAGAGAGTGTAGTATACTGTGAACTTACAATGAAATTCTATAGGTTCCTTTCTGAAAGTAAGAGGTTATTGTTGTGTGATGGATGTGAAACAATTCATGAATCTGTCTAGAGCAGGGTTTCACAAGCATTTCCAGCTATGGAGCCCTTTTGACCTCCCAAGATTACTGACGGAACCCCTGATAAATATTCTTACTTTGTTGAAGAGTTAAACCACATAAAATTGATTGTTTTTGTGCAATGGATACAAACGGATAAAAATAAATTTATACAAATCTTCTGTTTCTTGTGTGTATACATGTATTACAATTAAAATTCTCTTACATAGAATCCCTACAGTGCAGAAGGAGGCCATTTGGCCTATCGAGTCTGCACCAATCTTTCAAATGAGCACTCCACCCATATCCACTCATCCAACCACCCCTCCCTATCCTCCTAACTCCACAACCTAACCTGCACATCCCTGTGCACTGAGGGGCAATTTAGCGTGGCCAATCCAGCTAACTTGTACATCTTTGGACTGTGGGAGGAAACGGGAGCACCCAGAGGAAATCTACGGAGACACGGGGAGAATGTACATATTCCACACAGACAGTGACCCAAGGCAGGAATTGAACCTGGGTCCCTGGCACTCTGAGGCAGCAATGCTAACCACTGTGCCACCGTGCCGCCCTTATTCATCAAATACTTAAGAACAAAGAAAAAGCCTTTTCTTTTTGTCTGTTTTAATGGGAAGAGTGATGATTCTTCTTTTGCTCACAAATATTAGGAGTGTCCTGGATTCTCATATCAGACACATACAGACTCACACTCACTCACTGTCTCTCTCATACGCACACTCCCCTCTCTCTGGAATGCAAACATGGACATACACACTCTCATCTCTCTCTCTCACTCACATCCTCTCTCACCACTCCCTTTTTTCATACATACTCACACCTCTCTCTTTGGTCCTCCAAGTCTGCATCCTCTCCCGCCCAGCCTCCAGGTCCCACCTGCCCTCCCCTCTGCCCGGTCTCTGAGATCGCATTCGCTCCCGCCCGGCCACCCCTCCTACCTAGTCATCGAGTCCGTTTTCCCTTCGGCTTGTTATATTACACTTTGTTGTAATATGTCGTTATTCTTTGCCTTAAGATCCATAATGGTTTGATGAGTCGATGATAAAGAAACCAGCAATCTTTAGATTGAAGCAAAACTAATTTATTGAATAACGATTAAATTAAATAGAGTTTGCACACTCTACAGAGCTATAACTATTAATACAGTAATCTATAATCTGATATTAACTAATGATGTAATTGTGATACTTCTCTCTAATCTATATTACTCCCTGAGCTGTGATCAATCCCTTTTCTCTGCCACCACACTGCCCAAGATTCCCTGTGGTCTGATATTTATACTGGGAACTGGTGGTGCCCTCTAGTGTTTGAATTACACTGAGCTGTAATAATTAACCCTTCACTGGTATACCTATATACATACTATTACACCATTTCACAGATGCAACCTACCTCACTCCACCGCCGCCACATTGTGTTCATTCTCAGCCCTTTCAGTGACTTTCAATACTGACTTTGCCACTATTACAAGCTCATCCCAATCAGAAGCCAGCTTCTCAGTGTATTGGCTGCTGATAGGCTGACAAGTGTGCCTGTCAGCGGCTAATGCAGTGTGGAAACTGTCTTCAATTGGAATTTAAAGCCGCCAGATCTACCCTGGAACCCTGATTTTCATAGAATTTACAGTGCAGAAGGAGGCCATTCGGCCCATCAAGTCTGCAACGGCTCTTGGAAAGAGCACCCAAGGTCAACACCTCCACCCTATCCCCATAACCCAGTAACCCCACCCAACCCTAAGGGCAATTTTGGACACTAAGGGCAATTTTTCATGGCCAATCCACCTAACCTGCACATCTTTGGACTGGATGAGCCTTATGGAACCCTGGGTACCACGGAATCCAGTTTGGGAAATGCTAGTCCAGAAAATGCTATTGTTTGTGGGTAGGGTGTAGGGTGTTCAATGGGTTTCCTGGTTTCAGCCGCGTATTTTCAAGCTCTGGTGGTCAATGGGAATCCATGGAGCAAAGCAGGAACCATATTCTGATCATCATAGTCTCAGTTCTAACATTCACGACAATGTTTGTCATTCTTGGGCAGTATTGTGAGACTAATGTCACATTGCTGAATGGCTGTGTTTCTTTTGCCTCTATGCAATTAAAAAATCATGTAAATACATTCAACTACTTTAGTCGAAAGGATGTGGTGTTTCCTCCTTAAAAGTTCTCTGAAGGTGAATTTCAGCTCATACCAAATGTCGGGCTGCTAAACTGCAATTTTCACAAATAGAGGGAGTGAATCAGCTTAAATTTTGTTTTGAACCTCAAACTTTGTTTGAGCAAATTTTCAACTTCCCCAACATTGATCAGTTTGAATTTGATATCTGGTCCTGGATTCTCCGCCGTCGGGATGCTCTGTTTTGCCGGCAGCCCGGGAGTTTCGCGACGGGAAACCCCATTGACCAGACGGCGAAATGGAGTATCCTGCCGGCGTGCTGAGCCAGAAATCTGGCGCAGCGGGACGGAGAATCCAGCCCATCATCTGCGAAATTTCTCGCACTTATTTTGTTTCTCTGGCCGAGTTAAACATGTGGCAATCTGATCCATATTGCATCCTGAAGAGCTGAACCATAACCTTAGAAACATCAACAAAAACATTTCAGTCGCATTGCTGAATTGGGTTCGTCGTTCGCTCCTTTCTATCTTTTAATGAGGATTCTTGACTCTGCAAAGAGTGATTCCCGTACCAGCCTCCCCGAACAGGCGCCGGAATGTGGCGACTAGGGGCTTTTCACAGTAACTTCATTTGAAGCCTACTTGTGACAATAAGCGATTTTCATTTTCATTTCATTTCATCTGAAGCAGCATAATGCTTCCCCCTAAGCAATGAATGAAGTTTGGACTCAGAAAGGGAGGAAGTCGAGTCACCTTGTTGTCCATATCCCAGAGGCTGCAGATCAAACTAGAAAGTTCCATGGGTGATAGTCTGAAAACACGATCTAACGGAAACATTTCTAAGTGGCATTTGTGGTGGGTTTTGCTGGGAGTTTCCCCCCGGCTCTGCCGGCAAATTCCGTACTGCTATCTAATCAACATCGTCACTTTTTTGGGTCCTGGGGAAGGTTTCCTCGGTTTAGCTCACACTTAGAATTATTTTCATCACTGGGGTTCTGAACTTGCTGGCCAGGCCAGCTCCTCAGAGATTGGGACACCATTTTGAAAGAGTGTCCCGATCTCAAAGTGAGTTGTGGGCCCCCCACATCAGCCAACCATGGACAATGTCACCCCCACACAGAATGGCATTACCCCAGCCCCCCGCAAAGTGATGACACTCTGCTATGGAGTACCTGGGGTCACCCCTATTGAGGCCTCCCCCACATCCCCTTACAGGTCACCCCCCCTTCCCCCCCCCCCCCCCAGACCCCCTACCCTTCAAAACCCCCAATCTCCCAGAGGCCCCTTCGTACCTGCCCTGCACCCCCCCCCCCCCCCCCCCCCCCCCCCACTGTTCATACTTTACCCTCCCTTCATTGGCCTCGACCCTCTCAGGTCCTGACCTTTGGCAGTGGCACCCTGGCACCTGGACTCCCTCGTGCTGCCACCTTGGTTCTCTGGCAGTGCTCTTGGCAGCTTTGCAGTGCCATACAGGTACCTTGGCAGTGCCAGAGTGACAGTGTCAAGATGCAAACCTTGGAAGTGCCAAGGTGCCCACGTTCCAGAGGGAGGACTAGGAAGCCACCCTGCACTGTTCCTGATCACCAGGAGCTTCCAAAGGTCTGGGAGACCTCCCGGGTGCATTTCTGTCTGGTCCATGTTTGTGTGGACTAGCACTGATCGGCGCCCGGCTACAGCCTCCCGGGGGAGGCCAATGGATCCTGGGAGGCTGGTAGATCCGGAGTGAGTTCGCTTAATTAGGTTCAAAATTTAAAACCTGGACTTCCAGTGGCGATTGCGAACGGAGCGGCCGCAGCAAAGAGGCCCCCGCATATCCACAAAATCACGCCCTTTTTCGGGGGTTTTCCCGGTGGGTTTTTAAAAAAAAATTAAAGTCCTGCGAAATTGGCCCTGCCTCCCTCGCCCTGCCCAGGCGCCAAAGCTCCGTTCCACGGAGCTGAAGAGAAAAACAAAAGAGGACTGGTCCTGGTGTGCTGCACGTGGAGGAGGAGTGGGGATCGCAACAAGAAACTGCCTGAAAGTCGGAGCACGGAGAGGATAAGACAAAAACAAAATAATAATTTTTTTTATTCAACCTTTTTTTTCCCTCTCCTGAAAATTTAAAAAACTTTTTAAAAAAAACTTTCTAAAAAAAAGAATTCCTTTTTATAAAAAAAACAAATTGTTTTTTTCTTTGGGGGAAAAAAAAAATTTCTTTTTCACACCAAACCCAGGAAAAAAAAGGAGAAAGGCACATAGAAATATGCCTGCAAATAATAATAAATCGGGAGGGATGGCGAGATGCAAGAAGGAGCAGCAGCGAAGGCGAAGGAAAAAAGCAGGAGCTGCGGCCGCGCAGGCACGACCCCACGGGGCGAGGCGGAGGTTCAGGCGAACCAGGAAGCGGAAAAGTTGGCGAGCCAAGCAGCGGAGCAGGAACAGGATGCGGCAACCATCCCCCCAACCACCACCCCCCCTCCCCGCATAGGGGGAGGAATGGAGAAGCATGCTGAAAACAGTGATAAACGCCATAAAGGAGGAGATAAAATCAGAGATAAACGCCATGAGGGAGGCACTCAGGACGGAGCTCCGCACAATGATGAAGGAGATGCTGGCGGAGACAACGGACAAAATGCAGCGAACCATCGATGGCCTGGAAAGGAAGGTGGAGGCGCAGGAGAAAACGATTCAGGAATTGGAGAGGGCCGCCTCGGACCAGAGCGACAGGATGGTAACTCAGGAAACCGAGGTGAAAAGGCTGGTAACGACCTAAGAGGGAAAGTGGAGGACCAGGAAAATAGGTCCAGACGGCAGAATGTTAAAATAGTGGGTCTGCCAGAGGGGATGGAGGGCAGAGACCCAATAGGCTACGTCACCCAAATGCTGCGCAAGTTAGTGGGAAGGGAGAAATTTCCAAACCCCCCAGAAATCGACAGAGCGCACAGGTCGTTCCGACCCAGGCCCAAAGCCGGGGAGCAGCCCAGAGCGATTATCATGAAGCTGCACAGGTTCCAAGACAGGGAAAAAATCCTAAAGTGGGCCCGGCAGGCGAAATCGAGCGCGTGGGAAGGGAAGACCATAAGGGTGTACCAGGACATTGGGGCGGACCTGGCCAAAAGAAGGGCTGAATTCAACAGGACCAAATCAGCACTCTACAAAAGCAATGTGCAATTTGGGATGTTATTCCTGGCCAAACTCTGGGTAACATTTGAGGGGAAGGAGCTGTTTTTTAAATACCCCAGCAGCAGCGGAGGAGTTTGTTAGAGCGAACAAACTGGGGGAGGGACAGCCACAACGGCCATCATGAAAGCGACGGGGATGGAAAAGAAACGAAGAATCAGAACAAAGAGCGGAGGGCAGATCACAAACAGAGACAATAAGATCACGAACTGTACACGCGTGTTTTGTGTACTGCGCGGTACTGTGCTGACTCGTTCCCAGGCTCGTTCCATCTCTCAATGCAATGGGGGGGGGGAGCGAAGCAAGGTGAATGAGGGTGAGAAAGGCGGACAGTAGGGCGAGACAAGGGCTAGCAAAAAGAAAATTAAACAGGGCCAGAGCAGGGCAAGTACTTGGAGGGTTAACACGGGAGGGCAGGAAGAAAGGAGGGCTGTGGCGCGCTTCTCAGGGGAGAGGGAGCGCCTGGCACAAAGAGAAGGGGGGGGGGCAGGGCAGAGGGGGGAAGAACACAGGGGGTGGACAGAGGAACAGGGACTATGGGGGAGGGAGAGGAGTCGGGGAGAGAGCAGAACAAAAGAGAAGCAAAGAGAAGGGTGAGGTAGATAAGCAGGCCTTGGCAGGCATGGAGCAGGGCGAGGAACCAAGATGGCGCCACAAACAGCCACTCGGGAGGGCTTCAGGGCGAAGGGAGACCCTGGAGTGCAGCGGCGCAGCCACGTGGCGTACACACAGCTGGCGGCCATGGTGGGTGCCCCCTGGGCAAAAGGAAACCCCAGAGCCCTAGGGCCTGACCTCATGGTGAGAGCGGCGACCGTGGCCATTTTGGACGGCCCCCTAACGAAGGGAAACCCCAGAGTGCAGGGGCGCATCCACCAGGTAGGTATGGGTGATCCCTCAGGACCGGGGGCTCGAAAACCCCCCACCAGGATTGCTACCTGGAACGTAAGGGGACACAACGGCCCGGTGAAAAGATCCAGAGTCTTCACTCACCTATGAAACCTAAAAGCAGACATAATCTACCGACAAGAGACGCACCTGAAGGAGAAGGACCGACTGCTGGTAACAAAGGGCTAGGTGGGACAGACATACCACTCATGCTGTGGGACGAAGGTGTTGTATTTTTTGGTATATATGGGTATTACTGTAAGGCCCCTGTACTACAGGTACAGGGGTAGATCCCTGCCTGCTGGCTCCGCCCAGGAGGCGGAGTATAAATGTGTGTGCTCTCCGAAAAGCAGCCAATTTGTAAGCTCTGTGTAATAAAGCCTCGATTACATTCTACTCTCGTCTCGTCGTAATTGATAGTGCATCAGAGGGCTAGTGGGGTAGCAATGTTAATTAACAAGAGGACGGGGTATACGGAAACCAAGACGGTTACGGACCCAGGGGGACGGTACGTCACGGTCAGCGGTGTCCTGGAAGGGACACCGGTCGTACTGGTAAATGTGTACGCTCCCAACTGGGCCGACACAGAATTCATAAAGAAGACCATGGCAGAAATCCTCGACCTTGACACACACCGACTGATCATGGGGGGCGACTTTAACTGTGTACAGGACCCACTGACCGATCGATCAAACCCCAGAGCAGGGAAAAAGACTGGCATGGCGAGGGAACTAGGAGCATTAATGGAGCATACGGGGGCGGTGGACCCATGGAGGTTCCTGCAACCGGGCGATAAGGAATTTTCATACTTATCACAAGTACACAAGGTATACACCCGAATCGACTTCTTTGCAGTGGGGAAATCGGTGCTTCCAGGGATCACAGGAACGGAGTACTCCACGATCGTTACCTCTGACCATGCTCCACACTATATGGTTGAGAGGTTGGAGACAGGCTGTGCCCAGCGCCCCACATGGAGGCTGGACATGGATCTCCCGGCCGGCAAGGCCTTTTGTCAAAAAACATCGCGGGCCATAGGCGACTACGTTAGTTACAACCAAAACGGGGAGGTCTCACCCTCCACGTTCTGGGAGGCATTGAAGGCCCTGATTAGAGGAGAGATCATAGCCTATAAGGCAAGCAGAGATTGGGAAGAGAGGGTGGCCAGGCAACAACTGGTGGACTCCATCCTGGAAGTTGATAGAAAATACTCCGAGGCCCTGACCGTAGAGCTGCTGGTGGAGAGAAAAAAGCTGCAAATGGACTTTAACCTGCTATCCACTAGGAAGGCAGTGTACCAACTCCGCCAGACACGGGGGACCTTCTACGAACACGGGGACAAGGCTGGCCGCCTATTGGCTTACCAGCTGAGAAAGCAGGCAGCCACAAGGGAAATAGCTCAGGTAAAGGTTAGCAGAGGCAGACTGGTAACAGAACCAAAGGAGGTCAATCGGGCATTTGAGACCTTCTATCGGGGACTGTACGCCTCCGAGCCCCCCAACAGGGGCGCGGGGATGAAACAGTGCCTTGACGGACTGGAACTACCACTTGTGGGGGAATACAGACAGGGGGAGCTGGAAGCACCAATAGATCTGGAAGAAATCAAGGAGAGCATCAGCTCCATGCAGGTGAGGAAGGCACCGGGACCCGACGGGTTCCCAGCGGACTTCTACAAAAAGTTTGCACCAGTCCTGGCCCCACACCTAAGGGAAATGTTCGCGGACTCACTGGCAAGGGGCACCCTGCCCCCAACGCTAGCACAGGCCACAATTTCACTGATACCCAAAAAAGATAAAGACCTGACGGAATGTGGATCATACAGACCCATTTCACTGCTGAACGTGGATGCGAAAATACTCACAAAGGTCTTGGCCAAAAGGCTGGAGGGCTGTGTACCAGAGGTGGTCACAGAGGACCAAACGGGCTTTGTCAAGGCTAGGCAGCTCGCAGCGAACATCAGGCTGCTGCTGAACGTAATAATGATTCCCCTCTGGGGAGAGAACACCAGAGGTGATCGTCTCCTTGGACATAGTCGAATGGAAATACCTCCTCGAGGTACTGGAACGGTTTGGGCTAAGAGCGGGGTTCACCGCCTGGGTGAGGCTCCTGTACCGTGCTCCCAAAGCGAGCATCTGAACCAACACCACCAGCTCTGAATACTTCCAGCTGCAAAGAGGAACAAGACAGGTGTGATGAACGGTTACTGCCTTGTCATCATGTAAGGTGATGTCCCCTTTAAGACCGGGTTTGGAATCCTGGGGACTCCGCCCCCTGCAGGACCCGGCACCCCCTACAACACACCCCCTTCCGGCCTACCCCCCATTGGAGAGCACCACCCTTGCGCCCCCCCCTTTACACACCCTGCCGGCGCCGGCACCGCTACCCCCGGCCCTGCCTATTCCACCTGCCCCGACTCGGACCGAAGCTCCGACCGCTGTGCTCCCGGATGTGCCCTCAACCGGGACGTCCGTGCCCGCCGCACCACCGCCCGAATTGAGGAGGTCGCTGAGGACGATCCGGCCACCGAGACCTATGATGGCACTTCACCCCCGCTGTACTCTTTTTAAACAGGGGGTGAATGTGATGAACGGTTACTGCCTTATCATCATGTAAGATGATGTCCCCTTTAAGACCGGGCTTGGAACCCTGGGGACTCCGCCTCTGGCTCCGCCCATCTGTGAGCCATACATAAAGGACTGCCTCATGGGCTGTGTAGCAGTCAGCACTTGTCTCAGCTCTAACGTAGTTCTTGGTCTAATAAAGCCTTCTTTACAGTTTAATCTCTAAGCTTCGTTATTGAGGGTACCTCAACAGGGCTGCCCCTGTCCCCACTCTTGTTGGCGCTAGCGATCAAACACCTGGCGATAGCCCTGCGGGACGTGAAAAGCTGGAAGGGAATCCAGAGAGGAGACAGAGAGCACAGAGTCTCACTCTATGCAGATGACCTGCTCCTCTATGTCTCGAAGCCACAGGAGGGATTGAAGGCAATACTACAAATACTGAAAGAGTTTGGAACCTTCTCGTGCACAAACGTAACCTGGGCAGAAGTGAAGCATTCCCAGTTAACCCAAACGGGGGAGGGAAAGAGCTGGAGGGGCTCCCGTTCAAAATAGCCTAGAACAGATTCCGCTACCTGGGGATCCAGATAGCCAGAGACTGGACACAGATCCACAAGTGGAATCTGACCAGCCTGGTGGAGGAAGTAAGACGAGACTGTCAAAGGTGGGTCTCACACCCACTCTCTCTGGCGGGGAGAATGCAGATGATCAAGGTGAACGTACTGCCAAGGTTCCTCTTCCTGTTTAGATCCATTCCGATCTTCATCCCCAAGGCCTTTTTCCAAAACGTAGACAGTTTAATCATGGCATTTGTGTGGGGGGGGGGGGGTAAGAACCCGAGAATTCCCAAACAGACACTGCAAAGAAGGAAAATCAAAGGGGGCTTGGCCTTACCAAACCTCCAATCCTACCACTGGGCAGCAACGGCAGAAAGGGTGAGGGGACGGGTACAAGAACCCGACACAGATTGGGTACAAATGGAGGAGGCATTCTGGAAAGGAACGATCCTCCGGGCCCTGGCCACAGCAGCACTCCCATCCCCCTCAACAAGATACACAACGAGCCCAGTGGTAGCGACCACGCTGAGAATGTGGACCCAGCTGAGACAACACCGGGATAGCCAAAATGTCCCTTATGGCCCCCATCTGCGTCAATCACAGATTCCCCCCAGCCATGCTGGATACCACCTTCAAAAGATGGAGGCGGGACGGGGGCACATTGACTGTCGGGGACTTCTACGTAGGGCACAGACTGGCGACACTAGACGAACTGACGAGGAAGTGGAGGCTAGCAAAAGGACAGGAAATGAGACACCTCCAAATAGAGCACTTCCTCCGCAAAGAGACAGTAGGGTACCCCGGGGCCCCAGAAAGCACACTACTAGAGGACCTGATAGGCACAAGCAACGAGAAGGGGGGGCTATGTGGGAAAATATACGGACAGCTACTGGACAGAGCCTGGACTCCACTGGATGAGACCAGACAAAAATGGGAGGACGGACTGGGGACAGAGGTAGGATGGGGACTCTGGAGCGAAGCACTGAGCAGGGTAAGCTCCACCTCCTCCTGCGCAAGGCTCAGCCTAATGCAGCTCAAAGTGGTGCACAGCTGACAAAGTGGTGCAACCTGACCAGAACCCGAATGAGCAGGTTCTTCCCGGAGGTGGAGGACAAATGTGAGCAGTGCCAGGGGGGCCCGGCCAACTACACCCACATATTTTGGGCTTGTCCCAAACTTGCTGGGTTCTGGACAGCCTTCTCCGAGGCAATGTCCAAGGTTGTGGGGGTGAGGGTGAAGCCATGCCCAATAGTGGCAATCTTCGGGGTATTGGAGCAACCAGAGTTACACATGGGGAAGGGGGCCAACGTCCTCGCTTTCGCTTCCCTAATCGCACGCCGGAGAATCCTGCTCGGCTGGCGATCGGCAGCACCACCCACAGCTGCAGACTGGCTCGCTGACCTTTCGGAATTTCTCCACCTGGAGAAGATTAAGTACGCCGCCCGAGGGTCAGAGGAAGGCTTCCTGGATACTTGGGGGCAGTTCGTCGGAACAAAACCTGTTCGAGGCCAGCAACAAGGAGTAACCTAATAAGAATTTTTTTAAAACACCAAGGTAGATGAGGTACCAAAAGACTGCGCAACCCGGCGGGGGGGGAACCATAGACCGATCCAGAGGGCAACAAAATGTACGTAGGGTCAGTTAAACGAAGGACAAACTAAACCTCTCTGTATAATAAAGGAAATTAGCGCGGGCGAGAAAAATTTGATGTGTATATATACAACTGTTTATAAATATGGGAAATGCTAATAAAAAGATTTTTAAAAAAAATTCAAACCTACTGAAGCTCGTGTGGCGCCCATTGTGGGCGGGATCCTGATCTCGAGTAGGCTTCAGGAGGCCCACTGGCTTCCGGGATGTCCGAGGGGAGGCCTCACCCGTCATTTACCGGTCATTTCTCTCTCCCGATTGAGTGTGATGTCGCCGGTAGACCATGCCCTAGGACATGAAGTGTTTCTGGGACATAGTTTGACCCTTCTACTTTGGAGGGCGCGCTGCAGCACAATGTGGCCGGTAGATGCTGGGAGACCTCCCCCTCCTGCGATCTAATGCGATCCTGCAAGACATCGAGATGTGAATCCCGCCCATTGTGGGTGGGATCACATTTTGGCAAATCTGCATAGTAGAGCGAAACAGCTAGTCTCACTCGATATGCAGATCCCTGAGGTAAGCAAGCCATTGGTATCTATCTCAATCACCTTGGAGACCTTGGGCAAGCATAGTTCAATATTGGTCTCACAAATGGGGACCAGCCGGACGGCACTTGTGGGGTCTCCCAGGGGATCGTAGGCCCCCAGGTGCTTACCCGCTGGGCAGGTTGGTGCCCTGGTACTGCTGGTGCCAGTTTGGCACCCTGGCATTGCCAGCCCAGTACCTGGCAGTGCCACCTGGGTGCCAGCCAGACACTGCTAAGGTGCCCAGTTGGCACTGCCAGGGTGCCAGGCCCGGGGGTGCCATGTACACGTGGGGCACAGGGGGAGGCAAGGACCTCCTCATAAGTGTTGTTGGGGCTTTGGGTGGGTTGGGGGTCACGTCGGGCGGGGGGGGGGGGGGGGGAGGTGTAGCGAGAAGGAAACATGGTGCTAAACGCGCTGGCTATGGGGCTATGTTACCATTTGGTTAGATTGGGCCAGAGTTTGCCCTGTTTACATTCTGAATCACACTTCAGGTCTGTTACAATGTATGCTCTCAACTGGGCAACACTCCCAGAATTCCTGCTGATAAAAATGTAAGGCAAAAAATAATTGAAACCAAGGGTTTATTTTTTGCTGACCAACTCTGATTCATAACATTGGGACCAATGGTTTCTTCAGGTTAAACAACTGGTTTGAAAACTCAAATAATTCACATGTTTTGCACTGATACCAGATGTTGTATAAAATACTGACTGCATTCAGTTGTAAGTAACCTCTGCACTGACACCTTTACCATCAGTGCACATTAGGGGATCATGGTCATCTCTTTTGCACAGCATTTGAATAGGGGCTGGTGTCAAATGCCTGATTTTAATTTGATTCAGTGAAAGACATTTGAAACATAACCAAACCAAAGGCAACCCGAACATAATGGGTGTGTTCAAAATAATTTTGCTTCACAAAGGGAATTGAATGACGCATTCACAAGCAATGAGGATGTTTCCTTCTATCTTTAGGTTGTGAGAAAATAATTGTTTCCATTTCAGATATTTGCATGCGAAAGATGCAATTATGCAGAACTAAGGAACACCAATCATGTGTTGCTACATAATTTTGACTTACTCCAAATATTTTCACTTAATTTGAAGCCTGCTTTATAAGTGACCCTCGTACACTGGGAACTGAATAAAGTATCATGACATAAGTTGCCTCGGCAGAGAACAAATAAACATCCATATTGCTACCAAATGATATAGAGCAGAGATCCACATATACACTGGATACCATGGGTTTCATCATCTTCCAAACAAAATTGATAGGCTGTACATTTAATGAAAAATGAGTAGGTGTTCTGTATTGTAGAAATCAGAACTCTGCCTTATAAGATATTGCATGATAGTACAGGTTGAGCACACCTTATTCGAAATTTGAAAAGCTCTGAAATCCCCACTTTTTTTTTGAGTGCCAAAATCATGTTTCTCGTAAAGAATAACATGATTTTCACCCAAGATCTGCTAGCTATGCAATGCTTCACAACTATACCTATACGGATATTCGAAAATTCAAAAAATTCCGGATTCCGGGACACTCTTGACCCTAAGCATTTTGACTAAGGTATGCTCAACCTGTCGTACTGGGGGCCTTGACTTGCAAACTGGAGTACAGGGATAGGGTCTGAAGTCGAGAAATGGAGGTCACACGATTCCAGAAACAGTGGTGAGAGAGGTTCTTGGAACATTCGGACTGGCCATAACCTGGAAAAAAATAATTATTGGGCCTGAGGGGCCTTGAGGTGGGAGTTTTCAGAAGAGGATATCTGAGAAGGGAGATCCTGATATCTACGAACCTCAGGATAGGAATTTGGAGTGTTAGAGGTTGCTGGAATCTGGTGGAGGTGGAGAGTGTTCCCAGAAAAATGTCAATTGAAACTTTCTTGGTCCCCCTTTCAAAACATCTGAACCCACTCTCACCCCATGTTGCCAGGTATCACGCGATTCCGTCATCGGACATTTCCTTTCTTTATTTACTTACATTCAACTATTGAAGTACACATTATCAGACAAAAAAAATCATAGCTGGGGTCCCTCATAAACACTACAAATGGAATAACTAAATGGTGACTTCATTTGTGCACCAGAGTTAAAGTTAAAACAAAAGACCTGTCGCTTCCCTGCAACAGTTGCCGATCTTTCCTTGATGAAGCAAGTGACATTATAGTGTGAATACAGTCCTGGCTCCATTTTCCAGTTGGAACTGTCGACCTGGAGCTTCAAAAAGAGCTTTCCATTTCCTGCCATCTGGAAGTTGCAATGAATGATGGGCCAATTCCATGTTGTAGGGAAAAGGACAATGTAGATGAACTGAACACCATGTCAAGTTCCGGCAAACACTGGCCATACTGAGGCCAAGGAATCACCTCAAATTGGGGCCCGTTTGTTCCCCCAAATTAACATGATGCTCCCTAGCTGCTCTCAACTCAATGCTTATGCAAATGATCATTTTTACTGGCAGCCATAATATTTCTTTCTCTTCTATGTGGTAATATTTCCTCAGCACCGTGCTGTAATAAGTATTTTAAACATGTACCTATTGATGCTGCTTTCTTCAGTTAATGCAGCTGAATAAAATTGCATGCCTGAATGTTAACAAACCGATTTCTTTTAATGCTGGAATTTAGATTCAGTTAAAGAAAAACCTGGAATTGAAAGCTAGTCTCAGGAATGGTGGCTTTGAAACGATCAGTGATTGCTGTTAAAATCCCATCTGGTTCACTGATGCCTTGCAGGGAAGGAAATCTGCCATCCTAACCTGGTCTGGCCTACACATGACACACTCACAGCAATGTGGCTTACACTTAAATGCCCCTGAATTGGCCTCGGAAGCCACTCAGTTCAAGGCCAATTAGATATGGGCAACAAATGCTGCCCTTGCCAGTGATGCATGCAGGAATGAAGAAAAAAAGATCTGCTGTAAGGAAGGTTGCCAATTTTTCCTGATTGCCTGAGGTGCAACAATGCTGACATATATTACCATTGACAGGGCTGACTGCAGCATCCCGAGATGTGCTCAGATAATTCAGAGTAGGCTGAAAAGTGCTGATGGCCATGCGAGATGACATTGCCCAAAACGGGAGCGCACTCCTCCATAAAATAAAAAAGAACTTTCATTTTTATGGAGGTGCTTGCACTCTCAGGGCATCCCAAACTGCTTGACTGCCCCACTTAAGAACTTATTGTTTGGAAATGAAATCCCTTGTCAGAATTCAGCTTTAATGCTGCACTTTCACAGACTTCATGAGAAACACAAAAGGTATTTAATTAATCGGACAAACTGCACAGCAATACAACAGCCCTTAGTCTGTACAGCAGTACAGGCTGCCCTTAGTCTCCTACATGTCTTCTGCCTAAGGGAGGACTCCATCCCCTGGGCGATTACCCACTCTGTGTCCCAATTGGTCCCCCAAGTCAGGTAACCCTTATTCTGCTGTGTTGCCCTTAATGAGACAATCACCATAATTCATCACAGCAGCCAATTCAGAACGAGGAAACAGACCAGGTAATCTGTTTTCCGTGACACTAGTTGAGGGAGGCATATTGTCCATAACCATGAGAATCCTCTGCCCTTCTTCGAATAGAGCAACAAAATCATTTGCATCCAATGTGAGAGGACAGTCGGGGCCTCAATTTAAAGTCTTATCCAAAAGGTCAAAATCTCTGACCATGCAGCAGCCCCTGAGTACTGCGCTGAGGGGTCAATGTAGATTGTCTGCTCAAGTCTGAAGGTGGGACCGTGAACCACAATCTTAGTCTTAAAGGCATGATTGCTACCATGGCCTTAAGCCATGCACTTGGCTGCAGGGACATCCTTAGCTGTACTGGTGAAATCTTTGGCAGGCATCTCTGCTGTCTTCTTGTCTAGGAGGTTCTTCTGTTCAGTGGGACCTAATGGAAAGAGAACAAGGATAGTAGTTCGGGAGGAAGATAGAAACTGAGCATTTTCAGCTGTGACCTAGAGAAAACAGCTTGCTGCATACTTGCTGGCGTAAAGGGACAGGGTGAGCCTATATCTATTGGAGTTTAGGTGATTGAGAGGTGATGTTATTTAAACATATATCATCCTGAGGGGACTTGATAGGATGGATGCTGAAAGGATGTTTTCCCCTGTGGGGGAAAAGAGATCTAGTGAAGTGCTTCCCAACTTTTCATATATCACGGCACATCTTTTATACTATAAAAAATTGTGAGGCACAGCTCCTATTTTCTGTAACTGAACTGCCCTCTAGGAAAAGCCTTTCATTTCCAGTACCTCCTAAAACACGATAAGCCACAATTTTATACAACTTTCCACAGTTAAAGAAGTTTACGATGAAAGCCTTATCACCATTTGCATGTCAAATACAAATATTTGACTGAAAATGTACACAGTTTAAAAATGCTTCCCATTGACGATTTCAATTGTTTCTTTTTTTGTGTCTACATTTCTCAATGTGAAAGCCCATAAACAAAGTGTGATGAACGGTTACTGCCTTATCATCATGTAAGGTGATGTCCCCTTTAAGACCAGGCTTGGAACCCTGGGGACTCCGCCTCTGGCTCCGCCCATCTGGGAGCCATACATAAAGGCCTGCCTCATGGTCTGTATAGCAGTCAGCTCTCGTCCAAATCTGTAGCATAGTTATTAGCCTAATAAAGCCTTCTTTACAGTTTAATCTCTAAGCATCATTATTGAGGGTACCTCAATTTATTAGGCTAAACTAGATTCAGGATGGACGCAGGCCTAAAACCAGAGAAGCTCAATCTGGAAGCACGAACGCCGGAGGCAAAGGAAATTTTTAAATACTGGCTGCGGTGCTTCGAGGCCTACCTGGACTCCGCAGAGACTCCCATCCTGGGGCAATACAAGCTGCGTCTACTCCACGCCCGGGTGAGTCACAGAATCTCCGCCACGCTCGAAAAGGCGACGATTTATGAGGAAGCGATTGAGTTGCTCCGCAAGCGGTTTGTCAAACCCGTCAATGAGGTGCACGCCCGGCATCTGCTCTCTACCTGCCGGCAACGCTCGGGGGAATCGCTCGACGAGTTTGTTGAGAAACTCACCGCGCTGGCCAGGGACTGTGACCATCAGGATGTGACAGGGGAAGTCCATATGAACCTGCACATCAGAGATTCTTTCGTGTCCGGCATCCGCTCGACCTACATCCGGCAGCGACTGCTCGAAAACGGGGCAAAAGACCTCCAGGAGACGCTAACGCTCGCCTCCTCGCTGGAGGTGGCCCAACATAACTTGGGTACGTACCCCGCGGACTCTGCCAGCCCCCCCCCAGGACTTCCTCAGACTCACCCGTATTACAGGCCTGCGCCACGCGGCGACCCGCTCACCATGGGGGCACACCTTGCTACTTCTGCGGGCAGGGCCAGCACCCACGCCCACGCTGCCCAGCCCGCTCGGCGATCTGCAGCGACTGCGGGAAGAAAGGGCACTTTGCGAGGGTCTGCCTGGCCAGACTCGGGGGCCAGGAAAACAAAGAACAGCCGGCCCGAAAATCAGGCTCTCAGGCCCGCAGGCCTTGCAATGCTGCTGCGCACCGACCCGACACGTCCTCTTCTGACGCGTCATCAGCCTCGTGCGAATCATGGGAGCGGCCATCTGGTCGGCGGCCATCTTCTCGACCCGACACGTGCGACCAACGGCAGCGGCCATTTTACGACTCCGACTACCCGCGACTGGGTGCGATCACCCTCGATCAAACACGGCCAAAACACCTGCAGAACTCCATGATGCAGGTCCAGGTCAACGGGCACGACACTGCATGCCTATTTGACTCCGGGAGCACGGAGAGCTTTATCCACCCTGAAACGGTAAGGCGCTGCTCCCTACGCACCCATCCCATATCCCAAACCATAGCCCTCGCATCTGGGTCCCACTCGGTACAAATCACGGGGTACTGTATTGTGGATCTCTCGATCCAGGGTGCCAAATACACCCGTTTCAAATTTTATATCCTCCCTCACCTCTGTGCCCCCCTGCTGCTCGGACTGGATTTCCACTGCAGCCACCGAAGCCTGACACTGAGGTTCGGCGGACCCTTGCCCCCCCTCACGGTGTGCTGCCTTGCGACACTGAAAGTCGCACCCCCCTCGCTATTCGCTAACCTCACTCCCGACTGTAAGCCCGTCGCCACCAGGAGCCGGCGCTACAGTGCCCAAGATATGGCTTTTATCAAGTCAGAGGTCCAGCGTTTACTGGGAGAGGGGGTCATCGAGGCTAGCAACAGCCCTTGGAGAGCGCAAGTGGTGGTAGTCCGGTCCGGGGAGAAGAAACGGATGGTCGTGGATTATAGCCAGACCATAAACCGATTCACGCAGCTTGATGCGTACCCCCTTCCTCGCATCGCGGAAATGGTAAATCGGATCGCCCAATACCGAGTCTTTTCCACGGTCGACCTCAAATCTGCCTACCACCAGCTCCCCATCCGACCAAAAGACCGCCCCTATACTGCCTTCGAAGCA
Source organism: Scyliorhinus torazame (assembly GCF_047496885.1). Taxonomy (NCBI): domain Eukaryota; kingdom Metazoa; phylum Chordata; class Chondrichthyes; order Carcharhiniformes; family Scyliorhinidae; genus Scyliorhinus; species Scyliorhinus torazame. The sequence goes on from NC_092719.1 coordinate 57,904,697, forward strand.
GCCGGCCGGCTCTTCCACCTCCTCAGGGTCCCCTTTGGTGTCACAAATGGGGTCTCCGTCTTTCAAAGGGCGATGGACCAAATGGTGGACCAGTACGGTTTGCGGGCTACATACCCGTACTTGGACAATGTCACCACCTGCGGCCATGATCAGCAGGACCATGACGCTAACCTCAAAAAGTTCCTCCAGACCGCCCGAGCCCTTAACCTGACCTATAACGAGGGCAAATGCGTTTTCCACACCACCCGGCTGGCCATCCTCGGCTATGTCGTGGAAGACGGGGTCCTAGGTCCCGACCCCGACCTCATGCGCCCCCTTAAGGAACTCCCTCTCCCCCGCAGCCTCAAGGCCCTCAAACGGTGCTTGGGGCTTTTCTCCTATTACGCCCAGTGGGTCCCCAAGTATGCGGACAAAGCCCGCCCACTCCTAAAGACCACCACTTTTCCCCTCTCGGCTGAGGCTCAATTGGCCTTCAACCGCATCAAGGCCGACATCATCAAGGCCGCCATGCACGCGGTGGACGAAACCATCCCTTTCCAGGTAGAGAGCGATGCATCAGACATCGCCCTGGCTGCTACCCTCAATCACGGAGGCAGACCAGCAGCGTTCTTCTCCCGAACCCTCACCGCCTCCGAGATTCGACACTCTGCAGTCGAAAAGGAGGCACAAGCCATTGTGGAGGCTGTGCGGCGCTGGAGACACTACCTCGCCGGTAGGAGGTTTACCCTCGTCACCGACCAACGGTCGGTCGCCTATATGTTCGATAACACGCAACGGGGCAAAATAAAAAACGATAAAATTTTGAGGAGGAGTATCGAACTCTCCACCTACTCGTGCGATATCAAGTATCGTCCAGGGGAGCTCAACGAGCCCCCAGATGCCCTGTCCCGCGGCACATGCGCCAACGCGCAGGAGGACCGCCTGCAAGCCATCCACAATGACCTCTGCCACCCGGGGGTTACCCGGCTCGTCCATTTCATCAAGTCCCGCAACCTACCTTACTCAACCAAGGAGATCAAGGCCATGGTCAGGGCCTGCCAGGTCTGTGCGGAGTGCAAACCGCACTTCTATCGGCCAGACAAGGTTCGGCTCGTGAAGGCCTCGGGCCCCTTTGAGCGACTGAGCGTGGACTTCAAGGGGCCCCTCCCGTCCACCAACCGTTATGCCTATTTCCTCACCGTAATCGATGAGTTCTCCCGTTTCCCATTCGCCATTCCCTGCACCGACATGACCTCAGCCACGGTGATTAAGGCACTGCACAGCATCGTCATCCTGTTCGGTTTCCCTGCTTATATCCACAGCGACCGGGGTACATTGTTCATGAGCGATGAACTGCGTCAGTATCTGCTCAGCAAAGGCATCGCCTCGAGCAGAACGACCAGCTATAACCCACGGGGAAACGGGCAGGTGGAGAGGGAGAACGCGACCGTGTGGAAGGCTGTCCTTCTGGCCCTGCGGTCAAGAAATCTCCCAACCACCCGCTGGCAGGAGGTCCTACCCGATGCCCTACACTCCATTAGGTCACTCCTCTGCACGGCCACAAATGAGACCCCTCATGAGCGATTGTTTCTCTTCCCCAGGAAGTCTACCTCCGGGGTCTCGCTTTCACCTTGGCTGACGGCTCCGGGACCTGTTCTTCTCCGGAGGCACGCGAGGAGCCATAAAACGGACCCCCTAGTTGAAAAGGTCCGACTGCTCCACGCCAACCCCAGTTACGCCTACGTGGAGTACTCCGACGGCAGGCAAGATACGGTTTCCCTCCGGGATCTGGCGCCCGCTGGATCCTCCACCACAGACGCCCCTTCCCGCGCCGCTCCCCTGCAGGACCTGTCGCCCCCTACAACACACCCCCTTCCGGCCCTACCACCCGTTGGTGAGCTCCTACCATGCGCCCCCCCTTGCGCCCCCCCCTTTACACACCCCGCCGGCGCCGGCTCCGCTACCCCCGGCCCTGCCTAGTTCCTCTGTCCCGACCCGGACCGAAGCTCCGACCGCTGTGCTCCCGGATGTGCCCTCAACCGGGACTTCCGTGCCCGCCGCACCACCGCCCGAACTGAGGAGATCGAGGAGGACGATCCGGCCGCCGAGACGGATGGACCTATGATGGCACTTCACCCATAGGCACTTCACCCCTGCCGGACTCCTTTTTAAACAGGGGGTGAATGTGATGAACGGTTACTGCCTTATCATCATGTAAGGTGATGTCCCCTTTAAGACCAGGCTTGGAACCCTGGGGACTCCGCCTCTGGCTCCGCCCATCTGGGAGCCATACATAAAGGCCTGCCTCATGGTCTGTATAGCAGTCAGCTCTCGTCCAAATCTGTAGCATAGTTATTAGCCTAATAAAGCCTTCTTTACAGTCTAATCTCTAAGCATCATTATTGAGGGTACCTCACAAAGGAACTACTGTGAGCAGAATCTTACTAATAACATTGTGCATCTGAGAGTAGTTTCTTGATCTGGGGAGGAACCGATGACAGGGCAACTCACAGGTCTTGCATGATTGACAGGCACTCCCTCCTTTTGTTTTTTTTTACAAAAGACGGTGTGGAGAATACCAACCTCCAAGAGAAACTCCGTCGATTTCTTTGTCTTGCAACATTATTCTCACAATACTATTGCATGCCTGCAGAATGAGGGTTTCAGCAATGGTGTACGGTTTCTTCAATTTTGCTATGAGCTCAGCCACCATGTAATTCACTTCCTGCACATTGTCGGAAACCCGTGCACACTCCACCATACGTTGATTTTGCTTTACGTTTTGTTCTCTTAGGCACTTGAAGTACAGCATACCCTTGCTGGAGAGTGAACAGTGTTTTGCATTGAAATGGTGCCTCAACTTACTTGGTACCTGTGGTAACCTGACAGGGCCTAGTTTTTGTCATGATATGCGGACACACACATAATGCCAATGGCTGGCAGAAAGGGCAGTGCCCTCAATTTTTCAATGTAAAGGACAACCTGACGGTGGTTGAAGGTATCCTCCTCAAACTGGACCGGATTGTAATTCCACACAGTCTCCAGAGCTTGGTGCTCCGTCAAATCCATGAGGGCCACCTGGTGTGGAAAAGTGCAGACGCAGAGCCAGGCAGGCTGTCTACTGGCCTGGGATCAGCCAGGACATCGCGATCATGATCCTTAACTGTGCGACCTGTCCTACGAGGAATTGTACCGATCCGAGCCCCCACGGGAGGAGGGAGGGATGGGCCATTTCCTGGACCAATTGAGGTTTCCAAAGGTGGAAGAGGGACTGGTGGCGGGACTGGAGGCCCCGATTGGGCTGGAGGAGCTGATCAAAGGGATAGGAAGCATGCAGGTGGGGAAGGCACCGGGGCCGGATGATTTCCCGGTCGAGTTCTATAAAAAATATATGGACCTGTTGGGCCCGCTGTTAGTTAGGACCTTCAATGAGGCAAGGGAGAGGGGAGCTTTACCCCCGACGATGTCCCGGGCACTGATCTCCTTGATCCTGAAGCGGGACAAGGATCCCTTGCAATGTGGGTCTTACAGACCGATTTCCTTGCTAAATGTAGATGCCAAGGTGCTGACGAAGGTCTTAGCCACGAGGATTGAGGATTGTGTGCCGCAGATCATACATGAAGACCAGACGGGGTTTGTGAAGGGGAGACAGTTGCACGCGAATGTGTGGAGGCTTTTGAACGTTATCATGATGCCGGCGAGGGAGGGGGAGGCGGAGATAGTGGTGGCGATGGACGCTGAGAAAGCCTTCGATAAGGTAGAGTGGGGATACCTGTGGGAGGTGCTGAAGAGGTTTGGGTTTGGGGAGGGGTTTGTCAGGTGGGTTAGGCTGTTGTATGAGGTCCCGATGGCGAGTGTGGCCACAAATGGGAGGAGGTCCGAGTACTTTCGGTTGCACCGAGGGCGGAGACAGGGGTGTCCCCTGTCCCCCCTGCTCTTCACACTGGCGATTGAACGCCTGGCTATGGCACTGAGAGAGTCGAGGAACTGGAGGGGGTTGGTGCGGGGTGGAGAGGAGCATAGGGTGTCGCTTTATGCGGACGACCTGCTGCTGTATGTGGCGGAAGCGGTGGGAGGAATGCCAGAGGTAATGAGGATCCTTAGGGAATTCGGGGACTTTTCGGGGTACAAGCTCAATATGGGGAAGAGCGAGCTGTTCGTAGTTCAGCTAGGGGACCAGGAGAGGGGGATTGGCGAGCTCCCATTAAAAAGGGCGGAGAGGACCTTCAGATATTTGGGGGTCCAGGTGGCCAGGAGCTGGGGTGCCCTGCATAGGTTTAACTTTACAAGGCTGGTGGAGCAAATAGAGGAGGAGTTCAAGAGGTGGGACGCGTTGCCGCTGTCCCTGGCGGGTAGGGTGCAGTCAATCAAAATGACGGTGCACCCAAGGTTTTTGTTCCTGTTCCAGTGCCTCCCCGTGTTTATCCCGAAGGCTTTTTTCAGGCGGGTTAACAGGAGTATAATGGGGTTTGTGTGGGCGCGAGGGACTCCGAGGGTGAGAAGGGTGTTCCTGGAGAGGAGTAGAGATACGGGGGGGGGGCTGGCACTGCCCAACCTCTGTGGGTACTACTGGGCCGCCAATGCGGCAATGGTGCGCAAGTGGGTGATGGAGGGGGCTGCATGGAAGAGGCTGGAGACGGCATCCTGTGTGGGTACGAGTCTGGGGGCGTTGGTAACGGCGCCGCTGCCGCTCCCTCCAAGGAGGTATACCACGAGCCCGGTGGTGGTGGCAGCCCCCAAAATTTGGGGGCAGTGGAGGCGGCATAGGGAGGAAGTTAAGGCCTCGGCGTGGACCCCATTACGGGGGAACCACCGGTTCGCCCCAGGAAGAACAGGTGGAGGGTTTTCGGGGTGGCACAGTGCAGGGATACGAAAGTTGGGGGACCTGTTTGTGGACGGGAAGTTCACGAGCTTGGGTGAGCTGGAGGAGAACACCTTCAGGTACTTACAGGTAAGGGCGTTTGCCAGACGGCAGATGGTGGAATTCCCACGGCTACTGCCACACACAGTACAGGACAGGGAGCTCTCGGGGGGGTGGGTGGGAGTGGGGAAGATCTCGGTAACTTGCCAGGTGATGCAGGAGGAGGAGGAGGCCTCGGTGGTGGAGTTGAATGGTCTCTGTTTGCCCAGTTGTATCAGTTCAAACACGTCACTTCCAGCCCACACTATCCGCAGTCAAACGGAAAAGTTGAGAAAGGGGTGCACATAGTGAAGCAGCTCATCTGCAAGGCCGCGGATTCTGCGTCTGACATTCACATTGCGCTGCTTGCGTACAGGCAACCCCACTGTCCACTGGCATGTCGCCGGCTCAACACCTGATGAACAGGGACCTGCGAACGACACTTCCAGCCATACACGTGCCCAACCTGGATCACCTCCCGGTGCTGCAGAAGGTGAAGCAACTCCGAGACCGGCAAAAACAGGGCTATGATGCCCATGCCACCGATTTGCCCGTGTTATCTCCGGCAGACACTGTTCGTGTCAAGATCCCTGACGGAGGCTGTTCAGCTCCAGCTGTCATTGTTTGACAGGCTGCCCTCTGCTCGTATGTTGTGCGTCTGGCTGATGGTTCTGTTGTGCGATGAAACAGACGGGCACTGCGCAAAGTTGCCTGCCCGCAACCACATTCTTCCCCGTTTCCTTCTGTTGTTCTGCCACCTCCTGATACCTCGACTCATGAGGCCACCAGTCAGGCTTCAATCCCGCCCATCAAGGCGCTGTCGTCCCCACCACCACCTCTCCGGCAGTCGACCAGGATCAGATGCAAGCCACAGAGACTGGATTTATGAACATTTGTTCTGTTTGCTATGTTCTGTGTTCTCGCATTAGACAGCTGTTTTCATGTACATATGTTCACATCCACTGCATGTATATATGTTAATATTGGCCTATTCTTGTAAATATGTTCACATATGTCATCCAAACATAAAAAAAGGGGAGATGTCATGATATGCAGACACACCCATAATGATTTACAGACAAGCAGCTAATGGACACAGAGAACAGGACATGACCAATAAGCAGGCAGGACACTGAGGGGTGGGATCTGACTATAAAAGACACGAGGCACTCACACACCGCCTCTTTCCACTGATGAACATCTAGAGAGTCAGTCAAAGGTGTTGTTACAATCTCACCCCCCCCCCCCCCCCCCCCTCCGCCACCACATGGCTAAGAGCTAGTCTGGTTCAGTTAGACAGAGTAACCACACTTAAGTTAGCAGAGAGTCGAATTCACAGAGAACTGTGCTAACTGTGCTATTAGTTCAATAAACCTGATTGAACTAACTTCAAGGTCTGGAGTATCTTTATGATCTAAGCTGCATCCAGTTGCAGCCAGTGTTATACCAGTGTACCTAACATGACAGTTTTGAGCCCAATTAAATTGGATATTTTAAATTAAAGAATTGGGCTCTTTACATCAAACTGCAGCCAAACCTCAGGCAGGCTGATGGGAATTCAAACTTGACCAAAGTCAAATACAAACCCCACAGACCAACTGCCAGAAACATGCCTGGAACACACCCGTCAATCAACCCTCAGGAAATCATCACACCGTATTGATATGCACCAGTCTATTGTCAATAGCCTTAAGGGGGAGGGGGAGCAGCCAGAAGTCGTGGTGCACATTGGTACCAACGATGTAGGTAGGAAAAGGGGTGTGGAGGTAATAAACGAGTTTAGGGAGTTAGGCTGGAAGTTTAAAGCCAGGACAGACAGAGTTGTCATCTCTGGTTTGTTGCCGGTGCCATGTGATAGCGAGGCTAGGAAGAGGGAGAGAGTGCAGCTGAACATGTGGCTGCAGGAATGGTGGAGGAGGGAGGGCTTCAGGTATTTGGATAATTGGAGTGCATTCTGGGGAAGGTGGGACCTGTACAAGCAGGACGGGTTGCATCTGAACCAGAGGGGCACCAATATCCTGGGAGGGAGGTTTTCTAGTACTCTTCGGGAGGGTTTAAACTAATTTGGCAGGGGAATGGGAACCGGATTTGTAGTCCAGCAACTAAGGTAGCCGATATTCAGGACGCCAAAGCGTGTAGTGAGGCAGTGGGGAAGGGAACACTGACAAAGGAGAGTACTTGCAGGCACGGAGATGGGTTGAAGTGTGTATACTTCAACGCAAGAAGTATCAGGAATAAGGTGGGTGAACTTAAGGTATGGATTGGTACTTGGGACTACGATGTGGTGGCCATCACGGAAACTTGGATAGAAGAGGGGCAGAAATGGTTGTTGGAGGTCCCTGGTTGTAGATGTTTTAATAAGATTAAGGAAGGTGGTAAAAGTGGGGGGGGGGGGGGTGGCATTGTTAATTAGAGATAGTATAACAGCTGCAGAAAGGCAGTTCGAGGCGTATCTGCCTACTGAGGTAGTATGGGTTGAAGTCAGAAATAGGAAAGGAGCAGTCACCTTGTTAGGAGTTTTCTATAGGCCCCCCAATAGTAGCAGAGATGTGGAGGAACAGATTGGGAAACAGATTTTGGAAAGGTGCAGAAGTCACAGGGTAGTAGTCATGGGTGACTTCAACTTCCCAAACATTGAGTGGAAACTCTTTAGATCAAATAGTTTGGATGGGGTGGTGTTTGTGCAGTGTGTCCAGGAAGCTATTCTAACACATTATGTAGATTGTCCGACCAGAGTGGACGCCATATTGGATTTGGTACTTGGTAATGAACGAGGGCAAGTGATAGATTTGTTAGTGGGGGAGCATTTTGGAGATAGTGACCACAATTCTGTGACTTTCACTTTAGTAATGGAGAGGGATAGGTGTGTGCAACAGGGAAAGGTTTACAATTGGGGGAAGGGTAAATACGATGATGTCAGACAAGGATTGAATTGCATAAGTTGGGAACATAGGCTGTCAGGGAAGGACACAAGTGAAATGTGGAACTTGTTCAAGGAACAGGTACTACGTGTCCTTGATATGTATGTCCCTGTCAGGCAGGGAAGAGATGGTCGAGTGAGGGAACCATGGTTGACAAGAGAGGTTGAATGTCTTGTTAAGAGGAAGAAGGAGACGTATGTAAGGCTGAGGACACAAGGTTCAGACAGGGCGCTGGAGGGATATAAGATAGCCAGGAGGGAACTGAAGAAAGAGATTAGGAGAGCTAAGAGAGGGCATGAACAATCTTTGATGGGTAGGATCAAGGAAAGCCCCAAGGCCTTTTACACATATGTGAGAAATATGAGAATGACTAGAGCAAGGGTAGGTCTGATCAAGGACAGTAGCGGGAGATTGTGTATTGAGTCTGAAGAGATAGGAGAGGTCTTGAACGAGTACTTTTCTTCTGTATTTACAAATGAGAGGGGCCATATTGTTGGAGAGGACAGTGTGAAACAGACTGGTAAGCTCGAGGAAATACTTGTTAGGAAGGAAGATGTGTTGGACATTTTGAAAAACTTGAGGATAGACAAGTCCCCCGGGTCTGACGGGATATATCCAAGGATTCTATGGGAGGCAAGAGATGAAATTGCACAGCCGTTGGCAATGATCTTTTCGTCCTCACTGTCAACAGGGGTGGTAGCAGGGGATTGGAGAGTGGCGAATGTCGTGCCCCTGTTCAAAAAAGGGACTAGGGATAACCCTGGGAATTACAGGCCAGTTAGTCTTACTTCGGTGGTAGGCAAAGTAATGGAAAGGGTACTGAAGGATAGGATTTCTGAGCATCTGGAAAGACACTGCTTGATTAGGGATAGTCAGCACAGATTTGTGAGGGGTAGGACTTGCCTTACAAGTCTTATTGAATTCTTTGAGGAGGTGACCAAGCATGTGGATGAAGGTAAAGCAGTAGATGTAGTGTACATGGATTTTAGTAAGGCATTTGATGAGGTTCCCCATGATAGGCTTCTGCAGAAGGTAAGGAGGCATGGGATAGTGGGAAATTTGGCCATTTGGATAACGAACTGGCTAACCAATAGAAGTCAGAGAGTGGTGGTGGATGGCAAATATTCAGCCTGGAGCCCAGTTACCAGTGGCGTACCGCAGGGATCAGTTCTGGGTCCTCTGCTGTTTGTGATTTTCATTAATGACTTGGATGAGGGAGTTGAAGGGTGGGTCAGTAAATTTGCAGACGATACGAAGATTGGTGGAGTTGTGGATAGTGAGGAGGGCTGTTGTCGGCTGCAAAGAGACATAGATAGGATGCAGAGCTGCGCTGAGAAGTGGCAGATGGAGTTTAACCCTGAAAAATGTGAGGTTGTCCATTTTGGAAGGACAAATATGAATGCGGAATACAGGGTTAACGGTAGAGTTCTTGGCAATGTGGAGGAGCAGAGGGATCTTGGGGTCTATGTTCATACATCTTTGAAAGTTGCCACTCAAGTGGATAGAGCTGTGAAGAAGGCCTAGGGTGTGCTAGCGTTCATTAACAGAGGGATTGAATTTAAGAGCCGTGAGGTGATGATGCAGCTGTACAAAACTTTGGTAAGGCCACATTTGGAGTACTGTGTACAGTTCGGGTCGCCTATTTTAGGAAGGATGTGGAAGCTTTGGAAAAGGTGCAAAGGAGATTTACCAGGATGTTGCCTGGAATGGAGAGTAGGTCTTACGAGGAAAGGTTGAGGGTGCTAGGCCTTTTCTCATTAGAACGGAGAAGGATGAGGGGCGACTTGATAGAGGTTTATAAGATGATCAGGAGACTAGATAGAGTAGACAGCCAGAGACTTTTTCCCCGGGAGGAACAAACCATTACAAGGGGACATAAATTTAAGGTGAATGGTGGAAGATATAGGAGGGATATCAGAGGTAGGTTCTTTACCCAGAGAGTAGTTGGGGCATGGAATGCACTGCCTGTGGAAGTAGTTGAGTCGGAAACATTAGGGACCTTCAAGCAGCTATTGGATAGGTACATGGATTACGGTAGAATGATATAGTGTAGATTAATTTGTTCTTAAGGGCAGCACGGTAGCATTGTGGATAGCACAATTGCTTCAGTGCTCCAGGGTCCCAGGTTCGATTCCGGCTTGGGTCACTGTCTGTGCGGAGTCTGCACGTCCTCCCCGTGCGGGCGTGGGTTTACTCCGGGTGCTCCGGTTTCCTCCCACAGTCCAAAGATGCGCAGGTTAGGTGGATTGGCCGTGATAAATTGCCCTTTGTGTCCAAAATTGCCCTTGGTGTTGGGTGGGGTTGCTGGGTTGTGGGGATAGGGTGGAGGTGTTGACCTTGGGTAGGGTGCTCTTTCCGGGGTCCGGTGTGGACTCCATGGGCCGGTTGGCCTCCTTCAGCACTGTAAATTCGATGATAATCTATGATTAATCTAGAACAAAGGTTCGGCACAACATCATGGGCCGAAGGGCCTGTTCTGTGCTGTATTTTTCTATGTTCTATGTTCTAATAGCCCAGTTCGAGATTCTCGGGCACTCAGAGGTTCTGCTGTATTCTTCTATGGGAACAGGTTCTGTGCAGACCACACCACTAGAGATAGACACCTGGAGCGGGCTCAAGTGTCCTGCCAAACAGTGATGAACTGGACCATTGGGCGCTCAGACCCCATCCCAAGGCCTCATTGGCAGAAAGCCTGAGGGAATGGCAAAAGGGCGTGAAGGGAGGGGGGATAAAAACTGTCACCAGAGGCACATCAGCAGCGAAGTCTCCAGGCAGAGGCAATTGGGACATCTGACCAGAGATAGAAGAAAGTAGTGTGTGAGACACATCTTTACAATGTCGGACCTGAGCGACTCAGAGAATCAGACCCACAGCTCAACCAAAATCATCTTTACAGGTGGTATAACGAATCTTGGGAATCTTTAGGAAATGTTATTGGGTTAATTTAAGGGTATATATAAGAGTAAAGTTGGTTTGAATTTATACTTGTGTTGTCCTTTGTTCTCACTATTAAAGACATCTGGGTAAACGTTGATTAAAATACTGGTTGAAGTATCTGAGATTGTACAGATACAACCTACCATTGCAGCATTTGCGAGCTTCTCCCTGCAAATTAGGCATCCTGGATCAGGGCAAGAGGTATAACCAGTCCACAAAATTCCAGAGGCCAAGTAGCTGTCTCTGTCTTTGTGTACAAGCCTCGCTTTTTTCTCCTGAGGTTCTGTTGTTTTGGCCACTTTTGAATCAGAGCGAGGTTCTTCACTTCTCTTCAAAAACTTAGTTGTGGCAAACCGTGGCCAAACACACCACATTGCACAATAAATGCCCTCAAACGTCAACTTGGGAGCACAATTTTAGCTGATTTTGAAATGATTTCAATCCTCCATCCTCTCCGCCAACAACTTAGCCAATACTTTCACATCCATGTTCAATAGTGATATGGGCCTATACGAACCACATTCCACTGGATCCTCCCCCTTTTTTGGGATTAGCATGATTACTGTCTGCGTCATTGTCTCCGGCAGCTCCCGTTTCTCCAGCGTTTCATTAAACGCCCCCAATAGATGTGGTGCTATGTCCATCGCAAATTCCTTATAAAATTCTGCCGGTTTCCCTTCCAGCCCTTGGGCCTCCTCCGGCTTCATACCCCTGATACCATCCAGCACCTCCCTCAGCCCAGGGGCTCCTCCAACGCCTGCCTCTTTGCTTCCTCCACCTGGGGAAATTCCAGCTTGTCCAGAAAGCGCCCATGCTGGAGACGTTTGACAACATTGCTAAACAAAGAGATTTTTTTTTCAGGGCCAGATTAATTTTTCAACAGAATTTACTATTTAGATCACCATTAAAAACACAATTACACCTGATTGAATGAAACTGAATTTTTGATATGGGTACAGAAAATGGAAAATTCTTGCCAGATCATTTAATTTTGCTTATTGACGGCTTAGGACTTGGTGGGAATTGGGTGTCCACAGTGCAGCACTGAATGACAGGCTTCAACTTCAGGATTCCTGTCTTAATCGGCCCATGTGCTAAAGCCCAAAGTTGTGGTCAGTTTTCAGAGAGGTGATGATACCGAACTCTAAATGCTGGGCCACCGATATAGTCTGATTTTGAAATTGAAAGTAAAATCAGATTTGAATTTGGGCGAGGTTGCACCTGTGATTTGAGACTAGGGACTAAAATAGGTGCATGAATCAGAAAATAAAATAGAAATGGTGGGCATGCACAGTGGATTTGTAAACATTTGAAAGAGATGTGTGCCTTTGTCTGAATTGAAACTCTGGAATGGGAATATGTAGGAGTGCCAAAATATTTCTCTTTACAGTGCCTTTCGAAATAGAAATCTATATTTACATTAAGCTGTTCAGTATGTAAGTTGTTGACTTGCTTGAAAAACATTTGAGTGAAAGAAAAGGAATCTTTTGAAACTGGAAAGACCAGTCAGACACCTCCCATCAACCTGGTTCAATTGACATTTTTAAATTAGTCAGCACGAAAATACATTTCTGTTTTGAAAAGTTGACTGTGAAGTAACTTTGTGACTTATAGTGGAGGACAGGGAAATAAGGTTGTGCATTTATGTAGAGCCTTACAATCACAACACATTTCAAAATGCTGAACAGAACACATTACTTGCGAAATGCTTGATTTTTAATTTAGGCAAACCTAACGTCTATTCTTCACTCGAAGTATCCAACATGCGACAAAAATGAACAACCTGTTAATAGTTATCCAGTATTCTTTTTCAAACTATTTTGGTCTAGATTTTGCATTTGAAATAACAATGCTCACCGTTCCTGAGCAGTTAAACGTGAGAGCTCCTGTATAAGCTACCCTGCTCCCCCAAACGCTGTACTATGCCGGTACCTCAGTATTCCCATATATGGAACAACATGTTATTGTGTAACTTCCCCCTTTAATTTACCAGATGAAGTTGGGCCTTGTCCTTTCAAGTGTGAGTCTTTACTGGCCTGATAAGTCATAATTACAGTTGTGATATTTTTAAAAATATATCTTTGGGGATTATTGTGTTATACTGTGAAAAAGGCTGTGTGTGTGGTGTATGCATGTGTGTGCAGGGTTTGTGCATATCTGATGAGATGTGATGGTGGGTTTGAGATACAAGTAAATGTGTTGGATTTAATATTTGCATTTTTAGATAAAGATAAAGTTCCCACGCCGGCGTGAAAACGGTGGTGTTTTATGCCAGGGAAACTGGCGCAAAACGGCCGCTGATTCCCTGTTTTGTTGGGGGTCAGCAGGGAGGAAGCGTAGAGCTCGCAGCTCTAGCTGCCGATATGGCCCTGAGCATTTCCAGTTCTGTGACTGTGCATATGCATGGCGGCAGCCTGCAGCGATCGCGCCGTGCTTCATGACGGACTCATCCCGCAGACCCGAACCGCAAAAGTAGTGCTCCCTCCGACCGCTTGCGTGCCCCGCACCGCCCGCCCACAGTGCCCCCCAGCCTCGAATAAAACCCCCCCTGCCTGCAAATTGGCCCTTCCCCGATTGTGGCGACACTGGACTGAGTCCGCAGCCGCCATGCTAAGTTCACGACTGGTGAGACCATGAGAGTCCCCCGCTGTCAGGAACTCGGCCGGTCGGGGATCGAGCATTGCGGAACGGGCCTCAGGCAATGGCCTGAGTCCGTGGATATGTGGCGCAGCATTCTCCTAGAGTACGTCGCTTTTCAGTGGGGGGAGAATCCGAAAACCGCGCCACCCCCGATATTGGCATCAAAACGGATTATCTCCGCCCGTCGCCAAACACGATTTTGGTGTCGGGGAGCGGAGAATCCAGTCCATTATATTTTATTAACCTGAAAGTTGAGACTAAATAGAAGCATGGACGATTTTATATTTGGAAGGATTTGGATTTCAAAGAGGTGCGAGAACAATGCAACCGGAAAGGGAGAAAAAAGAATTTTAGAGCTAATGTGGAGAGGTTATTTGTTGGCTGTATTAGGAAGATCTCCTAGAAACAGCTCTGGGCTGAGAAAAGGTATAGTTTGAATCAGCCATGTAGTGAAGCCAGAAAAACCTTGGGTTGCAAAAAGCAGTCTTGTTTCTTGGATTTGAGAGGTTGTGTGGTAAACCTCATTAAAGCGATTGCAGCCTTGCCTTGGGTAATATTGCTGTATTTTTATAATTAAGCATCTATAAGGAAATATTGCCTGGATGGTGCTTACTTGTTTGTTTAGCCTAAGCAGGGATTCCAGTGGGAGGGAATGTTTTATAAGCCTAGTTTTAACTGTGTAACAGTAATCTTATATGCTTACGTTTTCTTTTCTTTTTGCCAATAAACATTTTACTTTAAATCTTCAAAATCTCAAAATCCCTGGACTTCTTGCATTAAGACCTGTACAATATCCAGACTTGGACTGACAAGTGGCAAGTTACATTTGCTTCACACAAGTTCCAGGCAATGACCTTCTCCTAAAAGCGGTTCTAACCACCGCTCCTTGACATTCAATGATATTACATCGCTGAATACCCCATAATCAATATCCTGGAGGTTACCATTGCTCTGAAACTGAACTGAACTAGCCATATTACTATTGTGTCTACCAGAGCAGGTCAAAGGCTAGGAATCCTATGGTGAGTAGCTCATCTCCTGACCCCCACAAAGCTTGTCCACAATCTACAAGGCACAAGTCAGGAGTGTAATGGAATACTCTCCAATTACCTGGATGAATGCAACTCCAACAACACTCAAGAACCTCGACAACACCCAGGACAAAGTAGCTCGCTTGATTGCTCCCCCTTCCACAAACATTCAATTGCTCCACTACTGACGAACTGTGGCAGCCGTGGATACCATCTACAAGGTGCACAGCAGGAACTTGCCAAGGTTCCTGAGGCAACACCTTCCAAACCCATGACTACTACCATCTAGAAGGACTAGAGCAGCATATGGCTGGGAACCCCATCACCTGGAGGTTCCCCTCCAAGCCACTCACCACCCTGAGTTGGAAATATATCGCTGTTCCTTTACTGTCACTGGGTCAAAATTCTGGAACTCCCTCCCTCACTGCACAGTGGGTGTACCTACACCTCCTAGACTGCAGCGGTTCAAGAAGGCAACTTACGACCACCTTCTGAAGGGCAACTAGGGATTTGTACTAAATGTACGAGGGCAAAATGCTGGTCTAACCAACAAAGCCCATGCCCCTTAAATTAATTTTAAAAAAGGTCAGTACATTTTCTTAATACAAAAACAATGATATAGCTCGTTAGCCAATTTTCCCCATGGGACATGGTTTGCTCAGCAATTAACATCTGCTGTGATCATAACACAGTCAAACAGCTCCTCTGCGATTGAAGATTTATATTTAAAAGTGTGCAGTTCATTCCATCAGAGTTAATTATTGTTGAAGATTTGTTTTTAAAGATTAATTATTTTTTACCTTTTTATTGTATTTTCTATCCTTCACTTTCTCAATCCCATTTTTCATTCCCCTTCTTTATTTCACCTTATGTATATTATTTGCTATTTGAATAAATATTTAAATGTTACACTTCCTCGTTTTGACTATTTTTCTCAGGAAGGATTTTTAAAATCGGACTGGTTAAAGAGATACATTCTTGTTACACTTTAGTTGCTTTCTAATTACTGCAAATTGCTGTGTAAAATACCATAGTACGTCTGTGGGGAAGTGTAAGCAGTCAACAGATACCACTATTCACTTCTGGTGTAAAATCCATGCTTTTATGAATTCACATTACAATTTTTGGTGTAGCTTTCTTTATCATAACTACCATCTGCATAAAACAGTCCTTTGGAGGTTGGTTAGCTCAGTTGGCTGGACGGATAGTTTGTGATGCAGAGCGACCTGAACAGCACGGATTCAATCCCCATTGCAGCTGAGGTTACCATGAAAGCCTTGTCCCTCACCCGAGGTGCAACTCTTTATGAAGACACCGGGAGTCCACACCAAGTTGTAACAAACAAAACAAAGGCTTATTTACAAGGTTTAAGGTACACTGTTCCCGGTGGTACCCAACAGGGTCTGAGGAGGCAGGTGCCGAACTGTCCGACCTTATATGCAACGCTAATTGAGCTTCCCACCCCCCTTAGCGGGAAAGCCCATATTCCGCAGGGGACATGGCGAATACAATTGTTCCCTCCCCGTAAGTCCTTTGCGGGTGCAGGTTATGACAATGGTGACCCTCAGGTTAAATCACCACCAGTCAGCTCTCTCTGTCAAAGGCGAGAGCAACCTATGGTCCTCTGGTGACTTTCAAATTTCAAAACAATTCCTCCATGCACCATCAACAAATCTGGTGATGATCTTCCATTTAAGCCCGTTTGTTTATGATTCACCAACCAGTGCAAATAGCTTTTCTCCGTTTATCCCATCAAACATAGGAACAAGTTGAAACCATTCATCTCCTTGGGCCTTTTCCACTATTCAGTTAGGTCATGGCTGATTGGAACCTTTTACCTGCCTTTGATCCACATGCGCTGAGATCTTATCTGGCAAAAAAACTCTATCGATCTCTGTCTTAAAACTATCAAATAACTCAGCATCAAGAGCCATTTGGGAGAGAGTATTCCGCTGTTCCACTATCCTATGCGTGAAAAAGAAATTCCTGGTTTCACACCTGAATTGCCGAGCTCTAATTTTCAGACCCTGGTCCCTTCTTTTGGATTTTTCCATCAAAGGGCATAACTTCTCTGTACCTAACCTGTCGAATCATATTAAACACCATAATCGGATCACCTCTCAACCTTCCAGACTAATTTATGCAACCTGTGCTCATGATTTAACCCTTTATGCCCTTGTATCATTCTGGTGAATCTGTGCTATGCTTCCTGCTAGGTCAATATATTCTTCCTGAGGAAAAATGCTCAAAACACTGCAGTCCGATCAAGGCAAAAGCACAGTGCTGTGGAATGCTGGAAATCTGAAATAAACACGGAGGAGAGGAGGCTTACAGACTTGTAATGGTAACTCTGTTTCTCTCTCTGCAGAGGCTGCCATACCTGCTGCATTTTCTGTCCATGAACTAGTTTTTAATGATTTGTGTACCTGTAGACCCAAAACTGTTTGGTCCTCTACAGTTCCTAGCCGCTCACCAATAAGAAAACATATCTATTTGTCTTTCTTGGATCCAAAGTGAATTATCTAATACTCCCTATACAGGACTCCACTTTCCATAGTTATTCCCACTCATTTCAACTAAGTGCCTTTGTAATCCTCTCAGATGCTTCTTATCCACCTTACTTCTGATCTCCTTTTATAAATACCGCTAGTTTAGTCAGACAATACCTTCACAAATCCGCTCTAACTTTTTTGGATCAGCTCATGCTTGTAATGCTCAGTCACTCTGTCCGTGACAACACATTCCAGTAGACGTGCCACATCTGATCTAAACTGAGAGGCAGCATTTGTTTTCCTTTTTGTTTCGGGTTCTCCCCAACTTACCTTTCGGTTTCTTTGTCCACAGCTACTTTATCCTCTTCCTGTACTGCGAAAACAGATATTCAGCACCGCTGCCTCACAACGCCAGCGACCCAAGTTAGATTCTGACCTCGGGCGACTGTCTGGGTGGAGTTTGCACTTTCTTCTCCCTGTGTGTGTGTGGGTTTCCTCTGGGTGCTCCGGTTTCCTCTTGTAGTCCAAAGGTGTGCAGGTTAGGTGGATTGACCATGCAAAACTGTCCCTTAGTGTCCAGAAGGTTAGATTGGGTTATGGTGATAGGGCGGGGGCGTGGGCCTAGGTTAGGGTGCTCTTTCAGGGGGGTTAATGCAGATTTGATGGGCTGAATGGCCTCCTTCTGCACTGTAGGGATTCTATAAGCCTGCTGTTTCGTTATTTCCCACTACAGTCAACTATCTATAATGGGCCCACATTTTTTTGATCTTAATATTTTAACAAAACCAGTTTCAAAGCATTGCTACCTCCTGTCAGTTTTCATTCATTTACCCTCTTTACAGCTCTCATTATTTTCTTTGAATCCTTTTGTTGTTACTACTAGGTCATCCAGCCTGCTCGATTTCCACTTTTCCTTGCATTTGTGTAGCCCTTTTCAGGTTGCTCCTGTCCCTTAATTTGTTTGCTGACCATGATTGCAATATCATGATGCTTTGTGTACGACTGTGAGGATTTTTATTGATTTAAAATGGATTAATGATCCTTAGCAAAATTGAATTAAAAAGGGCACATTCATTTTGCTGATGTTTGCAAGGTTATCAATGATAAATATGTGCAGCATTCTTTGGCTCACTGTCCAAACAGCAAAGGTGCCAGGTCAGACCTGCTGTAAATAGATTAACAAAAGGGAAGATTATAAAGGTTGCCAATTGGCAGCGCATGACTTGAGTATTGCTGAGGAAACGAGCATGCTGTTGAAGCTTTTAATCTAGCACTCATCAGGACACATTTGCAAGAATACCAAATCTCAAAGGGAAAGTCAATTCATGCTGCATGAGAGGAGGATGCTGATTGCTTGTCAAGTGGACACTGCTTTGGTTGAGGTGTCGCCATGGTGAATGCAACAGGGGACAGTTAATTGCCAAGCTTTTGTTTAAATTTAAAACAGGCAAGTCACCTCTGATTGGTCAATGCATTGCCATGGAGAATCAACTATGGAAAGGGTGTCTCGATAGCTTCTGTTTAGTTCAAAAAGGTGTAATGTGTGGACATGTTCTTTATGTTTGCAAAAGGCAATGTCCTATGTATGAAGATTTGTAGCTTCCAGCATGTGTAAGTGAGCCACACTATGTGCCTGACTGATTATCATAAATTGGTTGTTAGTGTAATTCTTGGCAGAATTGGGATAGTTTAATAAGCATTGTCCAATCACAGAATCCCGTTCTGAGTTTTGTAAGCATGTGCTTGTTGAACACAGTCAATACTTTGCTGATTGTGAACAGTTGAAGAGATGTGGGGTGTGATACTCAGGAAAAATTTCTAAATGTGGTGGCAAGCGGGAACTGCTGCGACCTTCCCTGTGCTCTGCCTGGGCAAGGCCGGCAATGCAATACAATGTTAATTGGTCCACTTAACAAGGTCCCACAGGCTACATACCGCAAATAAAGGCTGGCCAGCTGATTCGCTGGAACCACACTTGCCAGCCTCCCGCTAACAAGGTTGAGCAGCCCTTAAACAGCACTTGCACAGTCAGCTCGCAGCCATGGTGCCGAGATGCTCGGGATGCAGATCTGGGGTGTTTCCTGGATGCGGTCAAGGCGAGAAGCGATGTCCTGTTTCCCCGAGGGCAACCAGTGTCACCTGGGATGAAGGGGCAGAGGCCGTCAGCTCGGGAAGCTTGACCAGAAGGACTGGCCTCCTGTGCCGCAAGAAGGTCAGCTCCCTACACCACCCCCCACTTTCCCCCCCGAGACCATTCCGCCCCACACCAGCATCTCCACAAGCTTCCATGTGCCCCACAATCCTCCATTCACCCCCTTCCCTTCAACCCACCGAGACCTTTCCACCTCTTGTGAGCGTTCCCCCAACTCTCCATGTGCCCCAGCAACACGCTCTTCGCCCCTGTACCATCACCCCCCCTTTCAGCACCCCCAACCCTTCCTTCACTACACCCCCCCACCCCCCCCCCCCCCCCCCCCCCACCCCCACCCCCCACACCCCCAACCACTGCAAACCACGTGTGCAGCTAACAATGCCCTCTCTGTGGCTCTGCAGAAGATGATCTCTCACAATCACCGGGAAAGGGCCCAGACTGGCGGTGGGGTGCCGGACATAAGAATGGGGGGTGCCACTCGATAGTAACAATGTGAAACAGCTAGCTTCACCCTTTGCTCAAATTTTTGAGAGACCCTACCCTTCCAGGGTAATCTGAAGTAGACTGGACACCTTTCAGAACTGCAAGTGGTGGCCTTAGGCCTGTTCATGAGCTTGCGTGATATACAGCAGATATTTTATCAGGGTAACAATTATCCCTATTTCGGCATCATGTTTACATGGTGAACAAATATCTTGAGCCCTATTTAATACAATCTTTTATTAGTGTTGCAAGTAGGCTTACATTAAAACTGCAATGAAGTTACTGTGAAAATTCCCTGGTCGCCACATTCCGGCGCCTGTAAGAGAATTCAGATTGTCCAATTCACCTAACAGCACGTCTTTCGGGACTTGTGGGAGGAAACCGGAGCACCCGGAGGAAACCCACACAGTCACCTGGAGAATGTGCAGACTCTGCACAGACAGTGACCAAAGCCAGGAATCAAATTCAGGTCTCTGGCACTGTGAGGCAACAGTGCTATCCACTGTGTCACCTTGCCGCCTATGAAATCGATGATAATACCGGCTTTATAGCATGTGGAACTGTAGGAATCCAGATGAATATATTGGCTAGTGAATGTTGGCTTGTGATGGACAGTATTAAAGAACCCTTTGGCAGATTTCTCAGCTTGCGTGTCAAGGAAAGGGAGCTAGTTTGACATTTCAAAGGTAATTCGAGTGCACGATGGAGCCCATTAAGGTGTGAATGGAATTTTTTACATGCAGCTGTGGATTTAAATATAGCAGATGTATTATCTGTTGTGATGTCGCAGAGGGGTGGGGAATCAAGAAAGATGGCATGGAATTCAATAGCTCACACAATTGTCCAAGTACTGAAAACTGAACTTTTAATTAAAGGTTTTCAGAAACTCAGCAAAACAGAAAAGAAAGGGAATAAAAACCTAGTTCTTCTTTGAGCCTAACTTTGCACATAGGGTGTGTAATTGGGAACAAGTCCCATAGCAAAGGTGACTTACATTGTATAAAGGGCCCAGTGCGTGGCCAAGGACGAACATAGCTCCGTTTTGTACACTGGGGAGTTCTGGCGAGCGGAATTTAAGAATGGCATTCTGATCTTCGAGGCCCCAAAGTGACCCCCAACCCCCCCTCCCCCAGCCCCAACGCACTATGTGAGGGTCCATGCCACCTCCCCCAACAGCTATGCAGGCACCCTGACCGATCGCAGAAAATGCCAGCTTGGCACCTTGGCAGTGCCAACCTGGCACCCTGGCAGTGCCAGGCTGTCACCCAGATGGCACTGCCAGGGTGCTAGACTGGCACTGCCAAGATACCAGGCTGTCACTGCCGGGGGTGCTCAGGTTTCACCAGCAGTGCCAGGGCACCACCCTTCCCAAAGGGCATGCACCTGCAGGCCTCTGATTCCCTTTGAGACCCTCACAAGTGCGGTTCTGTCTGGTCTCTGTTTGTCGGAACCAGTGCTGAAAGGCGCTCGCCCAAGGTCTCCAAGACGAAGGGGATGAAGCCCAAAGACTCGGGTACCTCGGAAATCTGCACATTAGAGTGAGGCAGCACCATAGCACCGTGGTTAGTACAATTGCTTCACAGCTCCAGGGTACCAGGTTCGATTCCTGGCTTGGGTCACTGTCTGTGCGGAGTCTGCATGTTTTCCCCGTGTCTGCGTGGGTTTCCTCCGGGTACTCCAGTTTCCTCCCACGGTCCAAAGATGTGCAGGTTAGGTGGATTGGCTATGCTAAATTGCCCTTAGTGTCCAAAAAAGGTGAGGTGGGGTTACGGGGAGAAGGTGGAGGTGTGGGCTTAGATAGGGTGCTTTTTCCAAGGCCTGGTGCAGACTTGATGGGCCGACTGGCCTCCTTCTGTACTGTAAATTCTATGATTTTATGATTCTAGTGCTCTCGCTCTAATAAGCAGATTTGTCAAAAAGTGATCCCACCCACAATGGGCAGGATTTGCATTGCAACATCTTGCGCGATCGCATTAGATCTTGTGAGGCGTTGCAAGCCAGGTAGATCCCGGCAAGCTGCTTTTCAGGTGCAGCGTGGCCATCGGATCATGCTCACAGTATATTCCTATTTAAACCTGGAGGGTTCACCCATTTCCCAGGGAAAATTCAACATGGTATATAACAGCGACAGTCAGATTACCAGAATGGGTTCTCATACAGGCCAGAGTTCATTCCAAATCAGGGTTTTCATAGAGTCGGAAGTCAGCAACAAAAATACAGTTGATATATAGCAAATTCTTCCCTCTCAAAAGCACCTCCCTTGCATTCACCAAGTTGGTTTCCCCCCAGCAGGCCTCAGTGCTCTGCTTATATGGTCTGACAAGGCTATGCAGCTGATCCTCATTGCACTGATTCCTGATAGGGGCTTTCCATCAATCAACTTCTGGGTTGACTTCCTGTGGCCATCTTGGTCAGGGGAAACTCTGTCAAGAATCTGGAGAGTCTTATGAGAAAGGTACTGTCCTTCCACCACACAGTCCCTGGTGGTACTACACTATGTATCGGAAATATGTCAAGGCAGGAGGTCAGCAGTCGTTCCATCAATTACGCGTTTCTTGTGTGTTATAACCTGCCTACTTACCATTGGCTGGGGACTAATGACTATCCCACAATCCTGTGGGAGTATGAGCTTCCCCAATGAGGGGGGCGGAGAAACCACTAGTAAACTCCAAGTATAAATAAAGCTGGCCAGTTCAGGAACCAGCAGAAGGAGTATGAAGCAAAGGAAGTTACTGCTACTGTTATGTATATATGTTATAGTAAATAAATATTATTACTTTGTATCCTTAAAACTTGTGCTGGATTCTTCGTGGCCCTTACAAAACTGGCGACGAAGGTTAAAGTGAATAGCTGTCTACACTGCTGAAGCCACCTCCCTGGATTTTTGTTGGATACAGGTTGGAAGTTGTTTTCTATTATACCACGCCTCTGTACGGATGTTTGGATGTTTTTGATGCTGCGCTGGAAAGCTGGAACCAGTACACACAACAGATGCGTTATTATTTCCGGGCAAACAATATCACCGAAAACGAGCGCCAGATGGTCATTTTGCTCACCGCCTTGCCCGCATACGTTTGGGGTGATTAGGAGCCTTACGTACCCAGCTGCGCCGGACACCAAAACGTTTGATGAACTTGTGAATATAGTGGGGCAACATTTTAACCCAACCCCGTCCACGATAGTCCAGCGTTACCGGTTTAATACCGCTGAGAGGACCCCTGGAGAATCCCTTGCCGATTTTCTATCCAGGCTACGCAGGATTGCGGAGTACTGTGACTACGGTGAGACCTTGTCAGAAATGTTACGCGACCGTTTGGTTTGCGGTATTAACAATGCGGCCACCCAGAGAAAGTTGTTAGCGGAGCCAACATTGACTTTTCAACAGGCCATTCAAATAGTATTGTCCCACGAGAGCGCAGAGTGAGGAGTACAGGAGCTACAGGGAATGGAAGTGCATGCCTTGGGGCGCAACCCCTTCCGTCCGAAAACATCCCCCCGCACTCCTGCGGCACCTGGGCGAGGCAACGTCCGGATCGACGCCAGTGGCCGTCGGACATTCCTCCCGAAGGGAGCCTTCTCCAGAGCCAATGGATGAGGAGCCATGTCCGTGTCAGACTTGTAGGCGCCGACCCCGTCGCGGACGGCGGTCCTGGGGGCGCCGTCGTTCCGACCGAAACTGGTACCAGCCCAGGGGCCGTAACTGGGACCAGCCCAGAGGCCGTACCTTCCATGTGGATGAATCTGCGGCGACTACTCCTGAGGACGTGGAGACGGAGGACGACTGCCTGCAGCTGCATTGTGTGTGGCCCCATTCAGGTGACAGTACGGGTCAATGGCCACCCGCTTGAGATGGAGTTGGATACTGGCGCAGCAGCCTCCGTGATCGCCCAGAGGACATTCGACCGCATCAAGCAGGGTATACAGACCCTTACATTAACCGACTCACAGGCCAGGTTGGCCACCTACACGGGGGAACCACTGGACATTGCAGGAACTACAATGACCCCTGTTGTCTATGGACGCCAGGAGGGGCGTTTCCCACTTATCGTGGTGCGCGGCCATGGGCCCAGCCTGTTGGGTCGGGACTGGTTGCGCCATTTGCGGTTGCAATGGCAGCACATCCTCCAAACAGTTTCTGAAGGGTTGACTGAGGTGCTAGGACAATACCCAGATGTATTCCAGCCTAGTTTGGGGAAAATAAAAGGGGCCGTAGCCCGTATCCAAGTTGAACCAGGAGCCTTACGCCTTGCTCGAGAAGGTAGAAGGGGAGCTCACTAGTTTGGAGAGTTTGGGTATTATCAGGCCCGTCCGTTTTGCTGACTGGGCAGCATCAATTGTACCTGTAATGAAGCCAGATGCCACAGTTCGCTTGTGTGGCGACTATAAACTTACAGTGAATACGGTTTCCTGACTCGACCGATATCCAATGCCTCGCATCGAGGATCTCTACGCGAAACTTGCAGGTGGACTCTCGTTCACAAAATTAGATATGAGTCACGCCTACCTGCAGTTGGAGCTGGACCCTGCCTCCCGACCATATGTAACGATTAATACACACCGGGGCCTGTATGAATATACACGGTTGCCCTTTGGAGTATCCTCTGCCTGCGCAATTTTTCAACGTGTTATGGAGGGCATTTTGAGAGGTTTACCACATGTGGCTGTCTACCTAGATGACGTTTTGATTACAGGGACGTCGGAGCAGGAACATTTGGAAAATCTGGAGGCGTCCTTAGACGCCTTTCGGAGGCTGGAGTCCGTTTACGTCGCACAAAGTGCGTATTTCAGGCAAAGGAAGTAGTCTACCTAGGTTATCGGGTGGACCGCGAAGGTCTGCACCCCGTCGCAGAGAAGGTGCGTGCAATTCAACATGCCCCCGCCCCGACTGACACTTCGCATCTTCGTTCTTTTTTCGGTCTCGTAAACTATTACGGCAAGTTCCTCCCCAATCTGGCAACTACGCTGGCCCCTTTGCACCTTCTGCTAAAGAAAAATCACACCTGGGTTTGGGGTCAGCCGCAAGAAACCGCTTTCCGGCGGATAAAGCAACAATTGTCGTCGTCTGGGTTACTAACCCACTATGATCCTGGAAAGCCTTTGCTCGTCACATGTGATGCATCTCTGTATGGTATTGGGGCCGTCCTGTCCCACAAGATGGAGAACGGAGCCGAACGACCGATAGCTTTCGCCTCCCGCACATTGACTGCAGCGGAGAAAAAGTACGCGCAGATCGAGAAGGAGGGCCTGGCAGTGGTTTTTGCGGTGAAACGCTTCCACCAGTACATGTACGGCCGCCATTTCACTATCGTGACTGATCATAAGCCCCTGCTGGGATTTTTCAGAGAGGATAAGCCAATACCACCCATTGCTTCTGCACGGATCCAGTGCTGGGCTTTGTTGCTTGCTGCATACGAGTATTCGCTGGAGCACAAACCAGGTACGCAGATAGCAAATGCCGACGCACTGAGCCGATTGCCTTTATCAAGCGGCCCCATGTCGACCCCCACGACCTGTGAAGGGGTTGCAACCCTAAATTTTATGGACACCTTGCCTGTCACGGCATCACAGATCCGTGAGTGGACCCAGATGGAGCCAGTCCTGTCAAAGGTTCGGCACATAGTCCTGTATGGTGGGCAGCATAGACAGCTCCCAGGCGAGTTGCGGGCATCTTCCTCCAAGCTGTCAGAGTTCAGCGTGGAAGACGGCATCCTCTTGTGGGGGACGCGTGTGATTGTCCCGGAAAAAGGCCAGGAGCTGATACTATCAGACTTGCACAATGGGCATCCAGGCGTAACCAAAATGAAAATGTTGGCCTGGAGTTATGTCTGGTGGCCAGGCCTCGACACCGACATTGAGAAGGTGGCCCAAAACTGCTCCATTTGCCAGGAGCATCAGAAGCTTCCACCGGCCGCGCCCCTACATCACTGGGAATGGCCAGGGCGGCCTTGGGCACGCTTGCATGCAGATTTCGCAGGCCCTTTTCAAGGATCCATGTTCCTTCTACTAATTGACGCCCAGTCCAAATGGCTAGAGGTGCATAAGATGCAGGGGACAATGTCCTGCGCAACAATTGAAAAGATGCGTTTATTGTTTAGTACGCATGGCCTCCCCGAGGTGCTGGTCACGGATAACGGCACTCCATTCGCGAGTGAGGAGTTTGCGAGGTTCACGAAGATGAACGGCATCCACCATATCTGCCCTGCCTCTTACCACCCGGCTTCAAATGGGTTGGCAGAGCGCGCAGTGCAGACATTCAAAAGAGGCCTAAAGAAGCAGTCTTCCGGATCAATGGACACGAGACTGGCTCGCTTTTTGTTTACGTACAGGACCACCCCCCATGCAGTGACTGGGGTAGCTCCTGCAGAACTCCTAATGGGCCGGAGACTTCGCACCCGCCTTAGTATGGTTTTCCCGGACATTGGCGCAAAAGTACGCCGCACACAAGAACGGCAGGGACAGGGATTTTCTCGGCATCGGCCGATTCGGCAGTTTGCGCCCGGTGACCCAGTGTTCGTTCGGAATTTTGCTGGTGGTGCCCAATGGGTTCCTGGTGTAATCTTTCGCCGAACGGGCCCTATATCTTACCAAATGCAAGCCCAGGGTCGTCTCCAGCGAAAACATGTAGACCACGTTCAGTCCAGAAGACCATCCCCTCAAAAGATTCCCCGCCCCCGGAGCTCATTTCAACAGCCGCAGAGACCAGAGACAAGGGAAGGTAGTCCTTACAATCTTGCACTGGTGCCTCACTCGAAGCCTGCGCAGGTCGTTACGGGACCGAATGGAGATAGAGACGCTGACATGACGGAGGCAGCAGACTCTGACTCCGAGATGGAGACACAGGATGCATCAGAGGGGGAATCCTCGGGTCCACGGGCCGTGGATGTACAACCGTTGCGCCGTTCATCACGGAAGCGCCGGTCTCCGTCGTGTTACACGCCGCCTGATCCAGCGCCACGTGCAAATGGTGTCCGGCCTGCGGCCAAACGAGTCCGACGCCCTCCTTCGCCAGGGTCTTCGGTGGATTCCTTGGACTTTGGGGGGGAGGGATGTTATAACCTGCCTACTTACCATTGGCTGGGGACTAATGGCTATCCCACAATCCTGAGGGAGTATGAGCTTCCCCAATGAGGGGGCGGAGAAACCACTAGTAAACTCCCAGTATAAATAAAGCTGGCCAGTTCAGGAACCAGCAGGAAGGAGTATGTAGCAAGGGAAGTTACTGCTACTGTTATGTATATAAGTTATAGTGAATAAATGTTATTACTTTGTATCCTTAAAACTCGTGCTGGATTCTTCGTGGCCCTTACAAAATTGTGGAAACTGACAAGGATGCTAATGAGATGAGGGCCCAGAGGGGATCCTATGGCAACACCATCTATTTAGACACACAGGGAGTCATTAAAACTCAACTCAACTGCGTCAGTTTCTGAGTCCATCAGTTCAGTCAATACAGATTCAGACAATGGCAGTGTGTCTAGATCATCAAGATATCGTGCTGTGACACAGAGCCTTCTTTGAGTGGTCCATGAGTAAATGGATGAACAATGTTGAACAAGCACGTGGAGATGTCATTGATATGCAAGTTCTGTAAGGTGAAGGAATTCTTCACTGTGTCTGTGGAAAACTTGCTCAGAACTGGTTACAGTAACTCACTGAGCCATTTGACCAACTCACCTTGTGCACAACCAGTCATAGATTTTTTAAAAATAAGAGTACCCAATTATTTTTTTCCAATTAAGGGTCAATTTAGCCTGGCCAATCCACCTACTCTGTAAATCTTTGGGTTGGGGGTGAGACCCACGCAGACACAGGGAGAATGTGCAAACTCCACACGGACAATGACTTGGGGCTGGGATTGAACCTGGATACTCAGTGCTGTGAGGCAGCAGTGCTAACCACTGATCCACCTTGCCACCCGAAACCAGTCATAGGCAAGAGAGGGTGTAAGGAGCATCACTTTTTGGTGTCTTGGACAACGGTCACAAATATTGATGCAGTAAATGATGAGAATGAATCCTATCATATACTCCACCAGGCAGCTTGCTACTTTTACCTGAGGCCAACAAACATTTATCTAACTTGCTTTCCAGCAGGGCTGTTGTGGTAGTCTGTGTAGAAGTATTACGGTACCTAGTAATGCTGGAGCACCATTGGTAGATAATGTATATGTTTCCCATTGGTAAAGCTGCATGGTAACTCCGCCCTGCAAGGCGGGGTATAAGAGCCCATGCCACCCCAGCAGCTTTCTTTCTGTACCTGAGCTTCTGGGGGAAACATCTAGCTTATTAAAGCCTTCAGTTGGACTACAACCTCGCTTTAGTAGTCATTGATCGTGCATCAATTTAATAAGCTACATTTAAAGAATGGAGCTCCGAATCAAGCCGGAGTGTCTGCCACTCATCCCCCACGCAGTAGACTCGGCAGCGACTTTCAAACACTGGCTGGTGTGCTTCAACGGCTACCTCGGAACGGCAGAAAACACACCCACAGGAGAAACTGCAGATCCTGCACTGGAGGGTGAACCCAGAAGTCTACACCCTCATCGAGGACACGGACGACTTCGATGCTGCGATGGAGTTGGTGAAAGGACACTACAATTGCCCTGTAAATTAGGTCTACGCCCGGCATCTACTATCGACGAGGTGACAAATGCCTGGTGAGTCACTGGAAGAATTCTACCGTGCACTCCTGGCTCCTGGTGTCTGGGAGAAACTGCAGCTGCCCGCAAGTTTCAGCAAACGACCACACTGAACTGTCGATTCTGGACGCTTTCGTTGCAGGTATGATGTCCTCTCAAATCCGCCAGCATTTGCTGGAGAAAGAGACTCTAGGCCTCAAGGAGGCAGGGGCCCTTGCCGGCTCCCTGGATGTAGCCTCCCAAAACGCCCGCGCCTACTCCCCCGACCGCTCGGCAGCCCCATGGGCAGCGTGGAACACCCCTGCAGCCGACTCCGAGGCATCCCACATCCCCCAACAAGCTTGCGCTGCAAGACGGCCCGGCAACCCCGGGGGGGCCCGCTGCTATTTTTGCAGACAAACCACACACCCCCGACAGCGCTGCCCGGCCCGTTCGTCCACATGTAAAGGGTGCGGCAAAAAGGGCCATTTTGTGGCGGTATATCTTCCTCCTCCAGGGTCACGTGTGGCCTCCGGGTGCCGCCATCTTGTCCCGCTGATGCCACGTGTGATAGATGGGCGCCGCCATTTTGTGCACCCACAGCCATGTGCGACCAGTGGGTGCCGCCATCTTGGATGGACTCCCAGGACCTCGGTGCCGATGACCACACACCACTCGACGAGAACACCCAGCTGCTGCCGCGATTAGCCTCGGTGACCCTGGACCAGTCTCGGCCTAGAACACTCTCAACTGCTACAACATCGGTACTAATCAACGGGCACGAGACGTCCTGCTTAATCGACTCTGGGAGCACGGAGAGCTTCATACACCCCGACACGGTAAGACGCTGTTCTCTCCCCATCCACCCCGTGAATCAATAAATCTCCCTGGCCTCCGGTTCCCACTCAGTAGAAATAAAAGGGTTTTGTGTAGCAAACCTCACGGTCCAGGGAAGGGAGTTCAAAAATTACCGGTTCTACGTCCTTCCCCACCTCTGCGCGGCCACACTCCTAGGGTTAGACTTCCAGTGCAACCTCCAAAGTCTAACTTTCAAATTCGGCGGCCCTATACCCCCTCTCACTATCTGCAGCCTCGCGACCCTCAAGGTCGATCTGCCTTCCCTGTTTGCGAACCTCACCCTGGATTGCAAACCCGTCATCACCAGGAACAGACGGTACAGTGCCCAGGATCGGATCTTTATTAGATCAGAGGTCCAACGACTACTAAGGGATGGAGTCATTGAAGCTAGCAACAGTCCCTGGAGAGCTCAAGTAGTGGTGGTAAAGACCGGGGAGAAGCATAGGATGGTCATCGACTACAGTCAGACCATCAACAGGTTTTCACAGCTGGACGCGTACACTCTCCCCCGCATATCCGACCTGGTAAACAGGATCGCGCATTGCAAGGTCTTCTCCACGGTGGCGCTTAAGTCCGTCTACCACCAGATCCCCATCCGCACTAGTGACCGCAAGTACACTGCCTTCGAGGCAGATGGGCGGCTCTACCACTTCTTAAGGGTTCCGTTCGGTGTCACTAACGGGGTCTCGGTCTTCCAGCGCGAGATGGACTGAATGGTTGACCGGTACGGTTTACGGGCAACATTCCCGTATCCCGATAATGTCACCATCTACGGCCATGACCAGCAGGACCACGACACCAACCTCCGAAAATTCCTCCAGATCGCTGATGCATGATCAATTGCACAAAGACTAAAGTTGGATACAACTGTGGTTTTATTACAGTCAGATGCGAGGCCTCCTGCTGCAGCTGGCGAAATGGCAGGGCACTGGAGGTCATGCATATTTATACAGTTCTCCCTGGGCGGAGCCAGCCGGCAGGAGCTACCGGCGAACCTGTAGTGCAGGTCCTACCTTACACCTCCTATTGCAGTGGTTCACCGCAACCGCAAAGATCCTTAACCTTGTGTATAACAAGGATAAATGCGTGTTTAGCACCAACCGCCTCGCCATCCTCGGCTACATAGTGCAAAATGGAGTTATAGGTCCCGACCCTGAACGCATGCGCCCCCTTATGGAGTTCCCCCTCCCTCACTGCTCCAAGGCCCTGAAGCGCTGCCTAGGCTTTTTTTCTTACTATGCCCAGTGGGTCCCCAACTATTCGGACAAGGCCCGTCCCCTGATCCAATCCACAGTTTTTCCCCTGTCGATAGAGGTCCGCCAGGCCTTCAGCCGCATCAAAGCAGACATTGCAAAGGCCACGATGCACGCCATCGACGAGTCCCTCCCCTTCCAGTTCGAGAGCGACGCATCCGACGTAGCTCTGGTGGCCACCCTGAACCAAGCGGGCAGACCCGTGGCCTTCTTCTCACGTACCCTCCATGCTTCCGAAATCCGCCACTCCTCAGTCGAAAAGGAGGCCCAGGCCATAGTAGAAGCTGTGCGACATTGGAGGCATTACCTGGCCGGCAGGAGATTCACTCTCCTCACTGAACAACGGTCGGTCGCCTTCATGTTCGATAACACACAGCGGGGCAAGATCAAAAACGATAAGATCTTGCGGTGGAGGATCGAACTCTCCACCTATAACTACGAGATCTTGTATTGTCCCGGGAAGCTAAACGAGCCTCCTGATGCCCTGTCCCGCGGCACATGTTCCAACATACAAGTGGACCACCTCCAAGCCCTCCACGAGGTCCTCTGCCACCCGGGGGTCACTCGCTTCTTCCATTTTATCAAGACCCGCAACCTGCCCTACTCCATCGAGGAGGTCAGGACAGCCACCAGGAATTGCCAAATCTGCACGGAGTGCAATCTGCACTTCTACAGGCCAGAGAAAGCGCACCTGATAAAGGCTTCCTGTCCCTTTGAACGCCTCAGTATGGACTTCAAACGCCCCCTCCCCTCCACCGACCGCAACACGTACTTCCTGAACGTGATTGACGAGTACTCACGATTCCCATTCGCCATCCCCTGCCCCGACATAACCGCAACCACCGTCATCAAAGCCCTCCATAGCATCTTTATGCTGTTCGGGTTCCCCGCTTACATACATAGTGATAGGGGGGTCCTCCTTTATGAGCGACGAACTGCGTCAATTCTTGCTCAGCAAGGGCATTGCCTCGAGCAGGACGACCAGTTGCAACCCCCAGGGAAATGGATAGGTAAAGAGGGAGAACGGAATGGTCTGGAAGACCGTCCTACTGGCCCTACGGTCCAGGAATCTCCCAGTCTCCCACTGGCAGGAAGTCCTCCCGGATGCGCTCCACTCCATCTGGTCACTGCTGTGTACCACGACCAACCAAACACCTCAAGAACGTCTCCTTGTCTTCCCCAGGAAGTCATCCTCTGAGATCTCACTCCCGACCTGGCTGGCAGCTCCCAGATCCATCCTGCTCCGAAAACACATGCGGGCGCACAAGTCGGACCCGTTGGTCGAAAGGGTCCATCTTCTCCACGCTAACCCCCAGTACGCCTACGTGGCGTACCCCGACAGCCGACAAGGTACGGTCTCCCTACGAGACCTGGCGCCTGCCGGATCCCCACGCACACCGCAGCCACCAGTCCCACCCTCCCTCCCACCGGTGCACCTTACAGCCGCCCCCTTCCCAGTTGGATCGGTTCATCCGCCGGCCCCGTCTAGGACCCCCCCGCCCATCGACGCACCCCGCAGACGCTCCCTTCCCAGGTCAATCGGCTTCCCCACCAGTGCCGTCTAGGGGTGTTGGAGCTGCCACAGAGATCGAAATCACGCTCCCGGAGTCACCACCAAACCTCCACCAGCGTCACCACCAAAGCTTAGACGATCACAGAGGACGACCAGGGCCCCCAATCGACTGATTGCTTTATTTTAAAGTGTATATAGTTAATTGTGAAATTGTAAATAGTTACGATAATAAGACAAAATGCTGTAGCGAGGTATTACGGTACCTCCATAACTATAACTTCTACCATGTTACCATGTTGTAATATCAAGCCACCACCCCCGCCGGACTCTTTTTTAACAGGGGGTGAATGCGGTAGTCTGTGTAGAAGCATTACGGTACCTAGTAATGCTGGAACACCATTGGTAGATAATGTATGTTTCCCATTGGTCAAGCTGTATGGTAGCTCCGCCCTGCAAGGCGGGGTTTAAGAGCCTGTGCCACCCCAGCAGCTTTTTTTCTGTACCTGAGCTGCTGGGGGAAACATCTAGCTTATTAAAGCCTTCAGTTGGACTACAACCTCGCTTTAGTAGTCATTGATCGTGCATCAGCTGTGCAATCAGACTTAGTGGTGGATCCAATGGATACGAATTGGAACCCGTCTTTAAGACCCGTGTGCATTTGTCCCTGTAGTCACACTTGTTAAGGATGACTATTAGTCCCTTTTTCACTTTTGCAGATATATTGGCTGCTTTGCGACCTCACAACGTTACCAGACATTCGCACTGCGTGTGAAAATCAGCCACATCGGTGGATCCTGAGAGATAGATCTTTCAAGGACTCAGCGGCCTCATGGGCGCAGATTAAATGTCTCCTGGTGAATTCTCCATGACGACACCTCCAGCAATCAGAATCCACCTGCCAACCAATTTGCATCCTCTTCCCATGCAATATAAATTGTTATTGCATTTGAGATTTGGTATTCTTGCGTCTGTCTTGATTATAAAGATTGTGACTGTGTGGAGGAGCATTTTCCTGAGAATTTGGATGTGGCTGGGGATGTTGGTAATTATAAAAATTGAAGGAGGTGGAGAGGGAAGCCCAAAAAGCAAGGAGGAGAAAGGAGATCCACAAACTGGAAGTGTTGGATGCGATTCACTCGAAAAATGTCATAGTTTAGTTTTGGAAGCGTTTGGCGGGGTGTTTTGCGATGGCTCCAGTGCCAACATTGTCACCGTTATTCAACAGCACAGAACCATTTTTTGGGGCCTTGGGGAACTTTTCTCCTTTGAGGCTATAATTTGAAAGTTTTCCGGCACTATGGAGCCGAGCTCGCCAGCAGGTTTGGCTCCTCACAGATTAGGCGCCATTTTAAAAGGCTACCCCGATCTCGACATGCCCCCTTTCATGACCCCCCAATTTCAGGACACATTTTGACCCCCAACCTTTTTGAAGCCCCTCAAAGACCTCCTCACCCCCCTTTCATGGGCATGGCCCCACAGGATCTGACCATTGACCTGGCATGAAGCACCTTGGCACTGCCAGACTGGCACCACTGGCATTGCCAGGGTACATGCATGGCATTGCCAGGGTACCTTGGTGCCAGGGTGGGTGCCAGGGTAGAAACATGCCCTGTCCCCGACCACCCTTGAGACTCTAATGGCCGATGAGATCCCCAGAGTTGCCATCATGCCTGGTCCATGATTGTGGAAACCAGTACGAAACGTCACCCGGATGAGGCCTCGCAGGTGCGGCCGTTGACTCCCGGGCACCGGATGAATACAGCATTGGGATATTTAAATGAGCCTAATGGCTCATTATTAGGATCAAGCCCAGCCAGTGCGTGATCTAGATTGTGCCGCGCACCATGAATCAGGTGACTCACGTGAGAAAGATACGATGGGAAAATTGCAACCGTTATCTTTGCTGGTTACATAGATAAAAGTGGGGGAGCAGTTTATGAAAAGACTTAGGCGAAGAGAATGGGAGTATCACCTAGGCTCTGGTGACCTGTAGAGATATTGGACAGGATTCTCCGTTTGGGAGATATGTTCACCTGCTGGAGCTGGGAGGGGTTATGTTCTCCTGCTGGGAGTCCAAATCAGGAAGCGACAACCAATCCTTAGCCACACAAATTCATGCATGAAGGGGATTGCAAGGCATTCCCTAGGGATTCCCGCTAAATGGCTGCTATTTTGAGTGTGCAGCCCGATAGTGAGGTCTGGCGGCTGGGCCTCTCTCCACCCCATGATGCAATTCTGGGTCATTCCCCCTCCACACACAGTACAGTGGTGACCTGACCCCCACCCACCCTATTGACCCACTAAATAAAGAGACCCGCACCAGTGAATCCCTAATTAAAGAGACCCCCTAAATAAAGAGACTGCCACTAGAGATGCCCTAATTAAAGAGACCCGCCCAAAGAGAGACCCCTATCTGACACCTTCCACACACCCAGCCATCTTCATTTTTCCATTCACCTCCCTTCACACTTGAGTGATTTTGGAGTGGTCAGCTGTGAAACTAGCAGAAAGCACTTAACTCTCTTTGATGTGGTCTAGTAGCTGTCAATCATAGCTCGATGTTGATAAACATTGAAGTTAGTTTCACAGCTGACCACTTCCAAGCCATTCAAGCATGAAGGGAGATTAATGGAACAATGCATATATCCATACCATGCAAATGTAACACATTGCACTCTGCCATTAAAGCACTTAATGCAGTTAAAATAAATAAAAGCAGAAAATTAAATTGATATTATGTTATTTAGTAAGCTTATGGCGTTGGAAATAAAAGACCTCTTGAACAGATTTTTCCAAGCAAGAGGCATTCTAAAGCCTTCATTCAAATTAATGATGGAAAGCGTGAGAGGGATCACCGATGATTACCTAAGTATTCCTCTTAACTATATTGTTATATAAATTATCGAGCTGTGTCTGTAGCCTACCAATGATTTTACCTGTAGTGTTGACAATGCTGGCCCACTTGCTTTTGCATTTCCCATACAAGACTGGCATGTTGATGTTAAAATACTCTCCAGTAGACTTTTGTGTACCTTCTCAAAAACATTTTGACTCATTCCAAACCTCTCAATTTGCTAATTAAAAACAGACCCTGACTAGCCTTTTTAAAGATATTGGACTGAATTCTCCGCCGTCGGGATTCTCCGTTTTGTCAGCAGCCCCGGAGTTTCCTGACGGCGTGGTGCTGCCCCACATGGAAACCCCATTGACCAGAGGTGAAATGGAGAATCCCGATGGTGTGCCGCACCGCCCATAGGGTGCGGTCTATCAGCCCCACCTTGCCTGACTTCTCACACTTTGCGAGACCGAATGAGATCTCGTGGGGCATCGTGATCTGGATCCTGCGCATTGATGTCGGGACCCAGATTTGCATATTCAAGTGAGTAGATAGTCTCACTTGCCTATGTCTACGCCGGATCTACCCAGTGCCTGGGATCGAACGGCCTCGCCTCGGAGACCCTGAGCGGGCTCCATTTAGCACTGATACCACAAATGTGAACAAGGTTTACTGGCACTTGGGGGGTTCTCTCCAAGGCACTGACAGCCTTGCACCCTGGAAGTGCTACTTGGGCACCCTGTCAGTGCCACTCTGTCAGTGTAGGGTGCCCAGGTAGCACTGCCAGGCTTGTAGGGTCACTACCAGGTTGCAAACTGGTGCCCAGGTTGCCCAGGTGCCCAGGTTGCATCATGCCTGTGTGGGGATCGGGCCCAGGGGTGTCCTGCCCTTCTGAGATGGTGTGTGGGGGTTTGATGGGGTATTGGGGGGTCCGGCCGACGCGGTGGAGGGGTCTAAGAGGTTGGGGCCCAATTTTAAAATGGTGCCCGATCTCTTTGTGCATTGGCGAGCGGAGCTCCTTAGTGCAGGAAATGGGACTAAGTGCAGCCTTGGGGAACATTCCTTACTAAGGCACAGATATGAAGCAGAGCCCCATTTAATAGCAGGGTCATTCTCAGCACTGCTATTGCCGGGAAACACCCGGCTAAATGTGCCCGACACAGGACTTTGTTTTATTTCTGTTAAACATGCCCATAGTCAGTATTCTCTGTGAAGCTTAACTTCTGGTCTGTATATGTTTGCAGATACTTGAAACCACTTATACTGGTTGATCATTGAGATGCAGAGGTTAACACATATGCAATCCAAAGTAGCTCTTTGGATTTATCTACACTGATCTGCAGAGCCCTCAATTTACCCCATTCCTTAAAGGGTGGCAACATGGTCAAAATAATTTGCTTCAGTTGTTTTTTTGGGTGGGATTTACCAGCTGTTGGTGCCACCAGGAAATTCCAGTGCCACGCTGGCGCACAGTGGCGACGAGGGGCGCTGTCAACGGGAAATCCCGTCCTTTATCTTTTAAAAATGATCCCACCAAAACCATATCATCTGCATACTTAAATAAATAAGTATTAGTTCACTTGATTCTCATCTCGTTTGTGCATATAGAAAATAACAGGGGTGACAACACAGCCCTAAGGATCACTTGTGCTTAAAATAAGTTCTCAAATAAAAAGCCATTCATAAAAGTTGCTGAGGGCGATGAGTAAGGAAATCCTTGATCCAATAGGTTAGGTCTCCACTCACATTCAAAGTGAACAACCTCTTGTAACAGGATGTGAATTTGCATTGTATTGAATGCTGAACTAAAATTAATCAATGAAACATGGACAAAAGATTTTGGCTGTTGGAGGTGATTAGATATCAGGTTCACTCGAGAAAGGACAGGATTCTCTGTTCCCCCATGTGTTTCATAAGCAAATTGTAGAGGATCAAGATCAACTTAAACAGACGAGGTGAGGTGGTTACTAAGGAATCTCTCCATATGTTTAGCCAATAAAGAAGTAAGAGCCATTGGTCTAAGACCATTAAATAATGTGGCTCAAAGCTTCTGAGGCACAGGTATGATGGCTGATGCTTTCCAAGTACTTGGGACAGTGCATACATCCAAATGAAATAACTGTGCAAATACCCCTGTAAACTGATGAGCACATTATTTTGGTACTTTACTCTGTGCTTTACATCAGGACCAGGGGGTTTATATGGTGTTATGGGCCAGGGTTTAGAGAACCCCAAAGTGTATCATGGAGTTCACCTGACCCACAACTTGTACTAGATTGTGGTATGGGTGCACACGGCCCACTCTACAGGTGTGGTACAGCAGAAATGGAAAAAGTATTTTTTAAAGCAAAACAATGTTTATTCTATTTACTCTAGTTAACCTTTTTAAAATAAACAGTGAACATCTTAGCAACCATTAATTCAAATACACCCCCAAAGAATACAACACTAAGTAATCCATAAGCTGTCCTTTTAACATCCAGGAGACTTTTTAAAAAAAACATTTAAACAGAAGCACATCAGGTTATAGCCACTACTGAGAGTAGTTATTAGTTTTAAATCACCAAAGGATCGATTTACATTCCTTAGATTTCAGAGGGAGACTCTAATACACCTTTTGGCTGTGACTGCAGCTATCCAGCTCTGAAAACGAAACTAAAACACACCCTGCAGCAAACAGCCTAAAACGAAAGTAAAAAGATGACAGACAGCCCAGCTCCACCCACTCTCTGACATCACTGCAGTAATAAATACCCATTTCTTAAAGGTACTATCACTGCAGATACTTACATACACATCTATTTATAAACACCCATTTCTTAAAGGTACTCTCACATGACACCTCCCCCCAAGAAAAAAAACCCCATCAACTTCCAAGATGGTTTCATTTTTCACCTTTTCACTATCCTTTAAGAAATGCACACAGTAAATATAGGTTTTTGTTTCAAAAAAACAACACACGCAAACAGATATAATAATATAGTCCATTTTTTTCATTCTTCTTCCTCCAAATGAAATCCTTCTGGATTGACAGTCTCTTTGAACAAGAAAGTCTCTGCACGATCCGACCATTTCTCTACGCCTCGGCATTTCTCTTTAAAGTCAGACACTTTAGTTCAATCTGATCACAGAGTCCCTTGTAATTCTCCAACACAAGAGCGTTGGTTATCACAGCTTTCAGGCAGTCAAATGCCTGTTGAAAGTCCGCTGTCCACTGAAATTTTCGACGTTTCTTCAGCAAGTCCGTCAGTGGAGCAATCATGCTACAAAACTTTTGCACAAATGTTCGATCAAATCCACTCATGCCAAGAAATCACATTATTTCCCTTTGTCTTGAGGGGATCGGAAACTCCTCAATAACTGTTGGTTTCACATCCCGTGTGGCCATTCGACCCTGTCTGATTGTGTGGCCAAGGAAAGTGACTTGGGCTTTTCCAAATTCACTTTTGGCGAGGTTTATCACCAAACCGGCCTCCTGAAGGCGATCGAATAACTCCATCAGATGTTTTAAATGTTCTTTCCATGTCTGGCTGAAAATTACCAGATCGTCGATGTAGACCACATAATTGGGTAATCCTGAAACGACTTTGTTAGTTAACTGTTGAAATGTGGCTGGGGTGTTTTTCATGCGAAATGGCATAACTTTGAATTGGTATATATCATCTGGAGTCACAGAAGCTGAAATCTCCTTCACCCTTTCAGATAAAGGTACCTGCCAATAACCTTTTAGAAAATCCAGTTTGGAAATAAAAGCTGATTGTCCCACTTTCTCAATGCAATCCTGCAAACGAGGGATAGGATAAGAGTCCGTTTTTGTAGCTGCATTAACCTTTCTATAGTCCACACACAACCATTGGGTACTGTCTGGTTTAGCTACCATCACTATGGGTGAGCTCCATTGGCTGCAACCCACTTCAATTATGCCATTTTTAAGCATACTCTCAGTCTCTTTGTTAACCTGTGCCAATTTTAAAGGGTTAAGTCTGTATGGATGTTGTTTGATTGGAACAGCATTTCCCACATCTACATCATGTAAAGCCATTTTAGTACTTCCCAATTTATCTCTACAAACTTGCCCACGTGATATCAATAACTCTTTCAGGTCAGTCTGTTTTCCCTCTGGAAAGTAACTCAACAATTTATTTCAATTTTAAAGAACATCCTCGTTTTCCAATTTAATTTGAGGTATGTCAAATTCACAGTCATCTGGATTTGGTTTGTCACTCTGAGTTAGAATCATTAAAACCTCCTCTTTTTTCTCTCCTTCCCTTTCAAAATACCTTTTAAGCAAATTCACATGACACACTCGGTGAGTCTTCCTTCTATCTGGCGTTTGTACCACTTAATTTCCTTTCAATCGGATAAGGTTCACAAAACCTAGCTTTTAAAGGTTCACTTTAAAGGTTCATTGGTAACAACACTAAAACTTTACCTCCACTGGCTAAACTACGAAGTTTGGATTTCTTGTCTGTTAACCGTTTCATCACATGTTGTGCAACTTTTAAATGTTGTCTAGCCAATTCACTTGCTCTATGTAATCGTTCCCTAAAATTTGACACGTAATCCAATAATGTAATTTCCGATTTCTCACTCACCAATTTTTCCTTAATCAATTTAAGTGGTCCTCTTATCTCATGACCAAAAATTAGTTCAAAAGGACTACATTTGGTTGACTATGGTGCATCCCTAATTGCAAACAGTACGAATGGAATTCCTTTATCCCAATCCTCTGGATAATCTTGGCAATAAGTCTTTAATGTCTGATGCGACCTTTCGAATGCTCCCTGCGATTCTGGATGGCACGCAATTGATTTAAATTGCTTTATTCCTAAGCTATCCATAACTTCTTTGAATAACCTTGAGGTAAAATTTGATCCTTGATCCGATTGTATTTCTGTGGGTAGTCCATATCTAGTAAAGAATTTAAGTAACTCTTCCACAACCTTTTTAGCTGTAATATTACATATGGAATGGCCTCTGGAAACCTAGTAGACACATCCATTATAGTCAACAGATATTGATTCCCACTTTTTTTTAGGAAGCAGTCTTACGCAATCAATTAGGACCCTTGTAAAAGTTTCCTCAAATGCTGGAATGGGTATTAAGGGTGCTGGTTTTATCACTGCTTGAGGTTTACCTATCACTTGACATGTGTGACATGATTGACTAAATTTAACTATATCTTTATGTAGTCCAGGCCAATAAAAATGTTTTTGGATTAAAGCTTCAGTTTTCCTTATTCGCAAATGACCTCCCACAGGTACCTCATGTGCAACTCGCAACATTTCCTTTCTATACCCTACCGGCAATACTACTTGATGAACTTCTGCCCACTTTTCATCCGCCTGCATATGTAAAGGTCTTCATTTTCTCATCAAGACATCACTTTTACGGTAATAACATTCTGGTATACACTCAGATTCCTCTTCCGTGTATGCTTTCTGATACATCCGTTTTATTTCTATATCTTTTTGTTGTAACTCCGCCAATTTTCCTGAACTAAAAATATCCGCCTCATCCTCCACCTGTTCTTGTTCTTTTTCAACCATCTGATCAAAAATTATTTCTGATAATTGCACTTCAACTTCATCTTCACTCTTTGACTGCTCCTCTTGTCTTAACCTGTGACTTTGCGACCTTGTTACTACACAATCCGGAAAAATCCCAGGATATTTGTCCTTCAACATTTCAGTTGTCTGATTTTCCACTGGCTTCTCAACCACAGTAGGCATCACTCCCGCCTCCGATCCAGCTATATCATTACCCAAGATAAACTGTATTCCTGGACAAGACAGTTTCTCTATTACTTCTACTACCACTTCACCACTCTTCACTGGACTTTCCAACCTTACCTTATATAATTGAACACTACTCCTCTCACCCTGAATTCCACATATTACCACCTTTTCTGGCAACATTCTTCCCAAACTACATAACTCCTCATCTCTTACCATTAAAGATTGACTAGCTCCCATATCTCTTAAAATTGTGATTTCTTTACCTGCTCCTCCTGATACACATGAATAAACTTTACCCACACAAGTAAATTCTTTAAAGAGATCTGGCACCTTCTTATCAATCACCTCTTGATCAGGCTGTACAATCTTTTGCCCCTCCTTTGCTTCACTTGGGCTTTCCTTTACCACTTTAACACACCCCACTGTCTTATCCTGTTTTACCACATCAGCCTTCCCAGTGCTTTTCTTCAACCACCAACATTGGGACTTTACATGGCCTAGTTTATTACAGTGAAAACATTTGAAACTTTTCATTTCTTTTCCACCCTCCTGGATTTCTTTTTTAATCTGAGGTACACTCTCCTTATTATCTCCCATCAGATCACCTTTACCTTTCCCACTTCAGTATTTCTCATGTCCCCAGTTTCTATCCCTCACAGGCTGAAACTGATGTTGGAAACCAAGCGTTGATATATGAACTAATTCATAATCATCTGCCATTTCTGCTGCTAATCTCACAGTTTTAACCCTCTGCTCTTCCACATGAGTTCTCACTACATCAGGAATTGAATTTTTAAACTCCTCCAAAAGTATAATTTCTCTGAGAGCTTCATACGTTTGGTCTATTTTCAAATCCCTTATCCACCTACCAAAATTACTCTGTTTGATCCTTTCAAACTCCATGTATGTTTGACCAAATTCTTTCCTTAAATTTCTAAACTTTTGTCTGTAGGCTTCAGGCACTAGGTCATATGCACCTAAGATGGATTTTTTTCACCTCCTCATACGTTTCAGATACCTACTCTGGTAGTGATGCAAATACTTCACTAGCTCTACCTCCCAGCTTTGTTTGAATCAGTAATACCCACATATCTTGTGGCTATT
The DNA here is from genome assembly GCF_047496885.1 of Scyliorhinus torazame. Classification (NCBI taxonomy): domain Eukaryota; kingdom Metazoa; phylum Chordata; class Chondrichthyes; order Carcharhiniformes; family Scyliorhinidae; genus Scyliorhinus; species Scyliorhinus torazame. Next base: position 57,946,151 of record NC_092719.1, read on the forward strand.
TCATTTGTTTAGCCACCTTCTCAAAATGAAATGAAAAAGGCTCCTGCCTCCTTCTCATCAGACCTTGGCAATGCTTGGCCATATTTAAATAGATTCCCACCAAGCCTTCGACTTTGATGCTCTTTCTCACTATCCACATCACTTTCATCCAACTGTACGTTTCCCTTTACGTCTGCCAATTTTAACTGACTGTCATGTTTCATGGCCATTTTCTGAAGTTCAAACTCTCTCTCTTTATCTTTTTCCCTGATCTATGTCTCCCTTTCTCTTTCTTTTTGTTCTGCTAGGGTTATTCTTTCTTTTCTCCTTTCTTCTCTCTCCTTTTCTTTTTCCTCTCTCTCTCTCTTTATCTTCTATCTCTTTCTCTTTCTTTTTCCACTCTCTCTCTTTCTTTTTCTTTTGCCGCTTTCCCTCTTTCTTTTTCCTCTCTTTTGTATTCCAGATGCTTTAATTCTTTCTCATGTTCCATTTGTTTAATTTGTAACTGAATGTTTGCCATTTCCAATGAGTCAAACTGTATCTCGGGCAACTTTAAATGCTTAACCACCACCATAATTACCTCATCTTTTTGCATTTTGTCAGGTAATGTTAACTGCAATGTTTTTGCCAAATCTATCAGGCTGCTTTTAGTCTCTGACCTTAAGGTACTGCGTGTGACTGTCTCCACCCCAAAAACTTCTGAGCCTCTGAAAGAGCCATTGTCCACAACACACTCCCTACTTAAACTAGAATACCACACCTGAAAAGCAACCACAATATGCTCACCCCTCACTGTCTTTAAATTCACAAAGCCAATCCAATAGATAGACTTTTATCCCGGACGAGCCCTCAGTTTGTTATGGGCCAGGATTTAGAGAACCCCAAAGTGTATCATGGAGTTCACCTGACCCACAACTTTTAAAAGATTATTGTCTGGGGAGCACACGACCCACTCTACAGGTGTGGTACAGCAGAAATTGAAAAAGTATTTTTTAAAGCAAAACAATGTTTATTCTTTTTACTCAAGTTAACCATCTCAGCAACCATTAATTCAAATACAACCCCCAAAGAATACAACACTAAGTAATCCATAAGCTGTCCTTTTAACATCCAGAAGACTTTAAAAAAAACCTTTAGACAGAAGCACATCAGATTATAGTCACTACTGCGAGCAGTTATTAGTTTCAAATCACCAAAGGATCGATTTATATTCTTTAGATTACAGAGGGAGACTCTAATACACCTTCTGGCTGTGACTGCAGCTATCCAGCTCTGAAAACGAAACTAAGACACACCCTGCAGCAAACAGCCTAAAACTAAAGTAAAAAGCTGACAGACAGCCCAGCTCCACCCACTCTCTGACATCACTGCAGTAATAAACACCCATTTCTTAATGGTACTCTCACTACAGATATTTATACACGCACCCATTTATAAACACCCATTTCTTAAAGGTACTCTCACATGACAATGGTTTAATACGGGAAAGACATGGAAAGACATAATTGCATTGGTGAATATACAGGGATCCTATCACATACCTTACATTCATTCCTTTTTTAAAATGTAAATCATTTTTAATGGTTAAAATGCCCAATTTGTTTTTCCAAATAAGGGGCAATTTAGCATGGCCAGTCTACCTATCCTGCACATCTTTGGATTGTGGGGGTGAGACCCATGCAGACATAGGGAGAATATGCAAATTCCACACGGACAGTGACCCGGGGCCGGGATCGAACCTGAGTCCTCGGCGGCGTGAGGCAGCAGTGCTAATCACTGTTCCATCGTGCCGCTCCTACATTCATTTCCAAAATCAACCACATCACATCTTCCATAAAATTGTTTAAGATCATTAAAAAAATGGACAGTCCACAAACGCATTGGGCGGCTTCTCCGGTCGCCGACGCCGAAATCGCGTTCATGGATCAGCCGGAGAGTACCCGTTTCCGATGAAATCGCGATACTCTGCCCCCCAAAGCGGCGTACTCTAGGAGGACACCGCACGCCGTACCTACAGCCTCAGGATGTTGCCTGAGGCCTACCCCCCCTTGCTCCACCCCCGACCTGCCGAGTTCCTGACGGCGTCGGTCACGTATGCTATCATCCGTCGGGAACTCGGCGTGGTGGCCGCGGACCCAGTCCAGCGCCGCCACAGTTGGGGAGGGCCAATTGGCGGACATGGGGACTTTGGCAAGGGCTGGTGGCACTGTTGGGGGACGGTCCAGTGCTCGCGAGCCGGCCAAAGTGCGCGCACTACTTTGCATGCACATGCGCAGCCACGGACCCGGCAGTTCTCCGGGCCGTATCAGCAGCTAGAGCCGGGTGCTTTATGCTGCTGGGCTGCTAGCCCCCAGCTACAAGGAGGATTGGTGGCCGTTTCGCACGAATATTTGGTGGTAAGCTGTTCCTACGCCGGTGTCAGGACATAGCCTCAAAATCAGAGAATCCAGCACATTGTTTTTAATTTGCCAACCCACCATTGTGTTAAACCCTTTACATACTTGCCTTGGATTGCCTGTGCAAAACCTATGTTCTACTTTATTTTTAAAATCAATTTTCCTCATTTTGGATTTGAATTCCCTTGCATTATCCTCGACAATATCACCTTTGAGAAATGCCAATTACCTCTCATTCAGGCACTGTTTAAAAAATCCCTTGGATTGTTTTGAAATACCTTAAATGTTTTGGTATCAAGAACTGTATCCTCCCAAAACTGGATGGATAATGTTAAAGTGTCTGTCAATTCACATGGATCACCACATCTGTCAAAAAGCACCTGCCAGTTTGTGACATCAAAATAGTCCATGAACTCCTCCTGAACCTCCTTTGTCCACACCCAAACTGTCTTCAGGGCAGGTCCCTTATGTTTCACATGCTGCCTGTACTTTGATAGGAGATAGATAACATTGTGATCTCATTTCCCAAGAGGGGCTGTCTTGTGTGCATCCACTATGTTGCCATAACATTGATCCAGAATGATGTGGAGATGCCGGTGTTTGACTGGGGTGGGCACAGTAAGAAGCCTTACAACACCAGGTTAAAGTCCAAAAGGTTTGTTTGGAATCACTAGCTTTCGGAGCACAGCTCTTGCCTCAGGTGGATGAAGAGGTGGGTTCCAGTAAGATATATATAGACAAAGTCAATGATGCACGACGATACTTTGAATGCGAGTCTTTGCAGGTAATTAAGGTTTTACAGTTCCAGACGGAGCAACTGGAGAGAGGGATAATCACATATTAAAGAGGTGTGAATTGTCTCAAGCCAGGACAGTTGGTAGGATTTTGCAAGCCCAGGCCAGATGTGGGGGGGTGAATGTAATGCGACATGAATCTGAGGTCCCGATTGAGGCCGTACTCATGTTTGCGGAACTTGGCTCTAAATTTCTGCTCTGCGATTCTGCGTCGTCACACGTCCTGAAGGCCGCCTTGGAGAACGCTTACTCGAAGATCAGAGGCTGAATGCCCTTGACTGCTGAAGTGTTCCCCGACTGGAAGGGAACATTCCTGCCTGGCGATTGTCGCACGATGTCCGTTCATCCATTGTTGCAGCGTCTGCACGGTCCTGCCAATGTACCACACCTCAGGACAGCCTTTCCTACAGCGTATGAGGTAGACAACGTTCACCTGAGGAAGGAGCTGTGCTCCGAAAGCAACGAGTTGCGCGAGTATGTACCACGTACCTGGTGGGTGCTGTTCTCACCTGTAATGGTGGTACTTTTGTCGATGATCTGGCACGTCTTGCAGAGATTGCCATGGCAGGGTTGTGTGGTGCCATGGTCATTGTTCTGAAGGCTGTGTAGTTTGCTGCAAACAATGGTTTGTTTGAGGTTGCGCGGTTGTTTGAAGGCAAGTAGTGGGGGTGTGGGGATGACCTTGACAAGGTGTTCGCCTTCATCAATGACGCGTTGAAGGCTGTGAAGAAGTTGTCGTAGGTTTTCCGCTCCGGGGAAGTACTGGACGACGAAGGGTACTCTGTCGGTTGTGTCCCATGTTTGTCTTCTGAGGAGGTTGGTGCGTTTTTTTACTGTGGCGTGTTGGAACTGCACTAAATTGCTCCTTAATTGGAAAAATAATTGGGTACTCTAAATGTTTTAAAAAAGAACTCTTGCTGCAACTGTTTAGTTATGCTGCTTCAGATAACATAGGCTGCTACTTGATGCAGTCTTAACTAAAGGATGCTCCAGACTCTGAAATGAGCTCAACGTGTTTATTGAACTATTAACACAGTTCTCAAATGAGTTCGACTCTCTGTTAATCTAACTGTAGTAACTCAGTCTAACTGTACCAGCTTGCTCTAAGCCACGTGGTGGGGTGTGATGCTGCTGATCAATCCTGTCTGACTCTCTAGATGTCTGACTGTGGAAAGGGGCAGGGTGTGAGTGCCTCATCCCTTTTATAGTGTTTATGTCATGCCCCCTTGTGGTGATGCCACCTCTGAGTGTCCTGATTGCCCATTGGTTGTGTCCTATTCTGAATGTTCATTGGTTGCATGTTTGCATATCATGACATCTCCCCCTTTTTCCTTTTCTTTTTTTTTTAGATGTATATACATGTGAATGTGTCTGTCTAATGTGGCTGACTGAGGAATACAGAACAGAACAAACAAAACAAATGCTCATAAGTTCAGTCTCTGAGGCTTGCGTCTGATCCTCGTCGACCGCCGGAGTGGTGGTGGAGGGGATGACGGTGTCTTGATAGGCGAGTGGGAGGCACGACTGGCGGCCTCGTGGTTCGAGATGTCTAGAGGTGGCAATTCTACACGTAGAAATGGAGCGGAAAGTGGTTGTGGGCAAGCAACCTTTCACAGTGCCCTATGATTCCTTCGCACAATGGAGCCATCAGCCATATGTATGACATAGGATCTGGGCGCGGCCTGTCGAACAACAACAGCCGGAGCAGACCACCCACCATCCGGTATCTTGATCCTGACCGTGTCTGCCGGGGATAGCACGTCCAGATCGGTGGCATGTGCGTCATAGCCCTGCTTCTGGCTGTTGCGAAGCTGCTGCATCTTCTGCAGCACCGGGAGGTGATCAAGGTAGGGCAGGTGTATGTCTGGAAGCGTCATCCGCAGGTCCCTGTTCATCAGCAGTTGAGCTGGCGACATGCCAGTGGACAAGGGAGTCGCCCGGTACGCAAGTAGTGCAAAGTGTATGTCGGAAGCAGAGTCCGAGGCCTTGCGGATGAGCTGCTTAACGATGTGTATCCCTTTTTCGACTTTGGCATTGGACTCTGGGTAGCGCGGACTGGAGGTGACATGCCTGAAATTGTAGCTCTTGGCAAACGTGGACCATTCTCGACTGTGGAAGCACGGGCCATTGTCTCTCATGACGGTGTTCAGGATGCCATGCCATGAGAATGTCTCTTTACATGCTTTGATGACGGTCCGTGAGGCGAGGTCTGGCAGCTTCAGCACCTCAGGATAGTTCGAAAAGTAATCGATGATTAAGATATGGTCGCGACCACTCGCGTGGAATAGGCCAATGCCAACCTTGAACCACGGAGAGGACTCTAGGTCATGTGGTTAGAGCGTCTCCTTGCTCTGCGCTGGTTGGAACCTCTGACTGGTTTCGCAGGTCAGGACCATGTCCATGATGTCCTGGTTGATGCCGGGCCAGTAGACAGCTTGCCGGGCCCTGCGCCTGCACATTTCTACGCCCAGGTGTCCCTCATGAATCTGCCGCAGCACCATGCTCTGGAGACGTAGCGGGATGACTATCCTGTCCAGCTTGAGCAGGATGCCGTCGATCAGCGTCAGGTCATCCTTGACGTTGTAGAATTGAGGGCATTGTCCTTTCTGCCAGCCATTGCTCAGGTTGTGGATGACTCGCTGCAACAGGGGGTCTTTGGCCGTCTCTTCTCGGATGAGAATGATCTTCTCATCTGTTGCCGGGAGAGTTCCTGCACACAGTTGTACCTGCAATTCAATGTGCTGGATGATCTCCAGTGGTTCACTGGGTGCGTTGACGGTGCGGGACAATGCATCGGCGATGATGAGCTCCTTGCCAGGTGTGTACACCAAATTGAAATCATACCTCCGGGGTTTGAGTATAATCTCTGCAAACGAGGCGTCATGTCGTTCAGATCCTTTTGGATGATGTGGACCAGAGGCCAATGATCCGTCTCAACAGTAAATGTTGGCAAGCCGTAGACATAATCATGAAATTTGAGGATGCTGGTGAGAAGACCTAAACACTCCTTCTCAATCTGCGCATATCTGGTCTCAGTGGGTGTCATTGCCCGTGACGCATATGCTACTGGTACCCAGGATGATTCTTTGAAGCAACACCGCCCCAATGCCATCCTGACTCGCATCTGTGGATATCTTGGTCTCCCGGTCTGGGTCAAAGAATGCAAGGACAGGTGCAGTGGTGAGCTTGGCTTTCAGCTCCAGCCACTCTGTTTGGTGCTCCGCCTTCCACTCAAAAGCGGTTGATTTTGCTAAGGGCCGTGATGTGTGTGGCCAAATTCGGGATGAACTTGCCAAGGAAATTGACCATTCCCAGGAAGCGCGGTACTGCCTTCATGTCCTTGGGGACTTTCATTGCCTCGATGGCTTTAATTTTGTCTGTGACCAGGTGCACACCGTGTTGCGAAATCTGATCGCCCAGGAACTTCAGCATGGATGTCCCAAAACAGCACGTTGACCTGTTTAGCTTAAGGCCATGTTCATGTATGCATCGTAATACTTTCTTGAGTCGCGACACATGTTCCTCTGGGGCTGTGGACCAGATTATGATATCGTCAACGTAGACACGAACCCCTTCTATTCCCTCCGTCATCTGTTCCATGATGCGATGGAAAATCTCTGATGCCGAGATGATGCCGAATGGCATTCGGTTGTAGCAGAATCTGCCAAAAGGCATGTTGAAGGTGAAGAGCCTTCTGCTGGATTCTTCAAGTTGGATTTGTCAAAATCATTGGGATGCGTCCAATTTTGTGAAGAAACACACGTGTGCCATCTCACTCGTGATTTCTTTCCTCTTCGGGATGGGGTAATGTTCCCCCATAATGTTTTAGTTTAGATCCTTGGGGTCAATGCAGACGCGTAGGTCCCTCGAATGCTTCTTTACGCACACCATCAAGCTGACCCAGTTGGTTAGCTCAGTGACCTTGGAGATGATGGCTTTTTGTTGTAGACTTGTGAGCTCTGCCTTCAGGTGCTCTCTCAGTGGAGCAGGGATACGTCGTGGTGCGTGGTCCACTAGCTTGGCATCAGGCCACAGTAGTATCTTGTACTTGTACGGCAGCGTGCCCATCCCGCTATATACACCTGGGTACTGGGTTAGGATGTCGTCGATGCTGGCTTGAAGATCCGAATGTGACGGCGTTGTGGTGTAGACCCTTTGAATGAGGTTCAGTTGCTTGCAGGCGTGTGCACCTAGCAGGGACGCCCTGTCTGATTTAACAATCTCGAAGCGTAAGCTTGCTTGTGTGTGCCGGCTGGACACCTGCAGATGGCAGGACCCCAGTGCCTTGATTGCGTTTCCATTGTCGTCCAGGAGTTTGCAGGCAGCTGGAAGGATTGTGGGGGGCTTCTTGATTCTCTTGAAGTCCACCTGCGAAATCAGGTTGGCGGAGGCACCAGTGTCCAGTTTGAACTGGATGGGGCAGTGGTTGACCTTCATCACTGCATGCCATTTGTCCTTGGAATCCACGGCCAGGATTGATTGGACTCGTGATGTGTCCGGTGTGGTGTATTCGCACTTCGTAATAATGCCCACTCGCTAAGTGTTATCCAGGTGTTAGCTGGATCCGTCGCACTGCCTGGACCAGAGTCATGCATTCGGTGTTGCACACTTCTGATGCGCCGCTGTCGGAATTGGGAGCGCTGACTCCTGACTGGTAGTGCAGATCTGCTCAAGGCTGCATAGTGGTTTGGTTTCCCACAGTTTAAACAGCGTTTGCCTCTTGCAGGGCAGTTTTAAGAAAAATGGGCGGTGCCGCAGTTCGCACACGTCATGACGTCGGCGTCATGACGCTCAATGCGCCGTTGCGCATGCGCGGTGCGGTTCTCAGACGTCTGCACCTGCACAGTGTGGTTTCCGGCCGCTTCGTGTTCCCGATCGCATTGCGCATGCGTCGGGCCCCGGGAAGAGCACGCAAAATGGCCTCTTTTGTCAATCTGGAGGCGCTGCATCCGGGAGATGGCCTGAACACTCTCCACCTCGTGGGAGGCTTGTTTTTCACTTTCTGCCGCTTTGTACTGTGAATAGCGATTTTTAGAGTGCTCATGCACAGTACACGTTTCAATTGTGACTGGCAGGGTCATGTGCTTGATTTTCAACAATTGCTCTCGCAGAAGATCAGAGTGGACTCCAAAAACAATTTGGTCTCTGATCATGGAGTCAGTGATATCACCGAAGTTGCAGGATTGCACGAGCAATCTAAGGTTAGTTAGATAGGAGTTGAAGGATTCGTCTTTACCTTGCATCCTCTGCTTTAAGATGTAGCACTCGAAGATTTTGTTGCTGTCCACCTCGCAGTGGCTATCGAATTTGTCCAGGATGGTTTGGTACTTTGTTTTGTCCTGCCCTTCAGAAAAGTGAAAGGAGTTGAAGATCTCTATCGCATGGTCACCCGCAGTGGTGAGTAGAAGAGCTTTCTTCCGAGCATCGGTTGTGCCATTGAGGTCGGATGCTTCCACGTATAGTTGAAATTTCTGCTTGAATTATCGCCAGTTGGCACTAAGATTTCCAATGGTCCTGAGCTGATGAGGAGCCTGAATCTTGTCCATTGTGCCTGTATTCAGTAACTGGTTGTCACGGATCTTGCTGAGTTGAACTAAATAGATTGAACAGTCACACCTGGTATCATGTTGTGTTATGCTGCTTCGGATAACACAGGCTGCTACTTGATGCAGTCTTAACTAAAGGATGCTCCAGACTCTGAAATAATTCAATGTGTTTATTGAATTATTAACACAGTTCTCAAATGAGTTCAACTCTCTGCTAATCTAACTGTAGTAACTCAGTCTAACTGTACCAGCCTGCTCTAAGCCATGTGGTGGGGTGTGATGCTGCTGGTCAACCCTGTCTGACTCTCTAGATGTCTGTCTGTGGAAAGAGGCAGGGTGTGAGTGCCTCATCCCTTTTATGGTGTTTATGTCATGCCTCCTTGTGGTGATGCCACCTCTGAGTGTCCTGACTGCCCATTGGTTGTGTCCTATTCTGAGTGTTCATTGCTTGCATGTTTGCATATCATGACAGCAACTTTGTCCAGTTTGTTATTCAATGACTGCACATTTGACAGAGTAATCCCTGGGAGTGGGTGCCATTTGCTTTGGCTCCGCAGTTTGTTCCTGACTCCTCGTCGTGCCCCTTAATCTTAGTTTTCCTTTCGCCATTTCGGTTCCTGCGATAATATTCAGGCAGGGCAGCATTGTTATCAGAAATGTGTGCCTTGTCTCGTACGGAGAACAGGAACTCCCGAGAACATGTGCCAATAATTTGAGGGTTATAGCGGTATTCACTGGTTCCATAAGCTCCAGTTAAAGTTGCAAAATTTCCACATATTACCAGAATCAACAAGGATAGAGCCACACATGTCACGTAAAAGTCCACTTTCATACTTGCCACCTGCTCAAACTTCGACAAAACTCCAACAAAACAAATAGGTTGACAATTTAACAGAAGTCAAACAACCAACTCACAGAGATGAAGTGAAGCACATGGTGAGCAGCATAGCTGCGGCCCCAGAAAGACGAATTCTATTAGCCTCACAATCACTTCGGCAGAAGCATATATTCATTCTCCATTCTCTTCCCCACACCCCACCTCTACCCACCCCGCCCCCCCAGGGGAAAATGCTGCCTTTTTGTTGCCTGAGTCAGATCGTTGAACCAATTGGGCCGATACCCACTGGGGTTTAGAGGAACGAGAGGCTATGCCATTGAAACATATAAGATCCGGAGGGGACTTGACAGGGTAGACACACTGAAAGGATGTTTCCATTTGCGGAAGACACTAAAACGAAGGGACACAGTTTGAGAATAAGAGGTCTCCCTTTTAAGACTGAGATGAGGAGAATATTTTTCTCTTCGGGAGTTGTTAGTAAATGGATTCTCTTCCCCACAGAGCAGTGGAGGCTGAGTCATTGAATTTATTTCAGGCTGGGTTAGACAGATTCTTGATGGAATCTGGGCACACCCAGTCCCTGACGCGCTATGGAAAAAGTAGAAACTTAACTCAGTCCGCTAGAGAATCTGGGTATCATCAGGCCGTACGTTTGGCGGTTTGGGCAGCGCTGATGGTGCCTGTGTTGAAATCGGACCAGACAGTCCAGTTATGCGGGACTATAAGCAGACAGTGACTATGGCTTCAAGGTTGGATCGCTACCCCATGTGCCGCATTGAAGACCTTTACGCGAAGCTGGCAGGCAGACACTTGTCCATTAAACCTGATATGAGCCACGCATATTTACAGCTCGAGTTGGATGAGGCCTCCCCGAAATATGTTACAACTAATACACACACCTGACTGCCTAAGGTGTGTCATCTGCCTGTGATGGGCAATGGAGAACATCCTGAGAGGGTTGCCGCACGTGGCGGTCTACTTAGATTATGTGCTGGTCACGGGAACGAGCGAACAGGAGCATCTGAACAACCATGAGGCAATGCTGAAATGGTCCTCTGAGTCTGGTTCCGTTTGTGGCGGGCAAAATGTGTCTTCCATGCAAGGGAGGTGGTCTACCTCGGCTACTGGGTGGACCGGGAATGCTTACAAGCTGTCGCAGACAAGGTGCTCGCCATTCAGCAGGCCCCCACCCGTCGTACTCCACAGAGCTTTGTTCGTTTTTAGGGCTTGTTAATTATTATGGCAAGTTCACCCCACCATGGTCTACGTAGTGAAAACGTTTCACCAGTACGTCTACGGTCGCCACTTCTCTATTATTACGCACCACAAACCTTTGCACTGTCTTTCTAAAGAGGACAAAGCGATCGCGCCCATTGCCTCTGCGAGGATCCAACGCTGGCCCTGCTGTTTTCTGCCTACAAATATTCATTTGGGCATCAGCCTGGGACCCAGATATGCAAATGCAGATGCGCTGAGCTGTTTGCCTTTATCACCCCCCAGAACGGACAAAGTGGTCGCCACTCTAAACTTCATGGATTCTTTGCCAGTCACGGTGTCTCGGTTCCAAGAATGGATTCAGACAGACTCTATTCTTGCGAAATCTCAGCATGTTGTGTTCTATGGAGATCAGCATCGATAGCCACCAGGCAAGTTAAAGGCGTATTTATCAAAACTGTCTGAGTTTAGTGTGGAAGACAGTATCCTGCTATGGGGTACGCGCGTCGCCAATCCAGAAAAAGGCCAGGTGTTGATATTGAAGGACCTCCACAATGGATATCCAGGTGTACAGTTACGTCTGGTGGCCAGGCCTGGATGCGGACATTGAGAGGGTGGACCAGCAATGTTCAGTCTGTCAGGAACACCAGAAGCTCCCAGCAGCTCCGCCCCTTCACCCTTGGGACTGGCCGGGACGGCCGTGGGAACGATAGGATGCCGACTTTGCCGGCTTGTTTCGGGGTTCAATGTTCCTCCTATTGATTGACGCCCATTCAAAATGGCTGGAGGTTCACAAGGTGACGGCGACCACCTCCCGGGCAACCATTGAGGAATTGCGATTATCATTTAGCAGGCACAGCGTCCCTGATGTGCTCGTCAGAGACAATGGGACTCCTTTTAAGCGTGAGGAGTTCCCTGGGTTTTTGAAGGTGAATGGGGTACGGCATATCCAAACCGCCCCAAACTACTCGGCTTCTAATGGTTTAGCGGAGTGGACAGTACAGTTATTCAAAAGAGGTCTCAAGAAGCAGTCTTCTGGCTTGTTTCTTATTTTGCTACAGGGCCACGCCACATGCAGTGACTGAGGTGGGCCTGGCTGAACTGGCGATTGGCTGCCTTTGTATGATTTTCCCAGACATAGATATGAAAGTGTGCCACAACAGAGAGCTACAAGGGCGTTGCCCCATTCAACATCAACCACCCAGACGCTTTGTACCAGGTGGCACAGTGTATATTCAAAACTTTGCAGGTGGCGCCCAGTGGATCTCTAGGACTATCCTCTGCCAGACAGGGCCGGTTTCCTGTCAAGTACAAATGCAAGGTTGGATCATGCGAAAGCACCTTGATCACATGCAGTCTAGGCGACCAATTCTTCGAAAATTTCCTCGTGAGCATTAAGTTTACATCCAGTTGATTCTGATGCCGCAGCAAGCCGTCGCTGTGCCCCATTGGGGTCAAAACACCGAGATTTGGAAATGGAGACTCAAACATCGGAAATCTCAGGTGGGGAATCAGCAGTGCAGCAGCTCCTGGCAGAACATCCCCCACAACGTTCCAGTCGGACGCGACGTTCATCTTCCAGATTCACGCTGCCTGATCCGGAACCTAGGGTGCGCGACGCCAGCCTGACGCAAAGTGAGTCTGGAACCTTCCTTCACTGAAGACTTCAGAGGATTCTTCAGACTCTAGTGGGGGGGGGGAGTATGTTAAAAACCGCAAGGGTCTTACGGAGTGAAAACAATGAACTTCCCCATGAACCTTGCAGAATATGAGGGGGGGGGGGACCTCCAGACAATCCATATTTGCATGGTATATAAAGCCGGCCAGCTTGGCACTGGCAAGGCAGACCCAGTTCGGACCTACCGTGTGGTGTATATAATAGTTATTGTAATTTTTAAAAAAAATGTATTTGTTCATAGGCGTCGTTGACTGGGCCAGCATTCATTACTCATTCCTGATGGCATGTAAGAGTCAACCACAAATAAACTTAGTTTCTTTGAACTACACGGTGTGGATTCCTTCATGACCTTATAAAAGGCAACAAATGCTGGCCTAGCCAGTGATGTCCAAATCCCAAGAACAAACAATAAAAATACATTTCCATCAAAGCTGTGGCTGGGAAGATTACCTGTCTTGAAGAGGTGTTTGCAGCCTCTTGGTGGTATGATGAAGTTGAAAAGACTGGAGACTTTAAGAATTGTTTTCAGCTGCACCGGCACAGGGACAGGGTGCTGAATTTTCTCCGGAAGCTGACTGCGCCCCCCCTTTTAGGCAGTTACAGTGAAGGAAATTTTGCAACGACCTTTGCTTTCCCTCTCACTCCTGAGGAGCACATGGAACCCATCTGGAAAATGTAATTAAAATAGGATCAGGTGACAGCCCTCGCACAACCCACTTGAGCGATCCGTGCCCTGTTCCTAGCTTCCCTTTGACTCACTGCTCACCTTTGTTCTGCCATTTAGACATTCTAATCCCTTTATGTGCCACTATCAGCACCCTTCTTCGCCTTAATCACCATCATTTACAATCCGTTTTTCTTTCTGTCCACAACATTTTTGTCCATCTCCTGGTCCCCTATCCAGCATCACCATTCCACGCCCCTCCCCCATATAAATCTGACTCTATTTCCCATCTTCGCCAGCTTTTAAAGAGTCATCCTGTCATGAGAATGTCACTTTAAGAAATGTTTGGCTGCTCATATTTCTGCAGTGATGTCAGAGTGTGGGTGGAGCTGGGCTGCCTGTCAGCTTTTTACTTTCGTTTTAGGCTGTTTGCTGCAGGGTGTGTTTTAGTTTTGTTTTCAGTGTTGGAGCTGAAGCCAGACAGAGCAGATGTACTGTTGATCTCTCTGCCATGAAAATACTATTTCTTGATCATTTGGTGAATTCAGAATTATAAATGCTCTCAGTAGTGAATGTAAACCTGATGTGCTTCTGTTAAAAGGTGTTTCTTCTGTCGTCTGTCTGTTGTTTGGGAAGTTGTTAAGGATTACTTAGTGTTGTATTCTTTGGGGGTTGTATTTGAATTGATGGTTGCTAAGATGTTCACTGTATATTTCAAAAAGGTTAACTTGACACAGTATGTAGATAGGCCAACGAGAGGCGAGGCCATATTGGATTTGGTACTGGGTAATGAACCAGGACAGGTGTTAGATTTGGAAGTAGGTGAGCACTTTGGTGATAGTGACCACAATTCGATTAAGCTTACTTTAGTGATGGAAAGGGATAGGCATATACCGCAGGGCAAGAGTTATGTCTGGGGGAAAGGCAATTATGATGCGATGAGGCAAGACTTAGGATGCATCGGATGGAGAGGAAAACTGCAGGGGATGGGCACAATGGAAATGTGGAGTTTGTTCAAGGAACAGCTACTGTGTGTCCTTGATAAGGATGTACCTGTCAGGCAGGGAGGAAGTGGTCGAGCAAGGGAAACGTGGTTTACTAAAGCAGTCGAAACACTTGTCAAGAGGAAGAAGGAGGCTTATGTAAAGATGAGACATGAGGGTTCAGTTAGGGCGCTCGAGAGTTACAAGTTAGCTAGGAAGGACCTAAAGAGAGAGCTAAGAAGAGCCAGGAGGGGACATGAGAAGTCTTTGGCAGGTAGGATCAAGGATAACCCTAAAGCTTTCTATAGATATGTCAGGAATAAACGAATGACTAGGGTAAGAGTAGGGCCAGTCTAGGACAGTAGTGGGAAGTTGTGCGTGGAGTCCGAGGAGATAGGAGGGGTGCTAAATGAATATTTTTTGTCAGTATTCACACAGGAAAAAGACACTGTTGTCAAGGAGAATACTGAGATTCAGGCTACTAGACTAGAAGGGCTTGAGGTTCATAAGGAGGAGGTGTTAGCAATTCTGGAAAGTGTGAAAATAGATAAGTCCCATGGGCCGGATGGGATTTATTTTAGGATTCCCTGGGAAGCTAGGGAGGAGATTGCTGAGCCTTTGGCTTTGATCTTTAAGTCATCTTTGTCTACAGGAATAGTGCCAGAAGACTGGAGGATAGCAAATGTTGTCCCCTTGTTCAAGAAGGGAAGTAGAGACAACCCCGGTAACTATAGACCAGTGAGCCTTATTTCTGTTGTGGGCAAAATCTTGGAAAGGTTTATAAGAGATAGGATGTATAATCATCTGGAAAGGAATAATTTGATTAGAGATAGTCAACGCGGTTTTGTGAAGGGTAGGTCGTGCCTCACAAACCTTATTGAGTTCTTTGAGAAGGTGACCAAACAGGTGGATGAGGGTAAAGCAGTTGATGTGGTATCTATGGATTTCAGTAAAGTGTTTGATAAGGTTCCCCATGGTAGGCTACTGCAGAAAATACAGAGGCATGGGATTCAGGGTGATTTAGCAGTTTGGGTCAGAAATTGGCTAGCTGGAAGAAGACAAAGGGTGGTGGTTGATGGGAAATGTTCAGACTGGAGTCCAGTTACTAGTGGTGTACCACAAGGATCTGTTTTGGGGCCACTGCTGTTTGTCATTTTTATAAATGACCTGGAGGAGGGCGTAGAAGGATGGGTGAGTACATTTGCAGATGACACTAAAGTCGGTGGAGTTGTGGACAGTGCGGAAGGATGTTACAAGTTACAGAGGGACATAGATAAGCTGCAGCGCCGAGCTGAGAGGTGGCAAATGGAGTTTAATGCAGAAAAGTGTGAGATGATTCATTTTGGAAGGAATAACAGGAAGACAGAGTACTGGGCTAATGGTAAGATTCTTGGCAGTGTGGGTGAGCAGAGAGATCTCGGTGTCCATGTACATAGATCCCTGAAAGTTGCCACCTAGGTTGAGAGGGTTGTTAAGAAGGCGTACGGTGCGTTAGCTTTTATTGGTAGAGGGATTGAGTTCGGGGCCATGAGGTCATGTTGCAGCTGTACAAAACTCTGGTGCGGCCGCATTTGGAGTATTGCGTGCAATTCTGGTCGCCGCATTATAGGAAGGATGTGGAAGCATTGGAAAGGGTGCAGAGGAGATTTACCAGAATGTTGCCTGGTATGGAGGGAAGATCTTATGAGGAACGGCTGAGGGACTAGTGGCTGTTTTCGTTAGATAAGAAGGTTAAGAGGTGACTTAATTGAGGCATACAAGATGATCAGAGGATTGGATAGGTGGACAATGAGAGCCTTTTTCCTCGGATGGTGAAGACTAGCACGAGGGGACATAGCTTTAAATTGAGGGGAGATAGATATAGGACAGATGTCAGAGGTAGGTTCTTTACTCAGAGAGTAGTAAGGGTGTGGAATGCCCTGCCTGCAACTGTAGTAGACTCACCAACACGAAGGGCATTCAAATGGTCATTGGATAGACATATGGACAATAAGGGAATAGTGTAGATGGGCTTTAGAGTGGTTTCACAGGTCGGCGCAACATCGAGGGCCGAAGAGCCTGTACTGCGCTGTAATGTTCTATGTTTTATGTTCTTGAGTTCATAGAATAAACATTGTTTTGTTTTAAAAATTACTTTTCCATTTCTGCTGTACCACACCTGTAGAATGGGCCGTGTGCTCCCCATACCACAATCTATTAAAAGTTGTGGGTCAGGTGAACTCCATGCTACACTTTGGGGTTCTCTAAGTCCTGGCCCATAACAATCCAGACTCGAACGTTCCAGTGGGAAGCAACGTTCATCTTCCTGATCCGGAACCTCAGGTGCGCGACACCAGCCTGATGAAGAGAGAGTCTGGAACCATCCTTCACCAAAGACGTTGGAGGATTCTTCAGTCTTTAGGGCGCAGTATGTTACAACCCGCAAGGGTCTTACGGAGTGAAAACAATGAACTTCCCATGAACCTTGCAGAATATGAGCTTCCCTATGAACATTCTCTCTCCACAGATACTGTCAGATCTGCTGAGATGGTCCAGTATTTTCTGTTTTTGTTGTGACAACAGATTGAATCTGTGGCTGGATATCCTGACCAGGGCTGCTCAAAGTCACCCTGTAAGGTCATCTGCAATCTCCCCACTGAACGTCAACAGCTTTCTATCAGCCATGCTCAGCCATTGGGCTAGTATTGCATGAATATGTGAAGTCACATGGAGGACAACACTAAAGGAATGCATAAGGCTGATCAGTTTACTTCTCTCGGCAATATGGTTTGTTTTATAAATTTGTTTATTTTATGTTGGCTTTTATTTTTACATTCTGGTTAATTGAAGGCTTCTCAAAGGCAATGAGGGATTGGCAATGTAATAATTTTTATTAGTGTCACAAGTAGGTTTTCATTGACACTGCAATTATGTTACTGTGAAAATCCCATAGACGCCACATTCCGGCATCTGTTCGGGTACATTGAGGGAGAATTCAGAATGTCCAATTCACGTAACAGCACGTTTTTGGGGATTTGTGGGAGGAAACCAGAGCACCCGGAGGAAACACACGCAAACATGGGGAGAACCTGCAGACTCCACACAGACAGTGCTGTAGCCATCTGGGATGGCCACTTGCAACCAGGAACAGGGAAGGTCGCAAAGCATATCTGGAAAAATGAACAATGCGAGATTCAGGCAGGCTCAGAGCCTGACAATGTATATTTGCGAAGTAAGGAATCCAGACGGTATCGAAACCTCAACCAATTAGCATTTGATGGACCGATTAGCATTTGATGGCCCATCTCCGCCAGATAAAGGACTGGTACTTGAGAGACCAGTACAGGTCAATGACCGCTTGTGACACGCCCAGCCATCAAGGCACCCGCCCATTTATTGGTTCGAATCGAACATAGTGATCAGGGATCACCCAATTAGTGGGGCCCAAACTGAAGGACCGCCCAAAAGAGCGCGAAAACCCTCAAGTATAAGAAGAGAGTCCACCATGTGTTCGGCCTCTCTTGGAGCTGGCGCTCCGGCAACGACCACTTCCAGTTGCAGCACCACCAGAAGCAAGTTCAAGTTCAACGCCCGCTACCAGACGGATGAGCCCAGCTGAGCAGCAGTTACTTCAATAGACCCGATAGATCCAGAATCGAACAACGGCCACTGTTCCTCTGATCTAAGTTGGGTGCCTGAAGTTAAGTACAGGTTGTCATAGTCGATAGATGTAGTTTAACTAGGAGTGTTTATGTTGCATGATTAATTGTGTGTGTAAATAAAGTACCCTTGACCTTGAACTCACTAACTGGTGTTTGGCTCTTTGATCGATATCCGGTTGAACCTTGTGGTGGTATCAATCGATACCTGTCGACTCTGAGCATTAGAATATAGATATCCAAAGGAAGGAGGGCAACCTCATTGACTGCCATATTTACAGCAGGTCCAAAAAGGCAAAATCGGGAAGGACTTGCATTTATATAGCGCCTTTCAGAGGATATTCCAAAGTGCTTTATAGACAAGTATTTTCAAATTGCAGCCACAGTTGTAAGGCAGGAAACACAGGGTGCGATCTTCCGGCCTCGTTACACCCACGCTCAAGCGTAACGCGGCCGGCGAACAGCGAGAGAGTTCAAAAACAGAAACCGCGCCAGGCGCCAAACAGTTTGCGATGCAACCTGCCCGCGACCGAAGACGAATTTGGAATTCCGCAGCAGTGTGGCGGGGAACCAATTATCACCACTTAAGGCCCATTTCCATACAATTAACGAGAGCCACCTGTCATCCAACGGCCTCCTGTCATTATCCGGCCTCCCCAGCAAGTGGTTACACTGGCACCGATTGGTAATCCTTTTTAAAAACGTGAACCTGCTGGAAGGGCTTCTGTGGTGAGCCGAGGAGGGGAGTAGCAAAGAGACCGGAGGTGCGGGCGATGCCACCCCAGTTCTTGGCCGGCGGTGGGGGACACTCGGCTGAGGATGGGGGACCTTCCGCAGGGGTGGGGGGAGAGGTGCTGGGAAGGGTAACCAGGGGGGTAATCGCTCGTGGTACCAGCGTGCCAACCCTTGGATCCCACACCCATGCTGGGGGCAACCCCTGTCCCTGTCCACCTGCCCCACCGATCACCCATAACCCGCACCGACTGCTGAGGTCTCTGGCTGCGTGGCTGAAGACAATCACTAATAGGGAATTGGCAATCGTGGTTAAGTGAGCACTTGACACATGTCAAGTGGGTTTCAGTGGGTAGGTGGGCCATGTAGCATGTGGGAGTCATTGCCTAGCATTCCAATCAAACTTTGATGCCTGGTCACTGTATGGGAGTCAACATCATACATGCAGCGGCCAACATCTGAACACCCAGGGGATGGGACACAGCTACCAGGACAGGGCCACGGCCGGAGGGTGGGTAGGTGCCATGGGGAGGGGGGGTTGCCTGGAGAGACAGGCAAAGGGTCTGGGGATCAGGGATCAGCCCACATTGCGGACAAAAGTGACAAAGGCATCATAATGGTTGTGCAGAGAGTTGTTTAATGTGCCGTACAATACCCCATTCACGATAGTGCCGCCCCCCAAACCCCTCAAACCCCAACCCCAACCCCTCCCTACCCCCTACCTAACCCCTCCCCGCTTATCCCACTGCCCCCAGTGATGCGCAATGGGCTTGGCTCTCCTAGATCTACCATTACGTCTTGGTGTTTCCCCACATCTGAGGTGGGGGCAGCCAGCTGCTTGTCTCGTCCCATGACCTACGATGCCCCTGGCGGGCGTCCTCTGGGAGCTCTGGGACCGGGGGCCCTGGCTCACATGTCGGCGGCACATGCAAAGCCGCGCCGCTCTGTTCCGTGTGCTGACCACCTGATGCAGCCTCATAAAAGGGGTGGAACTCGGGAGTGCTGGTGGCCACCCTTGTCGCCACATGGGACAGGTCCCGGGTGGCGCCCGGCACCCTCCCGTCTCGGTTGGTGCCCATAGGGCCCTGGGGTTCACCTTGGGTCGGACAGCAACTGGTTCGAGACGCGCCTGCCCCTGCATCATCTGGCTCTGCCATCCACGGCAGTTCCTCGTGGTCTGCACCATTGTGTTGACACCCTCGGCGATGCTCCTCAGTGACTGGGACACATACGTCCCTCAGTGACTGGGCCATGCTCTGCAGTGCCTCAGCCATGCCCACCAGCGACTAGGACAAGCTCGGCAGCGCCTCGGCCATTCCCATCTGAGAGCGGGACATGTCCCGCAGAACCCCATCAAGGTCGGCCTGGTACTGGGTGACATCCCCCAGTGAAGCAGACATACTGCTGAGACCCTCAGCCATGGCCGTCACCGACTGCGTGACAACTTGGACACCTTAACTCATGGTGCCGACGTCATGCACCAGGCTCTCCACCGCGGTCGCCACCCGAGCAGTGTTGGCCTCGGTGCCACTCATTGCCGGCACCATCTCCTGCGCCCGTAGCTTCTGGGACTCTTCCAAGCAGCTGTGTATTGGTTGGAGTGATGCCGAAATCTCCCTCTGAACGTCCCGGCTACTCCCTAACATTTCCCTCTGAACTCTAGGAAACTCCGTGCCAGGGGCGCAGCATCAGGCTGGGATCCAGCTGGGTCCAAGGATCCAGCAGCCCTCCATTTGCTGTCTCACCTGGGGGTTCCTGCCCCCACCTGATGTACATCAGCAGCAGTGTGGTGCTCACCAGATTGTGCCCCAGAAGCCTGACCACTAACATGTCCGACCAAGGTGTGTGTATCTGCACTGGTGGAGGGTGGGGATGACAGATCACAGAATTTACAGTGCAGAAGGAGGCCATTCAGCCCATCAAGTCTGCATCGGCCCTTGG
This sequence comes from Scyliorhinus torazame, assembly GCF_047496885.1. Lineage (NCBI taxonomy): Eukaryota > Metazoa > Chordata > Chondrichthyes > Carcharhiniformes > Scyliorhinidae > Scyliorhinus > Scyliorhinus torazame. The sequence goes on from NC_092719.1 coordinate 57,966,555, forward strand.
AAAGAGCACCCCACTTAAGCCCATGCCTCCACCCTATCTCCGTAACCCAGTAACCCCACCTAACCTTTTGGACACTAAGTGGCAATTTAGTATGGCCAATCCACCTGACCTGCACATCTTTGGACTGTGGGAGGAAACCGGGACCCCGGAGAAAACCAATGCACACACGAGGAGAAGGTGCAGACTCCGCACAGACAGTGACACAAGTGGGGAATCGAACCTGAGACCCTGGAGCTGTGAAGCAACTGTGCTAACCACTGTGCTACCGTGCTGCCCACCAAATGTGCTGCAACTGGAACAGCTGCATCCTTGGAGCTCCTCTCCGAGGTTTTCTCCTCGGAGCCAGGGGAGGGGGTGTCTGGGATGGGCTACGCCATCAGCTGGTGGACCTGCAGAAGAATGGTGTTCAGTGGGAGGGATAGGTCATTCTGTAAGGAAATCATGACTCACGTTTAACAGGCACCCCGATGGGGCCCGGTGGTTCCTCACCTTTACGGCGTCCGCCAGCCTCCGCGTGGGTGATGGCCCTTTCCTTGGCATCCCGGTCACCTCCAAGGCCCGCTCCTGAAAGGAGGTGAGGATTCTCAAGTCCAGCACCCCACTGCCAGTCTGGGCCTCTCCTCCCGATTATGGGAGACCTTTTCCTGAGGGGACACAGAGAGAGTATCGTTAGCCACATGCGTAGTTTACAGTTGCGGGGTGGGTGTGAAGAGAGGGTTGGGATGGAGGAAGGGTTGAAGGGGTGGGTAGAACGAGTACTGTAGGGGGAGGGGGATGGAGGTCACCTGGGAGGATTGTCCCTTGGGAGGTTGGGGGTTGAGATGATGGTGTCTACTCACCCTGGCTGGCCGATGTAGGTCATTGGCCTTCTTCCGACACTGGAGGCCAGGCCTCCATGGTCACACTCCCCAAGGTGACGGCAGCTGCCACCTCATCCCAGGCAGCACTGACTGCCTTGTGGCTGACTCTCCGCGACCTCGGGGGAACAGGACATCCCTCCTGGCCTCCGCTGCATCCAGGAGCTTCCCCAGGTCAAAATCCCTGAATCCTGGGGCTGGTGACCTCGGTGCCATTGTTGTGAGCTGGCTGGGGTTGGCTGAGCAAGTGCAGCCTAAGTGCTGCTCGACCTTGTTAGCGGGGCTGATGAGTGCGATCACGGTGAATCAGCTAACGAGCCGGCATTCGGGGTGGGAAGCCCGTGACGCCTCATTAAGTGGACCAATTAACATTGAATAGTGCTGCCGGCCTCAACGGGCTGAGCCCTCGGAAACTCGCGGCAATTCCTGCTTACTACAGCACTTGGAGATTTTTATGGAGAATCGCGCCCACAACAACCAATTTGCACACAGTCAGCTCACACAAACAGAAATGTGATAATCACTAGATAAACTTATTTTTGTGATATGGATTGAGGGCTAGGTATTGGCCAGGGCACTGTGGATGCCATCCTTCAAAATAGTGTCATGTGATCTTTTATACCTACCTCAGAGGGCAGGCAGGGCCTCATTGATGGTCCATTCAAAATACAGCACATCCGACTGTGCAGCAATCCTCCAGTACTGAACTGGAGGCTAAACCTAAATGTTGTGCACAATTCCTGGAATGGGACAAACCCACAATAATCTGACTCCTTGACAGGAGTACCATCAATTCAGCCACAGATGACACAACACTGTTCACATGGCTGAACTCTGTTCTTCCCATGGGAGATGGTGAGATTGGTAAGGCAGTACAGGTGCCAAGTCAGTGGGTGCGCCCTTAGTGAATAAGCACATATTGACAATTTTTTAATTCTCCTGTTTCCTTCATTGCAAGTATTGTATGAACAGGTTATGACTGCCTGTGTAATCCATCATATCGGTGATTGCCGGCTATCCTGTTCACGACCTCAATCATCCCCCCCCCCCCACCCCGGCACCCAGTCACACTAGGACAATGTGTGTTCAATAAGAGCCATGGGACCACCAGGAATACCATGGAGCAGGTCATCAGCATATTAAAGCAATGCTTCTAATGCCCGGATTGCTTACGAGGACCTCTTCAATACACACCGGAACAAATGTCCACATTTGCAGTGGCCTGTTGCATTCTTCACAGCATCACCATCACCACACTGGGAGTTACCATTGGCCAGAAACATGAACTGCACTAGCTATATAAATACAGTGGTGACCGGAGCAGTTAAAAGGTTAGGAATCCTGCAGCGAGTAACTCACCTCCTGACCCCCACAAAGCATGCCCACCATCGACAAGGCACAAGTCAGGGGTGCAATAGAATACTCTCCATTTGCCTGAATGCTTGCAACTCCAACAACACTCGAGGAGCTCAACACCATCCAGGACAAAGCAGCCGGTTTGACTGCTAACCTTTCCACAAACATTCAATCCCTCCACCACCGGCAAACAGTGGCAGGCGTGTGTAACATCCACAAGATGCACTGCAGAAACTCACTAAGGTTCCTTAGGCTGCACCTTCCAAACCCACGACCACTACCACCTAGAAGGACAAGAGAACATCACCACCTGGAAGTTCCCCTCCAAGTCACTCACCATCCTTCACTGTCACTGGGTCAAAATCCTGGAATTCCCTCCCTCACAGCACTATGGGTGCACCTACACCTCAGAGAGTACAAAGGTTCAAGAAGGCACCACCACTTTCTTGAAGGCAAATAGAGGTGGACAATAATTGCTGGCCAAGGCAGTGATGCTGACATCCTGTAAACAAATTTAAAATATATGCTTTGATTTGCGGAATATTTCAGTATTTTCTATTTTCCAGGCACAGATCCAGTGAAAGCTGCTACATTGTTCCACGGTTTGAGCCTGCCTAGATCACTGAATGAAGTTATGGTTATCTGGTCATGAACAGGATGTCATTGTCAGAAGGGCACAAAAGCAACAAATCTGATTCCAAGCGTGAAATATTTCAGTAATGGAGGAAGTTGGGTTTGTTTTTTTGGTGGAAAAGAAACTTTAGCAGGAGGCATAATGAATGTTTTTGAAATCGCAATTCTAAGAATACTGAAATGGAAATTTTAAAGCAAGGTATCTTCGTTTCCACTGAAAAAATGTTAAAAGACAAAGATTTTTTTTTTCTTTTTTAAATTTAGAGTACCCAGTTATTTTATTTTCCAATTAAGGGGCAATTTAGCATGGTCAATCCACCTACCCTGCACATTTTTGGGCTGTGGGGGTGAAACCCACGCAGGCACGGGGAGAATGTGCAAACTCCATACGGACAGTGACCCAGGGCCGGGATTCGAACCCGGGTCCTCAGCGCCACAGTCCCAGTGCTAACCACTGCATCACCGTGCTGCCCTATAAAGACAAAGATTGCCTGATTTTTCTCGGTTAGGTGTTTGTGTTAGTTCTGACTCCAACCAATGTATGTTTTTCCCACTGGTTCCCATTGACTCTAGTATTGCCAGGCTTCCTTGATGCCGCATTCGGTCAAATGTTGCCTTAATGCCCGGAAAGGAACTGAACCAAACTAATTAATGGAAAGTTTTTTTGGAAGGTTTACTGGCATGCTCTCCAACCCACCCAATTTCCCAATATTCGATGCACCTCGACAATCCCAGTGTACTTGGCTGCAATCACAAGAAAGCCTCTCTTAATTGCACCATTTTATTTATGATCCTTCCTTTTGGCAACGCAACCCAGCACATTATTCATCATTTTTACCACAGCCAAGTGTTGTATTGATGGTTTCATTGATCGTTTCACATTGTGTGCAAGGCTCTCATTGTTAGTGTTCACTGGGCTGTGAGTAGGGAGGAATAGACGGAACTCCACAAATTTAGATTATTTTGTTGTTCAAAAATTGACCTGATTTGGAGGCAGATTCATTACGTCAGAGACTCCAGACTTTTCTGCTTCTTGCCAACAGACTTCATCCTTCAAACTGGGACTCAAAGAACAGTGTAGGTGCCAGCTTTCAGTCTTATGTATTTGAACAATACCCAAAGGATATACTTTTTCCGGAACCATAATACCTGAAAGAATCTCGAAGGTAGATTCTAAACTTGCATCAACTAATTTCAAAAGCACGCTATATAATTTCCTCTCTCTCTCTGGTAATCCCTCGAAGGATTCTTGCTATTGGCGTACAGTCTGTGGCAAGGCCCTGCACGCATGGAGTCATTTAACATGGAAAGGTAGCTGGTGCTATAGCGACCTCACGGGTCCAGCTGACCAGGAGTGTCCCCCCGTTCTAACCAGCTATCATAGACATATTGGAAAGATTTTGCAGGTTGACAATCAACTTTTTGGCTAATAATGAATGCACGTTTCATGGCCAGCAAGTCCTGGCGTGGGAATCAAACTATAGGTGCAATTTAATGGAAATGAAATAGTGTCCCATGTCTGGCGTGTTTAGCCGCATGTTCCCTAGCACTTGCAGCACCAAGATCAATTAAATGGGTCTCTGCTCAATTTCTGGGACTTGGCGGGAACCACCTCCCCCCTTCCAAGGCCGCACTTAGTCCCATTTCCTGCACTAACAAACTCCACTCGTTAGTGCAGGAAGAGATAGGAGTACCATTTTTAAATGACGCCACAATTTCTGCACCACCCCAACTTACTAATGAGGGGGTCCTCGGGCTGCGGCCACCCCACAAGTGCAGGACGCCCCAAGGCCTGATGCCCATGTGTGCAATATGCCAGCCAGGCACCTAGGAACTGCCAGATTGGCAAATGGGTGGCATTGGCAATGGTGCCATCAGGGGTATTAGTGTACCACTCTGCCCAGAGCCTGACCACCCAGGGGGCCCCAATTGCTTGGAAGACCCGTGCTGGTAAGCGGCCAGTCCACTAAGTTGAGAACAGTACTAAATGGCACTCACTCAGCGTCTCTGAGAGCATATTCAACTGAGCCTGACTGCACGCTTGATATTCAAATATGTAAATCAGGACATCTCACGAGATCTCATTAGATATCGCGAAGCATACACGGCGCTGAGGACCCGGGTTTGATCCCGGCCCCGGATCATTTCCTGTGTTGTGTTTGCACATTCTCCCCATGTCTGCTTGGGCCTCACCCCCATAACACAAAGATGTGCAGGTTAGGTGGATTGGCCACACTAAATTGTCCCTTAATTGGAAAAAAGAATTGGATGCGCTAACTTTATATTAAAAAAAGATCTCGCGAGGCGTGTTGAGGCCGGTAGGTCGTAACCTATATCATTTTATAATGGAAACAAAACATTGAAGACCCAGATTTCCGATCCCAAGTCGGGTCTCTCCATACTGTCTTTTTTTCAGTTGGGGTTTGGTGGGGGAGGATGGAGATGGTGAGGGGCTGAGTAAAGTCAGATCCACCAGAAACAGTGCGCAGGCAACCACATGTGCTGTCGAGTGAAGAGGTGGGCTGTTGAGAAGACTCACCTCAGGTGTTCTGGGATCTCATTCCAATTGTACGAGAAACAATAAAATAAAAAAAGCAACTCTCCAGCCCTCACCCTTCACACCCCCTCACCACACTCTCCAAGCCTCACCCATGCCAACTCATACCACCCACTCACCATGGCCCCTCATACACTCCGTATCAACCTAAGTCCATCCACACACCCTCATTGCACTTCTCAGCCCCTATACCAACTTAGTGTCAATTCATGTGCTCCATCCACCACCTTTCCCACTGACACCCACATCCCAACTCACCCAGTATTCACCATGGGGAGACCTCAGGAGTCATGCTGAGATGAAATAAAATAAAGTTTTAAATGCCTATTACAGACTTCACCACATTTAAAAACACTCCCTTTGATAAAATCCCATTCAATCCATTTAAAACCCTAAATGTTATGAATCCCAGAGAGAAAACAATAACCCCACATCAAAGACACCTGAACTCTTCATAAATGCTTAGAGCTATCAATCAACTGTGAATTTAGGAGAGGTGGTTGCACAGAGGCAATGTTGCCGGAACAATAATCCAGAGGCCAAGGTTAATGTTCTGGTGACATGGGTTCAAATCCCTCCATGTCAGCTGATTGAATTTAAATTCAGTGAACAAATCTGGAATTAAAAAGCTAGTCTTGATAATAGTGATCATGAAACCATTGTCAATTTTCATTAAAAAAACTCATCTGGTTCATTAATGTCCTTAATGGAAAGAAATCTGTTGTCCATACCTGGGTCTGGCCAACAAGTGACTCCAGACCCATAGCAATGTGTTTGACCTTTAAAAGCCCTCTGAAATGCCTTCGCAAGCTACTCAGCTGTATCAAAACCACTACAAAGGCTACAGAAAAGAATGAAACTGGACAGACTACCCAGCATCGGCCATGGCAGCGGAAATGACAACAGCAAACCCAGCCATGTTGCCATTCAAAAGTCCTCCTTATTAATATCTGGGGCCTTGTGGCAAAATTAGGAGAGCTGTCTCACAACAAGTCAAGCAACAGTCTGACATAGTCATACTCATGGAATCATACCTTACAGCCAACGTCCCAGCTCCCAGTACCATCCCTGTGTCTGTTCCCTCTCAACGGCAGGTCAGACCCAGCAAAGGTGGCAGCACATTGGTATACATTTGGGAGACAGTGGCCCAGGGAGTTTTCAACTTTGGGCCCCATTAAGTCTCATGGCATTGGGTCAGACAACGGCAAGGAAATCTCCTGCTGATTATGGCTTAATGCCTTTCCCCAACACCACCACCCTCAGCAGTGAAAGTTAAGCACCACTTGGTGGAAAAACAAATGGTGGCAAGGGCATAGTATATAATACACGTTGGGGACTTCAATGTCCACCAACACAAATGACTTGGTAGCACCGCTATGGACCGAGCTGGCCGAGTCCTAAAGGACATAATGGCATGACTGGAGCTGTGACAGGTGGTGAGGGAACCAACAAGAGGAAAAAACTTGCTTGACCTCATCCACATAAACCTGTCTGCCTGAGATACCTGTCCATGACAGTATCAGCAGGAGCAACCACCACACAGTCATGGTGGAGACAAAGTCCCATCTTTACACTGAGAATACCCTTCATAGTTTTGTGTGGCACTAAAATCATGCTAAATGTAGATTTCAAACAGTTCTAGCAACTCAAAACTGGGCATCCATGAGCCCTCAGCAGCAGCAGAATTGTACTGAACTATAATCTGTAACCTCATTGCCCAGCACATCCCCTATTTTAACATTACCATGAAGCCGGAGGATCAACACTGGTTCAATGAAGAGTGCAGGAGGCCATGCCAGGAGCAGCACCAGGAATAGCTAAAAAAAAGGTGTCAACTTGGTGAAGCTACAACACAGGACTATTGGCATGTCAAGCAACATAAGCAGCAAGTGATAGAGCTAAGTGATCCCACAGCCAACGGATCAGATCTAAGCTCTGCAGTCCCACACAGCCAGTCGTGGCTGGTGGTGAACAATTAAACAACTCACTGAATATCTCCATCCTCAATGATGGAGGATCCACATCAGTGCAAAAGGCAAGGCTAAAGCATTTGCAACAATCTTCAGCTAGAAGTGCCAAGTGGATAGTTCTTCTCGGTCTCCTCTGGAGGTCCCCAGCATCACAGATGCCAGTCTTCAGACTATTCGATTCATTCTAAATTATATCCAGAAACAGTCGAAGGCACTGGATACGGTAATGGCTATGGGCCCTGATAATATTCCGGCAATAATACTGAACACGTGCTCCAGAACGAGCTGCACACCTAGCCAAGCTGTTCCAGCACAACCGCAACACTGACATCCACCCAGCAATGTGGAAAATTGCCCACTTATGTCCTGTCCACAAAAAGCAGAACAAATGCAAACCAGCTAATTGGTGTGCCTCAAGTCTACTCTTGATCATCAGCAGAGTGCTGGAAGGAGCCGTCAACGGTGCTATCAAACAGCACCCACTCAGCAGTAACCCACTCACTGACTCTCAGCTCGGGTTCTGCCAGGGCCTCTCGGCACCTGACCTCATTACAAACTTGATCAAACATGAAGCAAAGAGCTCAACTCCAGAGGTGAGGTGAGAGCGACTGCCCTTGACATCAAGGTAGCATTTGACCCAGTATGGCATCAAGGAGCCCTAGCAAAACTGGAGTCAATGGGGATCAGCGGGAAAACTCTGCGCTACTTGGAGTCATACCAAGCAGAAAGGAAGATACAGACCATGGTTGTGGTTGTTGGAGGTCAGTCATCTCAGTTCAAGGAGGTCATCCCTGCAGGAGTTTGACCTCCTGGCTTCCCAAATCCTGTCCAGCATCTACAGTCAGGAGAGTTATAGAACACTCTCCAATTGCCCAGATAAGAGCATCTCCAACAACACTCAAGAAGCCCAACTGCATCACAGCCTGGTATGGCAACTCCTCAGCCCAAGACCGCAAGAGACTTCAGAGAGTCGCGAACACAGCCCAGTCCATCACACAAACCTGCCTCCCATCCTTTAACTCTATCTACACCTCCCGCTGCCTGAGGAAAGCGGGCAGCATAATCAAAGACCCCTCTCACCCGGCTTACTCACTCTTCCAACTTCTTCCATCGGGCAGGAGATACAAAAGTCTGAGAACATGCACGAATAGACTCAAAAACAGCTTCTTCCCCGATGTTACCAGACTCCTAAATGACCCTCTTATGGACTGACCTCATTAACATTACACCCGATGCCAGTGTTTATGTAGTTACATTGCGTACCTTGTGTTGCTCTATTATGTATTTCCTTTTCATGTACTTAATGATCTGTTGAGCTTCTCACAGAAAAATACTTTTCACTGTACCTCGGTACACGTGACAATAAACAAAATCCAATCCAATCATCCAGGACAAAGCATCCCGCTTGATTGGCATCCCATCCACCTCCTTCACCCACCACTCCCTCCGCCACCAATGTACGGTGGCAGCAACATCTACCATTTACAAGATGCACTGCAACAACTCACCAAAGCTCTTTCCACAGTATCTTCTGAACCCACAACCTCTACCAAGAGCAGCAGATGCATTGCAACACCACAAACTGCAGGTTTCCCTTCAAGTCAGATACTACATTTACTTGGAAATATATCACCATTCCTTCACTGTCCCGAAGTGTGCTATGAGCGTACCTACACTACATAGACAATGACGTTTCAAAAAGGCAGCTCATCACCGTGTTCTCACGTGCAATTAGGGATGGGCAATATCTACTGGCCTAGGCAATGACACCCACATCCCGTGAAAGAATTATTTAAAACTTACAGACCACTCACTGTAATAATTATAGTATTATTTCAGCTTGACTTCTTCCATAACATATAATGATAACTCTCATGCTTATGTTAACAAACATTTATTGAAATTCCAGCATCGATTTCTTTCAACTGCTTTTTTTGTTTAAATTTAAAGAGCAGGGGATTTAGGCCAACATGGTGGCAAAAGTGATTAACACTGCTGTCTCACGGCGCCGAGGTCCCAAGTTCGATCCTGGCTCTGGGACACTGCCCATGTGGAGTTTTGCACATTCTCCCCGTTTTGCGTGGGTTTTGCCCCCACAACCCAAAGATGTGCAGGGTAGGTGAATTGGCCATGCTAAATTGCCCCTTAATTGGAAAAAATGAATTGGGTACTCTAAATCTATTTTTAAAAAAGCAGGGGATTTAAAGACCTGGCAGTTTGACACTTCCACAGATCCTGGCCACTTTTTATGCACATTCATGTACACTCATAACAATCCCAAAGGTGTGCCTTATATTTTCAAGAGGTTATATTACTTCTCCAAACAACTAGGGTAGGTTTAAAGCTTTCAATAAAATTTGTAAAGCCCAAAAGTCATGTTTCTGCGACCTGGGTGACCAAAATTTATGTATTTGAGGGCAGCTGCACTTCTAAATGGGCAACCAGCTCTGTGAATCGTGAAGTAAGCCCGGCTCCCATTCTGCAATACCCAGGTGAAAATTGTGGGTGTTGGATTCGGGTCAAGGTGCAGAGCCCTTAAAGCTTGGTGAAAATTCAGACCAAAGTAACCATCTAAAGAAAGAAAGGTTTGCATTATATATGAGCAAAATATCAGCCATGATTGAATGGCGGAGCAGACTCGATGGGCCGAGTGGCCTAATTCTGTTCCCATGTCTTATGGTCTTACGGTCTTATCGCATCATTCACAACATCAGACCTGTCCCAAAGTGCTTCACAGCCAATGAAGTGTCGTCATTGGTGCAATTTTGGAAATGTAGCAGTCAACGGTAGCATAGCGGTTAGCGCAATTGCTTCACAGCTCCAGGGTCCCAGGTTCGATTCCCGGCTGGGTCACTGTCTGTGCGGAGTCTGCACGTTCTCCCCGTGTGTGCGTGGGTTTCCTCCGGGTGCTCCGGTTTCCTCCCACAGTCCAAAGATGTGCAGGTTAGGTGGATTGGCCATGCTAAATTGCCCTTAGTGTCCAAAATTGCCCTTAGCGTTGGTTGAGTGGGGTTACTGGGTTATGGGGACAGGGTGGTGTGGGATTGGGTAGGGTGCTCTTTCCAAGAGCCGGTGCAGACTCGATGGGCCGAATGGCCTCCTTCTGCACTGGAAATTCTATGAAACTCTATGAATTGGCATATAGCCAGACCCCTCAAACAGAAATCAGATAACAATCAGATAATCTGTTTTCGTGATATTGGCGAAGATCTCAGGGGAACTCTCCTGTTCTTTAAAAATGAGAACATCTTGTATTTATAATATTCCCTTTGGATATTTTACCTCTCCCTGATAGGTTTAACCACGGCTTTGGTTTGAATATCTCATCCAGCCGACAGAGCCTCCAGCAGTGCAGCACTCCCTCAGTACTGCACTAAAGTATGAGCCAAGGTTTTATGCTCAAATCTTTGGGGTGGGATTCTCCGTCCCGTCAGACCCGTTTTCTAGTGCGGCGCTATCCCGCCGGCAGCGGGATCCTCTGTCCCGGCAGCTGACCAACAGGGTTTCCCATTGTGGCCACCCCCATTCCGTCGGGAAATCCGTGGGCGTGAGTGCGCTGCCGGCAAAGCGGAGGATCCCACCGACGGAATATCCCACCCATGGTCTGGGACTGTTTTAATCACTTACCTAGTTTAGAATTTTGTTCATATTACTGCCTCACTTGAAATGTGGTTATAGTAATGACTCATTTTGGGTAGGGCTACATTTTCTTTGCTCAATGCTTTTCAGATCACATATTTTTCTTTTGATGGTATGTATCTGACTTGTTCTTCCAGCACAATATAATAGCTGGTACATAAACTCTGCAAAACAAACAGTATGTTGACATGTTTCACCAATTCATGAGATGGTTGAGTCCATGAAAGGTGTGGTGGAACTATCCTTTGTGTTCATAAAGAATCTTTCAAACCTGTACGAAGCACAAAATATTTTGGGGCACAGCTACCTGCGTAAGAAATGCTATTTACCTTGTTCACGTATTATGCTGGATCAAAACCCTGGAACTCCCCCCATCCCCGATAGTACTGCGGGGTAGCTATGCCACAGGGATTGCAGCAGTTCAAGATGGCAGCTCACCACCACCTTATCAAGGGCATTTAGGGATGGGCATGCCAGCAAAGCCCACGTCCCATAAATTAATATTTAAATACATTCATAGCCTGTCATAGCTATTCTATGTATACTTACGGAAACTCAATGGTTCCATAGAATTTTGCAGTACATAAATTAACCCTGAACACAACTAGCAAATCCTGCTCAAATCCTGTATTGTCATTTCCATTTGATTGTCCTTGGACCAAGTCTCTGAAGCAATTGGGGCCATATGTTCTTTATTAGAAAATGGGATAAATAGAGGCCACAGAATGTTAGTGCCCACATTTATGGCACCACAGGTGCCATTTTGCCTCAAAGATGGAGGCCGTAGCACATGCATGCATTCCTGGTATAGGCCACATCGGAACCATATTGATGCGGTGTCCACCAGGAAGGTGCAGGGTCAGCAGATTGAGCTGTCATGGCTTGATGCCACACTGTCACTTTGCTCCAGTAACACCAATGCATTCACCAATAGGAAGGAACCACTCCACCAGTGCTATTTAAATGGACCAGGTTAGTTGGTGATTGCTGCAATTGTAGAAGTGCTTGGTAGTTTCGACAGCTCTTTAAAATTCCTCACGTATCCAGGGAGTGGTATGGTAGCTTCAACGGTTCCACCACAAATCACTTGCTTCCAGGCAAGGTAGTAGTAGTAGGCATTAATGAGCTGACGTCACATACAGCCGGATTAGTTTCTGAAAGGGGAGGTGTGGGGGGGAGAGGGATGAGGGCTTTCGGCAGGAGGCTATATCCACTCAGGGAATAATTGTCCAACTTGAACCTCATGAAATGAAATGAAATGAAAATCGCTTGTCACAGGTAGGTTTAAAATGAAGTTACTGTGAAAAGCCCCTAGTTGCCACATTCCGGCACCTGTTCGGGGAGACTGGTACGGGAATTGAACCGTGCTTCTGGCCTGCCTTGGTCTGCTTTCAAAGCCAGCGATTTAGCCCTGTGCTAAACCAGCCCCTTGCGAGGAATAATGCGTCAGACACTGTGCTTCACTCTGGACATCCTCACTGAAATCTGCCACCCTCTGCAGCCGCAAATATAGCAGCAGAGCAGGGCAGGAATTTCACTGCCAGTGGTTGTGGAGTTGTCCGTGGCCAGGAACCTTCATGCTTCTGGTCCTGCTGAGCTGGTGCAGGTGACATTTGGAACATCTCACTGTTTGTCATCCACCATAAGAAGGTAATTCAGGATAGATTGGACAAGTTGGAACGGTTCTCCTTGGAGAGAAGAAGGTTAAGAGGAGACTTGATAGAGGTGGTCAAACTCATGAGGGGGCTGGACAGAGTAGATAGGGAGAAATTGTTCCTGCTCGTAAAAGGATCAAGAACTAGAGGGCACAGATTTAAAGAGATTTTCAGAAGAAGCAAGAGTGATGTGAGAAAAAACTTTCGAACGCAAAGAGTGGTTCGGGTCTGGAGTACACCGCCTGGGAGTGTCTTGGAGGCAGCATCAATTGAGGCATTCAAGAGGGTATTACATGATACCTTGAATAGAAATGTGCTCAGTGTCATGATATTCAGATAAACATCATGGTGCAAACATACATACACACTGATGGACAGATCAATGGACCAATCAATACACACACAACACCACAGTCAATCACAGGAAAGCGCATACACACTATAAAACGGGGAACACGACACTTCCCGCTGATTCCAGCAGGAGACAGCTCATGGCACAAAGCTCACAGCAAGCCACTCAGACAGTCACCATGTGCTGAGTGCATCTCCAAGATAGTGTTAGGGATAGGTCCACAGGTTAGAGGGTAATGAACGAACCACAGTAACCAGTTTACAGATGTTGTTATTGTTAGTAATAAAACTGAGTTGTACCATCCGCAACCGTGTTGGTTCGTCTATGTAGCAGAGCACCCAACACGACACTCAGGTATGGGGAAAAGGCACCAACTCATGATACTCGTTTGGAAAGTTGGTGCAGGTACGATGGGCTAAATGGCCTCCTTCTGCTTCTTAACAATTCTGTCATTTGTAATACTCTGCATTCCAAGACAGTGAATAGATTTCACTCTCGTGCTGGAGAGCAGCAGATTAAGTGAGCACTTAACTTTGCGAGGATTGCCCATGATGCAGGGTGTCATTGACTGCACACAAATTTGCCACAGATGCCACATATCTGCTCCAAGATACGTCCAATCAAAAAGGATTCCACTCTCTCAACATTCAGCTGGAGTGTGACCATATGCAAAGAATTATGCAGGTCAATGGAAGCAGTTATGATGCCTTCATCGACTGCAGTCTACGGTGCCGTCCGCATCTGAGCCACCACAATAACCAAAACGGTAGAGAGTTACTAACAACAGTTTCATATCCAACCTATGCGCATTGTAGGCACCATCACCTCAAGTAGCGCCATGTTGTCATGTCAAATATGATAAAGCATGCTGGTACAATCCTTCTGCTGCCTGGACCATTCTGGAGGAGCTCTGTAGAGCTCGAAAGATTCATGGTGATCTGCTGTAGACTGTAGAAGCTATAATGCATGCAGCTGAGAACAGAGGGAGGAGGAGGTAGAGCAGTAGAGGAGGCAATCAACTTGGCTCCTTTCGGGCCAGGCTATCCATGAATGATTCATCTGACTGATTCTCGTGATCGCAACCCCAATTCTCCATTCATCAATCATCTCCCACCTTCCCTTCCCTCTGTAAATGACCAGTGCAACCTTATATTTGTATTCTTTCACAGGATCTGGATATCGCTGGCTAGACACGGTAACACAGTGATTAGCACTGTTGCTTAACAGCGCCAAGGACCCGGGTTCGATTCCTGGCTTGGGGCACTGTTGCCTTTTTGGATCTGCTGTAAATATGGCAGTCAATGAGGTTGCCCTCCTTCCTTTGGATATCTATATTCTAATGCTCAGAGTCGGCAGGTATCGAATGATACCACCACAAGGTTCAACCGGATATCGATCAAAGAGCCAAACACCAGTTAGTGAGTTCAAGGTCAAGGGTACTTTATTTACACACACAATTAATCATGCAACATAAACACTACTAGCTAAACTACATCTATCGACTATGACAACCTGTACTTAACTTCAGGCACCCGGCTTAGGTCAGAGGAACAGTGGCCGTTGTTCGATTCTGGATCTATCGGGTCTATTGAAGTAACTGCTGCTCAGCTAGGCTCATCCGTCTGGTAGCGGGCGTTGAACTTGAACTTGCTTCTGGTGGTGCTGCAACTGGAAGTGGTCGTTGCCGGAGCGCCAGCTCCAAGAGAGGCCGAACACATGGTGGACTCTCTTCTTATACTTGAGGGTTTTCGCGCTCTTTTGGGCGGTCCTTCAGTTTGGACCCCACTAATTGGGTGATCCCTGATCACTATGTTCGATTCGAACCAATAAATGGGCGGGTGCCTTGATGGCTGGGCGTGTCGCAAGCGGTCATTGACCCTGTTGTTTACGCTTTCCTAGTACAGGGAATGGCGCTGAAATGTCTGGGACTGTACCGGTCTCTCAAGTACCAGTCCTTTGTCTGGCGGAGATGGGCCATCAAATGCTAATCGGTCCATCAAATGCTAATCGGTTGAGATTTCGATACCGTTTGGATTACTTACTTCGCAAATATACATTGTCAGGCTCTGAGCCTGCCTGAATCTCACTTTGACCAATTTTCCCGCTATGCTTTGCGACCTTCCCTGTTCCTGGTTGTAAGTGGCCATCCCAGATGGCTACACCGACCCTCCCCCCCCCCCCCCCCCCCTCCAGTAGATATGTAGACTGTTCCTTATTGATTTCAGAATGTGTCCTCTGAGACCTTACACGTCCACCATAGTCCCACCTGGGAGGGGCAAGGCATCTGTGCTCAATTGGAATAAGGCACAGCTTGGAGTTCAAGGCATAATCATTGCCTCACACACGATGGGGATTGGGTTATCTGGCTCAGTATTGGGATGCAGATGAGATGCTCATGGTTAGGGGAGGTACTTGCAGCCTGTAAACAGAGAAAACCTAATGGAGGGGCAAGGGAACCTGAAGCAATCCAGTAGGGGGATCTCTTCTGTCTGCTTCTTCTCAGGGTTGCGGATGACTTGCTTCCACTCTAAATGTACAGATGACTGAGGGGTTCAATGCGGGACCCACAGTCTGTGTCACAGGTGGGGTAGATGGTGGTTGAAAGAGCGGATGAGTGGAGTGCCTGGGTTGAACACACGCTCCTTTTTCTATCGATGTTTGGCTGAAGCTTGTTCTCGGTCATGAAAAAGTGTTTAGCTCCTTCCCGGATGCTTTACCTCCACGTTTAGGTGTCCTTGGACTAAAGATTCCCTGTTGTCAGTGGGGAAGTTGCACTTTTTCAAGGAGACTTTGAGAGTTTGTTGATATAATGCTGCCAGGATAGATTTTCATGAATTTGACCCTACAACAAAAAATGAACAGCCTGTTTCGATGAAGAAAAAGTATGCTTCATTTCTGCCCATTTTGTTACTGTCCGTAATGCTTCTAGCCATGTACATTTCTGGGGAGTGATGGTACCAGAACCTCTACTTTGTATCTAAAGTGAAAAGTGCTAATTTTGTAACTTTACAGCAGCAACATCATGCGTATTATTAAGCCTTTAACTCAATATATGTCCCAAGGTGCTTTACAAGACAATTATAAATCAAGTTTTGGCAACAAGCCACAGAAAGACATATTGGGGCAAAGAGGCGTCTTTAACTGGTTAATCAACCCACGATATCCTCTCCTCTGCCTGTCAACCCAGGCCTGATCAGGATTATCTTCATCTGGAGCTTAGAACAGCTTATTATTTGCCAGAGCCTTCTGCCTCTTCTTGAGTTTCTTCTTTAAATCACATTCTTTCTGTTCATCTTCAGCCTCAGAGTCTGAGTTGAAGTATACTTCATCATAGTACTGTGGCCCAGGACTGCTTTTAAGGAGTAAGAGTTCAAGCTAGAAAGATAGGTAGGGAGGCCGTGAGGTTTAGGGATTGAATCCCAGAGCTTAAGACCTTGGAAACCAAAGGCACGGCCACCAATGGGGTGAGATGGGGAGCAGTTGGGTAATGTTAAGGTAATGCAAATAGGTGGTCTTGCTGGTGGCGTAGATCAGTGATGGGCAACCTACGCTAGTGAGTGGGCCGCATGAAAGGGACCTCCTTCATCTCTGTGGGCCACAAGTGTCAAATCAGGCTTGTTTACTCATGTTATAAAATGGTAGGATGCTACTAAACTGAATGCGTTGTTTTCTTTACAAATAAAGTAAACTCAAACTGCCATGTATTTTGTAAACCATGTCTGGGTAGAAACTAAGAGAAAGGAAGGAGAAGGAAAGAAAAGGGATTGGGATGTTCTTTGCGATTGATACATTTAGTAATGCAACTGTATAGTGCATTATCCCAAAAGCATCTGGTCCTACCGTAATCCTATAATCTACGGAGACCTCTCTCTTTCCCAAACAACAACCATAAATCTATTGGTCAAATCTAACCAGTTACTACTACACTGTACAGTGATTAGGACTTGGGTTGGCCTTCGGTTCAGCGAAGAAAATGATCTTTTACACAAGCTGGCTCTTGCCTTCAGCATTTCATCTCTAGCTGAGCGGTTTCCTGAGGTTGGCTGCCTATCTCTCTCGCTGTTGCTTCTTCAACACCTCATCTGTGACTATCCTACTTCTTGGCTCATATCACTATAGTCCACTATATGCAGAATGATGGTGTGGACACCTCTACCAAGGGCTATAAATAGGTAAAGAAGCATGAGGGGTGGCAGTTTATCTTTGTCACAGTCACATAGGCACAAAAGGTATGGAAACAATTTTGAATGTTATTTATAGTCTCTCTCCTGTCCCAGTCACCTACATTTAACGTTGAATTTTCTGTTGGAGTCAGGACCCGATGTTGTGATCAAATGCAGGGCCCCACCCCAAATGCAGGGTGCAACCCGGCATTGTGTCGGAAGTAACCACCCTATAATGACTATTGCAGGATTGACCAATTCATGATCAAGGAGCACTCTTGCCATCCAATTAAGCATGACAGGTGGGGTCCTAAGGCTGGAGGCCGTCCAGCAATGACACATCTGCAGCCCAGATGGGAGCTGCCAATTGTAAAGTGGAGAGAGAGAGCACCTCAAGATGGAGGCTGACCAGGTAATAACATTTAATTTGAGAAAGGCCACAAATGAAAGGCTTGGCTGTGATGGTCAAGGGGCATCACTGGATAAGACACAGGAGCAGGACTATGTCATTCAGCCCAATGACTCTGGGAGGCCAGCTGCTGTAGCTGTGGCCTAATGGTCATGATGAGTGCAGCGGATGACCCTACCATTTGTAGCATGACTATCTGCCACATCACTTCATTACTGTTGCCAGGACACTACATCATTTAACTGGCTGCAGTGTTGAATTTGCTTGCCGACTGGAAAATTCAGCATGGGAAAGAGGCTTAATTGTTCCCAGAACTGGCCTAATTTGTTCCCCACAACTTGCATGTGGGTAGCCATCTCGTCCCTGACCTCGCTTTTTTCAAAATGGCTCCATGTCTGAACTATGCTGGCAACCCACCACGGCAGCTGGCACTGGAAATTCTGGGCCCACGTGCTTCTAGTCCTGCCCTCATTCAACCTCAGAAATGTGGCACTTAATGTCAGCATGACAGTGACTAGACTTTGGGACCTTGATTGCAGCTGCAGGAAGTAAATTCCGAAACCCGTCATGAGTAATCTCTCGGTAACACTCTGAATACGACAGTTGAATGTGCGGAAAGCAAATTGGAATTGGCAGATGACACAAAAATTGGTGGTCTGGTAAATAGTGAGGAGGAAAGCCTTAGATTGCAGGGTGATATAGACGGTCTGGTCAGATGGGCTGAACAGTGGCAAATGGAGTTCAAACCTACAAAATGTGACCTAATGTGTTTTGGGAGGACTAACAAGGCAAGGGAATAAACAATGAAACTAGGATGCTAAGAAGTACAGAGGACCAGAGGGACCTTGGGGTGAATGTCCATAGGTTCCTGAAGGCAACAGAACAGGTAGGTAAGGTGGTTAAAAAGGCACATGGGATACTTGCCTTTATTAGCCAAGGCATAGACTATATGGAGTATTGTCTATACCAGTTGTGGAGGAGGTCAGGCGGGAGAGCTGGAAGCACCAGATGACCTGGGAAAAATCATGGAGAGCATCAGCTCCATGCAGGCGGGGAAGATGCTGGGACCAAATGGGTTCCCAGCGGACTTCTTTAAAAGGTTTGCGCTGGCCCTGGCCCCACATCTAAGGGACATGTTCGCAGACTCGCTGGAAAGGGGCACTTTGCCTCCTACACTAGCGCAGGCCACAATTTCACTGATTCCCAAAAAAGACAAAGAAACAATGGAATGTGGATCTTACGGACCCATTTTGCTGCTAAATGTGGATGCGAAAATACTAGCAAAAGTTCTGGCTAAAAGGCTGGAGAACTGTGTACCAGAGATGGTTGTTGAGGACCAAACTGGACGCAGTAATAGCCCTTCGACAGAGTTGAATGGAAGTACCTCCTCGAGGTACTGGAATGGATTGGGCAAGGTGCAGGATTCATCTCCTGGGTGAGGCTCCTGTACAACGCTCCCAAGGTGAGCATTCAAACTAACACCACCAGCTCTGAATACATCCAGTTACAAAGAGGTACAAGGCAGGGATGCCCATCGTCCATGCTCCTGATTGCATTAGCAATCAAACCCCTGGCGAAAGCCTTGCAGGACCCTTAAAGCTGGAAAGGCATCCAAAGAGGAGACAGAGAGCAGAGTTTCACTCTATGCGGATGACCTACTCCTGTATGTCCCAAAGCCACAAGAATGACTGAAGGCAATCATGCAGATCCTGAAAGAGTTTGGAACCTTCTCGGGCTACAAACTCCACCTGGTAAAATTGAGGCATTCCCAGTGAACCCAGACGGGGGAGGGACAGAGTTGGAGGGGCTCCCGTTTAAAATAGCCCCAAATAAGATTCCGATACATAGGGATCCAAATAGCCAGAGACTGGACACATCTCCATAAGTGCAACCTGACCAGCCTGGTGGAGGAAGTCAAAAAGGTCCTACAGAGGTGGGGCTCACTCCCACTCTCCCTAGCGGGGAGAGTGCAGACGAACGTGCTGCCAAGGTTCCTCTTCCTGTTTAGGTCCATACCGATCTTCATCCTCAAGGCCCCTTCCAAAATGTAGATAACTTAATTATGGCGTTTGTGTGTGTGTGTGTGTGGGGGGGGGGGGGGGGGGGGGGGGTGGTGGCAAGAATCCAAGAGGCCCCAAAACAACACTACAAAGGAGGAAAATCAAGGGAGGTCTGGCACTGCCAAACGTAGAATACTACCACTGGGCAGCAACGCGGAAAGTGTGAGGTGATGGGTGGCATGAACCCAACTCGGAGTGGGTACGGATGGAGGAGGCCTCCACCCTCCTTGACAAAATACACATCTAGCCTAGTGGTAGCGGCCACACTGAAAACATGGAACAAACCCCCGCCCCCCCCCATCCACAAAAAGAACATGGCAGTAGCTGATGGAGGGAGAAAAGAAAAGGGGACGACGACAAGGAAAAAGGGGAGCACAGCCCCGGATCGACCAGGGACGACATCAGGGGGCGTGGGGAGGGGGGGGGGGCGGGGGAGAGTGAGAGGGGTTAGGGAAAGGGGGCTGGGGGGGGGGCCTGGGGGGAGGGGGAGGACACACTGACAACCTTTTTACTTTGTATAATAAATTAAAACGAACAGCAAAAGTACATAACTTTGAAAATGGCAATTAAAAAAACAAAGGGTGCAGAGGAGATTCACCAGGGTGTTGCCGGGCGGCTGGAGCATTTCAGCTATGAAGAGAGGCTGGTTGGACTGGGATTGCTCTCCATAGAGCAGAGAAGACTGAGGGGGCACCTGATTGCGATGTACAAAGTTATTAAAGACATCGAGAGTCTAGATAGGAAGAAACTTTTCCTTTTGTTAAGGGGTCAATACCGGGGGTGGGGGGGGGGGGGGGGGGCATAGATTTACGGTAAGGGGCAGAATATTTGGAGGGGATTGGAGGAAAAGCGTTTTCACCCAGAGGATGATGGGAATCTGGAACTCACTGCCTGAAAGGATGTTAGAAGTGGAACCCTCACAACATTTAAGGAGCATTTAGATGAGCATTTGAAACACCATGGGCATGATTCTCCAATAATGGGGCTATGCCACCACGTCGGCGTGAAAACTGGCGCCAACCACTCCGGTGTCAACAACCCCCGAAAGTGAGGAATTCGCCCCTTTCTAGGGGGCGAGGTTGATGCCGGAGTGGTTCCCGCAGCTCCAGCCGGCGCCGAAGGGCTGGCGCGAGTTCGCGTATGCGCAGAACGGCCGGCGTACTTCCACGCATGCGCAGAACGGCCGGTGTATTTCCGCGCATGCACAGGGGTTCCCTTTTCTGTTCCGGCCCCCGGGCAATATGGCAGAGGCCTACAGGGGCCCGGCGTGGAGGAAAGAAGGCCCCCACGGAACCAGCCCGCCCGCAGATCGATAGGCCCTTCTGCGGGCCAGGCCACCGTGGGCCCCCCCAGGATGGCCTTTGCACACTTACATCATAGAATTTACAGTGCAGAAGGAGGCCATTCGGCCCATCGATTCTGCATCGGCTCTTGGAAAGAGCACCCTACCCAAGGTCAACACCTCCACTCTATCCCCATAACCCAGTAACCCCACCCAATACTAAGGGCAATTTTGGACACTAAGGGCAATTTATCACGGCCAATCCACCTAACCTGCACATCTTTGGACTGTGGGAGGAAACCGGAGCACCCGGAGGAAACCCACGCACACAGGGGGAGGATGTGCAGACTCCGCACAGACAGTGACCCAAGCCGGAATCGAACCTGGGACCCTGGAGCTGTGAAGCAATTGTGCTATCCACAATGCTACCGTGCTGCCCTGCATGGCAGGTCCCACCGTGTGTGGGGTGAGTAATCCATGCTGGTGGGACTGGGCAAAACATGTTGGCCACTCGGCCCATCGAGGCCCGGAGAATCACCAGGGGGGAGGGGTCGCTGTCAACGTCGAACAGCGAACGACATTCATACATTCTGGGGATACACAAAGTTGGGGAGTTTCTGGGCAGCGGTTTGCGAGACCCTGTCAGAGGTAGTGGGGGCGAGAATGTCGCTGTGCCCTTTGGTGCCCATTTTGGGGGGTTTGGATTTGTCGGAGCTGCTGGAGGGGAAGGGGGCTGATAATAACAATAACAATCGCTTATTGTCACAAGTAGGCTTCAATGATGTTACTGTGAAAAGCCCCTAGTCGCCACATTCCGGCGCCTGTTCGGGGAGACCGATATGGGAATTGAACCCGCGCTGCTGGCATTGTTCTGCATTACAAGCTAGCTGTTTAGCCCACTGTGCTAAACCAGACCCTGATGTCATGGTCTTTTCCTTTCTGATTGCTGTGCTGCCGGGGATCTTGGTGTGGTTTGAGGAGGGGATTTGCATGAATTCTTCAGACCGGAGAAGGTTAAGTTCATTCTTAGGGGATCGTAAGGAGGGTTTTATGCATGGTGGAGATTTTTTCGAACCTTATTTGGAGATCTATTTGTCACCAGAGGGTAGGTGGGGGGATGGGGGTGCGGGTTGGGGTGGGAAGGAGAGCTGTTCGGGTAGTTTAGGAGAGAAAAAGGGGGGACATTTACAAACTGTTTGAATCATGTTTGTATTGAGTTGCTGTAGGTGCATGTTACTGATTGCGTTTGGATTTTTAAAAAATAAACTAAAAAGTACTTGTGCAGAATTAAGTGCCTAAAATGATGTTTCAGAATCCAAAGAGTTAAATTCACCATCAAAGGAAAAATGCTCAGCAAATAATTGCTTTAAACTTCCTTATTCTATTCAAATGAGCCTGAGGAGCAGCACTATATAAATCGACTTTTATTGTAGACTCTACACTTGGGTGACCACAGTGCCTAAGTCCCAAACTAATGCAATGGAAAAGCTTGTATTAGTTGTCCTCTGGGCTCTGCCTTTGTGCACAGGTAAGTACATTTCAAACACTATAGAGTGTCTATGATTTTGCAGTAATATAACTTATATGAGTTTTTATATTTATGTATATAGTTATTTTGTATTTTGTGATATGAAATAAAATAATATCATAAAGACGTTATTCTTTACTAAGTTTGACAATGGGTTTAGATGAAAAACTCGGGGTATTAGAAGCAGGGAGAGTAGGAATTTCAGGCGTGATCCCCATTCCACCAGCCCCAGCACATTTTGTGATGTCAGATGACAAGGAGCAGACGCAATAACTAGCTGCCCTGACTCCTCACAGGAGATACCACCTGAAATTATTGGGACAGCATCACTGGGACCTCTGCCCACTGGAAGTATTTGCACATTCCCAATTGGAAAGTTTACGGATTTTCTGGGTCCACATCTGCAGTTGGGTCTCACCCTCCTGCTGGAGGCAGGAGTGACCTACTCACTTTAAAGTTGCTGGTATCAAAGTCAGGACTTTAGAATTTAAAATGCTGCAAAATAATTTGTTTCCTTCAAGGTGGGACCTTGTAATGAACTGCTGCACAATAAACTGTAGGTGCTTATTGATGTTTAACATGAATGATCCATCAATGCAGCCCCTGTTTCGACAGTGTGCAGAATCCCAGTGGCTTTCATTGCAGGTGAAGGGGAAAGAAAGCAAAAACAGTACAGTCACAGTGGAGAATAAAAAGGACAAGTTCTTCTTAGTTTTTAATTGCATGAAAGAAACTATTGGTTGCAGAAGTTATATATGTTCCGCCATCAGGGTAATTAATTCAATACCAGAGTATTTTTAAGAATGGATAATATTTCCCCTGGATAAACTTTCCTTCAGTATAATATACTTTTCATCTCAGATAAATTTGAGAGTTAAGCTCACACCTCAGTATGTCAGTACCATGTTGGAGGCCATTCAACCTGTTGTGAGTGTGCTGATGCCTTGATAGAAGAATCCAAGATTAATCCAACTGTTCTCTCAATAATTCTATAATCTCTGCTTCAAATATTTATCCAGTTTCTCTTTAAAGTAGTGAATGTTATCTGCCTTAACGCGCCCTGTGGTAAACCACTCCAGAATCCAAGAAGGCTGAAATATTTTATAATCTATTTCCTCACTCTTTTTTATGGTCGAACTACCCTATCAGAAAAGTGTCTTGAAAAATTCAAACTTGTTAACAATTTGTGATGAAATTATTCAAAGAAGCATCTTCGTTTTTTTGATAAAAGAGTATCCAGAAGCATTATGGTCAAGCTTTCTCATTGATACCTCAGACTAAAAATAGCCTACCATTTGTTTACACACCTTCCAACTTTAATTTCATATGTCGTTCATATGAGAACAAAACTATTTTAGATAGTATCAAACAGCTTATTAGCTGAATCTGAGGGGTCCGTGTATTGGTGTTGCTATTTGGAGATAAAAATACATTTACCTCAGCGTTGGCTTCCTCTGAGAAAGTTGCATCTCCAATTCAATAGTTCACTCGGCACACTGAGAAAGGTCCAGGAGTGTCATTTTCAAAAAGTTGCTTTATTGGAATGGAATTTTGACCAACCAAATTTGGGCTAAATTACGACTTTTGTTTACCATCAGTGTGTGGTGGAGTGTAATCTTCATCATTTGCAGTAAAACTTACCAACAAATGACTACCTATCCTTCTTCTTTAACTGAGCATGAGACTGTCGGGTTCAGTGCAATGCATGACAGCCATGACGGGAAGCACACCTTGTTGAGCCAGATTGATAACTTATTTCAATTTGAGGTCAATCTACCTGAAGCATAACACCCAAGGCATTTTCTCCCACTATCTCCATTCTCAACCACAAGTTTGATTTGTGCTGATAACAGGTCCAGTAAAGATATGCAGATCTTGTGGTCATAATTAAATATCTGATCATTGCCTAAATACCCTGGATAGAATGATAAGGATAGCAATTTCTTTAACACATTTGCTTTCAATTTTTTCATCTTCTCCAAAAACGTTCGATACTTGAGTTGCTCCAAGAGCATTAAAGTGTTTTTCACTTCTTTCTGCCTGCAATCACAGCAGTTTGCATTCGTGTCTCTAATATAGTAATACACTCCCAAAACACCTCACCGGGGCATTAGCAAACAGAATTTGACACTGAGTCATGAAAGAGATCTTAGGACAGGTGACCAAAGGTTTGGCCAGTGTGGTAGGTTTTAGGGAGCAAATTAAAGAAACAGAAATACATGGAGAGACTTCGGGAGGGGCTACCAGAGCTGAGGGACTGGGCAGCTGAAGACAACTTATGGTGGGCCAATGGAAATCAGGAATGGCCAACAGACCCAAATTAGAGGGCACAGGGGTCTTAGAAGGTTGTCACATTGGAGGAAGTTTCAAACATAAGACGTCGCTACCTTCCCTCTGTGCTTCTTTCATTTTTTCCCCTTTTAAGTACACCGAGGAAGTGACTAATAACCAGTCTATATTTTTTCTGGAACATTTGGGAGGTAGCCCAGCTGATCAAAGATCAGTTTTTGGACCCGTTAATTAGCATGAATAATCATTTAATACTTGTGAACTATACCTGAATGTTTGCAACAAAAATGGGGATTAAGCCCATCATGATTGTGGGATGCCATTATTTACTTTCGTAAGGGATAGTTCTGTGTGAATTAATCAAGCAAGGTGCAAAATATCTATCCATTCCTTAATCCCACACCCTTCTTGATTCTGTTACCGCATTACTAAAGAATTTATTAAAATTTGAGATTGAAGTGGTGACCCAACGATAGCTTCTCAGAACTTTGTTCACCCCTAGAAAAGGATAATGCTCCAAATCTATCCAGTGAAATACACGCATAACTGCTGACTTTGCAAACCCCAAGCTCTGCAAGCGGTGGTCCAGGGGGGTAATGTTCCAGGCAGACCTAGAGATTCTCCCTGCCTGTCTAGATGCAGTGACAGGGAGCACCCCAACCCAAAAAAGTAATTTTAAAGTTAAGCTTTGATTTTCTTGAATCCTATCATTCTAATCACTTTCCCACCATTTCTTCCTGGGGTTGAAGGTCAGGGCTATATTTAAAGAGCACCCGGACAGCCATTCGCTCATAGTTAGACTCATAGACATTTACATCACGGAAGGAGTCTTCCTTCCCAGAACAACTTTCAAAGTTTGTCATTCTTCTCAAGGCAGCCTCCCACCCTTCCCCGCTTGTCCTTCAGCTCTCTCCAGCCGTTTAGCCTGCCCCCCATGTCCAGCTTGACCGACTGACACATGGTCACAATCAAAGAACTGACACATGTGAGCTGTCCCCACGAAGGGCAAAATGGTAGCGACTCACTGCAAAGTCATGGAAGAAGTCAACCTCGCCAGGTGCACGCCACATGTATGCCATCATAAATGTGCAGGGGCTGATTAAATATTTATCGGGCTCCTTTGGGGTTTCGATGGCTATTCCGCTGATGTGACAGCAGCAAGTGGCAAAACACATTTGTGTGTCTGAGCCTAATTTGGTGCAAATATGTTCTTCTGAACCAGGTCTTGAAAGCGACTCGACGAGGTATATTCCCAGATCTTTGTTGGAAGCAACATTGGGTAGCAGCAGTGGTAAATATTTATTTATTTATTTTCTTATGGAGATGTATGAACCTTTAAAATTGTAATTTTAAAAAAATGTCTGTTCGAGAGATGCCGGTATTAACAAGTAAAATGTTCTCCACTCTAGAAATCCATGTCAATTACCGATCAATCCCAGGCTTAATGTAGCACAGTCAGTTACAGTCAAATTCTTTCAATTTCAGAAATATATCCCAACTGCGCAGCGAAACATTTAATTTTCCCCACAGGCCAAATTTCGTAGCATAGACTTGGGTGTCTAATAAGCTAAATGCCACTGGCCTTTTTTTATGAGTTTGAAAGATGAGATACCCTTAATTACGACTCAGGAGAGGAGTTTGATAATACAAAGGCTTTAATAACCAGAAAACCAGACAGCTGCCGAGAAGTGTGCTCACTGCATGCTGCCTACTGAACTTAACCTTATATACAGCTTCCTGGGGGCGGAGCCGGAGGCGGAGTCCCCCAGGGTTCCAAACCCGTTCTTAAAGGGGCCTACGCATTAAGGGTACATATCTCTGCAGATATCATTCACCACATTCACCCCGTTTTTAAAAAATGCATAGTCCGTCGGGGGTGAAGTGGAATTACAAGTTCAGTCTTTTGGGTGGTCTGATTACCCGTGCCGACCTTCTCAGCTCCAGTGGTGGTGCGACGGATACGGTCGTCCTCGGTGGTGGTATATCCGGGAGCACGACTGTCTGAGCCTTTGCCCGCGTTGGAGCGGGGGGGGGGGTATCCAGGGTGACTAGGATAATTGGTGCCAGCGCCGGCTGGGTGGAGGGGGGGCGCTATGGGGGGGGGGGCGCTGTCAGAGTCGACCGCCGGTGCGGGGAGGGGAGCGTCGGTGGAAGGGAGGGCCGTCGGTGGGCGAGCCAGCGGGTGCCAGGTCTCGCAGGGAAACGGTGTCCTGCCTGCTGTTGGTGTGCTCGACGTAGGCGTATTGAGGGTTTGCTTGTAATAATTGGACCCTCTCGACCAGTGGATCTGTCTGATGGCTTCTCACGTGCCTCCGGAGTAGAACTGGTCCCGGAGTCGTCAGCCAATGTGGAAGCGAGACCCCAGAGGTGGACCTCCAGGGGAAGACAAACAAACGGTTGTGAGGGGTCTCGTTCATGGCCGTACAGAGGAGCGACCTAATGGAGTGTAGGGCATCGGGTAGGACCTCCTGCCAGCGGACGATTGGGAGACTTCTTGACCGTAGGGCTCGAAGAACAGCCTTCCAAACTGTTGCGTTCTCCCTCTCCACCTGCCCGTTTTCTCATGGGTTATAGCTGGTCGTTCTGCTCGAGGCGATGCCCTTGTTGAGCAGATACTGACGCAGCTCATCGCTCATGAACGATGTACCCCGGTCGCTGTGGATATAAGCGGGGAAACCAAACAGGGTGAAGATGCTGTGCAGTGCCTTGATTACGGAGGCCGAGGTCATATCGGGGCAGGGGACAGCGAATGGGAAGCGGGAGAATTCGTCGATGGGTACGAATCGAGTTGCGTAAAGCGGTTTTATGGTCTGGCTATAGTCCACCACCATATGTTGTTTTTCCCCGGAGCAGACTACCAGTACTTGTGCCCTCCAAGGGCTGTTGCTAGCCTCTATGACCCCTTCTTTTAGTAGCCGCTGAACCTCTGACTTGATGAAAGTCATGTCTTGGGCACAGAACCGCCGACTCCTGGTGGCGACGGGCTTAAAGTCGGAGATGAGGTTCGCGAAGAGGGGGGTGGTGCAAATTTGAGTGTCGTCAGGCTACATACCGTGAGCGGGGGCAGGGGTCCGCCTAACTTCAGGGTCAGGCTTCGGTGGCTGCACTGAAAGTCCAGACCGAGCAGCAGGGGGGAAATAAAGTTTAAAACGGGCGTATTTGGCGCCTTGGATAGCAAGGTTCGCGACACAATACCCAGCGTTTGGACTGAATGAGACCCAGATGCGAGGGCGACAGTTTGGGAGACGGGATAGGTGCGCAGGGAGCTGCGTCTTACCGTGTCTGGGTGGATAAAACTCTCCGTGCTCCCGGAGTCAAAAAGGCAGGGGGTGTCGCGGCCGTTGATTTGAACCTGCATCATTGAGTTTCGCAGGTACTTCGGCCGAGATTGATCGAGCGTGATCGCTCCTAGTTGCGGGCAGTCAGAGTCCTCAGTTGAATCGGACTCGAAAAATGGCCGCCGCCGTCGGTCGCACGATTTGAGTTTTGAAGATGGCCGCCCCC
Source organism: Scyliorhinus torazame (assembly GCF_047496885.1). Taxonomy (NCBI): domain Eukaryota; kingdom Metazoa; phylum Chordata; class Chondrichthyes; order Carcharhiniformes; family Scyliorhinidae; genus Scyliorhinus; species Scyliorhinus torazame. Next base: position 57,994,809 of record NC_092719.1, read on the forward strand.
ATGACACGCACGAGGCCGATGATGCATCGGAAGTAGGCGTGTCTGGCTGCCGCATGGCCGCGTTGCAGGGCCTGTGGTCCCGGGAGTTCGATTTCTGGGCCCGATGAGACTTTTGTTTCTGGCCTTTGGGCCCAGCCAGGCAGACCTTTGCGAAGTGTCCCTTCTTTCCGCATTCGCCGCAGATAGCGGAGCAGGCCGGGCAACGCTGGCGTGAGTACTGGCCTTGCCCACAGAAATAGCATGGGGGGCCCCCGGTGTGAGCGGGTCGCCGCGCGGCGCAGGCCTGAAGCGTGGCCGAGTCTGGAGGGGATCGAGAGGGGTTCGCAAGGTCCGCGGAGTACATACGGAGATTATGGTGGGCCACTTCCAGGGACGAGGCGAGCGTTACCGTGCCTTGGAGGTCCTTCGCTCCGTCTTCTAGGAGCCGCTGCTGGATGTACGTGGATCGGATAAAGGACACGAAAGCATCACGAATATGTAAGTTCATGTGGACTTCTGCCGTCACCTCTTTATGGTCACAATTCCTGGCGAGCGCGGTGAGTCTCTCCAAGTATTCATCTAGCATTTCCCCGAAGCGCTGGCGGCAGGTCGAGAGCAAATGTCTGGCGTGTACCTCATTTATTGGCTTTACGAAGCGCTTCTGTAGGATTTCGACCGCCGTTTCGTACGTCGTAGCTTTCTCGATCACGGAGGATAGTCGGTGGCCCACCCGGGTATGTAGTAAGCTCAGCTTGCGAGGTCCGTCAACTTCAGTCTCTGAGGAATTCAGATAGGCCTCAAAGAACCGGAGTCAATATTTAAAAATGTCAGTGGCTTCCGGCGACCGAGCGTCCAAATTGAGCTTCTCCGGCTTTAGACCGCTGTCCATCTTGATGTAGTCTGGTTATTAAATTGAGATACCCTCAATTATGACTCAGGAGAGGAGTTCGATAATACAAAGGCTTTAATAACCAGAAAACCAGACAGCTGCCGAGAAGTGTGCTCACTGCACGCTACCTGCTGAACGTAACCATATATACAGCTTCCTGGGGGCGGAGCCGGAGGCGGAGTCTCCCAGGGTTCCAAACCCGGTCTTAAAGGGGCCTACGCATTAAGGGTACATATGTATACAGATATCATTCACCACAAAAAAACATTGTAAAACAAGTCAGAAAGACAGTCCTCAAGCTTGTTCACATCCCTAATGTCAGCCCTGAATGGCTCTTAGCTCTAATTAAAAAGAAAATGCATGGAATGTGGGTAGGGCCAGCATTTATTGCTCATCTCTAATTGCCCTTGAGCTGAGTAGCTTGGCAGACTATTTCAGAAAGCATTTTTTAAGAGTCAACCCCATTGTTATAGGTCTGGAGTCACATGTAGGCCACACCGGGTAAGGATGGCAGATTTCCTTTCCTAAAGGGTGTTAGTGAACCAGATAGATTTTTTCAATAAATGACAATGGTTTCATTGGGTGCAATTGAGTGGCCTCATTTCACTGGAGCGAGAGCGTGGTGAGACTGGTGAATATTGGGAGAGGCCAAAAACAAGAACAGTGCCGGGCGCAAAACCGTTTGCGATACGCTACCATAGGCTAAATCGGGATCCCACCGTTGCCTGGCGAGAAAACAATAATCACCACTCAATCTCTATTTCCACACAATTCACCGGAGCCACCCCATATCCAACGGCCTGCCGTGATCCAGAGGCCTCCCAGCAAGTGGTCACGCTGGTGCCGATTAATATTCCTTTTGAAAAACTTGAACCTGGCGGGAGGGCTGCTCCGGGATCACTTGGGGTAGCCACATTCGCTCACATTCGCTGAGGGGTTGCAGCCCCATTTAGGGTGGGCTGCCATGGGAGACTGGGGTATCAGGGCTGGGGGAGGAAGGGGGAAGTATCAGGGCTGGTGCAGTGGAACTCTGCTGGGGGTGGGGCAACCGTGCTGGGGTCCTCCATGCCAGCCCCTGTATCGTGTATCCCTTTCCGGGGGCAACCCTGGTCTCTGCCTGTCTGTTCCACTGACCACCCATAACTCCCCCTGACGGCGGAGGCCTCTGGCCGTGCGGCTGGAGGCTATTGCGAATGGGGAATTGACAACCATGGTTAAATGAGCATTTCACACATCCCAAGTGGATCTCCATTGGTGGACAGGCCATGTAGCATGTGGGGCTCACTGCCTAGCATCCCAATCACACCTTGATCCATGATCACTGTGTTTGAACAATGTGGGAGGCCGCAATACATATGCAGCAGCCAGTCTCTGAACACCCAGGGGATGGGCCCCAGCCACGGGAAAATGTCCCTGGCCAGGGTATGGCGACGTTCTGTTCGGGTGTCTGTGGTGCAGGGTGTGCAGTCCGGTGAGCCGCGGCCGAATGGGCATGGGCAGGGCATGTCGGGTGGGGGGAGGGGCACAAGCCCATGTCTTGAGGATGGGGCATGGAATTGGTGGTCAGCCTGCATCGCTGAACAATGAGCCACTGGTTGTGGTGAGGGTTTTGTATCCAATTTGTACCCACTCTCCCGATGGTGCCACCCCATCCTCCGCTCCCCCCCACCCCCCAACACCCAACTCCTTCCCTCCCATGCACACACCACTCCTTATCCCCTACCTGACCCCCCATGCCCTGTCAGTGATCCTCGATGTCCTTGGCCTTCCATGCTATCCGCTGCATTTAGGTGTGTCCCCAGGATGCACATCTGAAGTGGAGGCAGCCAGCTGCTTTCCACATGCACCTGTTCCGGGTGCTGACTGCGAGACGCGGAGTAGAACTTGGGGTGTGGGTGGTCACCATTCCCACTCCATAGGATGAGTCAAGGTTGTCGCCCCCCCCTTCTAGTCAATGCCCATTGGACCCTGGAGTTCACCTCAGGACAAAGGGGCAGCTGGTTGATTCCCGGCTGCCCCTGCGTCACCTGGTTATGCCAGCCCTGGTGGCTCCCCAATGCATCAGAGTGTCAACGCCCTCAGCGATTCTCTTTTGTGACTGGGGCATGCTCTGCAGAGCCTCAGCAATGTCCAACTGCAAGTGGGCCAAGCTTTCCAGTGCCTCAGCCATTCCCATCTGAGACTGGGGCATGTCCCACAGCACCTCATCAAGGTCCACCTGGACTGGATCACGACCCCCGATGAGTTGGTCAGTCTACTGAGGCCCTCAGCCATGGCCGTCACTGACTGAGCCAGGCCTGGACATCTCCATTAATACTGCTGACGTCATGAACCAGGCTCCCGACTGCGGTCGACACTCTAGCAATGTTGGCCTCGGTGCCACACATTGCCGGTGACATCTCCAGTGTCCGTCGTCTCTGGGACTCCTCCAATCAGCTATGGATGTGATGGATTGTCGCTGACATTCAGGGGAGGAGGGGTGTGAAGGGAGAGTTTGGGAGTGGGTGTGAATGAAGGGGGGGGGGGGCAACTTACACATGTGGCCCGGTATAGCCGTTGACCTTCTTGCGGCACTGGAGGCCTGTCTTCCTGGACACGCTTCCCGAGCTGACAGCCGCTGCCACTGCATCCCAGGTGGCACTGGCTGCCCTCTAGCTCACCCTCTGGGACCCTCAAGTGAACAGGAAATCCCTCCTGACCTTGACCACATCTAAGAGCCTCCCCAAGTCCGCGCTCTCCAAACACTGGGGCCGGTTGCATCGGCGCCATGGCTGCAAGCTGAGTGGGGTTGGCTGTGAGTTATTTTACTGCTGTTTGACATTGTTAGTGGGGGGCTGGCGAGTGCGGTCCTGGCGAATCGGCTGCGAGCCTTCATTTGCGGCGTGAAGCCCACGGGGCCTCGTTAAGTGGTACAATTAACGTTGTATTGCACTGTCGGCCTCGCCAACCGAGCGCCAGGAAGCTCGTGGCAGTTCCCGCTCGCTATCACACTTAGAAATCTTTCCGGAGAATCATTCCCATGGTCATCATTAGACTTTTAATGATTCAACGTCCTGTGTCCACAGGGCATTGTCCAGGGTCTCTGGATTACTAGTGGATTAAGGTAGTGATTATACCATTACGCCACCACCTCACCCATTTGTAAGGCTGCACCCTTGTTCTTCTTTCACCAGAGCAGAGAGTTTCTCTGCAATATTATCCAACTGAATTCTTCTATTGTTTTAAACACATCTGATCATTATCATTTAAATCTCATATTTCTCTGTTCATCCACATCATTGTGTACAGATCCAAAATGTATTATCTCACTTTTCTCAACATTTATTTGCAACTGTTAGCTATTTGCATATTTTGCATACTTGGGAATATTGAACCAGAGAGATCATGGAATGCTTTGCTGGTGTTGTCTCACACTCTCTGGTAATAAAGTCATTTAATAGCACATCTTACCTACCAATAAAGTCATTTCATAGCGCATCTTACTCACCAACTCATTTCTCCCGTTCCGTGTTGGGATACTGGATAAGGTAGTAACAGGCAAGAGCAATATCTAGATGCGTGTGCAGCGTGATTAGGTTATGCAGAGGACAGGCCACTTCCATCCATCAATATCTGATGGTCCTTCGTATGTTTTACAGGGCTCTGTAGTACTTGGGGAAATGGAGCATTCAGGACATTTGATGACAAGTTTTACCATTTTACATCAACCTGCAACTACATTCTGAGTCGCCATTGTGCAAGTGGTGTGGAGGATTTCAGTATCCAAATCCGGCGAGGGTCAAATGGTAATCTGGAGCACATTTACATCCAGTTAGAGGGCATCAGAATTCTGGTGGCGAATGGGACAATTTCGGTTCAAAATGTGAAGTAAGTTTTCTTTGTATATGCTTTTAAATTACAGACTATTTTGTTGTTCGCTCTACATTTGGTTCTGCTTCCCAAAACGTCACTGAACATTCCAATACAATTAACATGGGCACCCAGTGTCAAAATGACTTTCATAGGCAAGTCGAGCTTTATACAGCTCAAGAGGAGGCAATTTATTCCACTGTGCATGTGCTTGCTCTTTGACAGAAAAGGCCAATGAATCCCCAGTGATAAAGTCAGGGGAAGACCATGAGCTTCTTAAAAGTCCTGTATTTCAGCAACAGCATCATTCATGCAACGGGCCCAGTTACCTTTCACTAGGTCCTCATTCCTTTTTTTAGCTGGCTCCACAGCTGCCAGCCTTTTATGCTAGTGCTGGGTTAACTCAGCCCAATTGAGCACAGGAAACAATCATCCCCAGCTGGATGAGTCCTATGCAGGTTACTACAGGTTATTACACCCATCTAAATATTACCCTTCACGCATTTATTCAATTCTTTTTTCACTGCTACTCCTCAATCATCTCCCCCCCCCCCCACCACTGCCTCCTCCGCCCCCCCCCCCCCACCCAACTCTCCCACCACCCTTTCTGACAGTGCATCTAGATTACACAAATGATAACATTGTTTCCTCGTGTACTACCTCAGGTTCTTTTAATAATCACCTCCTTGTCCTCTGGTTTACTGCCTCATTTACACTATCAAAAACACTCATATATTGAACATCGCTGTGCGACAGTGGTGGAAAGAATTAACATTTAAGGTGGTGATGGGTTCTCATCAAGCTGGCTGCTTTGTCCTGGATGGTGTTGAGCTTCTTGAGTGATGTTGGAGCTGCACTCATCCAGGCAAATGAAGAATATTCCAACACAGTCCTGACTTGTGCCTTGTAGATGGTGAACAGGTTTTTGGGAGCCAGGAAGTGAGTTACTTGTCACAGAATTTCCAGCCTTTGACCTGCTCTTATAGCCACAATATTTATATGGCTTGTCCAGTTCAGTTTCTGGTCAATAGTAACCTCCAGGATTTGACGATGGGGAATTCAGCCTTTGAATGTCATATGGAGATGGTTAGATTATCTCTTATTGGAGATGGTCATTGCCTGACACTTGTACGGTGCAAATGTTACTTGCCACTTATCAGCCCAAGCGTCAGTGTTGTCCAGGCTTTGCTACACATGAACACAGACTGCTTCAGTGCCTGAAGAGTCACAAATGATACTGAACATTGTGCAATCATCAATGTACATTCCCATTTCTGACCTTTTGATGGAAGGAATGCCATTGATGAAGCAGCTAATGATGTTTCGGCCTGGGACACTACCCTGAGGAACTCTTGCAGAAATGTCCTGGGATTGAGATAATTGATTTCCAATCACCACAACTATCTTCCTTTGTGCCAGCATGACGTGAACCAAGAGAGTTGCCTGAACCAAGAGAATTGCCCCCCTAGTTCTCATTTACTTCAACTTTGCTAGGACTCCTTGATGACATACCCAGTTAAATGTTGCCTTGATATAAAGGTAAATTCAGCCTTGATTTCGCAGGCAGTCAGTCTAACCTCTCCTCTTGAATTTAATTCTTTTGTCCAATTTTGGGATAAGACTGTAATGAGTCAGTGACCCTGATGGAACTCAAACACAGCATCAGTGAGCAGGTTAGGACATAAGAACTAGGAGCAGGAGTAGACCATCTGGCCCTTTGAGCCTGCTCTGCCATTCAATTAGATCATGGCTGATCTTTTGTGGACTCAGCTCCACTTTCCGGCCTGAACACCATAACCCTTTATTCCTTTATTCTTCTAAAAACTATCTATCTTATTGATAGGTTATTGATGGTTATTGATGTGTAAGGTTATTGACATGTAAGTGCCGTTTGATAGCACTGTTGATGATCCCTTCCATCACTTAGCTAATAACGGTAAGGTTAAAGCGGTTGGGATGTTGCAGTGAATCATGTGAAGAGTTAATAGAGCTTTGTGGATATATTATTTGACATCATCCAGCTCCAAATTCTTAATATACAAACTCAATAGAAACAAAAATCTTGACTTGTTCAAAGTTGAATCTTGTGATGGAAAAATAACTTCTAAAAGACGACATTATAATGGTCTTTTCTTCTAGCTTAGAATAACTGTTTCATTCAACATCATCTTTATTTTACAGAATACGTCTACCATATCATGACAAAGTCATTGGCATCTATAAAAGTGGAATTTACACAAAAATGTCAAACAGGAAGCATACTATATCTATGATCTGGAACGGTAAAGATGCATTATGGGTAAGTCGGTTTTATTCAATAGTTTCATATTCATTTTTCAGCTAGCTTTACATTTATTTATCCAGTGGAGTAAACAGAGGCCGAATAGTATGTTGTAATTCTGGATGTCTTCAGTGGAGAACAATGTGTGTTCTTTTCATATTACATTTTTAAAATTGGGATCTAAATGACTGTCTTGTTCTTAGCGATTGCTTTGCTATTGGTCAACCATTTTTACCTGAAATAACTGCTGCCTTGAAGGAAATATTGAGATAAATGTCGGACAGAGGCAAAATCTTAAGCAACATTCAAAAATAGACCACGGACCTTTCACTAGGAGACTCTGATTGAATGGTCTCCCTCATTTATATTCATCCTGTGATTAATGCATTTATGAACTGATAAAAAGATTTGGATAATGTCCAATGGGGCTGGTTTAGCACAGGGCTAAAGAGCTGGCTTTTAAAGCAGACCAAGGCAGGCCAGCAGTTCAATTCCCATACCAGCCTCTCTGAACAGGTGCCGGAATGTGGCGACTAGGGGCTTTTCACAGTAATTTCATTTGAAGTCTCCTTGTGACAACAAGTGATTTTCTTTTCATTTTTTCTTCATTTAATGTCCGAGTTACATGCGCAAAGGCCCAACTCTCTGTCGCTCTCATCCAAACTTTGCTGCCCGGCTACAGCCTGGTAACTAGGGTTGGGTGTAGGTTCTAATGCTTTATAAAAGGCTTGTATCATTTAGCATTTAGGCTGCACGTCTGGGACAGGCTGAAGCAACATGTGTCAAAACAGTCACAATTACAATTGAGCCGATGATACCTTTGGTGCTTTTGTTAAAATGGTCCTTAGCTTGAGGTATTTCTCAGACCTGGAGAATAGAAAAGTATTTCATTATCTGGGCTGAGGATCAGCCTCAAGTACTCCAAGATTGGGAAAAGGCATAGATCGGATTGAGTCCATTGAACGCCATCTGAACCTCAGAAGCCTGTCAACAGGTTTTCCAGTTGCCTTATCATTCAAGATATAACTTATTTTTAATATTAATTCTTGGGATGTTGGTGTCATTTATTGCCTATTCCTGATTGTCATTCAACAGAATGCCTCCATTTTAGAGAGCAGTTCAGAATCAACTGCATTGTTTGTGGCTGGAGTCACTCGTAGGTCGGACCTGATCAGATTTCCTCCCCTGAAGGTTATTAGTGAACTAGATTTTATGGGAAGCTAGTTTTTCCATGATTATTGGTTAAGAAAGTAACATTTCATTTTCGATTAGTTAACAAACTGAATTTAAATTCTCCCACCTGCTCTGGTGAGATTTGAACTAATGACTTCAGAGACCTGCGCTCTCGATTAATATTTCAATAACATGCTGCTGTCCCTGGAGATTGTCCGTTTTGAAGAAATAATTTTGGTAGAGATAGAAACCAACTGTTTCTTGCATATTTGGTGAACAAGTGGTGCCCTTTCAAACGCTTGTCTAAAACTTTGCATTTATATTTTATTTGAAGGTAACTCCTGATGATAAATATCAAGGACAACTGTGCGGCCTTTGTGGAAAATTTGACAAAAACAGCAGCAGCACTTACGGTAAAAATGATAAAAGAAAAATGAGTATTGCTGAAAAAAAGACATGTTGTTGAAGCTTTTCATTTTGCACTCATCAGAACAGACACAAGAATGCCAAAATGCAAAGGGAACAATAATTTATACTGCATGTGAAAGGAGTGTTGATTGGTTGATAAGGTGTTGGCATGGAGCATGGACTAGGGACCTGTTGTCCCCAAGTTTTTGTTTAATTCATGAAACATGCCAATGCCTGGAAATGTTCCTTTTTGTCTGCAGAGGACAAGTCCCTGCTTTTTGAATATAATAGCTTCTAGCAAGCGAGAGTGAGCCATTGTGAGCCCGACTGAAAATCTTAAATAGGTTGTTAGTGTAATTCTTAACACACTCAGGATTATTCAACAAGTGCTTTGCAATCACAGAATCACATCTAACTGAGTTAGATTCCTCGAAGTATAATTGCCTGTTATGCCATCTGACAGTCTCAAGGTAATTGCTGACACACACGTGCATTATCATTCTGGTTGATAGCATCCAATTACCATATCTGTATTGTCTTTTTCCAGATTCAACTTTTATAAATGCAAACAAGCTGGATGTTTTGGGCCACGCATGTCATAGTCATCCCCACTCAAGCCAATCATGTGAAGCAAAAACTGTAAGTTTATAATCAGGGAAATATTTTGAAGATATGACAGAATAACAAAGCAGGAACTTTGATCTGATGTGGAAATTACACAGTCGCTGACAATAGCAGACAAATGCTAGGGATATAAGTTTTTCATTTCTCTCTTGTCCACTCATATTGCCAACTCTAATTACTTATCCTATTAGGTATATCTCAGTTTACTTAAGTAAGTCAATTTGGAAAATATACATTTTCTCTGCCAGACTCAGCATCAGTTCCCATCCCACAACTCCAAAGGAGAAATTTTATGGAGGTGATGGTGGTATCTACCACCAACTGGAGAGCCGTGAGAAAGCCGCACTGTCTCCTTCGGGGAAGGTCTGCCGGATTCTGAGCCAATCAGGCAATTAACAGGTGTCTGGCCAGCCTTCTCCGAGATCAGAACTCCAGGGGCTAGAAATCCCACATGTCAAAAGCTGCAACCAGTCAGAGGCTGGTAGCTCTTTTTTGCTCAGCAGCGCCACTGAAGACAGAGTGGTTGCTGCTGGAATGATATCCACTGGAGACCCAGGATTATGGAACTACCCCCCAGGCCAGAGGTAAGTGCTGTCGAGAAGGGTTTCGCGGGATGTAGGTTGCGGAAGAGGGGGATGCGTGGGGACAGCAGCAAGGCTAATATCGTCAGAAATATGATCATATGTATAATGTTCACTGAAAACATTTTTATTATGACAGGTTTAGTTCATGTCTTCAGCCTGTCACAGGACATGAAGTACTCCACAGGACACAGCTCCGGAGAGCAATGAGGACTCCTTTGGAGGAGTTTGTATACTCTTGAGGGGTCCACAATCAAAGGATTCTTGTAGTTTATGCATTCATTCACACATTCGCAGGTTGATGGGACCATACAGTTGTGTAATCACCTGGTATTTACACCACATAAAGTGAGTAAAAACAGTTGCTGGAAACAGGGACAGCAGTTCATGTTGGAGGCCACAAAATATTCCAAGCTCTCTAAGCTTGACATAGATATTGAAACATTGGGCAGTTGATGAAGAAATACCTCTAGAACGGGAGCAAAGTACATGTAAGGTACTGGAAGGCATTCCAGTCGTAATGCGCCTGCTTGCAAAGAATTTGGCGAAGCCAATGTTATAAATTTAACAAAAATAATAATTTAGAGTACCCTATTCATTGTTTTTCCAATTAAGGGGCAATTTAGTGTGGCAAATCCACCTACCCTGTACATCTTTGGGTTGTGGGGGCGAAACCCATGCAAACACAGGGAAAATGTGTAAACTCCACACAGACAGTGACCCAGAGCCGGGATCGAACCTGGGACCTCGGCGCCGTGAGGCAGTAGTGCTAACCACTGCACCACCGTGCTGCCCTGGAGGAGCCAATGTTAAGCATGACTAGAACTATGTAACATTCCTTTCCAATGATGGCTGGGATTCTCCGATATCGCGGCCAAGTTACAAAACTGGCGCGAGCTATGCCGGCGTCGTGCGATCAAAAGTGTGTATATTCTGCGCCACGGTAGGGGCCAGCACGGGCGTCACTAGAAGCGCAACGGTGTATCCCGGAATGGCGTCACAGACGCGCGCGGCGTAATTGACGCCGCACCGCGTTGCTCTGAAATAGACGCCACCCACACAGACACAGGCCAACGCGAGAAGATGGCCGTCGCCGCGCAGCGCCGAGGTTCCAGGACCGTGACATGGTGATGCTCCTGGACGCCGTCGAGCAAATGAGGGATGCCATGTATTCCGGACACGACCACAGGGTCACTGCCAACACCACCTGGCGCCTGTGGAGGGAGGTGGGAGAAGCTGTCAGCGCCGTGGGCATAACACCCAGGACATGCAGCCTGTGCCACAAGAAGCTCAATGACCTAGTCAGGGCAGCCAGGGTGAGTACCCCCCACTGTGCCCATGGCACTAACCCCCCTACCCCCACACATGTGGCCCTGCCCCCCTCCGCATGGGGGGGATACAACCCTAGCTGAGACCCACTTGGCTGCACCCACCCATGCAAGCTGCATTGGTAGGATGACCTGGGAACCTATGCCAACATACACCCAACCGCTGGGCTGCAAGTATATGTCCGCCTAACACTTTAGATCTTTCTGTGCACCCCCTCCCCCAGGAAAAGCGCGACCATAACAACCGGGAGCATGCCAGGACTGGAGGGAATCCACCTGAATTGCTCCCCCTTACCGTGCTTAAAGAGAGGGCTCTGGACCTCTCAGGCAGACCTGAGGACCGGGAGGTTGCGGAGGCCGAAATCGGGGTCGCAGCACCAAAGTGAGACCCCCCTGCCTCGCCCCCACCTCCTCCCCCTTCTCTCCCTCGCCATTTCCCATTCCTCCCCCTCCTCCAGCCCTCCTTCCCCCCTCCTCCCACCATCCCTTCCCCCACCTCCTCCCACCACCCCTTCCCCCCTCACCTCCCACCACCCCTTCCCCACCTCCTCTCACCACCCCTTCCCCCCTCTTCCCACCACCCCTTCCCCCTCCTCCCACCACCCCTTCCCCCCTCCTCACACCACCCCTTCCCCCCTCTCCTCCCACCACCCCTACCCCCCTCCTCCCACCACCCCTTCCCCCCTCCTCCCACCACCCCTTCCCCCTCACCTCCCACCACCCCTTCCCCCCCTCCTCCCACCACCACTTCCCCCTCCTCCCACCACCCCTTCCCCCTCCTCTCACCACCCCTTCCCCCCTCCTCTCACCACCCCTACCCCCCCTCCCACCACCCCTTCCCCCCCTCACCTCCCACCACCCCTTCCTCCCCTCCTCCCACTACCCCTTCCCCACCTCCTCCCACCACCCCTTCCCCCCTCACCTCCCACCACCCCTTCCCCCCTCACCTCCCACCACCCCTTCCCCACCTCCTCTCACCACCCCTTCCCCCCCTCCCACCACCCCTTCCCCCCCTCATCTCCCACCACCCCTTCCCCCCTCCTCCCACCACCCCTTCCCCCCTCTCCTCCCACCACCCCTACCCCCCTCCTCCCACCACCCCTTCCCCCCTCCTCCCACCACCCCTTCCCCCTCTCCTCCCACCACTCCTTCCTCCCCTCCTCCCACCACCCCTTCCCCCTCCTCCCACCACCCCTTCCCCCCTCTCCTCCCACCACCCCTTTCCCCCTCACCTCCCACCACCCCTTCCCCCCTCCTCCCACCACCCCTTCCCCCTCCTCCCACCACCCCTTCCCCCCTCTCCTCCCACCACCCCTTTCCGCCTCACCTCCCACCACCCATTTCCCCTCCCCTCCCACCATCCCTTCCCCCCTCCTCCCACCACCCCTTCCCCCTCCTCCCACCACCCCTTCCCCCCCTCCTCCCACCACCCCTTCCCCCGCTGCTCCCACCACCCCTTCCCACGCCTCCTCCCACCACCCCTTCCCCCTCCTCCCACCACCCCCTGTATTGTGTCTTGCAGGACCACACGGCGATCGACCCGTCCCAGCCGGTGCAGACCGCCCCCAGCCGGTGCGAGGTCGGCAACAAGCCAGGGACCGACACGGCCACTGGAAGGGGGCGGGCCACGCCTTGGGGTCTCTTCATGCGAAGAGGAGGGTAGCCACACCAACAACCCCCGTCCCAGTCAACTCATGATGCCACAACACAGGGGACCTACACCGATGACACGGACACACAAACCCAGGACACCCACACACAGGGGACGGACGGACAGGACGCCCAGGGGCTGGTTTAGCACAGGGCTAAATCACTGGCTTTGAAAGCAGACCAAGGCAGGCCAGCAGCATGGTTTAATTCCCGTACCAGCCTCCCCGAACAGGCATCGGAATGTGGCGACTAGGGGCTTTTCATTTCATTTCATTACATTTCACACACAGGGGATGGATGGACAGGACACACCACCCCAAGGGACGCCGGACTTCGGGTCCGATGAGGACCTCCACGTAACGCCGCTGCTATCTCCTACACCCTCTACCATCGCAGAGACTCTCACCTCGGTTGGTCACTTTAGCGATGAAGCTTCTGGGACACTCACTGGTGTGCACCACACAGCCGTCCCGGTACAGCAGGTGGAGGTAGGAGCAGCAGAGGGGCCGGACAGTCAGAGGGCAGCCCGGCCCCAGCAACCAGCTGCCGCCCAGACAGGTCCCGGGTTCCTGGAGTTCCCACACCCACCCATAGACCCGATGGAGTTAGGGACCCAGGAACATGTGAAGGAGATGACGGCTGGCTTGCAGCAGATGGAGGAGTCCACCTGTGTGCAGGAGCAATGGGTGATGCCGATCATGCTTGCCACCCAGGCCGAAACCGGACGGGTGGCGTCCGCAGTGAAGGCAATGGGGGCAAAGATGTTGGATATGGTATGCAAGGCCTGCGGCTTTCCGTGCGGGCGGGGACCATGGCCCAGGACAGGGCTGCCCTCTCACAGGCAGCCATGAGCCAGAGCCAGCTGCAGATCGCATCGGCGCTCACCACGATGGTCCAGTCTCAGCGGGCCATGGCTGAGAGCATCGGCACCATTGCCCAGGTGCTGGCTGGCGTCACCCAGACACAGACAGGGATGGCCAACTCCCTGAGCTCCATGGCTGCAAACTTGCAGACGCTTGTTGGAACCAGGGCGAGCCTCCAGGACTGGCAGCGCCAGGTGCCAGGGGTGCCTCGGGTGCTGGATCCGCTCACACCACCGTCCCATGGAGAGCCCCAGGGGCCATCGGGCACCCCGAGGGAGGAGGAGGTGCTCTGGCCCGTCCCGGGTCCTCCTGCACCGCGGCACCGCGGACTCCACCCCCCCCCCCCTGGCCTTCCATCCCAGGTACATCTAGTGGGTATCGGGCAGAACAGGGTGGCACCACGTCATCCCGCTCACCTGAGGCGCAGCCTGGCCCATCCAGGCAGGGCCGCCCCACAAAACGATCGCCAAAGGGGACCCTAGTCACAGGGCAGGGGTCACAGCAGTCCGCCTCTAGTTCTGCTGTACCGTCTGAGGAAGCAGCTATACGTAGTCGTAGGGCCCGTAAGGCCAGAAAAGTAGACCCAGAATAAGTTGGCACGGGTGCAGGGCACAGACTAGTTACAGGGGCTAGGGCACGTGTATGTAATGTTCGTCATTAAACTCGCTTTTTCACCTACAGAAGCTGCCTCTGTGCTCTGTCCGATGCGTGCGGGGTTGGGGTGGGAAGTAGGCGCCAGTGTGTGTGAGGGGTGATAAGACGTCGAGCTCAGGTGAGTGAGGTGCACCACCACCCCCCCCCCCCCCCCCCCCCCCGGATCGCACTTGCCACCCTGCCCCCAGGCAGACAATGGGTCCGAGTGCTGCAATGCCCATGCCGCATGTAGGGACCACCCAGGTGGAGGGTGGTACTGTGGCCATGAGTCAGACATTGTCTAACGATGTAGACCCCAAAGCTCATCTCAGAGCGGGTTGTCATCATCCTCCATGCCATGCAATAGACCCGCTTCCACTGGTGACCGTGTGAGCCCTGCCCGTTATGCCGCAGGTGGATGTGCAATGAAGGGGTGGTGTGCATGCGGGGGGTTGGTGGTGGGTGGGGTGAGGGTGGTCGGTGGTGGGCGGGCTGAAGGCGGTGGGTAGGGTGAGGGTGATGGGGTGGTGCCGTACTGTGCCGTCTGTGCCCATGCTCAGCGAATCACCCCCCCACCCCCCCTCAGTCTGTGAACCATGCGATTATCAACTCCTCCCGTGCCCCCTGGCCCAGACGGTATCGGTGAGCAGTCTCCCGTCCCTGTCCAGCCCATATGTCCCGTACACTGTCCCCCCCCTTCCGCATCCTCCTCATCTGGGGAAGCGTGCCCTTTGTCGTGATCCTCCCCTCCCCCCTCCTCCTCCTCTGCCTCCAGCACATCACCCCTCTGCTGGGCTATATTGTGCAGGACGCTGCAGACCACAATGATGCGGCCGACCCACTCCGATGGCTATTGGAGGGCCCCTCTAGAGCAGTCCAGGCACCTGAAGCGCATCTTCAGCAGCCCAAAGAACCTCTCAATCACACCCCTGGTCTCTGCATGGGCATCATTGTAGCGGGCCTCCGCGTCAGTCTGTGGCTTCCGTATAGGCGTCATCAGCCACGCCCGCAATGGGTAACCCCTGTCTCCCAGCAACCAGCCCCATGGCGGGGATGAACGATTGTGCCAACATGAACGAGTCATGTGCACTGACCAGGTACCGGGCGCAGACATGCAGGATCCTCATCCGGTCGTCACAGGCTCATGGAGTAGGCCCCCTTCCTGTTCATGAACCCGGCCCTGTTATGCATGGCAACGTGCACCCCATCGATCGCACCCTGCACAATGGGAATCCTGGAAACCACAGCAATGCCTGCTGCCCGGGGATCCTGGTGGCCATGGTCCACAGGGAACTGAATGTCGCGCTCCGCGATGTCGTACAGGGCTTCCGTCACTGCACGGATGCACCGATGCACTGATGCCTGGGAAATGCCGGACAGGTCCCCACTCGGCGACCGGAACGATCCCGTCGCGTAGAGGTTGAGGGTGACTGTCACCTTGACAACCACAGGGAAAGGGTGTCCACCCCCAATCCTACACGGTGCCGGGTGTGCCATCAGGTGGCAGATATGGACGACGGTTTCCAGGCTCATCCGGAGTCTCCTCCTGCATGCTCTGTCCAGGAGGTCCTGGAAGGACATGCGGCGCCAGTACACATGAGGCTTCATCAGGCGGCTCCGTCTCCATGGCACCGCCTCCTCCTCCTTCTCCTCCTCCTCATCCTTGTCCTGTCGGGCGGTCGGCCCTCCAGCCTGAGCGGCTGCCACCTGCCCCTCTGCGGCACGCTCCTCTGCGGCAGCCTCCGCCACCTCTCCGGCACGCCCCTGCTCCAGCTCCCATCGGGCTACATGCAGGGCAGGGGCCCCCGCCACGACGGCCGACATCGCAAGGTGATGGCCAAACATAACGGTCTGCAGGGGGTGGAGGGGTAGATGACATTTCATCATTGCACGTATCCCTCTCCGCAACCAGGTGCCATCGATCGACAGTTCCAACGCGCCACAGCGAAAAACCGCACCGACCTCCTCAGAAGACAAACATGGGACACAACCGACAGAATACCCTTCGTCGTCCAGTATTCCCGGAGCGGAGAAACTACGACATCTTCTTCACAGCCTTCAACACGTCATCGATGACGATGAACATCTTGCCAAGGTCATCCCCACACCCCCACTACTTGCCTTCAAACAACCGCGCAACCTCAAACAAACCATTGTTTGCAGCAAACTACCCAGTCTTCAGAACGGTGACCACGACACCACACAACCCTGCCATGGCAATCTCTGCAAGACGTGCTAGATCATCGACATGGATACCACCATTACACATGAGAACACCACCCACCAGGTACGCGGTACATACTCGTGCGACTCGGCCAACGTTGTCTACCTCATACGCTGCAGGAAAGGATGTCCCGAAGCGTGGTACATTGGCGAGACCATGCAGACGCTGTGACAACGAATGAACAGACATCGCGCAACAATCACCAGGCAGGAATGTTCCCTTCCAGTTGGGGAACACTTCAGCAGTCAAGGGCATTCAGCCTCTGATCTCCGGGTAAGCGTTCTCCAAGGCGGCCTTCAGGACGCGCGACAACACAGAATCGCCGAGCAGAAACTTATAGCCAAGTTCCGCACACATGAGTGCGGCCTCAACCGGGACCTGGGATTCATGTCGCATTACATTCATCCCCCACCATCTGGCCTGCGAAATCCTACCAACTGTCCTGGCTTGACACAATTCACACCTCTTTAACCTGGGGTTACCCCATCTCTGGATCTGTAAAGATTTAATCACTTGCTAATGGTCGCATTCCAAGCATTGTTTGGCATCTTTGAATTTGTCTATATATGTGTTTCTGGAACATACCTCTTCATTCACCTGAGGAAGGAGCAGCGCTCCGAAAGCTAGTGACATCGAAACAAACCTGTTGGACTTTAACCTGGTGTTGTAAGACTTCATACTGTGCTCACCCCAGTCCAACGCCGGCATCTCCACATCATGGGCTACATGGTCGCCATTGTTGCCAGCTGGCACCTATCCACGCAAACCACCCCATCCCCGACCCCCTCCCTGACACTCCCCACCACTCACCACCCCGACACTCCCCACCATCCCCCTGACCCCCTCCCCAACACTCCCCACCCCCCTGACCCCCTCGCTGACACCCCCACCTCCCCGACATTTCCCACCACCCCCCGCCCCCCTCCCCGACACTCCCCCCCCCCCCCGACACTCCCCACCCCCCGGCCCCCTCGCTGACGCTCCCAACCCCCCACCTCCCCGACACCCCCCACCACCCTCCAACCCCCTCCACGACACTCCCCACCCCCCCTCCCCGACACTCCCCACACCCCCTCCCCGACACTCCCCACACCCCCTCCCCGACACTCCCCACCAGCCCCCCGACATCCTCTCCGACACTCCCCCCCCCCCCCCCCCCCGACCGCCTCCCTGACCCTCCCCACCTCACACCTCCCCGACACTCTCCACCACCCCCACTATCAACGTACTGGTGGGGGCTCATTTCCAGAAGGCTGGCAAATGGAACTTGGGGCACATCTTTGGCATTATGGAAGTTGGCCAATTCTTCCCTCCATCCCAGAAATGCTCCATTTGGTCCCCAATGGCATTGGAAACAAAGCTATTTTCCTGCTCTGGAGTTTACTGCTGGGGGCCACATGCGGAGGATGGTGCACCTCAGCTCACTTGAGATAAGGGTAGCTCTGTAATCCATGGTCGCCAGTGAGGATGGGGAACAAAGTTTCCATCCTTTCATGTACCTTCGAAGGGATGGCTAGAATATTCACCTATTATACAGAAATCAGGAAACTCTTAGTCAAGACAGAGACCTGACTTAACTGAGCAGCCGCTATTTACCTGAGGTTTCTGCTGGCCTCCTGCTGAAGCTATGGGGGATACAGGTAAAACCTCTGTGGAGTTTTTGGATAGGTTCTGTCAAAATAAGCTTATAATTTGGTTGGGTTTCATATTGCAGGATGCCTAACACCTGTTTTAGGCGGGTTTCATTCTATTCTAGACGTTGGCATTTTCCAGTTTGGCTGTTTGTGCAATTCTGGGGTGTGAAAAGGCACAGGAAATCTTGAGTCAAAAATTAGTCCCCATTTCCTTTATGTCCCACCTCTCCGACACTCCCCATCCGCCCCTCCCCGACACTCCCCACCACCCTCCCCCAAACACCAACACCGACACCGCCCTGCACCCCCGGCCCTGGGTGGCCTCCGCCCCCGGCAACCGCACCCCCCGCACCCCTAGCCCTGGGATGCCTCCGCATCCCCCGCAGTGCCGTCTCGACATCTGTGACATCCATGCCAACCCCTACCTGGTTGACGCCGTTCAAAAGGATGTTTGATTCACGCCGGCGTGAGCTGCGGTCATGTCGGCAGGACTTCGGCTCAACCCGCCCGGAGATTCGCTGCAGGCCCAAGTACCGGCACGTCGCACCAATTCTGGCAATTCTCCGACCCACGCGGCGCACTCCGCGTTGGCATAGTTTTTCCCGTGTCAGAGTATTGGAGTTCCGGCAACGTGCGGAGCAACATGCTGGGATTCGCGCACCCCCCGCCGATTCTCCGACCCAGAGCGGGATCGGAGAATCCCGGCCGATATCTTCATCCACTGAAAGAATGGCCACCTGCATGGCGCATCAAACGTGGCAGTCCAACAAGTGCATGCAGGTCCTCACTAATGGCCTGCACACTCTGAGTGCAACCTTAAGTAAGACTGATGAGCCTCTAGCATCGACTGTTCAGCATCTCACTGGTCTACAGCAAAGGCCTCTCCAGCTCATTGCTAGCAGGCAAGTGTGGGTGGGCCGTGTGATGGAAGATGGGCATGGTGCAGGGAAGTCTGCTTGAAAATTGTCCTCTCACCCCACAGACTGCTGTGTGTCCCAGTCACTTAGGCCCAGATGAAGTAATATTTGGCAGCAACCTCATTGTTTCCATTACTCAGAGGATATTGGGTAAAAGCATCCAGGAGTCACAGCAGCTATCTGAACTGCCGGCCTGTACCATGCTGAAACCAGGCCGTGCACCATGTAGGAGTAGCAGAGAAAGAAAGAGTAAAGATTTGTATCACAATAGACGCACATTGTTAGATTGTTACGTTTCTGTTTAATTTATGAGCAACATACAATTCACTGAACTGAATTGCCCACTTTTCCCTGCAGCCTGGTAAGTGACCATCTCACTTGTGATGAATGGTGAGATAAGACTTCAAGCCGAGCAATGGGTATCATTGAAAGGAATGCTTTGTGGATTGTGGCGGTGGGGGCTCGGGTCAAATGTGGTTGTCAGATGGATCCACTCATGAAATCTAACTGAATCGCACTACTAAGAGGTTATACTGGGTGGTGCTGTGCGGCGCTGTTAGATCACTGACTGCATCGATTTCTTTCTTTATTCTTTCATAGGCATTTCTGCCGCTGGCAAGGCCAGCATTAGGTACCCTTCTTTAATTGCCCTTGAATTGAAAGGCTTGCCAGTCCATTTCAGGGGGAAATGAAGAGTCAACTACATTGCTATGGGTCTGGAGTCACATATAGGTCAGGCCAGGTAAGGATGGCAGATTTCCTTCCCTAAAGGGCATTAGTGAACCAGATGAAGTTCGACGACAATCGATGATAGTTGAGAGTAGCTTTATATTCTAGATTTACGAATCGAATTTAAAGTGACATTACCACTATGCCACCGTCTCCCCATAAATGCACGATGTTCCTCAACCTACTCCTCCGAAGAGGTCCTGCACTCTGCACCTCCTGATAGTCCAGTCCTTCCTGCTATGCTTCACTGCGCATGGTGCAGGACTCCACCATCATTCTGGTGACCCTGGAAGGTACTTTGGATGGGCACCTGTATGAAGAACATCTTCAATATGCCAATTGCTTGTTCAGTAAAACATCTCATTGTTATATGGCTTTGATTATAGTTCTCCTGGGCGTCATTGCTTAGGCTCCTGGGGATATCAGCAGTCATCTTTTTAAAGGGGTAGCGCTGGTTTCTAAGCAGCCAACTGATATGTTTGTTCTGAGGTGTGAGATGCTCAGTCGATCTAGATGGATTGACATATGATGAATTTATCATAGAAGCTCCCTGGGAATCTTGCGCACAAATGCACGATGATCTTTCTATGGTTTCAGACCAACTGACCAGATGAAATAGAATCTTTATGATTTACAAACATTCCTTGGTGAATGGGGTGGGGTGCTTTGATTGCCATTGTGGTGCAGCCAACAAGGCCTTACACATGGGGGAGGCCAACCAGAGATGCAAACATGAGTGGCCCCTCACTCTGACTGGCATCATTGATGCCGAAGGCCGAGTTTCTCCTTTGCGATTCCGCCTTATTACCGTTGCGAGTGAGCATGTTATTTGCTGGTGGCAGAATTCTCTACTCCCCCTGCTTGTCAGTGGGATTTCCCATTGAAGCCACCCACACAGCTGGAAAACCCACGGGCCCAGAGGACCCTCCACCAGCAAACAGCTGGAGAATCCTGCCCTAAGTATACATAAGTGTCTGCTTTGGCAAACATGGCACTGGGTCACCTGTGTGATGCATTTGTGGACTCTTATAAAACAGGGCTCCAGGTTCACTTGGCAGGAAGTCCTCCAAATGTCTGTCACCACCTGATGTGAGCCCATTAACCCCCTGAGGAGTTGATGTCTAGGAGGCTGATCTTCTGCCTGTAGACACCCTATGTTGGGCATACCACCTTCTGAAAGCTGCACCTCTTTTCTCATCCCTTCTCTCCTGTGGAGTGGCAGGTTTGTGAGGAGAAGTCAGATGCTGCAGCTCTGATTGATGCTGCTGGTGGTTGTCCAACATCCAAACCCCTTGCTGCAGCTGTTGATCTTGGTCTCCACCTGACCACAAGGGGGCACCTATGGCGATGTGATAAATGACAATATAGCGCTTAGACACACCAACCTTCCAAATGGTGTACAAAGAACAACAAAGAACAAAGAACAATACAGCACAGGAACAAGCCCTTCGGTCCTCCAAGCCTGCTCCAATCGCGTATCCTATCTAGACCAACCGCCTGTATCCTTCTGTACCCCGTCTGTTCATGTGCCCATCCAGATCAGTCTTAAAGGTCGTTAATGTATCTGCCTCAACCACCTCACTTGGCAATGCATTCCAGGCCACCACCACCCTCTGTGTAAAAAACTTTCCCTGCACATCTCCACTGAACCTATCCCCCCTCACCTTGAACTTGTGCCCCCTTGCAATTGTCAATTCCACCCTGGGAAAAGCCTTCAACTGTTCACCCTATCTATACCCCTAATAATTTTATCAGGTCACCCCTCAGCCTCCGTCTCTCTAGGGAGAACAATCCCAGTTTATTCAATCTCTCCTCATAAC
Source organism: Scyliorhinus torazame (assembly GCF_047496885.1). NCBI lineage: Eukaryota > Metazoa > Chordata > Chondrichthyes > Carcharhiniformes > Scyliorhinidae > Scyliorhinus > Scyliorhinus torazame. The sequence goes on from NC_092719.1 coordinate 58,016,391, forward strand.
TAATACCCTCCATACCAGGCAACATGCTGGTAAACCTTTTCTGTACTCTCTCCAAAGCCTCCACATCCTTCTGGTAGTGCGGTGACCAGAATTGGACACAATATTCCAAATGTGGTTTAACCAACGTTCTATATAATTGTAACAAAATTTTTGAGCTTTTATACTCGATACCCCGTCCGTTGAAGGCAAGCATGCCACATGCTTTCTTTACCACCATTTCCACCTGTGCTGCCACTGTTAAGGATCTGTGGGCCTGCATGCCCAGATCTCTCTGTGTCTATGCTCCTGATGGTTCTACCATTTATTTTATAGCTCCCATCTGAATTGGATCTACAAATATGCATCACTTCGCATTTGTTCGGGTTAAATTCCATCTGCCATTTCTCTGCCCAATTTTGCATCGTATCTATATCCTGTTGTATTCTCTGACAATCTTCATCACTATCCGCAACTCCTGCAATCTTAGTATCATCCGCAAACTTGCGAATCAGACCCGCTATGTTTTCTTCCAAGTCATTTATATAAGAGACCTCTTAAATATGCAGAAGCCACCTGTAAATTGTGAGGTACAAATCTGCTACAAGCACAGCAAGCAAAAGCTTTTCACACAATTAGACAAGCAAGCAGATCTCAGTACTCAGGGAATGGAACTTTTCCCTGTAATTTCTTCAGCAATCCTCCCACAAACACAATTTGGCACAGTGATCTCACCTTGCTTTCACTGGTGAGTTCCAGGAAGCTTGGGAAATCCATGCATCCGCAGTTAAAGTTGAAAATATCTCTTTAGAAATAGCTCGTGGTCTCCCAGTAAGTACAAACTGTCGTTCTCAAGGGAGTTTCCTGTACGTGGCTGAAGGGTGGCACGGTAGCACAGTGGTTAGCACTGCTGCTTCACAGCTCCAGGGTCCCAGAATCGACTCCTGGCTTGAGTCACTGTCGGTGCGGAGTCTGCACGTTCTCCCTGTGCCTGCGTGGATTTCCTCCGGGTGCTCCCACAGTCCAAAGATGTGCTGTTAGGTGAATTGGACATTCTAAATTCTCCCTCTGTGTACCCGAACAAGCGTCTGAGTGTGGCGACTAGGGTCTTTTCACAGTGACTTCATTGCAGTGTTAATGTAAGCCTCCTGGTGACAATTATGTGCTGCCGTTCGAACTAGTAGCTGATTTGTTGGAATCAGCTTCCTGATGTGCTGCCAATTTCAACATTTAACCCTGACCAACCTGCTCCCAAACTCACTCACTCTGGGAAGGTAAAATTCCACTCAAAATCCACCATAAAATATCAATGCAGTTGAATTTAAACCTATAGCACGCATGAAATATTGTTTAACATTTCAAGTAGTCAATGTGTATGAAGGAAGATAAGGGACTTTAACTTGAACTTGCCGGTGATCATGAATTAGTTAAGTTTGAACACCAAATCACTTAAGAAACAAAACTGGAGAACATGTAAACTATTAAAAATATGTTTTGGGCCCCACCTCTGCTTTTATGTTTGAGGACTCAAATTATTTTGTCTCATAATAACCCTAAACTGTCAGGAAATATTTCCAGCTGTCAAGTTTCCAAACTGGTAATGTTGGATTTTTTTTTTACGGAACCAATTGTGTAAAGTTATGTTAATCCCGCAGGCCTCAAATGAATGGATATATTGAGCTTCTAGTTACCTTAATTCATAACAAGCCCAACAGCAATCCTAGGCACCATTCCTCATGACTTTTGGATTCTTGGTTACCGCATCATGCCTTTAGACATCTTCCATAGCAGCAGTGGCTCATCCACAAGTTAGTCTCCTTGGTTATAGTACTGAAGAACTATTTGTGCCCTCAGCCAAACTGTTACAGCAGAGCTACAACACTGGCATCAACGAACAACGTGGAGCATTGCCCACGTACGTCCAGTGCACAAAGAGCAGGCCCAAACCAACCCAGCTAATTATAGCCCCACCAGTCTACTCCAAATCATCATGATAGGAACGGAAGGTGTTGGCAACAATGTTACTAAGGGATTTACTCAGCAATAGCCTGCTCATCAATGCTCAGTTTGGGCCTTTCTAGGGCTTCTCGGTTCCCTGGTAGTCTCGAGGTTCGGATTACTTGCTCTCACTGCCGTGGTTCAGGTTTGATTCCTCATCAAGAAATAAAGCATTATTACAGATGTAGAGGTGGTTAGCTCAGTTGGCTGGATGGCTAGAGTATGGTGCAGAATAATGCCAACAGCACTGTGCTGGCTGTGGTAATACATGAAGACCTGCTTCCTTCCCTTGCCCCATGTTTGATATAGAGTGGTGTCCCTCAAGCTGTTCAATTCATCATAGAATATTGACAGTGCAGAAGGAGGCTATTTGGCCCATTGCATCTGTGCTGACCCTCCGAAGGAGCACTCTATCCAGGTCCACTCCCTCAACCTTTCCCCTTAATTCGGTAACCTAATCTTTACATCCTTGGACACTAAGGGGCAATTTAGCATGGGGCAAGGGTCCTTCCTGTTTATTCCTTTATTCCCCCTTTCCTTTATTTTTTGCTGTTACATTTTTGAGCATGTTACTTTAAGACAAGAGCCTGTACCTTTAATTTAAGCAAGAAGAATCCGAAGGCTGTGCTGGTTTAAACAGAAGTTGCTGCAGACTGGCCGTCATCAGTGGCAGGGTTGGGGCTCGGTTTGATGATTGACTGGTGGCCAATAGATGGGCCCAAAAGGCTGCACTCTGCCCGGTAACAGGTGGTGATTGGATCTGATCCCACTGGAATGCTTTTCAGACTCCAAGGCTTGAGTTTGGTTTCAGTTTCGATTCTGGAAGCACGGTGAAAGAAAGATCCAGGTAACTTTCTCCAGAAATATCCAACTAGCTATCTCCAGAAGGTTATTGTGAGGACAGACTCTCTCTTCAGAAAGCCTCTGGATGCTGTTTTCCTGGAACTACAGAGGTCTGAAGCCAAAGCACGAACTGACAGCACAGTTAGAAATAAGGTGCCTCTCCAGGCAAAGCTGTGAATAATACATTTCTAACCTAGAGAGTACCTGAATGAATGAATCTACAAAGAAGATCATTACAAGTTGGAAACCAAAGACTTTAATCTGCAAGCTTGCTGTGACGAAAGTGTGCTAAAGACCATCATCTGAAACAAATACTATTTTCTTCCCTCCACTAATGTTTTTTTACCCCTTTCCACCACTCTATTTGTCTGTCATGTGTGTGTGTGTGTAAAATGTGGAGTTAGGTTACAGTGGGTACTAGCTTGTTGTTAACCAGTTGTATTTATTGCATATTTCAAGATAGGTTTTGTTGTAAATAAACAGTAATTGTGTTTAAATTTACAAACATGGTGACTATAGTTATTTGCAGCCAAGGGCCAAAGACTTTGGGTATTTTTATAATTGATTCACTTGTGTTGTGACTTCAGGGCACATGGGGTTGGAATTGACCGCGCAGTAGCCCAGGGTGTTGTAGCAATGGCCAATCCACCTAACCTGCACATCTTTGGACTGTGGAAGGAAACCGGAGCACCCGGAGGAAACCCAAGCAGACGCTGGGAGAATGTGCAGACTCCACGTAGACAGTCACCCAAGGCCGGAATTGAACCCAGGTCCCTGATGCTGTGTGGCAACAGTGCTAACCACTTTGCTGCACCTCTCTTTAATCATCTCTCTCTAATGGACAGACATGCCATAGGTTCTTTGTGAGCTATGGACAATTACCAATCTCTCAATTCCAGACCTCATTGCAACCCTGTCGGTTGAATTGAACAGCATGGATGCGTTCAAGAAGAAGCTGGAAAAACTCATGAGGCGGAGTGGAATAGAAAGAATTGCAGAGAGGGCTAAGGGAAGAAGGGTAACTGATATCCTGTGGCCACATGTTTGAGTTGGCAGCTCTGGCCAAATTCATACTTGTGCAAGCAAAAATCATGAAAATATTTAAATATGCAGTAAAAGATGAAGGCTCCAAAATTCCATGGTCGGCGATCTTGGAATTTGTTTTGCGATGAAGACCAACATGGTCCTCTAAACACTTTTATAATTTTCAGCGTACTGGTGGTGGGGGTGGGGGGGGGCTCATTTCCAGAAGGCTGGCAAATGGAACTTGGGGCACATCTTTGGCATTATGGAAGTTGGCCAATTCTTCCCTCCATCCCAGAAATGCTCCATTTGGTCCCCAATGGCATTGGAAACAAAGCCATTTTCCTGCTCTGGAGTTTACTGCTGGGGGCCACATGCAGAGGATGGTGCACCTCAGCTCACTTGAGATAAGGGTAGCTCTGTAATGCATGGTCACCAGTGAGGATGGGGAACAATGTTTCTATCCTTTCATGTACCTTCGAAGGGATGGCTAGAATATTCACCTATTATACAGAAATCAGGAAACTCTTAGTCAAGACAGAGACCTTACTTAACTGAGCAGCTGCTATTTACCTGAGGTTTCTGCTGGCATCCTGCTGAAGCTATGGGGGATACAGGTAAAACCTCTGTGGAGTTTTTGGATAGGTTCTGTCAAAATAAGCTTATAATTTGGTTGGGTTTCATATTGCAGGATGCCTAACACCTGTTTTAGGCGGGTTTCATTCTATTCTAGACGTTGGCATTTTCCAGTTTGGCTGTTGTGCAATTCTGGGGTGTGAAAAGGCACAGGAAAGCTTGAGTCAAAAATTAGTCCCCATTTCCTTTATGTTGCACCTAAAAACTGGGTGAAATGAAAGGGAAGCTCTCCTCCAAACCCCAACCCACCCCTGTGCATCCCTGTGCAGGCAAGGGTTTGGGGAAAATAGTGGCAATCAGAATTCCTGTCTGGAGCTGTTGATTGTATAATATCGGTGAAAATGATTTCACCTCATCACATTTTGAAGAGACATTTCCGGAGTTTAGAAACGAATGACACTCTAACCTCTCTTGTTATGAATTTTTATTCTCAGCAATGTGAAGCAATTTCACGTCTGTTCCTGTCATGCTTTGACAACCGTCTGATTGGGCAATACTGGAAGATGTGTCAGACAGATGTTTGCAGCTGTAAAGGATCGGGCTGTAAATGTGCTTCATTCGCGGAAATTGCACGGCGATGTAATAAAGATACGTTTTTCACGTGGAAAGACTGGAGGGCTCAGACAAATTGCAGTAAGTAGTTCTCTTCCTATGAATACAAATCCAACATGATTTCCTGTGTTTATATTTTGTAATCGTGACATTTCAAATGGTCAAAGTGATAAAGAAATGAGGAATATTTCATTCTCAGCTCTGCCTACCTGTCCTGGGAATCAGATATACAAGGAATGTGGCCCAGCCTGTATTCCAACCTGTACAGATCCAAATCCTCAACAACAGAGTGATCATTGTGAGAATACCTGTGTATGTCCAGAAGGTAACTAGATTTGAAAGATACTGGGAAGCCTTGTTGTTTTTGCTTGAATTATTCTTACTAAATTTTGCCCATTAGTTACGATACTGTGAATTAACCTGTGACATCAAAATTTGTTCGGATGGAAGAAATTTTGGGAAGGCAAATTTCAAAGGGAAATGGAGACAATCGATGGGGGTGATGTAGGAAGAAGTTTTTGCAAAAGGAGGATGAAAGGATGCAAATATATGGGGCGGGATTCTGCGGGAATCGGCGGGGCGGGCAACTCCGGCGCGAAGGAGTGGCGTGAACCGTGTGCTGGCATCATCCCAGCGCATGCGCGGGGGGTGTTCATCTCCACGTCGGCCATCGTGGAGGTCCACAGTAGCCGACGTGGAGGAATAGAGTGCCCCCACGGTACAGGCCCGCCTGCGGATCGGTGGGTCCCGATCGCGGGCCAGGCTACCGTGGGGGCACCTCCCGGGGCCAGATCCCCCCGCGCCCCCTTAGGACCCGGGAGGCCACCCGCACAGCCAGGTCCCGCCGGTAAATACCGACCTTAATCTACGCCGGCGGAACGGGCCTAAAAAGGGCGGCCACTCGGCCCGAGAATCGCCGGGGAGCAGCTTTGGCAAAGGGATGAATTGAAAAACAATTTGGCCGATTTGCGCTGAAGATCCAGGGCTGGATTTGCCGAGACATCGCGCCGAAATTACGAAAAGCGATCGTCCGGAGAATCGGCTCCGACGCCAAAATCAGCTTTGACTCTGGTTTCGCTCCGATTCCGAAGTCTCCCGACCCCCTCAACTCGACAGAATCGTGGCACCCGTCGCGCGGCCCAGAGAATCGCCTCAAGTGCCCTGACGATCGATTCTCCGGGGCCTCAGCGATCCAGCAGCCAGGTTGGGCCGAGTTCCCGATGGTGTGGTTCTAACCACCTATAAAAATTCATGAAGCTGGCGGGTTGGCTGATGCGGCTGCGGGAGGACGTAGGCTTTGGAATGGGGGATGCGGGTTCCCGGAACGGACAGCGGCTGTGCTTTCTGCGGGGTGGGGGCTGCCAGGGTCAGGGGAAGGGAGGGGAAGGAGGTAGACAGGCGGGGCAGTCGGTGAGCTCCCGACATGACAGGGCGGTGCCTACGCAAGGAGCGCCATTACGGCGGCCAAATTATTGGCCACCCACCACGGGCACTGGGTGAACGCAGGTTTAATGGCCATATGGGTGGGTGCTGAACCCCTCCCTGGCCATCCCACTCACCTGGCGACAACCACCGGAGGGAACACCCAGGGCTACACTGATGACAGCGCCCAGTGAGGGCAGTGCCATGAAACGGTCACCCTGGCAGCAGGGACAGGTGCCAGGAGCAGGGGCACTGATGGGGCAGGGGTGAAGGGCATGCGTAGCTGAGGCGTGTGGTGCCAACTGGGGCCATCATGTAGCCCATGGCACCTGGTTGTGCACGGGTCCATGCGCCATGTTAACATGTCCCCCTCACGCTCCTGCAGATCATAATGTTTGGGTACCGTCCAGCGATGTCGGCCGCCATGGCGGGGCGGCTGCCCTGCATGCAGCCCTGTGGTGCCCATTGTCCACCAGATGTACCAGGGGCAGGAAGGGGGGGGGGGGGGGTGAGACCGAGGTGCTGCGATGTTCTGGAACCTCCCCTGCAGGAGTCACCAGTACGGGCCCAGCACCTCCTCCTCCCTCGGGGTGCCCGATGGCCCCCGGGCTTCTCCCCGGAATGAGGGTGTGAGCAGACCCAAACCCCGAGGTCCCCCCAACACCTGGTGCTGCCAGTTTGGGTGCCTGCACTGGTATTGACCAGGGTCTGTATGTTTGCGGCTATGGAGCACAGGGAGTGGGCCATCCCTGACTGGGACTGTGCCACCTCCCTCTGGGTCTGTGCCATCTCCCTCTGGGTCTGTGCAACGCCGGCTCGCACCTGGGCAATGGCGCCGATGCTCTCAGCCATGACCTGCTGGGACTGGGCCACGCTGAGGAGCCTGGCACATGGCTGCCTGTTAGTGGGCAGCCCTTTCCAGGGCCATGGCCTCCGCCTGCACAGAATGCCCCAAGCCTTGCAAAACCTGACCCATGTCCCACCGTCGGCCCCATTGCCTCCACCGCGGACGCCACCCGTGTGGTTTCGGCCTGGGTGGCACGCATGACCGGCACCACCCCCTGCTCCAGCACACGGTTTTACTCCACCTGCGTGAGCAGGTGCTGGAAATCAGCCGTCATCCCCTCCTCTGGTCCCTGGGTCCCTGATTGCACCTGAACTACGGGTGGGAATAGATCTTCCAGGAGCCCGGGACTCCTCTGGCCGGTTGCTGGGGCCAGACTACCCTCCGACCGCCCAGCCCCTCGGCTGCTCCTACCCCCACCTGCTGTACCGGAGCAGCTGTGTGGTGCTCACCAGTGTGGGTCCCTGAAGCCTCTCCACTAAATTTCTCAACCGAGGTGATAGTCTCTGAGATGGTGGATGGTGTAGGAGACAGCAAAGACGGAAAGTCTATGTCCTCATCGGATCCGAAGTCCGGGGTCTCCTGTGCAGTGTTGTGCCGTGTCTCTGTCCCCTGGGTCATGGTGCGCTGTGTGTCTGTCCCCTGTGTGTCTGTCCCCTGGGTGACGTGCACTGTGTGTCTGTCCCTGTTTCTCCGTCCCCTGGGTCGTGCTGCGCTGTGTGTCTGTCCCTGTGTCTCCGTCCCTGGGTTGTGGTGCGCTGTGTGTCTGTCCCCGGTGTGTCTGTCCCCTGGGTGATGTGTGCTGTGTCTCCGTCCCCTCGGTCATGTGCACTGTGTGTCTGTCCCTGTGTCTGTGTGATGAATGATATCCGTATACACATGTACCTTTAATGTGTAGGCCCCTTTAAAGCCGGGTTTGGAACCCTGGGGGACTCCACCTCTGGCTCCGCCCCCAGGAAACTGTATATAAGGTTACGTTCAGTAGGCAGCGTGCAGTGAGCACTCTTCTCGGCAGCTGTCTGGTTCTCTGGTAATTAAAGCCTTTGAATTATCAATCTCCTCTCCTGAGTCGTAATTGAGAGTATCTCAGTCTGTCCCTGTGTCTCCGTCCCTGGGTTGTGGTGTGCTGTGTGTCTGTTCCCTGGGTTGTGGTGCGCTGTGGGTCTGTCCCCTGTGTGTCTGTCCCCTGGGTCGTGGTGCGCTGTGTGTCTGTCCACTGGGTTGTGGTGTGCTGTGTTCCTGTCCCCTGTGTTTCTGTCCCCTGGGTCATGGTGTGCTGTGTGTCTGTACCCTGTGTGTCTGTCCCCTGGGTCATGGTGTGCTGTGTGTTTGTCTCCTGGGTCGTGGTGCGCTGTGTGTCTGTACCCTGTGTGTCTGTCCCCTGGGTCATGGTGCGCTATGTGTCGGTCCCCTGGGTCATGGTGCGCTGTGTGTTTGTACCCTGTGTGTCTGTCCTCTGGGTCATGGTGTGCTGTGTGTCTGTCCCCTGGGTCGTGGCCTGCTGTATATCGGTCCCCTGTGTTTCTGTCCCCTGGGTCATGGTGTGCTGTGTGTCTGTCCCCTGGGTCGTGATGCACTGTGTGTCTGTCCCTTGTGTTTCTGTCCCCTGGGTCATGGTGTGCTGTGTGTCTGTACCCTGTGTGTCTGTCCCCTGGGTCTTGGTGTGCTGTGTGTCTGTCCCCTGGGTCGTGGTGCGCTGTGTGTCAGTTCCCTGGATCGTGGTGCGCTGTGTGTCTGTACCCTGTGTGTCTGTACCCTGTGTGTCTGTACCCTGGGTCATGGTGTGCTGTGTGTCTGTTCCCTGGATCGTGGTGTGCTGTGTGTCTGTTCCCTGGATCGTGGTGTGCTGTGTTTCTGTGCACTGGGTCATGGTGTGCTGTGTGTCTCTGTCCCCTGGGTCGTGGTGTCCTGTGTAGTCTCGGGCAGAGGGCTGGTGTTCTGGCTGCTCTTGCCTTCCGTGCATGGGTTCCTGGGGGGCACCGAACCTGGCAATGGCTGGGGGCAGTGTGCCCCGGATGGGCCGGGCCGATTGACGGCTGGTCTTATACGACACAAGACAGCATGCAAGGGTAGACAGGCAGACGGGGTGAGGCGTGTGGTGGTGAGGGCTGTTGGTGTGTGGGGTGAGGGGTGAGGGAGTGAATGGTGGAGGGGTGAGGGGGTGAGATGGGTGTGGGGTGAGGGTGTGAGGGGTGGGCATACATGTGTTGTGAGGAGCTGCAACCAGGCAGACGGGTCTCACTTGGTGGCGCGCCTCCGACCTCCGCGACGGCGACCTCCCTCTCCTCCAGCCCACCGACGATGTTGAGTGCCCTCTGCTCGGGCATGGTGAGGAGATGCAGGTCTTCCGGTCCCCCACCGCTGGTCTTCTCCCGCTTCCGGCGGTTATGCGCGGACTTCTCCTGAGGTGGAGGAGGGAAGGGGGGAGACAAACAAAAACAGCAACAGTGTTAGACGGTCGCGCGCATGCAGCCCAGGGGTTGGGTCTCTGGTGGCATTAGTACACAGGGTACCGGCCATTGCGGCTGGAAAGGGTATGGGTGCAGCCATGTGGGTCTGGGTGGTGGTGGGACCGTCCCCCTGAGGAGGTGGGAAGGAGGGGTCACATGTGTGTGGGGGTAGGGGGTACTCATCCTGGCTGCCCTGAGGTGGTTGTGCCGCTTCTTTCTGTACTGGTCGGCTGTCCGTCCCGACGGCGCTGACGGCATTGGCCACCTCCGCCCACGCACGGCGAACAATGGCGCCTGCTGTCCTGCGGCCCGGGGTATACCTCCAGCCTCCTCTCCTCCACAGCATCCAGGAAGGTCTCTAGCTCCCCATCCCTAAATCGCAGCGCTGCTCCCCACGCCACCATCTTGCCTGCGACGTGTGTGTGTGTGTGTGTGCGTGTGGGAGAATCTTTAACTCGAGCCTTGGAGTCGCGTCAATGATGGAACCGGCGGCCGGCCGGCCAATGGGGTTTCCATTGTGGGGCAGCCCCACACCCTCGGGAAACCCTGGGTGCCGGCAAAACGGAGAATCACATCGGTGGAAAATCCCGCCCCACGGTTTTCACGACGGCGTCAACACTTAGCCCCGTTTTGGGAGAAAACAGAAACCAGCCCCCAATGTCAATGTTTCAAAATCGCCCCTTGACAAATGCTGACAGCAGACACTTACTCACTTACACAGATAGGAAATAATTGGGATGTCAGTGCATCTAAAATATAAGGGAAATGGAGATGGTACCACCACCACCTATAAATGCTGCTCTTAAGCCACACATCATTCTGACTTGGAAGCCGTTCCTCCAGCCATGTGATTCTCAGCAGCGTGCCACTCGCTGATACCGGGATTCTATCTTCCCGCCACTTGTCAATGAGATTTCCCATAGAAGCCACCCCTCACCACCGGGAAAGCCGTGGGCAGGGGTGCGCTGCCAGCGGGAAAAGAGAATCCCAACAGCCGGAGAATTCCGGCCATCATGTTCCTTTATCATCGTGGGGTCAAAATCCTGGAACTCCCTACTTAATAGGATGTAGCTACACAACATGGACTGCGGTGGTTCAAAACAGCAACTTATCACCTTCTTCCCAAGGGCAAAGTGGGGCAGACAATACATTGGTTGTCTTTTTTGTTGAAATGCAAACTGCGAACAGCAATATATACATTTTCTGTCTAACATTTAAAAATATGTATGTTGTCACTGAAATAACGCCAGAATAGGAGTGGTGCAGCGTGTTCTGCTCTTTAAATACAAGGCATTTACTTCCCTTTGTGAATTAATGAACTTGTGTATTAATTCCACTATTTTAAGGCAAAGTTCTTGATAATGTCGGAGGCACTCACAGATGCATCTCCAAAACTGCTTGTCCTTGCGAATACAGTGGAACGATTTATCAGGCTGGAGAGATCAGAAACACTTCGTGTCAGTCATGGTATGGTTTGCCGATCATTTGCCTTCTGCCACCAGGAACTTTCTGTTTTACTTTGTGGAAATGCTGTCATTTTGTTGTTGATTCTTCTTCTCTTCACAGCATTTGCGAAAGAGGGAAATGGTCATGCTCGTATCGCAGCTGTCCCGGGAGATGTACAATTGAAGAAGCAACTTACTTCACAACATTCGACAACACCTATTACACTATGATCGGCGATTGTTCATATTACGCTGTTTTTGTACGTGAGGCGTATTAGTTGTTTCAAATGATGAGCAATATCCCACCTGTTTCAGAATTTAGATATTTGTTAAATTCTGTTTATTTAACCTCTTTCTCCTCCCCACCCCCCACCCCCCCCAACAACTAAAACAGACGGATCACTGGAACATCAAGGTAGAAATCCACCAGTGTCAAGCAGCATTTAAACAGCCATGCCTGCAGCGTGTTACCCTAACTACGAATCAGGTGAGAATTTGTAAAGTCATATTTATTTGCGTACATTAGTTCTGTCAATATGTTCACTAAAATGAAACATGCCCGCGTCTTTTTTTGTTTTGTAGACCAACATTGTGTTCAGCAATGAAGGCAATGTATATTTTGGTGAAAATAAAGTTGCAATTCCTCTGAGAACAGGTAAACAAATGTTCTGCTGTGGGTTTTGAGAGATGACGAAATAAATTGGCTGAACCAAGCTAAATCTGTACCTTTTCTCTTTAAACAGCTGAAATAACAGTGTTTCAGCAGTCCTCGATGTTCACTCAAGTGGCAACAACATTTGGACTGAAAATGCAAGTGCAGATACTTCCGGTCATGCAGCTTTACATCTCGCTGCCTGAGGGTGCAAAAGGAAGCACAAAAGGTATGGCTAAGAAAGAGGTACATTTATGCACAACTGACTCAGCCTACAGCACTGTATTCAAAGACAATTGCCTTAGGTTTGAAATGGCTCCGTTTGGTCAGCATCATGGTACTGTGAGCAGTTTTGGCCTCCTTATTTAAGGAAAGATATTGGCTGTAATTCTCCAGCCAATTCTCCCACCTGCGGTGTGAGGTGTCTTCAATGAGAAATCCGATTGTCAAGCGGCGGTGAGAAGAGAGAATCCCGCACCAGTGATTGGCATGCCATCGAGAAACATGCACCTGGGGGACCGGAGAATCCAGCTCTTTGTTTCATTGGAGGTGGTTCAGAGAAGGTTCACGAGTATAAAAACTCAGGAGGCCTGAGTAGGCGAATGACAGTTTGTTTTAAGCCAAATGAAAAGGACACAACACGGCATGCAGCACAAAGGTCCTAACCCCGCGGGATGACAGATCACGTCGGTCCCAATCCAGGCCGGCTTTAGAATAGTATTGAACCTGGGTCTCTGGCACTGTGAGGCAGCAGTGTTAACCACTGTGCCGCTTTTATGAGGTGATTTCTACAAGTCCCAGCTAATGGGCCTCCACCCATTAGCAGGGAGCTTGTATTGCACAAGGCACATGGGAAGGTCAATCCGGCCGTTATTATATTATATTCTAACTTGGATAATGGAGGGATTGTCTTATGGGCAAAGGTTTATCAGACTGTGACTCTACTCATTGTAATTTAGAAGAATGCAAAGTTATCGTATTAAAACATATAGGATTCTTAAGGGCTCGGCAGGGTAAATACTGAAAGAATGCTTCCCCTCATGGGGAAGTCTCAGACCAGAGGGCGTAGTCTCAGAATAAAGGGGTGCCAATTTAAAACTGAGATGAGGAGGAATTTCTTCTCTCCTGGTTGTGAGTGTTTGGAATTCCTTGCCACAGTGAGGGGGCAGAGCCCTTATGTACATTTAACGTTGAGATAGATAGATTTTTGATCAGTAAGGGAATCAAGGGTTATAAGGAAAGGGCAGGAAGGTGGACGTGAGGAACGTCTGGTCAGCCATTATCCTATTGAATTGCGGAAGAGGCTTGAGGGGATGAATAGCCGACTCCTGTTCCTATTTCTTATTGTCTTGTGGCCTCTGTCAATGCTTTGAATAAAGGCAACACTCTGCTTCACATAAATAATAGGTTGAGAGCAAAGCGCAAGCAGATACCGCAAGGCCATCCCACCCCCACCCCTCATCTCCAGTTTCAACCTCACAAGGTCCATGGTAGTGAAAGGAAGGGTCCCAAGTATTCCAAACAGTCCATTCAAGAGCAAGCCATCAGAATCTAGAAATTTACCCACCATTAGAAAATTAAGATACTCTATAAGCGGTGGGCAGGAAATAAGGTTTCTTAATCAACAGGTGGAAGCATGTGTAAGATATTCCCCTCACCTCCTTTATTTACACCACAAGTCATAATACTCCCATTCAAGAACCTTGCTGTGCCTTTTCTCTCTCTCCACTCTTGCGTCTGTGCTTTTAGCAAATTGGTGAGGTTGCAGTTTTCTGCCCCATTTCTTCTCCCATTTACTTTTCAAATCTGATGTATATTTGGGGATGGGATGGGTCAGAAATCAGATGCAATGTGGAGGTGGTCGGACATCAACAGAGTGTGGAAAGTGTTGGACAAGATGGGGGTTGTCGAGGGGGTCGGACATTGGGGGTGGGTGAGCCGGGTCGTGGGGTTGGTCCAACCAAATAATGGAGATGAGTGCCGGGAGTGTTGGTAATCTGATTGGGGGCTGGCGGGGATCAGGGCACTCCAGCCCTTCACCTAACCCGATTGGGGAATGGAAGTCGAGCCCGCTAGTGGGGAGAGTTTCGGGAATCCCCTGGGGTGTCAGGAGTGTGGTGGGGGGGGGGGGGCAGTCCCGTTTTTTACAATACGTACCCAGATGTTAGAAGAGGTTTCAATCTTCTAACTGTTTCAGAGTTACTGTTGGTGTAACACAACTGGAAACTTCTGAGGTTAACGATTCAAATCACACTGTTGGATGGTTCACAGCGCAGTGCAATTGCCAGAGGAAGTTAAGCACTTCTGGGTAGTTGTGGTCTCGATGCCTACCTGGGAAGTTCTGAGTGGGATCCCCCAGTGTATCTTTGGGGTTTCCCCAAAATCCGAAGCTGGAGAGCCTGGAATTGACCCCCCCCCCCCCCCCCCCCACCCCGTAACTATCAATAATATTACTCCACAAGGCAGCATGTCATCATTTCCTTATCTCCCAATTAAATATATTGTTCAAAGCATTAAGAGATGATGTGAGGTAACTATTCTCTTGTGATGATGTGTATTACTTCTTTCCCCAGGTTTATGCGGCACCTTCAATGATGATGCAGATGATGATTTCCTATCAGCACAGGGCATTGTGGAGAGTACACCCAGCACCTTTGCTAATTCTTGGAAGACTGATGACAGCTGTTCTGAACCAAAAATACCTTCTCCTTGTGTCAGTTCAGAAAATGGTAATGGTCCATTATAATGTTCATCCTGACTAAAAGAGTAATAGATTTATTTTGTATTTTTTTTAACTTAAGCCTGAGAAGTTTTAAATCATTACATGAGATGATGGGATGATTCAGAAAACTGCCCTTTAACTCTGCCATTGGAACTTCAACCTGGTGCAGCAAAACAGCAGGAAAGGACGCGATCTATCAGCTGTGTTGCGCCCCAAAGGCAAAATGGCTGGAAGGTGTTGGGAGATCCCTCTCCTGGGATCTCCCTGGCTCTCCCCACCTCCCGAGATCAAACGTGATCTCACGAGACGTCGCAAGCTGAATCCCGCCTTGTGGGCAGGATCACTATTTCACAAATCTGCTTATTAGAGTGAGTCAGCTAAGTCTCACTCTAATATACATTCCCGTGATCTACCTGAGGCACGGGATCTAACCCCCTCGCCTCAGAGATCTCGGGCAAGCACTGTCCAGTTCTGGGACGTCATTCTCCGACCCCCCGCCGGGTTGGAGAATCGCCGGGGGCTGCCGTGAATCCCGCCCCCACTGGTTGCCGAAGTCTCCGGCACCGGATATTCGGCAGGGGCAGGAATCGGGCCGCGCCAGTTGGCGGGCCCCCCCGCTCGATTCTCCGGCCTGGATGGGCCGAAGTCCTGCCGATAAATTGCCTGTCCCGCCGGCGTGGATTAAACCACCTTTTGAACGGCGGGACAAGGCGGCGTGGGCGGGTTCCAGGGTCCTGGGGGGGGCGCGGGGCGATCTGGCCCCGGGGGGGTGCCCCCACGGTGGCCTGGCCCGTGATCGGGTCCCACCGATCCGCGGGCGGGCCTGTGCCGTGGGGGCACTCTTTCCCTTCCGCCTCCGCCACGGTCTCCACCATGGCGGAGGCGGAAGAGACTCCCTCCACTGCGCATGCGGGAGAAACTGTCAGCGGCCGCTGACGCTCCCGCGCATGCGCCGCCCCGAGATGTCATTTCCGCGCCAGCTGGCGGGGCAACAAAGGCCGTTTCCGCCAGCTGGCGGGGCGGAAATTCCTCCGGTGTTGGCCTAGCCCCTCAATGTTGGGGCTCGGCCCCCAAAGATGCGCGATGCCCGTCTGATTGGCGCCGTTTTGGGCGCCAGTCGGCGGACATCGCGCCGTTTCGGGAGAATTTCGCCCCTGGTCTCCACAAACGGGGACCAGATGGAATGGCACTTGTGGGGGTCTCTCTGGGGATCGGAGGCCCTCAGGTATTTGACCTTTGGCCATGGTGGCAGCCTGACACTGCTGTTTCCACCCGGGATTCCTGGCACTGCCAGGGTTCCCATGTGGCACTGCCAGGTGGCAAGGGTCGTGACAGGTTGGCAGTGCCAAAGGGCCAGGCTAGTTTTCTTTCCACGCTGGGGACTGGGTCTGGCAGTGCCCTGCACAGGTGTGGTGGGTGCGGGTTCGGTGGTTGTGACGGAGGGGTCGAGAGATCTTCTCCTGCACTGAGGAGTTCCGGCGAGAGGACGTCCTCAGTGCAGGAAACGGTATTAAGTGCGGCCTCAGCAGAGATTTCCACGCTGAAGCCTCAAATATAACCAGAGTACCCGCTAGATAGCATGGTTTCTCAGCGCTGCGAGTGCCGGGAAACACTCAGCTAAACGCACTCGTTATGGAAATCTGTTCCCATTCAACAAGATGGTGCCCAAAAAACCTTCTCTCGGCAGACGACGAGTCTTGAATTTTGAGTCACTAAATGCAGTACCTGCAAGAAACACATTCACAGGGCTGGATTCTTCCACCCCGCCCATCGCAAGAACGCCATTGCCAAGACGTGGACAATGGAGAAGTCCATTGATCTGGGACGGGATTCTCCGGTCGCCGGGAGGACGCAGCCGGACAATCCCACCCACAGTTTCAAACTGCTGACACTTCCTCATTTAGTTACCAAAGATCAGCAGTTTCACATGTAGAGGATGGTTAATTTGAAAAATGGAAATATTCAAACTTGGCCCTGTATTGGGCGCACTTTTAAGGCACCACATTTTAAGCGTATGTGTTTCAATATTGCAAGTGTCAAGTCTAATTTTAGCTAATAAATTTATTTCTGCATTTGGTAGATTTGAAAGATGACAGGCGGGGTTTTCTGGTCGCGTCAGCCCCGAGACCACAAATTTCCACCGAGGTCAACGGTCCGCCAAATATTCCGTCCCGCCTACAAGGATTCCCATGGTGGGCGGGACCGGATAATTTACACCCACGTTGGCTACCTTACCTACCTAACGATCAATTCCGCACACTCATTTAAAACATGTATTTCTTAGCTCAGCAATTGTACAATTAATTCTATGTCACTGTCAAATGATAATCTCCGCAACCTTTCTCCTCAATAACTAGAAATCTTCTGAGGACCAGCTCTTTATATGAATAAACAATCCAAATGTCTTTAAATATGTGAATGAGTAAGAAGGTTTCTTTCACATTTTAATGTTTGGACTTAACCGTTAAAAAAATCATCACACTTTGAAATTATATTACAGAAAACTATGCCAAACAACACTGCTTCCATTTAAAAGATCCAAAAAGTGCTTTCTCCATTTGCCATTCTACAGTGGATTACATGAAATACTATCACGTAAGGATTCCATGTAATTTTTAAAAAATTGTAAATTGTTCTGGCTAAGTGATAACAGTCTCGCCTCTGAGTCATAAGTTTGTGAGTCCAAGTCCTACTTAAGAGACTGGAGCATATAATTCAGACTGCTACTTCAGTACTGAGGGAGTGTTGTATTTTCGGAAGCCCTGTTCGTCCTTTGAGATCTTAAACTAAGACCTCATTGGCCCTCTCAGGTAGACATTTCAAAGAAGAACACGGAGTCCCTATTGATCCTGGCCAACGGCAGTTACCAACATCACTAAACCAGATGGCCTGTCATTTGTAGTACTGCTTGTAGCATCCCGCTGTGTGCAGATTTTACTGCATTACAACAGTGACTACACGTCACAAGCACTTAGTTGGCTGCTTTCCCACATCCCAAGATTGTAAAAGATGCTTTGTAAGTTTTCCAAGTCTTTATAAATCAAAATGATACAGTGTGCCTCCACAGTTATGATAATTAATGGAAAATCGATCAGATGGATACAGGGCAACAATGGCATTGTGATAATGCCACCTCAAACTAGTAATCCAGAGGCCCAGGCTAATGTCTGTAGAGCAGACTTCAGATCCACCCCTGCAGTTGGTGGAATTTGAATTCAGTTCATAAAAACTTGGAACATAAAGTCAGTAATGGTGATTGTTGCAAAAACACATCTGGTTCACTAATGCCCTTTTAGGGAAGGAAATCTGCCAACCTTACCTGGTCTGGCCTACATGTGATGCCAGACCCATAGCAACGTGGTTGACTGTTAACTGCTCTCTCAAATGGTCAAGCAAACCACTGAATTCAAGGGCAATAAATGATGGACAAGAAAAGGATAATGAATAGGGGCTTATGACGAAATAATTCATCCGAAACCTACAAAACTGTATTTTCTCAGTTTCTCTGAAACTTAGCTTAAATAAGTATGCATTGTGGGTATAAATTAATAATAGAATTGAATGACACACTACATTTTGAATGGTGGTGAATATTTTCAACTATGAACTTTATTTACTTATTTAGATGTGCGTAGCTGCTACCTGCGCCTGTGAGAACATCAATGACTGTCTGTGTGCTGGACTGGGAGCGTATGTTCACGAGTGTGCTGCTCATGGTGTCCTCGTGAGAAACTGGACAAAAGACATTTGCAGTAAATTATGATTTTGTTTATGTCTTTAGTAAAATAAAATGATAAAATCAAGAATAGTGGGGGGAATTTGGCTTGACAGGAATTCAGAACGAGCAGAATTGCTTTTGTTGTTCATTATATAATACACCTGTAGCCAATAGAACTAAATATTCTCTGGAATTTATAATGAACAATTAATGTGATGCTGACAATCTAGCCACCTAAGACTTTTATAGCTTCCAATGAAATCACCTTTCATTCCAACTCCAGAGAATTATAGAATTAATCAATCTCGCCACAAATGCAAAGGTTTTTTAATTGTCTGTTTCAGCTACAGGCTAACTTTTTGTGACTCACATCCAATGACTTCCAAATCCCTCTGAATACCATCATTTTTATTCTCTCATTTTTCAAGAAAAAATTCTACTTATTCAGTAGCAATCTGGAGAAGTTTCACTCCCCACCATATAATCCATCTGTCATCTTATTGTCCGATCAGTTAACCTGTTGTACCCTCCTCATAGCTTACTGTTCCACCTAGCCTT
This sequence comes from Scyliorhinus torazame, assembly GCF_047496885.1. Classification (NCBI taxonomy): domain Eukaryota; kingdom Metazoa; phylum Chordata; class Chondrichthyes; order Carcharhiniformes; family Scyliorhinidae; genus Scyliorhinus; species Scyliorhinus torazame. The sequence continues at coordinate 58,035,230 of NC_092719.1, forward strand.
GTATGATCAATAAACTTGGATGCATTACACTCATGTGTCCTCATTTATATTTTCAATGAAGATTGTAAATAGCTGAAACTGATCCTTGCACATTGCAGCCCCAAAATGATTTGTTTGTGTCTACTGTGTTTTCTATCTATTAGACAATCGCCAATCTACGTTTATATATTAACCCAATCCCATGAACCCTTATATCCTAAACGTATGTAACAAGTGTGACATTTTATTGAATGCCTTCTGAACATCCAAATATATCACATCCACTACTATCCCTTATCAATCCTGCTCGTTACACCCCCAAAAATCTCCAATGGCGTTCTCAAACATGATTTCCCTTTCACCAAGCCATGTCAATTCTGCCTAATCATATTTCCAAGTGCCCTGTTACCACATTCTTATAATTAGGTTTTAGCATTTTCTCTGCTTCTGATGTTAGACTTATAGTTCCCTGTTTTCTCCCCCCACCTTTCATGGACAATCGGACAATCCCGAAAAACGTGCTGTTAGGTAATTTGGACATTCTGAATTCTCCCTCTGTGTACCCGAACAGGCGCCGGAATGTGGCCACTTTGCAGTATTACTGTAAGCCTACTTGTGACAATAAAGATCACTATTATTATTATTTCCTATGTTCCAATTCACAGGCTCCATTCTAGAATCTAGGGAATTCCGGAAAATGCCAATCCAACCACTGTCTCTGCAGCCACCTCTTTTAAAACTCTAGGATATGATTCAGGGAAGATGTCAGCCAATATTTTTACAGTGCCTTCTCTTTATTAAAAATAATTACTTTAACTCCTTCACTCTCATTGAGAACCTTGGTTCCCAACAAATTATGTTCTTTGTATTCTCTTTTGTGAAGACAGACAAAGAAAAGTTGTTTCATATAGGGGCTGGTTTAGCACAGGGCTAAAGAGCTGGCTTTTAAAGCAAACCAAGGCAGACCAGCAGCACGGTTCAATTCCCATACCAGCCTCCCCGAACAGGCACCGGTATGTGGCGACTAGGGGCTTTTCACAGTAACTTCATTTGAAGCCTACGTGTGACAATAAGTGATTTTCATTTCATGTCTCCACCATTTCCTTATTCCCATCCTCATTTTAATATCATTTTTATCTGGCTCTAAAAGACCAAGGTTTACTTTCACTAATTGCCTCCTTTGAACTAATGAAAGTAATACTTTTCTATCTAGAAACATCATGTGCCAACACTCAGGCCTTTGAGAATGACATGAGAGCCTGTAACCGCACTTGTCGATCACTGTCCGAGTACGATTACACCTGCATGGTTAAGGATGTGCCAGTTTATGGCTGTGGCTGTCCTGAGGGCAAGTACATGGACAACACTGGTGCTTGTATTGATGAGTCAGACTGCTCGTGTTATGTTGGTGAACTGGTAATCAAAAAAGGACAGAGCATTAATCTGAATGGTCGAACATGGTAAGTGTATTTGTCCATATTCTGAAAACATTGAGGAAGTAATTAATTAAATATATATAAAAATATAACATCTTTTTTTCATTCAGCAATTGTGAAAATGGGCAACTTTCTTGTCCTGTAGTTCCTACCACCATCAGTCCAGGTGAGCTACTGTATCTATATTTCTTCCAGTGTCATCAGTCAGAATTGTCATAAATGTTTAATCAAAATTTGTTTTTAACAAACATTGGGGTTTTCTTTCTTAGGATGTTCGAATGGGAAAATTTATAATGATTGCACCAATGTGATCTTAAGTAAAAAGAGCAATGCAAAGACATGCAGAAGTCGAAGTTTGCCAATTGTGAGTGTATTCATTGATTTGTCATTTTGCGGGTTTTAACCTGTAACAAAGGGAACTGAATGATGACTGAATGGTTTGTTTTATATCACTAACAGTCTAACTCTACACTTATTCTGCACCAATGAGAGGCGATTTGATGCGCATTGACATGAAAATGGTGATGAACTTAGGAACTCCGAGCATTTGAGGGCATCTCAGGAAATAGTCTCACATAGTTTGAGTTTTTCAGCGGGTGTGAAAATAATCTTAGCAAGTTCACTTTACGGCCATGGAAACATCTTAAACTTGATTATCAATATGTGTGGAGAACTGACTCTCAGGGCAGTATGGTAGCATAGTGGCTAGCACAGTTGTTTCACAGCTCCAGGGTCCCAGCTTGGGTCACTGTCTGTGCGGAGTCTGCACGTTCTCCCCGTGGGTTTCCTCCGAGTGCTCCGGTTTCCTCCCACAGTCCAAAGATGTACAGGTTAGGTGGATTGGAAATGCTAAATTGCCTTTAGTGTTCAAAAAGATTGGGTGGGGTTACTGGGTTACGGGGATAGGGTGGAGGTGTGGGCTTGGGTAGGATGCTCTTTCCAAGGGCTGGTGCAGACTCGATGGGCTAAATGGCCTCCTTCTGCACTGTAAATTCTATGATTCTATGATCTACGTTCTCCTAAAGATCAGGAGGTACAGCTTCTCTTAGTCTGGACAAAAGCAACCAGTCTCTGATGGTTATACAATGTGCCCTGCAGTATCTGCAATATAACATCATAAATATACAAATCTATTTTAATATGTAACTAACCATTCCTAATTTTTGCCTCTACCTATAAATTTGAACATGTGCAGACAAACCAAATTAACTTCAATGCAGGATATAGATTATGGGCTGGATTCTTCCGCCCCAAGAACGCCACGGGCGAGATGCGGACAATGGAGAAGCCCTTTGACCTCGGGTGGGATTCAGAGAATCCCGCCCACTATGTCATTTTCATTTTGCTGAATAATGTCATGTAATATTTGGCTTAGGAATAATAGTTGTGTAAAATTAACAATTATGATGCAATGCAAATCCATGTTGTTTGTTTCTCGGTGGATGTAACACATTAAACTGGGAAACAAAATGATTTGAGTTTTCTTTGTTAAAAGTTAAAGGGCCCCTGCGTCCCTGCCTGTATCTGTCCTGGTATTCTTGTGGAAGATGAGAATGGAAGATGTGTTGCTCCTGAGCAGTGCCCTTGTTTATTTGGAGGAGAAAGTCATGCTGCAGGGAAAACAATCCACAGAGACTGCAATAAATGGTGAGATTAAGTGACGGAAAAGAAGAGAAATTATACTTCTCTTCTCGGATTTTGGACCATTATGAATGTTGGTGCGGCAGTACTGTCACTGGACTAGTAATTCAGAGACCCAGGGTGATGCTCTGGGGACCAAGGTTCAAATCACACCACGGCAAATGGTGAAATTTGAATTCAATAAAACAAAAATCTGAAATTGAGGCTGGAATTCTCCGGCTATTGGAATTCTCTGTTCGTGCCAGCAGCGCACACCCGCCTGTGGTTTCCTGGCGGTATGGGGTGGTTTCAATGGGAAATCCCATTGATAAGCGGCGGGTACAGAGAATCGCACCGCTAACGAAAAGCGCTACCGAGAAACATGTGGCTGGGAGATGGGAGAATCCCATCCTAAAAGTCTACTAACGACCGTCCCATCTGGCTTACTAATGCTCTTTAGGGAAGGAAAATCTGCCTTCCTTATTTGGTCTGGCCTACAAGTGCCTCCAGATCCCTCTGAAATGGCCTGGCAAGCCACTCCATTGAAGGGTAATTAAGGATGAGCAATAAATGCTGACCCAGTCAGCGATGCCCACATCCCACAAATTCTTTTTTAAAAACCTGTTATTCTAAGGAATACTCGCATTCCTATACTCCATTCAGATGGCTGAAGTGCCAATGGCAACAATTTAATAGATTTGATTGTGGTTTGCCAATCTTCTTTTGATATCAATGAATGGTTAAAATAATTTTAAAAAGCTAGGGAAGCTGAAATGTAACTATGGAGAAACAACTTGAAGTGTGATCATGGTCATGGAGAAAATAAGGTGAGGTAGTATATATATTTGAGCATAAATTTTAAAGAAACCAAAATACAAACTTGAAGAGCAGAATCAAGTGCCTTTACTTGAGAGTAGATAAAGCCCTTCTCACGGGCAAGTAAGGACGAGCAACAAAGATTGGCCTTGCCAGTGACATTCAGATCCCGTGACAGAATGAAAAAAAAAGAAGAGATGATAGCAAAGGGATTGGGGAAACATGGCTTACTCCAGGATTAAATATGGAGAGGTACAATCTACAAAAGAAAACTAGTGATGGTAGAGGGAGGGGTAGCTTTACATTCTCCAGATTATTTGTATAACAAGACAAGCAAATTTATACAATAGTCTTATGAACCTGTTATGTAGGGATGTTTGAAATTAGAAAATTGGAGAGTCAATGAAGCAAATTCTTGTTTAAAGCGTTTAGTGCTATTAGAATGATAAGGAAGCTCCATTATATTTATTGAATGTAATAGATCTAGAGGCAGTTGCACTATATTTTATAATTCATCTCATTAACACCAGAGTGCACACACAAGCAGTTGTAACAATTGGGTCAGATCTTAATTGAATCAAGGTGTCAATGTGAGTTCCCATCTGCAACGATCTGCTCACATATAATAAAACATATTTTTCCCTCTGATCATTCCATTTGATGCATATTAACAACACATGTCAATGGAGCAGCACGGCGGCACAGTGGTTAGCACAGTTGCTTCACAGCTCCAGGGTCCCAGGTTCGATTCCAGGCTTGGGTCATTGTCTATGCGGAGTCTGCACATTCTCCCCATGTCTATGTGGGTTTTCTCCAGATGCTCCAGTTTCCTTCCACAGTCCAAAGATGTGCAGTTAGGTGGATTGGCCATGCTAAATTGCCCTTAGGTTAGGTGGGGTTACTGGGAAAAGTAGTGGTGTGGGCTTAAGTAGGGTGCTCTTTGCAAGAGCCACTGCAGACTCGATGGGCCGAATGGCCTCCTTCTGCATTGGAAATTCTATTCTATGAAACAAAGATGCAAGCAGGTACATCAACTAATTGTCGTGAATCCATGATACACAGTGCAACGAATTGAAGCACACAGCTGAAATACTTTGGGGGGGATTCTCCATTAGCCAACGCCAAATCAGGGTGTGCAATCGGGTGGTGAATAGCTCCCAACGCTGAAATTGCAGCAGGCGCTTGTTTGACGCTGAATCACGATGCTCCGCCTCTACGAAAATGGCAGCAATGCAACTCATGCCATGCGTAGTTGCAACACCGTTCACATATCTCCGCCTCCAATGGGTCGAGTTCCCGACGGCATGGTCCACGTATGCACACACAGATGATGAAACTGGCATGGTGGCTGCTAAGAAAGAAAGAGGGCGTACGGACAGTGTCCAGCACTGCCATACTTTGCCAATAGCCTTGCCGCTGGCCAGAGGGCCTCTGCCAGGGCTGGGTGGAGTAATGGGGGAGTGGCCAGGAGGTGGGCTGTGGGGTCAGGGTGGACAGGTACGCAACACCATTACTGCAGCCGGCAAGGCAGTCATGCGGCTGAGCATGCCGCTGACAGCCTGCTTTAAACCTGGTGCCCTGGGTCGTATAGGTGAACCGCCTGGGGCACCCCACTGGGTGCCCTCTGGCCCCAACCAACCCATCAGCTGTGTGGGTGCTCCAGCACAACCTGCCACATCTTTTCGGCCCCGATCAGTGTGTGTGTGAGGGGTGTATTGTTTAAGCTCGGCTGCAGCTTGTTAGCCTTGCGAGTGTCTATCACGGACCCGGCGATTCCTGCACCGTTTTTTGTGGGTTTCTTGTAGCTGATTTTATATCACAGTTGAAGCTTAAGCAGCACCTTTATCAGAAAACTATTGAATATGAAAATAATTTAACTTGCAAGTAGAGTTTAAAATGATGTCGCTCATGAATAACGTAGCCTTGCCTCACTTTACAACAACCACCACAGCTTGTATTTACATGGCACCTTTAACATCGCAAGATGCTTCACGAGCGAGTTATTCAACAAAATGTGCCCTCTGTATCCACGGTCTGAATGGCATTATAGAACAATATTGCTTTCTCTGTTATATTGCAGCACTTGCAGAGCAGGAAAATGGCATTGCACCACCAACCCATGTCCCAAGACCTGTCAGGTTCATGGAGATGGTCAATATGTAACCTTCGATGGAAAGAGATTCATGTTTGATGGCAACTGTGAATATACTTTTGCTGAGGTAACTGAACAAGAATGAATGGGGACCTAAATTGATGTTCTTGGTGTTAGCTATGCCCATTAAAGCTGTATTTACATATTCTAAAATATCTTGCACAGGATTTGCCTATAGACTCCCATGTCTCACAAACTCTAATAAATTGTAGATGCACGCAGATACCCCTTAGCTTCAAATCCTAGTGCCAACAGAATTATTCCTTTTTATTTCTTTAAATGATTCCATTTCTTGGTTGTATTTTCTCATCCTTCACATGACGCAGAATGGTTGCCCTCTTTTGCTTTTTTGCATTTGAGGTGTCGGAGAAGAGATTGAACTGAAAAGGAAATTAGCAAGATATCCCATTTATTTGTGCCAGCTCTTTGCCAGAACAATCAAAACTAAATGACAGTTATGTAGCATGGAATGGAATGAACTTGGATTGTGATAAAAGAGGTCTTTATTTGAGTTTAATTGCTCCTATATTTTCCCTAAAACATTAATCCCGCCCTTCACTCTTTCCTTCATTATCATCCATTTCCCTTCCTAATATCGTCATCCATTTAATTACTCTCACGTTGCCATTGATTTTCCTTAACATCTCCCCTTCATTTCTATTGTTTCCCTTCTCCTCATTGCAGTCCGCTGCTCACGCTTTCACTGCCATCCATTCCATCCTCTCCTCCCCATCCACTTCCTCCTTCCATCCTCTTTGCCAGCTGATATGCTCACGTCCTTTCATTGTATTCTACCCTCCCCCCTCCAATCTTCTTCCATTACCACGTTATGTATTCTTTCTCATCTGTTTTACCCTGACCAATTCTATTTTGGTAGCGGGTCTAATTCCCCTTCCTCGTTCAGCGATTCCAGTGACTGGAATTACGATCTGTCTTGATGATAGCTGCAAATTCCTGTTTCCAAAAGAGCTAGGTAACCAGACTATTAGGGCAGGTAGCATTACGAAGAGGAGGAGGACCTTATACATACTGCAGGCCCCCACTCCTCCTCTTCTTCATCAGTAAATGTAACCACGGAAACCATCAACTCATCTCAAAACCATTCTGTCTCAAGCTGTGGGGAACGAATAGTGTCAGGCAACAGTACCTTTATCAGCCTTCAGTACCGATTCCAAATGATGCGCTCGGTTTTGACTGCCTCCCATTTGTGAAACATTAACAAGCTGACAAAAAAATGGAAAAAAAGTAACCGTTAACATCAAAAGCTGAAGGTTTGCTTGCACGGTGCCTGCTAGAGGGATGAAAGCATTTATTGTTCTGCCATTTCTTAGATTTTTACTTTTATTTTTCTCTTTAGGATCATTGCAATGAAGGAAATGGGACATTCCAAATATTATCAGAAAGTGTTCCGTGTTGCGAAAATGGTGTGACGTGCTCTAGGAATATCAAAATCTTACTTGCGGTCAGTATTTTTAAAAATATTGATTTTTGAACCACTGACACTGCCACATACAAAACCTACATATCCATAGAGTGTGGGTAGCAGATCTACCTGTAGGTCCATTCAGTAAAAAAGCTTTTCAGTTGGCTTAAATGTTAGAGAAGCAGAAGAACAACTTGCCTCACCTGGTCACTCACTATTATTTTTCATGCCCACTCACTTAGCTTGTCTAAATTCCCTTCATGTCTCTTTGCATCCTCCTCACAATTCACCCCCACCTAATTTTGTGTCATCAGCAAGCTTAGAAATATGACATTAGGTACCCACATCCAAATCATTGTCAAGAAATAGCTGGGGCTTAAGCACTGATTGATCCTTGTGGTACTCCACTAGTCACAGCCTGCCAAATTAAGAATGACCAGTTTATTTCTACCCTCAGGTTTCTGTCCTTTAACCACTGCTTAATCCGTGTCACTATATTGCTCCCCAATTCCGCTCAATCTAATTTTGTTTATTAACCTCTTGTGTGGGACATTATCAAAATCCTTCTTAAAATCCAAATACACCACATCCACTGGTTCTCCCTTATCCATTCTGCCAGATAGATCCTCATGCTATAGAGGTTCAAGGACAGTTCTCCCTACTTGGCCACAATTTCTCCATCTCTCTGTTGTCAACTTGTTGCATGGTCTGGACTTTGAAATTAGGTAAAATTGCAACATGTCAATGTACTTTTTTGAAATCAGATTAATTTAGTCCGAATGCACTTTTAAAAATAGCTTTATAGAGATGAAAGACATCACTGAGGATAAGAAGAGACGAAATGGCAGGGGAAAAAGCTGAAAATAAATAGAAAGGTTACAGAATGAATTCGACACTGAGATGGAGAGAAATGTATCATTGCAGGGGAAGGCAGTTTTTATATATGTTTCAATAAACATTATCGCAGCAGATGAGCCAGCATTATATTTTTAAAATGCCTGTTTGCAATGCCGAACTGAAATCATGCTACAAACATGACTAGAACACTGTTTCATTTTAGGGTAAGGAATTCATTCTGAAGGATGGCAGAGTGGTTCGAGCTGATAAATCTCGTCAAACACAGTGCACAGATAATTCCTATTCACTTCACACTGTTGGCCTCTATCTAATCCTTACATTTTCCAATGGGATCACTGTGATATGGGACAAACGCACAAGAGTGTCAATCACACTGGATCCAAGATGGAAGGTAGGTGTGATTTGAAGAACAGATATTGATGTTTGTATTATTTGACTAAAGTAGGTAGCAACTAGTAAATATGAATTAACCATATTTGGAAGTAAGAATTTAATAACTTGGAGAAATAAATGTATGTTGCATTCCACATTATTATGTAGAATCATAAATGATTTAATACCTTTGCTAAAGTAATAGACATAAACATTTCATTAGAAAGTTGACAAGGTTCCATATATTAATATGAAGGTGAAAATCTGCTGGGTGCGTGCATGTGTTATCGTGCAGTTAACTGTTCAATTTACTTTTATTTTTTTATAAATGTTTTTTATTGTTTTTTAAAAAAAAGTATATTTACCGTTATGTACACAGAATAAGAAATATAGAAGAGAAGGGCACACCCAAACATACCCAAATAAAAGTAATAATAAAAAATAAAATAAAATAGAATAACTGGTAGGGTATTGTGCACCAGCTCAACAGCAGCAACTCTGTACAACTGGCAAAATTATTTACAACACATAAGTAGGCAACTGTTTGTGGGGAGGAGGGAGGGTACTTTTATCTTATATTGGCTTGCTGTGTAATATATTGAAAATAGTTGCAAGAATCCCCCACTATCAACATCCTGACCAGAAACTAGCCATATAAATAGTGTGGCTACAACAGCCCTGGGGGGTGGGGGGCGTGGGGGGCAGACTTGAGCAGGCCCGCCATGTCAACCCCTGGACCGTGTGTTCCCGTAAGAGGGCCAACCCTAGCCCCTGCCACACTGACCACCCATTACTCCCACTGACTGCGGAGGCTTCTGGCAGTGCGGCTGAAGGCTATTGCTAATAGAGAATTGGCAACCATGGTTCAGTGAGCACTTCACACATCCAAAGTGGATCCCCATGTGTGGGTGTGCCATGTAGCATGTGGGGCTCATTGCCTAACATGCCAATCATACCTTGATGCATGGACACTGCCTGAACACTGCGGGAGGCAGCACCACAGATGCAACGGCCAACCTTCGACTACCCAGGGGATGGGCCCCAGCCCAAGCACTTGTCCGCGGCCAGATGTGTGTGGCAGGATGTATTGGTGGGGGCAGGGGGTCATGTCTGGAGGATGAGGCATGGGATTGGTTGTGGGCTCGCATTGCGGAACAAAGAGCCAGAGGAGTCATACTGATTGTGTTGAGGGTATTTTAATATTCTTCGTACAAGTGTACACCACTGCCCCACTCTCCCAATGGTGCCCCTCCACTATTCCCACCTTCACTCCCTCACCCCCCCAGACTCCCCACAATGCCCCCTCCCCCGACCACCAACGCACACTCCACTCCTTACCCCCCACCTACCCTCACCTCCCCCAATCCCCTTAGTGATCCTCAATGTGCTTTGCCTTCCTTGCTCTACCACTACATCTAGGTGTACCCCCAGGATGCACATCAGAGGTGGAGGCAGCCAGTTGCTTACCCCATCCCGTGGCCTTCGGTGCCCCTGGCGGACATCCTCTGAGGGCTCTGGGGCCAGAGGGCATCGGCCATTTGATGGCGGCACATGCACAACCGTGTCGCACTTCCGGGTGCTGGCTGCGAGATGCCAGAGGGGTGGAACTCGAGGAGCTGGTGGCCACAGTTGCCACTCCATAGGATGGGTCCGGGTTGCCAAACGCCTCCTCCTCCTGTTCGGTTCCCATAGGTGTTGGGTTCATCTTGGGATGAGAGGAGCAGCAGGTTCGAGACCCGGCTGCCCCAGCGTCAACTGGTTCTGTCGGCCCTGGCGGTTCCCCATGGTCTGCACCATCGTGTCGACGCCCTTGGCATTGCTCCTCAGTGACTGGGACATGGTCTGCTGTGACTCGGCAATGCCCAGCTGTGACTGGAACAAGTTCCGCAGGGCTATGGCCATTACCATCTGGGAGCGGGACATGACCCGCAGAACCCTATCACGGTCAACCTATTACTGGGTGAAGACTCCCATCGAGTCGGACAGTCTACCAAGGCCCTCAGCCATGGCTGTCACCGAGTGTGCAATACCTTGGACACCTTCACTCATGTTGCTGTCGTCATGCATCAGGTTCTCCACTGTGGTTGCCACCCGAGCAGTGTTGATCCATAGCCACGCATTGCCGGTGCCATCTCCTGCACCAGTAGCCTCTGGGACTCCTCCAATCGGCTATGGACCTGCTGAGTGTTGCTAACGTCTCCCTCTCGATGTTCCGGCCGCTCACTATCAGCTAGCCCACCCCTGAGGATCGCGAGATGTCTCCAAGCCCTGCCAGTCCACCCCGCCCCTGATCCCATCCATCCTGCATCTGGCTAGGAAACTTGACCAGCTCCCTCTCTCAACTAGTATGTAAAACCCAGGTCCACACAACATTGCAGCTAAGGTCAGAGCAGACACACACATATCCCTTGCTCATTTTGATCTGTCGGACCTGCTCGCGCACCATGGAGACAAATGGCTGCACCGTGCGAACGTCTCCACCTACACAACCAGTTGTCACCCTCCCGGTGGGATAGCACAAGACCCACCCAGTGAGGAGACCCGCAGTAGACCACACTGGGAGGAGCAGGACAGTGTCACCGAGCATTTCGCTGACACTAGTTGTGGCAGCCACTGGTATACCTGTTGGCAGGAATGGGTGGTGAGGAGAGATCTTCCCCACATCAGAGACTGGACACCAGCCACTGATGAGGACAGGGGTGCCGTGCGGACCACATCATCTCAACGGGGCTGGGGAAGACGGGGAGGGGGATGGGAACATGTTGAGGGTGGCGCAGCAGTCCAATTCAGGCTGACCATGTAAACCGGTGGCATTGGATTGTCAAGGGAATCGTCACCTTGCTGATATTCTCTGTCTCTCCCCCTTTCCCTTCCGAGTGTCATAACAGCATCATCAAAGGGTGTTGGCTCTGGGTTTGCAGTATCACTGGGTCTTGTCAATGGGATGGAGGAGGATGATGACGACTCGATATGAGATAATTTCTTCTGCTCCTCATTGTCTGATAAAGTCTGACTCCTATCTTCAAGAAAACATACAACTGTCCGGCTGGATGATCCTGCATGTATGCTGGAGTGAGCTGGGAGGTGCCACAGTCACCTGGAACTGCCGGTCCTGCAGGACCGCTCTCATCTGAACCATGGTTTCTATGCCGACAGCCATGGCCCACTGGTGGGATCATCATTTCCAGAAGTACAACATCTGTCAGGGCGACAGCTGTTCCCTGGAATCTGGCAGCCCTCCAACCGTTTGCTCCCTCGGGATGCCCTGACTCCATCTGATGTGCTGCAGCATGTGTGTAGTGTTCACCAGAGGGTGACCCAGGAGCCAGATCGCTAACATTACCCACCGAGGTGATAGTCTCTGCAATGGTGGATGGTGCAAATGAAAGCAGTGGCAGGATGTCGGTGTCTTCCCCAGAGTGGTGATCGGGGGTGTTCCGAGAGTCTGGAAGGGAGGGCTGTGACCCTGGACAGCTCGGCCTCATCTGATTGTGATCCTACAAGACAAAAGACATGGAGTGAGATCTTGGGAAGGACTTGTCTTTGGGAGAGGGGCAACCCACTTGCTACAGGGACATTTGCATTGCATTGGGCTTTCACGTGTTTTGTACGTGCTGAACACCATTGCAGATACTGCCCTCTCCTCGGATTCCCCTGCGAGTTGCAGGGCCCTTTCCTCATAGGGGTTTGGGACCCAAATATCTGGGGTGCTCTCTCCCATCCTCTGGCGCTCCCAGCGTTTATGAACAGCTTCATCCTTGGGGACACAAAAATGACTTGGCGATATGCTCGGACTTTTGTCATTGACAACTATTTATAATGATTATTGAATCAATTAAATTAACAGGTAATTGTGGTTATGGGGCGGGAGGGGGGGGGGGGGTGTTCGTAGTTGATGGCATGTGGGTGCAAGACTCCTGGCTAAAGAGGACAATACATGTGTTCGGACTTCGTGGAGGGTTGTAAGGGAGATTGAAGCAGTTGGGTTGTTGTTGGCCTCATGGGAATTGGGGACAGATGTGATGAGTGAGTGAATGGGAGTAATGCCAGTGGCACAGAGGTGGTTACTCACCGAGCCGCTCTAAGGAGGTAGTTTATCTTCTGACGGCATTGCTCGCCGGTCCTCCTGGTGAGTCTGACAGCACTGACAGCCGCTACCACCTCATTCTAGGCCTTGTTCAGAATGGCGGGCTTGAATCTCCGCGCCCCACTGGAGAAGAGGGTGCCCCTCCTCTCCTCAATGGCGTCTGGCATCTGGTTAATCTCTGACTTCAGGAACCCTGGAGCAGATCTTTTAGCATAGAACATGGAACATTACAGCACAGTACAGGCCCTTCGGCCCTTGATGCTGTGCCGACCTGTCAAACCACTCTAAAGCCAATCTACACTATTCCCTTATCATCCATATGTCTATCCAATGACCATTTGAATGCCCTTAGTGTTGGCGAGTCCACTACTGTTGCAGGCAGGGCGTTCCACGCCCTTACTACTCTCTGAGTAAAGAACCTACCTCTGACATCTGTCTTATATCTATCTCCCCTCAATTTAAAGCTATGTCCCCTCGTGCTAGACATCACCATCCGAGGAAAAAGGCTCTCACTGTCCACCCTATCCAATCCTCTGATCATCTTGTATGCCTCAATTAAGTCACCTCTTAACCTTCTTCTCTCTAACGAAAACAGCCTCAAGTCCCTTAGCCTTTCCTCATAAGATCTTCCCTCCATACCAGGCAACATTCTGGTAAATCTCCTCTGCACCTTTTCCAATGCTTCCACATCCTTCCTATAATGCGGCGACCAGAATTGCACGCAATACTCCAAATGCGGCCGCACCAGAGTTTTGTATAGCTGCAACATGACCTCATGGCTCCGAAACTCAATCCCTCTGCCAATAAAAGCTAACAGACCATACACCTTCTTAACAACCCTCTCAACCTGGGTGGCAACTTTCAGGGATCTATGTACATGGACACCGAGATCTCTCTGCTCATCCACACTACCAAGAATCTTACCATTAGCCCAGTACTCTGTCTTCCTGTTATTCCTTCCAAAATGAATCACCTCACACTTTTCTGCATTAAGCTCCATTTGCCACCTCTCAGCCCAGAGTTGCAGCTTATCTATGTCCCTCAGTAACTTGTAACATCCTTCCGCACTGTCCACAACTCCACCGACTTTAGTGTCATCTGCAAATTTACTCACCCATCCTTCTACACCCTCCTCCAGGTCATTTATAAAAATTACAAACAGCAGTGGCCCCAAAACAGATCCTTGTGGTACACCACTAGTAACTGGACTCCAGTCTGAACATTCCCCATCAACCACCACCCTTTGTCTTCTTCCAGCTAGCCAATTTCTGATCCAAACTGCTAAATCACCCTGAATCACATGCCTCCATATTTTCTGTAGTAGCCTACCATGGGGAACCTTATCAAACACTTTACTGAAATCCATATACACCACATCAACTGCTTTACCCTCATCCCCTGTTTGGTCACCTTCTCAAAGAAGTCAATAAGGTTTGTGAGGCACGACCTACCCTTCACAAAACCGTGTTGACTATCTCTAATCAAATTATTCCTTTCCAGATGATTATACATCCTATCTCTTATAAACCTTTCCAAGATTTTGCCCACAACAGAAGAAAGGCTCACTGGTCTATAGTTACCGGGGTTGTCTCTACTTCCCTTCTTGAACAAGGGGACAACATTTGCTATCCTCCAGTCTTCTGGCACTATTCCTATAGACAAAGATGACTTAAAGCTAAAGGCTCAGCAATCTCCTCCCTAGCTTCCCAGAGAATCCTAGGATAAATCCAATCCGGTCCAGGGGACTTATCTATTTTCACACTTTCCAGAATTGCTAACACCTCCTCCTTATGAACCTCAAGCCCTTCTAGTCTAGTAGCCTGAATATCCGTATTCTCCTTGACATCATTATCTTTTTCCTGTGTGAATACTGACGAAAAATATTCATTTAGCACCTCTCCTATCTCCTCGGATTCCACGTACAACTTCCTGCTACTGTCCTTGACTGGCCCTACTCTTACCCTAGTCATTCTTTTATTCCTGACATATCTATAGAAAGCTTTAGGGTTATCCTTGATCCTACCTGCCAAAGACTTCTCATGTCCCCTCCTGGCTCTTCTTACCTCTCTCTTTAGGTCCTTCCTAGCTAACTTGTAACTCTCGAGCCCCCGAACTGAACCTTCATGTCTCATCTTTACATAAGCCTCCTTCTTCCTCTGGACAAGTGTTTCGGCTGCTTTAGTAAACCACGGTTCCCTTGCTCGACCACTTCCTCCCTGCCTGACAGGTACATACTTATCAAGGACACGCAGTAGCTGTTCCTTGAACAAGCTCCACATTTCCATTGTGCCCATCCCCTGCAGTTTTTCTCTCCATCCGATGCATCCAAAGTCTTGCCTCATCGCATCATAATTGCCTTTCCCCCAGATATAACTCTTGCCCTGCGGTATATACATATCCCTTTCCATCACTAAAGTAAACGTAATCGAATTGTGGTCACTATCACCAATGTGCTCACCTACCTCCAAATCTAACACCTGTCGTGGTTCATTGCCCAGTACCAAATCCAATATGGCCTCGCCTCTCGTTGGCCTATCTACATACTGTGTCAGGAAACACTCCTGCACACATTGGACAAAAACGGACCCATCTAAAGTACTCGAACTATAGAGTTTCCAGTCAATATTTGGAAAGTTAAAATCCCCCATAACAACTACCCTGTTGCTTTCGCTCCTATCCCGCAGCATCTTTGCAATCCTTTCCCCTACATCTTCGGGACACTTCGGGATAAGGATTGGCTCTAAGGGCTGGGTCGGTCGGGCTGGGGTGCGAAGCGGGGCTGGGCACGTGCCGCGGCTGGACGAGGCGCCGCCCTCCGGGGCGGTGGCGACTCTGGACGCGCGCCGGGCCCTTCCTGTGGATCGCCCCAGCTGCGGTGCTCACCGGCCTCCTCGGCAGGCGAGTGGCCTCGGCCGGCGCCTAGTGGTGTACGGGCCGGAGAGTGGAGCTGAGTCCACAAAGATCAGCCATGATCTCATTGAATGGCAGAGCAGGCTCGAGGGGCCAGATGGCCTACTCCTGTTCCTAGTTCTTATGGTCTTATCTCTGGAACTTTTCGGAGGCCTATAGAAAACCCCTAACAGGGAGACCTCTCCTTTCGTGTTTCTAACCTCAGACCATACTACCTCAGTAGACGAGTCCTCATCAAACGTCCTTTCTGCCACCGTAATACTGTCCTTGAATAACAATGCCACCCCTCCCCCTCTTTTACCACCTTCCCTGAGCTTACTGAAATATCTAAACCCCGGCACCTGCAACAACCATTCCTGTCCCTGCTCTATCCATGTCTCCGAAATGGCCACAACATCGAAGTCCCATGTACCAACCCATGCTGCAAGTTCACCCACCTTATTCCGGATGCTCCTGGCATTGAAGAAGACACACTTTAAACCACCTTCCTGCCTGCTGGCACACTCCTGCAACTTTGAAACCTTACTTATGACCTCACTACTCTCAATCTCCTGTATACTGGAGCTACAATTCAGGTTCCCAAGCCCCTGCTGAACTAGTTTAAACCCTCCCGAAGAGTATTAGCAAATTTCTCCCCCAGGATATTGGTACCCCTCTGGTCCAGGTGCAGACCATCCCGTTTGTAGAGGTCCCACCAACCCCAGAATGAGCCCCAATTATCCAGAAATTTGAAACCCTCCCTCCTGCACCATCCCTGTAGCCACATGTTCAACTCCTCTCTCTCCCTATTCCTCGTCTCGCTAGCACGTGGCACGGGTAACAACCCAGAGATAATAACTCTGTCCTAGATCTAAGTTTCCACCCTAGCTCCCTGAATTCCTGCCTTACATTCTTATCCCTTTTCCTACCTATGTCGTTGGTACCTATGTGGACCACGACTTGGGGCTGCTCCCTCTCCCCCTTAAGGATCCCGAAAACACGATCCGAGACATCACGGACCCTGGCACATGGGAGGCAACACACCAACAGCGAGTCTCTCTCGTTCCCACAGAATCTCCTATCTACCCCCCTAACTATGGAGTCTCCAATGACTAATGCTCTGCTCCTCTCCCCCCCCCCCCCGCCCTTCTGAGCAACAGGGACAGACTCTGTGCCAGATACCTCTATCCCATGGCTTACCCCTGGTAAGCCCCCCCCCCCAACAGTATCCAAAGCAGTATACTTGTTACTAAGGGGAACAACCTTCTTGACTAGAATGAGGGTCTGTGGTGAGGGGAGCACTTAAAAGCTGCTCCATCTTGCCAGGCTCTGAACGAGAACCCTGATCCCAGCGAATCAGATGGCAGCAGGCCTGGGAATCATGCGGGCTGCATGTGTGCTGCGAGCTGGCTCATTTGCATGACCTGAATTTCTCCTGGCTAGTGTTTTGAGCGGGGGGGGGACACAATTCCCACAATCCTACAATGGCGGCTGCACTTAATCTCCAGACTGGAGAACCCAGCCACTGGCCTCCAACTCTAAATTCAATGTGACACTGCTGACACTCCCAGGGAAATGGAAGAGAACTCAACCTCCAATGTTCTCTCTTTGGCCGGGGGGGGGGGGGGGGGGGGGGAAGGGGGGAGGGGGGGGGGGTTGTCAGTCTCCTGACAGAGTTAGAGCCAGAGAGCAGAACTCCCATCTGGAGATTCAGGCCCAAGATTGTTTAATAATGTATGGCTGCATTTTCTATTACAGACCAGAGTTTGTGGTCTGTGTGGAAATTTCAATGATGATGTTGCAGATGATCTAACAACAAAAGGGAATTCTCTGGCGACTAGTGCCGTAAGGTTTGGAAGCAGCTGGAAATCATCGCCATCTTGTTCTGATACGATGAATCAAACATTCCCCTGTGACAGAAACCCATACTGTTTATCATGGGCTCAAAGGAAGTGTGGTATAATCAAGGATGTAGCATTTCAAAAATGCCATAAAAAGGTGATGTAGCCTTTTTTTAAAACAATTAATCTTCAATCAAGCTGCTGTAAAGCCCAAGTTCTAATTTTGGGGTGATATTTTTACCAGGTTGACCCAACTCCATTCTATGATGGTTGTGTCCAAGAAGCTTGTGCCTGTGACTTGGAAGGGAAATATCTGGGATTCTGTACCGCTGTAGCAGTGTATGCAGAAGCTTGTAGCAAAGTCGGTGTTTGTGTTGACTGGAGAACCCCAGACTTGTGTCGTAAGTATTAAGAGCAACTTGTGTAATTGTTATCTATTTATAATGATTATTGAATCAATTAAATTAACAGGTAATTGTGGTTATGTAATGTTCATTACATTATGTTCCAGAACATTCCCAAGGATTCACATTAATATGTGGAGTCACATAGACATTTGTTTTAAGTTGTGCTTCATTTTAGATTAACCTCTCACACATTCCATCCTTCTTAAGGAGAGTATGCTTCAAATAACAATAATAAAATCTTTATTGTCACAAGTCGGCTTACATTAACACAGCAATGAAGTTACTGTGAAAAGCCCCTAGTCGCCACATTCTGGCACCTATTCGGGTACACAGAGGGAGAATTCAGATTGTCCGAATTACCTAACAGCATGTTTTGTGAGAGGAAACCGGAGCACCCAGAAGAAACCCACGCAGACTCCAGAAATAGGAAGATAGAGTAGCTAAACACGTGGCTAAACAGCTGGTGTAGGAGGGAGGGTTTCCGTTATCTGGACCACTGGGAGCTCTTCCGGGGCAGGTGTGACCTATATAACAAGGACGGGTTGCATCTAAACTGGAGAGGCATAAATATCCTGGCCGCGAGGTTTGCTAGTGCCACAAGGGAGGGTTCAAACTAGTATGGCAGGGGGTTGGGCACGGGAGCAGTAGGTCAGAAGGTGAGAGCATTGAGGGAGAACTAGGGAATAGGGCCAGTATGGCTCTGAGGCAGAGCAGACAGGGTGAAGTTGCTGAACACAGCGGGTCTGGTGGCCTGAAGTGCATATGTTTTAAAGCAAGAAATAATACGGGTAAGGCAGATGAACTTAGAGCTTGGATTAGTACTTGGAACTATGATGTTGTTGCCATGACAGAGACCTGGTTGGGGGAAGGGCAGGATTGGCAGCTAAACGTTCCAGGATTTAGATGTTTCAGGCAGGATAGAGGGGGATGTAAAAGGGGTGGTGGAGTTGCACTACTGGTTAAGGAGAATATCACAGCTGTACTACGGGAGGACACCTCAGAGAGCAGTGAGGCTATATGGGTAGAGACCAGGAATAAGAAGGGTGCAGTCACAATGTTGGGGGTTTACTACAGGCCTCCCAACAGCCAGCGGGAGATAGAGGAGCAGATAGGAAGACAGATTTTGGAAAAAAGAGTAGAAACAACAGGGTTGTTGTGATGGGAGACTTCAACTTCCCCAATATTGACTGGGACTCACTTAGTGCCAGGGGCTTAGACGGGGCAGAGTTTGTAAGGAGCATCCAGGAGGGCTTCTTAAAACAATATCTCGACAGTCCAACTAGGGAAGGGGCTGTACTGGACCTGGTATTGGGGAATGAGCCCGGCCAGATGGTAGAAGTTTCAGTAGGGGAGCATTTTGGGAACAGTGACCACAATTCGGTAAGTTTTAAAGTGCCGTTGGACAAGGATAAGAGTGGTCCTAGGGTGAATGTGCTAAATTGGGGGAAGGCAAATTATAACAATATTAGGTGGGAACTGAAGAACCTAGATTGGGGGCGGATGTTTGAGGGTAAATCAACACCTGACATGTGGGAGGCTTTCAAGTGTCAGTTGAAAGGAATTCAGGACCAGCATGTTCCTGTGAGGAAGAAGGATAAATACGGCAATTTTCGGGAACCTTGGATAACGAGAGATATTGTAGGCCTCGTCAAAAAGAAAAAGGAGGCATTTGTCAGGGCTAAAAGGCTGGGAACAGATGAAGCCTTGTGTGGAATATAAGGAAAGTAGGAAGAAACTTAAGCAAGGAGTCAGGAGGGCTAGAAGGGGTCACGAAAAGTCATTGGCAAATAGGGTTAAGGAAAATCCCAAGGCTTTTTACACGTACATAAAAAGCAAGAGGGTAGCCAGGGAAAGGGCTGGCCCACTGAAGGATAGGCAAGGGAATCTATGTATGGAGCCAGAGTAAATGGGCGAGGTACTAAATGAATACTTTGCATCAGTATTCACCAAAGAGAAGGAATTGGTGGATGTTGAGTCTGGAGAAGGGTGTGTAGATAGCCTGGGTCACATTGAGATCCAAAAAGACGAGGTGTTGGGCGTCTTGAAAAATATTAAGGGAGATAAGTCCCCAGGGCCTGATGGGATCTACCCCAGAATACTGAAGGAGGCTAGAGAGGAAATTGCTGAGGCTTTGACAGAAATCTTTGGATCCTCACTGTCTTCAGGTGATGTCCCGGAGGACTGGAGAATAGCCAATGTTGTTCCTCTGTTTAAGAAGTGTAGCAAGGATAATCCAGGGAACTACAGGCCGGTGAGCCTTACGTCAGTGGTAGGGAAATTACTGGAGAGAATTCTTCGAGACAGGATCTACTCCCATTTGGAAGCAAATCAACGTATTAGTGAGAGGCAGCATGGTTTTGTGAAGGGGAAGTCGTGTCTCACTAACTTAATAGAGTTTTTCGAAGAGGTCACAAAGGTGATTGATGCAGGTAGGGCAGTGGATTTTGTCTATATGGACTTCAGTGAGGCCTTTGGCAAGGTCCCTCATGGTGGACTAGTACAAAAGGTGAAGTCACACGGGATCAGGGGTGAGCTGGCAAGGTGGATACAGAACTGGCTAGGTCATAGAAGGCAGAGAGTAGCAATGGAAGGATGCTTTTCTAATTGGAGTGCTGTGACTAGTGGTGTTCCACAGGGATCAGTGCTGGGACCTTTGCTGTTTGTAGTATATATAAATGATTTGGAGGAAAATGTAACCGGTCTGATTAGTAAGTTTGCAGACGACACCAAGGTTGGTGGAATTGCAGATAGCGATGAGGACTGTCAGAGGATACAGCAGGATTTAGATTGTTTGGAGACTTGGGCGGCGAGGTGGCAGATGGAGTTTAATCCGGACAAATGTGAGGTAATGCATTTTGGAAGGTCTAATGCAGGTAGGGAATATATAGTGAATG
Source organism: Scyliorhinus torazame (assembly GCF_047496885.1). Taxonomy (NCBI): domain Eukaryota; kingdom Metazoa; phylum Chordata; class Chondrichthyes; order Carcharhiniformes; family Scyliorhinidae; genus Scyliorhinus; species Scyliorhinus torazame. Next base: position 58,056,004 of record NC_092719.1, read on the forward strand.
GTAGAACCCTCAAGGGTATTGAAAGTCAGAGAGATCTAGGTGTACAGGTCCACAGGTCACTGAAAGGGGCAACACAGTTGGAGAAGGTAGACAAGAAGGCATACGGCATGCTTGCCTTCATTGGCCGGGGCACTGAGTATAAGAATTGGCAAGTCATGTTGCAGCTGTATAGAACCTTAGTTAGGCCACACTTGGAGTATAGTGTTCAATTCTGGTTGCCACACTACCAGAAGGATGTGGAGGCTTTAGAGAGGGTGCAGAAGAGATTTATCAGAATGTTGCCTGGTATGGAGGGCATTAGCTATGAGGAGCGGTTGAATAAACTCGGTTTGTTCTCACTGGAACGACGGAGGTTGAGGGGCGACCTGAGAGAGGTCTACAAAATTATGAAGGGCATAGACAGAGTGGATAGTCCGCGGCTTTTCCCCAGGGTAGCGGGGTCAATTACTAGGGGGCATAGGTTTAAGGTGCGAGGGGCAAGGTTTAGAGTAGATGTACGAGGCACGTTTTTTACACAGAGGTTAGTGGGTGCCTGGAACTCGCTACCGAAGGAGGTGGTGGAAGCAGGGACGATAGTGACATTTAAGGGGCATCTTGACAAATACATGAATAGGATGGGAATAGAGGGATACAGACCCAGGAAGTGTATAAGATTGTAGTTTAGTCGGGCAGCATGGTCGGCACGGGCTTGGAGGGCCGAAGGGCCTGTTCCTGTGCTGTACTTTTCTTTGTTCTTTGTTCTTTGTCCACACATACAGTGACCCAAGCCAGGTATTAAACCTGGGATGCTGGAGCTGTGAAGCAACAGTGCTAACCACTATGCTACCATGCTGCTCACAAAGAATGTGCTGTTAGGTCATTTGGAAATTCTGAATTCTCCCTCTGTCTACCCGAACAGGCGTTGGAATGTGGCGACTAGAGGCTTTCCACAGTAACTTCATTGCAGTGTTAATGTAAGCCTACTTATGACAACAAAGAGTATTATTAAATATCAGATCTGCTTGGACTTTCTCTCAGGTACTGGATCTGCAATGTATCTTTCCTGCTCAATGTCTAGAAATGCCGTTGTGTTACCCAGGGTTGTAAAATTGAAGCCCCCTTGTTATCAAGTAGGCCATTTGACCCACCAAGTCTGCACCGACCCTCCGAAAGAGCACTCTACCTCGTTCCAGTCCCCTACCTTTTCCCCATAGCCCTGCACCATGATCATGGCCAGTGCACTTAATCTGGACACTAAGGGGCAACTTAGCATGGCCGATCCACATAACGTGCACACCTTTGGAGTGTGGGAGGAAACCGAAGCACCCGGAGGAAAACCACACAGATGAGGGAAGAACATACAGCCTCCACACAGCCAGTCACCCAAGGCTGGAATCAAACCCAGGTCCCTGATGCTGTGAGGCAGCAGTTCTAACCACTGTGCCGCCTGTATATGAGTAGATAATGAGAACTCTGAGAATTGGAATTAATCACACTGTGGTGTGATGATCCTACACCTCCCCATCCTTTGTCCTTCCTTCTTCCTGTCATCTCTTGATGCTCCCAATGTCCCACTCTCACAGCCCATTACCTTTCTGTCTGATTCTCATTGGTGCACTTCCCTGGATACGTACTCCTTTACTGGAGTTGCCAACATTGACATGAGCAGTGACTTTCGCCTCTTTAAAGAGTTTCTGTAACTTAGGAAATTAAGTCGGACCATTATATCCACTATCAGAACCATTCTGTAAGTTCCATCCAACTGTTCGCATTCCCTAGGATTCCCCCACGCAATGCTTCCATACCCAGTGATGCCTCGCTCCTGCATACCCAAGTTCCATCACCAGTATCCCAGTGCTTCCCACCCCAAGATCGCCCATCACCATTTCCATATGACCAACACGCCACCAACTAGAACCTCAAACTCTGGAACCTTCCCTTCCACGAAACCCACACACACTCCTTTCATTCCAAGCCTCAATATTCCTTCTCCCATAAATGTACACAAATAACCAATCGTTTTTTTTACCATCTTCCTGTCAACCTTCATATTAAAAAAGACAACAAGGAATAAATAAGTCTCGAACTAAACCTTGATTTAATAATCAAGGAAATTGCCAGAAAATGTAAATATAATTACATAATTTGAATCTGAAAATACTGCTAAGTCTGCCAACAGAAACACAAATTAAGCTATCAGTTACACTGAATCAGTGACCTTCAAAGTATATTGTATATCTTGTGGTATAAGACATTGGCCTGAATTTTGTGCTCAGTGGAGAATGAACAGAGCTATCTGTTCATCACATTTGCACCTTTTCACAGATGTTCTATGGGTTGAGACATTGCAAATTGCAATATTTAGAGAGCCAAATTAGTGCAGTGCTCTCCACGTGAATGGACCGTCAGATGCACAACTTTGTGTCATGATAACCAATTAGATTAAATATGCCTCACTGAGACATACAGGGCGGGATTTTTCTCCAAGCCTCCGCGCTGAAATCGTGATCGGCGTGGGGGCGGAGAATGAACATTGACGCCAGAATCCGGCGCGATGCCGCTCCCGCGATTCTCTGGTCTACGTGGTGCGGGTAGGGGGCCATTGACAGAGGCCCCCATGGCGATTCTCCAAGTATAACTGGCCGAGTTCCCGATGGTGTGGGTCTCTCATGGTCCCACCCGTCGGGAACTCGGTGTGGCGGCTGCGGACTCAGTCTGCGGCCGCCCTGGTGAGGGGCGGGGGGGATCCTTCACTGGGGGGCCTCACAGATGGCCAGGCTATTGATCGGGGGCCAACAATCTGCGGGCACGCGTGATCTCGGGGGGGGGGGGCCCTATCTTTTTGGTGCTGGTGCACGGTGTGGGTTCGCCATGATGCGCGGGGCGGCCGCCTGCAGGCCGTCGGCGTACGCATGTGCGGACCCCTGACCGGAAGTGTAGGGCCCCGAATTGGCAGCCGGAGCTGCAAGGACTACTCCGGGGCCCTGATAGCCTCCTTCAGGTAGGAGAATCACTCTAGACTTTCTTCAGGAAAGTCCAGAGTGATTCGTCCGCGTTTTCCTGCTGGAGTGGGACATTGCCCCATTATTGGAGAATCCCGCCGATAGAATCTAAACCAGAAACTGCAAATCACAATATCTAATTCAAAGTCAAATTGTACATAAAGCAAAATGAAGAGGGGGGCAGAAAATGGGATTACGAAAGAGTGCTAAAAGATAAAGTTGAAACACTTTAATTTAAAAAAAAGTCTCCAACAACAATTAAGTTCTGATGGAATGAGAGTGCAGTAAAAGTTCATTTTCAGTGTCGGAGAGGCTTTTTGACTGTAGTAAAATTTATTTGCACTGAAATGGCTAATCCCTATTTAATTCTGATGAATTTAGTGGATAACTAATGGGCAAGTGCCAGAACTTCATGTTCTTTGTGCACCTGCCTCTCAGCAAGATGCTGTTCGATCAAAGTTTCTGAAGTAGTCGATCAATTCCTAATTTCCAAATTCATTGCACCTGTGTGTATGCTGAAAGCTGCTGTCAAATTTATAATTTAGTAATAGCAAGCACTGATTGTTCTTATTGCAAAAGTCAAACCAGTTCTGCCTTCAATTGGGCAACACGGTAGCATAATGGTTAGCACAGTTGCTTCACAGCTTCCGTGTCCCAGGTTCTATTCCCGGCTTGGGCCACTGTCTGTGTGTAGTCTGCACGTTCTCCCCGTATCTGCGTGGGTTTCCTCCGGGTGCTCCGATTTCCTCCCACAGTACAAAAATGTGCAGGTTAGGTGGATTGGCCATGATAACTTGCCATTAGTGTCCAAAAAGGTTGGGTGGGGTTACTGAGTTACGGGGATAGGGTGGAGGCATGGGCTTAAATGGGTGCTCTTTCCATGGGCCGGTGCAGACTCAATGGGCCGAATGGCCTCTTTCTGCACTGTAAATTCTGTGAAACTATGAAAACTATGAATTTGTCATTAACAACACCAGAGGAAATACAATAATTGTGTACAAATGGCATAGATTGATAAAGCTTTAAACAAATCGTTGATGATTATGGATAACTATTTTCATTTTCATTGCAGCCGTGTACTGTGATTATTATAACACTCCTGGTGAATGCAGCTGGCATTATTGGCCATGTGGAACATTAACAACAAAAACATGCTCGGACCATTACATTGGAAAGAAGTTCTCTGCAATACTTGAAGGTTCAATATTGCTTTTGTTTTCTTTATTGATTTTTTTATGCACGCTAAGATTAATTTGTAAATGGTGATCGTGCCAACTTGGGTTGATAGAGTTTTATAAATGTGAAAAGTATTTGATAATTTATATGACAAAACTGCGCATTTAAACAAGAGGCTTAATGACGCGTGGGATTTGAGAAGTTGTCATTTTTAATACTCACTGAAAAATCTAAGGCCAAATATAATGAAATGCCTTCATGAAATAGTCTAACAAATGATGATGTGCTCATATTATCACTTTCTATTAAATATAGGTTGTTATGCAAAGTGCCCAGAGAATGCTCCTTACCTGGATGAAAACAGAATGAAATGTGTGAACGTATCTGAATGTACTTGTTATTATAATGGGAAAATACTGCATCCAGGGAAAAGAACAAAGAATGACTGTGAAGAATGGTATTTATAAAAATGCATTCAATTTTTAGTTCTTATTAGCAGTGAATGAAAATGTTTGGACTGGAATTCTCCGGCTCTTAGGAATCTCTTTTTCTGCTGGCAGTTTGCAGCGCAACCTCACCCGTGGGTTTCCCGGTAGCCTGGAGTGACTTCAATGGGAAACCCCATTGGCAAATGGCGGGAAGAGAGAATCCCAACGCCAGTGAATGTTGCCCCACCGAGAAATAAGTGGCTGGGAGACCAAAGAATCCCTTGATCTCATTTTTTTTTTTCAATTAAAACAATAATCTCAAATGATTAGAAGGGAATGTTTATTTAAATGTACAATTAGATGATGTTACTGTAAATACTTACCTAGTACTTGGAGATCTGAAATTATTTCAACTCAGAAGAGAGAGCTGGCTCTTTCAGAGGTTCTTTAGCCGGAGGTAAGCCACCTAGTTGGTGTCGAGCGGGAGTCCCATTTCTCTGTAAAAAGCCGCAGGTGTCAGAAAGCAGACCAAGGTCATTGGGATTTGAAATGCCAATGATGTACATTTATCCTTTGAAGGTTTGACATATTAGCATTTTGACATGTCAGTTTGATTTAAAGCCTGTCCTTAAGATAACAATCAAGATAACAAAAATGTAACCAAAATATCTGCTGAAGAAATATTTCTGTGGTAATTAGTAGGTGCAAAAGCAAGAACTTGAATATCCAGTTGTCTCCACGTTCTAAATCTATTTTCCAATCTTTTCTAGTGAATGTAAGGATGGGAAAGTCACATGTATAGGTTAGTAAATCTTGAAGTACTTAATGTGTAATAAAATGAGTAGATGACATGCTGCACTTGTTACATTCCTACACAATGATGCTATTAATGGTTTTCTGCAGTATTTAAAGGATTATTGGTCTGGAAGACCTGTGGGTTAGTGACCTCTGATGTCAGCTATTTAAAATGTCCCCTAAAGAGTTTCAGGGTTAGGATAATACTCTGCTAGGCAGGGGGCATAGGGAGGGGGAAATTGGTCCATGCAGTGGCCATTTTCTGTACCATCCTGAAGAGCACCCAGACGTTTTGAAATATTATGGAGCCTAACTGGCCATACTTAAATGGGGGTCACTCAAGGCTTCCAAGAAAAAAAAATTTAAATTGATCTATACGTGGAGTTGAGCGGGGGCGGGGGTGGGGGCAGTAGGGCGTATGAGTGCTCAGTCCAGCTCCATCTCATTGTTGTGGGTCATAGCAACCAATGTTTAAGATGTTCAGATCTGACTTTATGAATTGTACAGAAAGTTATCTTAACTTTAGATTATCAAAAGACAAATAAGTCCCTCCTGTGTTACAAATTGGGCGTTATCAGATCATCGGTTATACCCAGCGTTCAACATTTAATTCCATTAATGGCAAGAGAGCTGAATATCAGGGGCCGGGTACGATTGTTTTGTGCTACTGCCCAAAATGAATTTCTATATGAAGGATTGTAACTTATATATCATTTATCTTCTTTTTCAATAGGAATAACAACTACAACAAGCACTACTTCATTTCCGGATACATCACCAATCGTAACAACATCCACAACAACAATTAAAGGTCTCTATGCAATTAAAAAAAAAAATTCTATAGTATTATGTTGCCCATTCTCTTGCTTTAAGGTCGGAGAATCCCTGGGGGGACGCGAGAATCGCGCCCCGCCGCCTCGACGCTGGCTTACCTATTCTACGGCAGATTCTCAGGTGCCCAGGGGATCGCCGCCGCGTTGGTCGGGGGGCCGTTGAAAGCGTCGACGGGCCGAGTGGCCGCTGAGTTTGGCCGAGTCCCGCCGGCGTGGGTTACTCAGGTCCCACACGGCGGAACTTGGAAGGTGTGTCTGCGGGGCCGTCCTGGTGGGGGGGTGGGGTGATCCGACCCCAGGGTGGGGGGGCCCACGGTGGCCTGGCCCGTGATCGGGGCCTACCGATCGGCGGGTGGGCTGGTTCCGTGGTGGCCCATGTTCCTCCGTGCCGGGTCCCTGTAGGGCTCCATCATATTGCCCGGAGCCGGCGCTGAGACGGGAACCCCTGCGCATGCATGGAATCACACCGGCTATTCCGCGCATGCGTGAACTCGCGCCGGCCGTTTCACGCCGGCTGGAGCTGCGGAGACCACTCCGCCGCCGACCTAGCCCCCTAGGAAGGGGAGCATTGCTCAATATCGGGGACCATTGACGCCGGAGTGGTTGGCGCCGGTTTTCACACCGGCGTTCGTGGGATTCGAGAATCCCGGCCATGATTTCTTTTAATTTTAAAAATATAATTTTATTGGAATGATTGTTTTTTCATATTTAGAATGGTGATGAAGTTGACTCCCCCAGTATCAGCAGCATGTGTCTGCTGAAGAGATATAGTGCAGGGCAGGTGCAAAATAAAATCCTTCCTACGCTTGTATTATTTGAACAATACAATAGGATTCATGTTAGGTTGCTTTAGAAAGATCTTTATCGTATTTAACATTTGTTCGAGTCACTAATTCTTACATACTATTGAATGTACAGTGTCAGTGCTGTTAGGATACATCCAAGTATATTGTGCCGTTGTGGAATTAACTGCATAAAGTGACAGGATGAAACTGCAACAAATGAAATAGTGTGTCAAATGAATCAGTTTCGTAGCTATGAGCTAAAGGGAACAACATATTCTTTCTAACCTGTATTATTAATTAAACTTAGATTGCTGGACTGCTGTTCTTTTTCCCCCTGACAAATGATGGGTGTTCATATTGAGTTAGCTATCCTCAGCCAGGCAAATGAAAGGGATTCAACAACTTAGTTCAGATTCAATGGGTTTGGCAAGAGAATTTATTAGCGTTGCTGCTTCTAATCATCATCTGAGGCCCCCTGTTGGAAGCCCATATGAGTGGGACATAGAATGAGAATAGACTAGGCTCAGAAATAATGACCACCTGCAAACAAATAGCCTATGCCAATTCACTGTTGAAGCATATTCTCTTCTAAAGCACCTCGTCCAAGAGCTTCCCCGAACCTTCTGGTCTCCAAGATCCCTCAGAAGTGCCAAGGCAAAGACTCAACGGGAATTTCCCAGTAGGTTTCACCTTCTGATGGACAAATCCCCTGAACTCGGGGATCCTCTGAAAAAGTCTCCAACTCTCTTTGGACAGTTCCAATTTTACTTACCTGGATTATTAGCCAGATATTACGCCCTTGCTCAAAAAATGTCGTAAGAACAAGCTGAGCAATTACATAGATGTCATAGAATTTACAGTGCAGAAGGAGGCCATTCGGTCCATCGAGTCTGCACCGGCTCTTGGAAAGAGCACCCCAACCAAGGTCCACACTTCCATCCTATCCCCATAACCCAGTAACCCCACCCAATACTAAGGGCAATTTAGCTTGACTAATCCACCTAACCTGCACATCTTTGGACTGTGGGAGGAAACCGGAGCACCCGGAGGAAACCCACGCACACACGGGGAGAACGTGCAGACTCCGCACAGACAGTGATCCAAGCCAGGAATCGAACCTGGGACCCTGGAGCTGTGAAGCAATTGTGCTAACCACAATGCTACTGTGCTGACCAGTCGGTTTAACTTCAGTGATGGGGAAGCTTCTCGAAACAATTGCTCGGGATCGAATTAGTAGTCACATGAAAAAATGTGAGCCAGCATGGATTTCTAAAGGGTAAATCATGTTTCATGAACTTGGAAGAGGTAACAGAAAGGGTCAATGAGGATAATGATGTTGATATGGTGTACATGGACTTTCAAAAGGCATTCAATACAGTTCCACACAACAGACTAGTGAGAAATGTTATAGCTCGTGGAATAAAAGAGAGTAGTAAATGGATACAAAAAACAGAGTAATGTTCAATGGATATTTTTTGGGCTGCAGGAAGGTTTGTAGTTGAGTTCCGTAGGGGTCGGTATTGTGTTGCTCTGTTTCTCTGGTTATGGATATGGCGATCAATATGGTCGCCTTCCTTAATCCTAATTGTGTTTATGCCTTAGAGTCGCCAGGTATCTTTCGATACCGCCACAAGGTTCAAACCCGAATACTGATCAAAGAGCCAATACACCAGTTAGTTAGTTCAAAGTCAATACTATTTATTTACACACACAGTAACATCTACTCATGTAAAAAGTACTACAAACTAAACTATCTCTAACGCTAACGCCTATATTTAGCTTTGGGTGCCCACTCAGTCAGAGGTACAATGGCCGTTGTTCGGATCTGAGGCTGTTGGGTTTGAAGGTATACAGGAGAACAGCTAAGGTCGTTCGTCTGGTAGCGAGCGATGACCTTGGACTTACTTGCTTCTGGCGCAGCTGGTGGAAGGGTCTCTCCGCTTTGAGAGCCAAGTCCAAGAGAGCGATTCTCTCGTGGGGGTTCCTTTTTATACCCAGAGGAACTTTGCGTGCTTTTAGGTGTACCTTAAACTTGGCCCCAATTAATTGGGCCGCTTCTTGATCACTGGTATTGATCTTGACCAATAAAGGGGTGGGTGCCCTGATGGCTGGGCGTGTCTTTGGTGGCCATTGGCCTGACTTTGTTTGTGCTTTCGGTTTGGGGAACTGGCACCGGGATGTCTGGAGCAGTATTGGTTGCTTGAGTGTCTTTCCTTTGTTCCCGGAGATGGGCCATCAATACGTTAATTGACCTATAGTTTAAATTCCGTCTGGGAGCTGTCTCTCCAATATGCATACAGGCTCTGTGCCTGCTTGCTTTCCTAACATTGCCCACAGTTCCCTACAGTCTTTGCGAGCGTCCATTTTGTATTCTGGAAGTGGCCATCCCAGATGGCTACAATTGGGACCCTTGCTTTTCCTGATATATATTAATGATCTAGTTCTTGGTGTGCAGGAGAGATGTCAAAGTTTGCGGATGACACAAAACTTGGAATCATTGTAAACTGTGTGGAGGGCAGTGTAGAACTTGAAAAGGATATAGACAAGTTGGTGCAGTGGGAAAATAAGTGGCAGATGAAGTTCAGTGCGGAGAAGGGTGAGGAGATGCATTTTGGTAGGAAGAACATGGACAGAGTTCTTAAAGGGACACAGGAGCAGAGGCATCTGAGTATATATGTACATAGATCATTAAAGGGAGCAAGACAGGTGGAGAGAGCAGTTAATAAAGTATATAGTATCCTGAGCTTTATTAATAAGAGGATAGAGTACAAGAGCTGCACTTACACAAGACACTAGTTAGGTCTCAGTTGGGGTATTATGTACAGTTCTGAGTGCCACACTACATGGATGATGTGAATTCACTGGAGGGAGTGCAGAGAAGATTTACAAGAATGGTTTGATGCTTTGACCTGCCTGACGCTTTGACCTCTCCTCTGATGCTTTGACCTCTCCTCTGATGCTTTGACCTCTCCTCTGATGCTTTGACCTCTCTTCTGACGCTTTGACCTCTCCTCCGACGCTTTGACCTCTCCTCCGAGGCTTTGACCTCTCCTCTCATGCTTTGACCTCTCCTCTGACGTATTGACCTCTCCTTGGATGATTTGACTCCTCCCCCCTGACGTTTGACTCTCCCCTCGACGTTTTGACTCTCCCCTCGATGTTTAAACTCCCCCCTCGAGGTTTTGACTCCCCCTTGACATTTTGTCTCCCTCCTCAAAGCTTTGACTCCAACCCTGACACTTTGACTCCCACCGATTCTTTGACTCCACACAACGCTCTCATGCCTCCGGACCCTCCTGTTCTCTCCCGCCCTCTGACTCCTATCCCGGAATCAATCTCATCACCCTAAGCCCTGTTATCCCACCGCCCTATCCAACTGACCCCCTACCACCTGACACCCCATTGTTCATCAACACACTGAAAAACTAGTTAAATGTTCAAAGGATTTTCGGATTGTGAGTGAGTGCAGATTCACCAAAATACGATAACTAGTAGCGTAAAAACGTGGACGTGGCTTGGTTTACCCATCAATCCTGTGCTATGAGGATGGACTGTGAAAGAGGTACATACTGCTTTTCTGAAGCAATGCAGTTTGGAAATCTGTGCCATAAATGCGCAGCTCTAACTTAGGGCAGAACAAATAGGAGCAGAGTGGCAATCTGACGGTGATTGCCCCTCTTTGGAACATTCAACTGTATGAGTTTTAATACTTGGAGACATTGAGGTGCATTTCCCTCTTCATGTCCCTTCTAGGTACTGGAGGTCTGTTGCTCCCATGGCAAGAAGTGTTCTCAATATTTTGTTCTCCCAGGCCATTTCCAGGGAACATTACCACAATCAGATGATCTGTTCAAAGGTGCCTGTACTTGTCCCAAAAATGTAGCCAATGCTTTAATCAGTTATGTTGTTCTTTTTTTTAATTGCTGTTTAGCACCATCCACAACAACAGTGATGACAACACCTATATCTACTACAACCTACACTACTGGTAAATTATGATTATGTTTTACATTTAAAACAATTCTGACTCATTTACCTTGAAATTATTCCCCACAATACTGGTAATCGGAAGTTCCTACTTTTGTATGTTGCTTATTTATGTATACTTATATATATTACTTACTTATATGTATTTATATATATTACTAATGTAAGTTTCTTACTTACTTTTTTTTACATCTCAAACATTAAGGTTGTAATCTACTGACCCCTCCCTGCGGAATCGGAGTAGGACGCCACCAATAAATGCCGGGAGAGACCTACCTGGGATCCCCAATGGCCACAATGCCTCATGAGATCTATCCAGATCTTGCGAGATGTTACACTCTGGGTCCCACCCATTGTGGGTTAACCATGCTGACGCCGGATCTAACCAGCTTCTGGCAACTATCGGCCTCCCCAAGGAGACCCCAGCCTGGCACCCCTTACCACTGGCCCACACAAATGTCTCCCAGGCCATTGGAGGCCTTTGCATGGTCAGGGACAGGGCATGTGGCACCGTGGCTCTCCCCTGGCACCCAGGTACCTTGGCACTGCCACCCTGGCACTGTCAGGAGCATAGCCAGGGTGCCAGGGTGGCAGTGCCAGGGTTTCCAGAGGCCAGGGTGGCACTGCCAAGGGCCAGGGCATTAGGGGGGTCATTTCTATGAAAGGAGAGATGGGGGTGATATGAATGCTGGAGGGGTGAAGGTTGGGTATGTATGGGCCTCCGGAAGGTTGGGGGGGGGGGTGAAGAATGGGGGACCTGAAAGGGAGAGGACCCTTAAGAAGGTGTGGGAAGGCCTGAAAAGAGAGGCCCTCATTGACCTCATATCGGGGTGTCCTCACTTTGCGGGGGTGGGGGGGGGGGGGTGGGGGGAGGTAATGCCCATGTGTGAGGGTGACATTGCCCTTGCATTGGGGTTGTTGGGAATCCTCAAGCTCACTTAGAAATCGGGACACCCTTTCAAAATGCTGGTTGATTACTGAGGAGCCAGTTTGGCCAGTGAGTTCAGCTTCCTGGTGATGAAAAAAATTCTGAGGTAATCTAACTGAATTGCAACAGAGTCCCTTCTTGAGCATGTTTAGCAATGTGCTTCCTGGGACTTACATCGAACGGGACTCAATTACAATCCTGGGCCTCAGCAGGAATGCCTTGCCAAGGCAAGGCCCACTTAGTCCTGCATTGAGGATCTCCTCTCACCAGAACTACTCAGTGCAGGAGGAAATCGGGACACCACTTTTAAATGTGCACTGATCTCTCGACCTCCCCTAACGTGTCCCCGGGTCCCGCAAAGCCCCAACTCACCTATAAGGGGGTCTTCGGGCCCCTGCATACCTCACTTCACACAGGAAGGGCATCCGCAGGCCCAATCCCTGGTGCAGGCACAATGCCAGCCTGGCACCTTGGCACTGCCAACCTGGCACTGCACCTGGCAGAAGTACAAGGGTGCCACCCTGCCCAGAGGCCAATTACCTGGGCACCTCCGAGCCCCCGGGAGACCCTCCCAAGTGCCGTTTTGCCTTGTACTTAGGGACGAGGTCTGAACGGCTCCCACCTAAGGTATTCAAGGCGAAGGGGATCCCAACGTCTCGGGTAGATCAGACAAGCTGCACATTAGAGTGAGACTAGCTACTCACTGTAATATGCAGATTTGTCAAATGCGGATCCTGCCCACAATGGCCGGGAATCAGATCCCGACATCTCACGAGATCCCATTAGAACTCATAAAGTGTGGCCAGCCCAGTAAATCCTAGAAGAGGCCTCTCCCAGCATCTACCGGCCGCGTCGGACCCCTATTCGGGTGGGACACGGCAGTACATCGCGCCCTAAGCGTGTGCTAGCCCGGAGAGAAACTCCCCAGGGCCCAAAATAATAATGTGTGGTTAGATGGAGGAAGTCGCCGACAGAGCCGGGGACAAACGCCCAGCCAAACCTGCCTGAAATGACACTTGGAAACTTTTCTGGAAAATCGAGCCTGAAACCTTTTTATTTCCACTCATTAACATTGTCGACTTCAATGTTGTAAATACAATCCGCTCATTTAAGTCTGCAAGCTGCCATGAGAAGATACTTTGTTCGGGCTTTGTGACAACGGATACAGCCGATTTTGGAAGTCCTGCTGCACAAATTCTCCAGACACTCCATCAGGACAGGTGCACGATGAAGTGAAGCTTCTTCCTGCCAATCCGGTCTTGATAGGTCCAGCGATGGAATCCTTTGAATAATCAGGACCATGATCCATTCTCGTAAAGGCGCAACAGAAAATCAGGGCAGCATGTGGCTGGAGCAGCCCTCGGCCCTCATCAGCTGAAGACTAAAATGAACAATGGGTTTTTCATTCCTTGCACAGAGACAGTCGACGAGCCGGTTAGAAATTTATCCGTGAGGAAATGTTTGTTCCTTTTGGAGACTGACATAAAACTGCGGAGGCTGGAAATCTGAAACAAAATCAGAAAATGCTGCAAACGTTCAGCTCATCAAGCAACATCTGTGCAAAGGAAAAATGACAACTGTTCAGAGATGACCTTTATTAGAATGTCTGACAATGTTGTGTACAATTAACTTTTGAGAATTCCAGTTTAGGTTATTTACAAAACAAAATGGAAATCTAATTGCGAGTGGAAGTGAATACTGTCCTCATCATTTATGCTGATAGTTAGTTGGACTGTAAAGGCTCTGAATGTTTGTTTTTTTTCCTTCAGAAGAAACAACGACAACAACATTGCGGCAAATAAGCACAACTGGTAAGTGATGCTTAGAATGATATAGCACGTAGCAGGTTTTTCATCCCATCAGGCTGGATTTTCTCTCTGGGCATGGGAAATAGGGGTTAGGACTATTTCTGGGCACCAAACCTGTCCCTGGGGAGAAACAGTCACTCACATCTGATTTTCCCCATGGCAGCCAATTAATGGACAAAGGGAAGGTTCGCTGTCCAATTAATAATAGCGGGCGTGGTCCTGGAACTGGAGGGACGATTTAAAGGCCTTATCCAGCTTGAGAGAAGTAGCTGACTAATGGAAGGCAAGAGAGGGTGCTTCAACAGCCCTCTCTCAAATTTTTAAAATCGTTAACTAAAAAGTAGGTTGAGCATCCAGGCCACCGCTGTGAAGGGTAGGAGAGGCCCTTCTCCAGGACAAATTGTGGCTGATCCTGCACCTGCACAGACATGGAATGCCTTTCGGTCTGTGTGGAGTCCTGGCCTCCGTGGCCTACCACCAGATGCCTCCCCCTTCAGGCACTTAAACTGGTCTGCCACAAGCGGGAATCTGATCAGCCACCTTTCATTGGTCCTCAGAGGGAGAGAAAAGAGCTAACGTTTCGAGTTCAATGACTCTTTGTCAAAGCTTTGACAAAGAGTCATTGGACTCGAAATGTTAGCTCTTTTCTCTCCCTACAGATGCTGCCAGACCTGCTGAGATTTTCCAGCATTTTCTCTTTCGTTTGAGATTCCAGCACCCGCAGTAATTTGCTTTTATTTCATTGGTCCTCTTTGGCTGGAGGTGATGGTGGCACAGTGCTAATATCACTAGATTAGTAATCCAAAGGCCCAGGCTAATGCTGTGGGGACATGGATTCAAATCCCACTGTAGCAGCTGGTGGAATTTAAATTCAGTTAATAAGATCTGGAATTGAAAGTTATCCTTGTCAAAGTATCATTAATTGTGAAAAACACCTGGTCGCACTTATATCCTTTAGGGAAGAAAATCTGCTGTCCTTATCTACTCTGGTCTACGACTTCAGACCCACAGAAATGTAGTGAACTCTTAATGGCCCTTTGTTTTACTCAGTCAGTTCAAGGGCAATTAGAGATGGGTAACAAATGCTGGACTTGCCAGAGGCACCCACATCCCATCAGAGAATAAAATAAATTTCACTCTGAAACCATGGGCAGGATTCTCTAAAAATGGGGCTATGTCCCCACGCTGGCGGGAAATCCGGCGCCCATGACTCCAGCGTCAATGGCCCCCAAAAGTGAGGATTTTCCGCATTTCTAGGGGGCGAGGTTGTCGCCGGAGTCGTCCCGCTGCTCCAGCCGGCGCTGAAGGGCGCGGCGTGGGTTCACGCATGCATGGAACGGCCGGTGTGATCTCGCGCATGCGCGGGGGTTCCCTTCTCCACGCCGCCCCCCGGGCAATATGGCGGAGCCCTACAGGGGCCCGGGGTGGAGGAAAGAAAGCCCCCCACAGAACCAGCCCGCCTGCAGATCGGTAGGCCCCGATCGCGGGCCAGGCCACCGTGCCCCCCCCCCCCCGCCTCCCCCCCAGGATTGCCCCCGCACACTTACCTGCCAGGTCCCGCCGTGTGTGAGGTGAGTAATTCACGCTGGCGGGACTGGGCAAAACTTTACTGTCACTCAGCCCATCAGGGCCCGGAGAATCGCCGGCGGGGGGGGGGGGGGGGGGAGCGCTGTCCTCCATTGCACTTCCGCAAGTCAGCTGACTCCTGCTGACCCAGGCCACTCCTGCCTCTCCTTCGACTCCTCCCATTGTGTGACACGCCCTCCTCTCCCGTTCCCCATCCATAGACTCTCCCCCTCCCCCTTCCATTCTATGCGCGGGAAACAACCCTCGCTTCCTCGCCCTGGCCCCGCCCCCTCCAGTCTTCAGCGTGGGAAAAAGCCCGCGCTTACCACCTACACGGCCCCGCCACCTCTGACGCAGCTCCTTTTACAGGCCCAGTCCTCTCACCCCCGACTTGGGCCTCTCCTCCCCCATGGGGCCCCATCTCACCGCCGGCCACCACCCCTGTTCCGTTTACCTACCCCTCTCCAAGAGCCCCCCCCCGACCAACCAAACCAAAACAGTGCCTAACCCGCCCCAACCACCCCCACCGACCCGAAAGTGAAAAACACAGAGAAAAAGAAACCAGGAGCAAAGCAAAGGCCCCCTCCTCCAAAAAACAAAAACATTTTTTTTAACATATCAACCGCAGTCCCCAAACGCCCATTCCGACCCTCAATCTGTGTCCAACTTCTCGGCCTGAACAAAGGCCCACGCCTTCTCCGGAGACTCAAAATAATGGTGCCAGTCCTTGTAGGTAACCCACAGACGTGCCGGCTGCAACATGCCAAACTTCACCCCCTTCCTGTGCAGCATCGCCTTCGCTTGATTGTACCCGGCCCTCCTCTTCGCTACCTCCGCACTCCAGTCCTGGTATATTTGAACCTCCGCGTTCTCCCACCTGCTGCTCCTCTCCTTCTTGGCCCACCTGAGCAGACTCTCCCGATCGACAAACCGATGGAACCTCACCAGCACCACCCGCGGAGGCTCGTCAGCCTTGGGCCTCCTCGCTAGCACTCTATGGGCCCCTTCCAGCTCCAGGGGCCCCTGGAAGGACCCCGCTCCCATCAGCGAGTTCAACATGGTGACCACATAGGCCCCCACATCTGGCCCTCCAGCCCCTCCGGGAGGCCCAGAATCCGCAGATTCTTCCGCCTCGACCGATTCTCCATCTCCTCGAACCGCTCCTGCCATTTCTTGTGGAACGCCTCGTGTGCCTCCACCTTTACCGCCAGGCCCAAGATCTCGTCCTCGTTATCGGAGATCTTTTGTCGAGCCTCACGGGTCGCCACCCCCTGGGCCGTCTGTGTCTCCAGCAGCTTATCAATAGAAGCCTTCATCGGCTCTAGCAGGTCCGTTTTAATCTCTCTGAGGCAGCTCTGGATACCCGCCTGTTGCTCCTCCGCCCACTGCATCCACGCTGCCTGGTCTCCTTCCCTTGCACCTTCTTCGGGTCCACCACCACCTTTTTTTGTCGCCCCGCTCCTAGTAGAAGCCATATACCTTCGGAGAGCTGTTATAATCTCCTTCCCATACCGGGAAACGTCGGAAAAGTGCCGTTGGGGGCCCTGAAAAGAGCCCAAAAGTCCGTTTTTGTGGGAGCCACCGAATGTGCGACTTAGCTTCGCATAGCCACAACCGGAAGTCCGCCAAAGTCATCTTAGACAACAGGGCATAGTAGTCAGCGTGCTGTCTCCACTTCTGTTGCAATGTTGGGGCTGCACCTATATGTAACTGTAGAGTTAAGAAAATTAAGAAGTTGTGAATTCACAATGCTGGCACAGTTGTGCTATTGCTGTATATACTTTTCACATTTGTAAATATATTTAACCCTTATCCTTCGTCAAGTCTCAGGCATTTAAAGGCTCATAGATGTGAAGTAATGTTCAGAGTTCCTTCAAGGGTGCCAAACTCCCCCCTCCCCGAGTTATCTCCCATCTTGTCCCTCTGTTCCATGAGATTCCATTCAATCTCATAACAGTCAATCACTTTTAGTTCAACATACGCGACATGATCAAAGGCAGTTCCTGCGTGAAACGGATGGTTGGTCAATACATATGTAATCTTTGCATCTGAGATTCGCCTTGTGTGACTTCATGAGAATTGTTTTTGGAAGTTTAGTGACTATCCTGATGCTGGCACGCTGTTCTTTATGGATGTTGTAAGCATTTATTGTGTCCCATGTTGGATCCTTTTCAAAGGCTTTTATTTTATGACTGAGAGGTTTTGGTAAAAGTATCAATCGTCATTGAGTGCCGTTGTATTACCTGCAACCCTAAAGTGTTAGCTCATCTCTGCTTCTAAGGCTCAACATTACTATTTTATTGGTCCCCATTCTCCCCGTTTGTAATGCTGAGCAATGCAAGTTGGTTCCTCTCGGTGACATGTCTGCTGGATGTGCATGAGTGTCTAATGTCAGAGGTTTGTGCTCATCCTGATGAAGCCATTCAATGGCCCGTGAGGATGTTACTTTGCTCCTCATTGGCTGCCCAGCGTTACATTATGGAATCCTTCTTTGAGTTAATAGAATGCCAATCAATATGGGATTTCATCACAAATCTGTGCCATGTCTTAAGGTTCATTGCAAGCATTGGTCTTTGTGAGATGGAGAATAACGAGGACTGTAATGGTATGAAAGCGATGCTCCAGCACCTCTCCCAAATACTCGGCGCTGCCCATGCAGGGAGTACGTTATCGTTTGGGAGAGATGTAACCTACGTTATCATTTGGAAGAGATGTAACCCAGTCAGTTTTAGTACGTGCTAAAACTGACTGGGTTACATCTCTCCCAAATGCCAAGGCAAAGCACGATGTAAACTTGACAGGCTTGCGATGAGTACAGGTTCATGAGTGATTGACAATAGCTGTATGCTCAACCACGCCATGTGAGCACCAAACTAGCATAACTCAGAGGTTTGCATCCATGCTGTTGTGTTACAGATCACTGCAGCCTGAAGTCCGATGGCATCTTGGGGCTCAGTGTAAAAATACGGCCTTTGTATTAATCATGCGTGAGAGCTGGCGTTTGGTGAGATGGTGCTGCCAGACGCAACTCCAACTTCAGATGGTCATGTCATAGCCAGTGATGGGTGGTTTTCCTCTTAGATCTTACTTGTTAAACTGTCATACTTGATTGACTGCACAATGTGTGTGATTGTGTTTCTACCTCCTGAAGGCTGCCATGACCATTGACATTTGAGCTCCATGGTTGAAAAGACTGCACTAAGTGTAGTTACTTACTGGCATGTGCTAGCGGAGTGCTTATATCATCACACAGAGACCACATGCTCCCTAGGCTACTTCATTTCCAAGGATGTCCCAATCATTCAAGATTCAAGCTAATTTTCACTTCCTCTGCAATTATTTTCAGATTGATGACTTTTTGTGAGATGTTGATGATGACAATTAAGATTTTATTGTCTCTGCTGCATCAATGCATGAGGAAAACTGCACTCGTATCAACTTGTCTTTACCTGATTCTTCTTGGAATCTTATAGCTAAGAGCTTGTCATAGGCATCGTTCACGTGCAATGGCATCCTCGTGTGGCTTGTATGAATCCTTGTCCTCTACAAATTTATCATCTTCAGCATCTTCCTCATGCGAGGAAATGTCTAGATACTCCATGCCTTCTTGTCTGAGTAGTTGACTAGATATCCATGCCTCCTCCTCTGAGGCGATGTCTAAATACTCCATGCCTCCTCTTCTGAGGCAATGTTTAGATACTCCATGCCTTCTTGTCTGAGGAGTTGACGAGATATCCATGCCTCCTCCTCTGAGGCGATGTCTAAATACTCCATGCCTCCACTTCTGAGGCAATGTTTAGATACTCCATGCCTCCTTGTCTGAGGAGATGTCTAGATACTCCAAACCTCCCTCTGGCATCTTACCTCCCCTTTGTAACACTAGATTGTGCAGTGCGCAACAATTATCGATGATGTGGGACACTCTCTGTGGTGAGTATTGGAGAGCTTGCCTGATTGGTCCAAATATCTGAACTCTATTAAGGATTGTACGGCTGAATATGCAGCATTTTATCTCTCCTCTGCTGCACTCTGTGGATGATGAACATTCATCATGAGTCATGTCTTTAAGGAGTACCCTTGCTATCTGCGGGGCTGGCTGAATTCTATTGTGGAACTCCTTTGAGTTAACACTCAGTGGAGCCAGCCTTCTGTGTGTTCAGGGCCCTCAAAGATCTGTGGCACCTGCGGGTGACTCAAGATGTAAGAGAATTGAGAGCTCCTTCGGTATGTAGCACACACAGATCTGCTTTCTGTTATCACGGGTAAGCTGGACATTGAGAGAATGAAATCCTTTCCCATTAATGAATCTCAAAGACTGCTGTCAGATTGCTCTGAAGGCGTCATGTGTGTAGTCGATGGCAATCTGCACAGGCCTCAGCCCCAGTGCAGTCTCTGACTTCCATAAGACCATAAGACATAGGAGTGGAAGTAAGGCCATTCGGCCCATCGAGTCCACTCCACCATTCAATCATGGCTGATTTCAACTCCATTTACCCGCTCTCTCTCCATAGCCCTTAATTCCTCGAGAAATCAAGAATTTATCAACTTCTGTCTTAAAGACACTCAACGTCCCGGCCTCCACCGCCCTCTGTGGCAATGAATTCCACAGACCCACCACTCTCTGGCTGAAGAAATTTCTCCTCATCTCTGTTAGAACATAGAACATAGAACAATACAGCGCAGTACAGGCCCTTCGGCCCACGATGTTGCACCGAAACAAAAGTCATCTAACCTACACTATACCATTATCATCCATATGTTTATCCAATAAACTTTTAAATGCCCTCAATGTTGGCGAGTTCACCACTGTAGCAGGTAGGGCATTCCACGGCCTCACTACTCTTTGCGTAAAGAACCTACCCCTGACCTCTGTCCTATATCTATTACCCCTCAGTTTAAGGCTATGTCCCCTCGTGCTAGCCATTTCCATCCGCGGGAGAAGGCTCTCACTGTCCACCCTATCTAACCCTCTGTTCTAAAGTGACTCCCTTTTATTCTAAGGCTGTGCCCCCGGGTCCTAGTCTCCCCTGCTAATGGAAACAACTTCCCTACATCCACCCTATCTAAGCCATTCATTATCTTGTAAGTTTCCATTAGATCTCCCCTCAACCTCCTAAACTCCAATGAATATAATCCCAGGATCCTCAGACGTTCATCGTATGTTAGGCCTACCATTCCTGGGATCATCCGTGTGAATCTCCGCTGGACCCGCTCCAGTGCCAGTATGTCCTTTCTGAGGTGTGGGGCCCAAAATTGCTCACAGTATTCTAAATGGGGCCTAACTAATGCTTTATAAAGCTTCAGAAGTACATCCCTGCTTTTATATTCCAAGCCTCTTGAGGTGAATGACAACTTCACGCGGAACAGTCTTATAACTCTTGCCCAGGCCTGTCTTTCACTACTCCACTCTGTTCCTTGCCCCCACACCCTCCACATCTGAGTCCTGCCTCTGTCTTTTCTCTCCCATGTTCACCCCCCTATCTTAAATCTGTTTCTGTCTTTCCCCTCTCTGCTGGTTTTGCCTCCCATCCCCGTGTAACTTGTTCAAAATTTCACAGTAAAACTAATAAAGGGAAGCGAAGGAAACAACTACATACCTTGAAGTCATTGATGTGTCAGTTCATTTAAAGAGTTGTTCAGTTCTTCCCAATTCTCTGCTCTTTCCCTATAGCCCCACAATTTGTTTTACTTCAGGCAGTTATCCATTTTTCTTTGAAAGCTACTATTGAACATGCTTTCACCACCTTTTCAGGCAGTGCATTTAAGCTCATAGCTACTCAATCCAAGTACTTGCTTTCAGTATATATTAGAAAGTAATTTGACACAAGTT
This sequence comes from Scyliorhinus torazame, assembly GCF_047496885.1. Taxonomy (NCBI): domain Eukaryota; kingdom Metazoa; phylum Chordata; class Chondrichthyes; order Carcharhiniformes; family Scyliorhinidae; genus Scyliorhinus; species Scyliorhinus torazame. The sequence continues at coordinate 58,077,121 of NC_092719.1, forward strand.
GGCTTTTTTTCAATTTTGGCTTTGAGTCATTTTTCTCTTACTCGCTTGAGTCTGTTCTTCTGAAAGGGGGGGAAAATAAAAGCCCAGACAAAAACCTTAGGTCAATTTTGGAAAACGTCTGGGCATTCTTCTCTTACCCCTCTTAGTTGATCAAACAAGTCGCGGTTTTTCAGTCTATAACCCACCAATCTGGCGATGATAGAGGGCATGGCCATTTCAGAACCCGAGTCAGCCTTCAGCAGGTGCAGAGTTTCTGCAAGGACATTTGTCACAACCATGAGACAAAATCAATCACACGCAGGTGAAGTAAGAGTGGACTGTGATCTGAAAATTGAGTTCAAGTTCTTGAAATAATATTGCAATTAAAAGGATGACCTGATGGAGAGCTACAAAGGGTATTGCTGTCCCTCATTACAATAACTTTATGACCATCTTGATTACAGCAGACATCAAATGTTTGGATGTTCTATTGCTGGTCGAAAGAGCACCTAGGTTTCTCCTTGCCTTCATGTTGATGCTGTTTGTTTCTCTTCCCGCACCGCTAGGTAGATTTTAAGCTGATTCCATTTAAGCACGTTTTTACCTGGAATAGGCCGCTTGTCTGTCATCATTTCACTGGCTGACCAGGAGTCTCTCCCACTCTTACCGCCTGCCATTGATGTATTGGGAGCATTTTGCAGGTTGATATGCACATTCCTTGGCCATCAAGTTTTGGGGTGAGGCTTGAAACCGGAACTTCTGGCTCAGAGGTAGATATTCTACCCACTGTGGCACAAGACCTTGCCTTCTTGTTGTCTTGTCACATAATCCAGTCATTATCATGTTGCTGTTTGAGGGGTTTGCTGTGTGCAATTTGGCTGTTCTGTTTGCTTTGTTACGACAGTTGACTACATTTGAAGCAAATGTACTTAATTGGTTGCAAAGCACTTTGGAAAGTCTTACAGTCCTAAAAAGTGCAATTATAATTGCAAGTCTTTAATTCCTTCCTCTTTTTATTCTTCACGATGATTCGATAAATCACTGTTCGTACATTAACATAAAAGCATGACAATCTTTTTAAACCTTTGTTGTGATGTCACAATTGTTTTAATATGACTACTTGTCATTCTCTACATAGAAATGGAAAAACTGTTGATTTAATAATATTGGTTACCATATAAATGGCAATTTGCCTAGAGACATACGTTTTGAAGAGCTTCTATGTCAATCCTTGTTTGTACTTCCTGTTAATCACGAAGCTTAAAGCCGAATTTAAAAAGTAATTTTTTCTACTGCAGAATTGCCTTGCTCTGGCATATGGTCTTCCTGGTCTGATGGCTACGTACTGATAGATATAAACCCAAATGAATCCGAATCGTTAGACCCCATACTTAATGAACTGTGTCCTTCCACACCTTATAATATTGATAAGGTTCAGTATCAATGCATCGATAATCCCGAATCAATAAATGAGTCAGAAAACAATGTGACCTGTGAAGAAGATGTGGCCCTTATTTCTGCAAACAATGAAGATGATTCTCTGGATGCAAACCAGTGCATTTACTTCAGAATTCGTGCTTGCTGTGAGCCTGCTACAGGATCCCCCACAACTAGTCTGCCCAGACCAAGCACCTCTGGTAAATAAAATATGTCTGATATTTAACCTGAGCATTTTGAGACACTTCTATTTATCAAGATCATATTAAGCAGATTAAGGTTTGAAGAAGCACATCAATAATACTGATAAGTGATCTGAGATTTTGAAGTGAAACAGCTATTGGAGAAAATTGTGCTTACTTTATACTTAAGGATTGCAAGAAGAGATATATCCTCATCTTTTACAAAGTTCTCGTGAGGCACTTACTAGGGCAGCATTATAGCACCATGGTTAGCACAGTTGCTTCACAGCTCCCAGTTCCCAGGTTTGATTCCCGACTTGGGTCACTGTCTGTGAGGAGTCTGCATGTTCTCCCCGTGTCTACGTGGGTTTCCTCCGGGTGCGCCGGTTTCCTCCCACAAGTCCCGAAAGATGTGCTGTTAGGTGAATTGGACATTCAAAATTCTCCCTCTGTGACCAGATCAGATTCCAACATCTAACTGTACCTTGAATCATTTTACACTCTCTGGTTCTGCTTACCAAGTTGAGAAATTTAATTGGAATCTACTATTTGTCCAATCACAATTTATCAGTAAGAATATCACATTTCAAGTCACTGGTCTGACTTCGACAATAAACAATTAGTGCATGTTTTAACTATTAAGAATGTCAGCAATTAGATTGTTCTTGACTGTCCTTTGCTAGGATATAACCGATCCAGGAGCTGAAATTTCACCTTAATGGTACACTGCTATCACAAAGTCTGGTGAGTGTGGCAGAAGGGCCACAATCTATGTGGGATATGGCTTGTGCTGGGTGCACCCAAATGGCCTGCTCTAAGTAGGGTAATCTCTGCTTGCTACTTACAAGGACAGTAATGTGGCGGGGACCGGATTGGATGCATATAGGCTACATTCACTGACTCTTGGCTTCACAGATGGGCTGGGCATATGTGGAAGCTCATACACAAAGGATTATGCACACTTGCGTTGCATGATTATTACACTTTGTCTCGATGTAAGGTAAGGTGTGAAGCCAGGATTGTTGCCGGAGCATTTTCAGAACTATAGTTTATCTGAGCAAAAATTGGGTCAAAATGTATCTATTGATTGTTTGCACTAGACATTGGACACTGTTAGGGTCCCAGACGAGAACCAGACTATTTGCAATTTTTAAAATTCTGATAAAAGGCTACTGCACCACAGGGGAGATAATACTGGTCAATAGAATAATTTATGTGAAAACAAAGTTTAATTTAAACACAGAATGATCTACATTAACAATAGAGAAATAGCTTTACAGTTAACAGTTACACTAGTCCTTAAATGAAATTTTAACTTACTTCCTAAACCTGTCACTATATTCCAATTAAGCAAACTAATATAGTTCAAATATTACTCATGAATAAAGTTGACAACCAGGTGTTTTTATTTGCTTTTCTCGGTGCAGGATCTTTAAATAGAGAACCTTTCAGGACCATAACTGAAAAACCTCTGTTCAGATTAAAATCCGAGGAAGAACTAACTTTTCCAGACATCCCTGGCTCCTCCCTTTAATTACATCACCTGTATCCAAAACAAAAGGCATTCTTCTGTCTCATTCCACAAGATGCCCCATGACATGTTTAGCCACGACCAAACACAAAACCCCTCATAAAGTATCTACACCCAGTTGTCCTTTAAACTTAAAAAAATATTCCATTACCTAGATAGCTGTAAACAAGTAAATGGTTCTCAAATCTATTGGTCGAACAAATCACCTCCAAAATCAATAATTACCTCCATTTTACGACACCTTCATAACAACTTTAGCAGATATACTGACTGTATGCATCTTAACCCAGGTTTTAATAACATTACTGCAAAACAAATGTGATAATTTCTCATTCACCACAGCACTAATATCAGCAGTAACTGACAATCGAATCCACCTGACAATTCCGCGAATTTTATTTATGAATCTAAGGGCCTTTGAGCAATTGTATTCTTTTTCTGCTGAAATAATTTAAGCTGAGTGGGCAATAAGAGTGAAAATCAGATTTACTTGTTTTGATGTGGTTGACTGTATGCTCAGGGAAAGTAAATCCTCAATAAAACAGGAATGTCCTGCAATGCACAACAGGCCAGAAGGTGGGGAAAAACCAGTTACTGTTTCAGGTGGATGACCTTGCTGATATAATGTTTCCTCCTCCCATAGAAATGACACAATCCCCGGTGATATCAACGGCTACCACTTCCACCACTGGCTCCATACCTGGTAAGTAAAAGTGGTTTTATACCTTCAATTACATTGGTCTCCACAAGTGGATTGTTTTCAAACACGTGGCTTGTCACTGAATTGGTTAGCACTGTGGCTTCACAACGCCAGGCTCCCAGGTTGGGTCACTGTCTGTGCGGAGTCTGTATGTTCTTCCTGTGTCTGCGTGGGTTTCTTCCGGGTGCTCCGGTTTCCTCCCACTAGTCCCAAAAGACATGGTGTTAGGTAATTTGGACATACTGAATACTCCCTCTGTGTACCCGAACAGGCTGCGGAATGTGGCGACTAGGGGCTTTTCACAGTAACTTCATTGCAGTGTTAATGTAAGCCTACTTGTGACAATAAAGATTATTATATTACGTATGGCTTCTGCATTTTTATCTCCAATTTTACTTTCTAATTGATTGCTTTAAAAATGTTTGTGGCTTTGGTCATTATGTTATAACTTAGGGCAGATTTTAGGAAATTATGCTCCTGACCTAACAATTAGGATACACATCAGGAATTTGATATCAGTTGGTGGATTGTTTTGCAATGCACATTAACTTCCATGGTCCTTTTACTTTATATTTGCCAAAGGAGAAGGATGCATAATGGTATATATTCTTTCTAAATAATGCTGTTGTTTTATCAAACGCATTTGAACATAAGAATATAATAAATAGGAGTTAGAGAGGGCCATTTGGCCCTTCAAGCCTACATGCAACAAGAACTTTGCTGATCTATGACCTCACTGGTTTAGCACATGGGCTGGTTCCGCACAGGGCTAAATCACTGCCTTTGAAAGCAGATCAAGGCAGGCCAGCAGCATGGTTCAATTCCCGTACCAGCCTCCCCGAACAGGCGCCGGAATGTGGCGACTAGGGGCTTGTCACAGTAACTTCATTTGAAGCCTGCTTGTGACAGTAAGCGATTTTCATTTCATTTCAATGCCATCTTCCTGAACAATCTCTTGATTCCCTTGTGGTGATACACCACTGTACCTCCCTACCATTGTACATAGTATATAATAGTTGTGCGTAACATGGCCCTGTAATACTGTGTATTGTACTGTAACTCTGCAGAGGTTCGGTCACTGGTAGGTAACCCGACCTGGCCACGGAGAGCTCCGCTTAGCCACTCCCCCGGGAGCCAGTATAAGAACCTCTTCTGGGACAGCCCCCATTCTGTCTGGGGTCGTCTGTGTCGGGTAAGCCTCCCATGTAGTATATTAAAGCCTGAGTTAAAGTCTCACACGTCTTTGTGGTTCTTGACGCTTAGCGCATCAATTTAATATACTACATGGGAGGCTTACCCGACACAGACGACCCCAGACCCCCACGCTCCACGCGCGGATCACCTTTTCAACTGCTGGCTCCGGTGTTTCGAGGCCTACCTGGAAGCATCCTCCGCCTTCGCCAAAACGGACGCCGACCGACTCAATCTCCTGTGCTCACGGCTCGACTACGGGCTTTTCGACCTCATCACGGGAACAACGACCTATGCCGATGCCATCGTGAAGCTCAAAAGCCGGTATGCACGAACTGTTAATTCTATCTTATACCGGCCAGGTAAGCTCAATGATCCTCCTGATGCCCTGTCCCGTAGTACTTGTGCCAACGCACAGGATGACCGGCTGCGGGCACTACATAATGACCTCTGTCACCCGGGCGTCAGGCGGCTCTACCACTACATCAAGGGCCACAACCTACCCTTCTCAGTCGAGGAGGTCAAGGCCATGACTAGGGACTGCCAAGTCTGTGCGGAGTGCAAGCCGCAATTCTACAAGCCAGACAAGGCGCACCTAATCAAGGCCACCCGCCCCTTTGAACGTCTCAGCATTGACTTCAAAGGGCCCCTCCCCACCCACAACCGCAACATGTACTTCCTCAACGTCATCGACGAGTACTCGCGGTTCCCCTTCGCCATTCCCTGCCCCGACACGACCTCCGCCACCGTCATCAAAGCGTTGCACGACCTCTTCATGCTGTTCGGTTATCCCAATTACGTTCACAGTGACCGGGGCTCCTCCTTCATGAGCGAGGAGCTGCGTCGGTACCTGCTCGCCAGGGGCGTTGCCTCGAGCAGGACGACCAGCTACAACCCCCGGGGGAACGGACAGGTGGAGAGGGAGAACGCGACTGTTTGGAAGGCCGTGCTGCTAGCCCTCAAGTCCAAAGGCCTACCAGTCTCCCGTTGGCAGGAGGCCCTCCCGTCCACACTCCACTCCATCCGGTCTCTTTTGTGTACTGCAACGAATGCTACCCCTCATGAACGGATGTTTCTCTTCTCCAGGAGATCGGCATCCGTGACATCGCTTCCATCCTGGCTCCTGTCCCCGGGAGACGTCCTGCTCTGCAAGCACGTGCGGACCTCTAAGGCGGAGCCCCTGGTGGAGAGAGTCCATCTCCTCCACGCCAACCCACAGTACGCGTACATAGCGTACCCCGACGGGCGTGAGGAGACCGTCTCCATCAAGGACCTGGCCCCCTCTGGGGCCCCTGCCGCCCTCGCCCCGCAACCTCCACCCCACTCCCTCTCTGCTCACGTCGATCCCTCGGCCTGTTACTACTCCGTGCCAGCCGCTGTCATCCCGCAGTTTCGCCTCGAGCCAGCCGAAGCGGTGGGGGAAGTCATGCCGCCTCGCGAACCAGCACCACCGACCGCACGGATACCGCCGGACACTACCTCAGCGCCGCAGCTCCGACGTTCAAAGAGATCGACCAAACCCATCGTTCGTCTCGACCTTTGACGACACGGAACCTCCTGATGGACTCTGTTCACTGCTGCAAATTTTCACCCCGGACTTCCTTCTAAACAAGGGGTGAATGTGGTGATACACCGCTGTACCTCCCTACCATTGTACATAGTATATAATAGTTGTGCGTAACGTGGCCCTGTAATACTGTGTATTGTACTGTAAGTCTGCAGAGGTTCGGTCACTGGTAGGTAACCCGACCTGGCCACGGAGAGCTCCGCCTTAGCCACTCCCCCGGGAGTCAGTATAAGAACCTCTTCTGGGACAGCCCCCATTCTGTCTGGGGTCGTCTGTGTCGGGTAAGCCTCCCATGTAGTATATTAAAGCCTGAGTTAAAGTCTCACATGTCTTTGTGGTTCTTGATGCTTAGCGCATCATCCCTTAATATCTGAAAATCTATCAACCCCTGGAGTAGAGAATTCCAAAGATTCACAATCCTGTGATGAAAAAATTCTGAAATGGTCAACCTCTAATTTTGCGGGAAGAGTTCTTTACTCTTATGTACTCCAACCTCTTTTGTAGCAGAAGCGAACAAAGCCATGTGCATCCTAATCGTTTGCTGTAATTGCATGTTAGCTCTCTATGATTCATGCACGAGGACACATTCCCCAGTCTCTCTCCGTTCAAAAAATATTCTTCCTTATTTTCCCTACTTTTGAATTGAGACCCTTTTAAGGAATGAGCTCTGGTTAAACATGTGACCTTTCCGTCCAATAGGACAGGAGCGCATGCGGCCTAAAAGAGGCAGCGGGCTTTTGTCCTGAGTTCTTGGATTTGGAAGTGCTGAAAGTATGGCCTGTATCTGTATATAGTTCCTCTTTGTCCATAGTTGATTATTGACTGGTGGTCGTCTGGGGTTCCCATTATTATACACCTTCACACTTCTCCACATTGAATTCCCTCGGCTATATATTCTCGCTCATTCACCCAACCTGTCTATATTCCTCTTTAGCCTCTTTGTGTCCTCCTCATTGGTTACCTTCCGAGCTGATTTTTTATTTTGTCCTTATAAGTCTGTTTTTGGAAAATTGTGCTCACAAGATGGAGACAGTGGCATCGTGGTAATGTCACTAGTAATCCAGAGGACCAGGCTAATGCTTTTGGAACATGGGTTGAAATCCCACAATGACCGTTGGCGGAATTAAAATTCAATTAATAAAACTGGGATTGAAAGGAAGTTTAAGCAATGGTGACATTGAAACTATCATTGATTGTTGTAAAAACCCACCTGGTTCATTCATGTCCTTTAAGTCTGGCCTTCATGTTACTCCAGATCCACGGCTATGTGGTTGACTCTTAACTTCCCTCTGAAGTGACCTAGCAAGTCAGTCTGTTCAAGTAAGGATGAGCAACAAATGCTGATCTTGCCAGTGTTGCTATCGCGAGAATCAAGGGGAAAAATAGCAATTAGCCGAATGGGAATGTATATTAATGGGGAGGAAATGGTGTAGTGGTATTGTTGCTGGACTAGTAATTCAGAGATCCAGAATCATGCTCCGGGGACCTGGGTTCCAATCCCACCATGGCAGATGGTGAAATTTGAATTCAATAAAAATACGGAATTAAAAGTCTATAAGGTGACCATGAAACCATTGGCGATTGTCAGAAAAACCCATCTGGTTCACTAATGTCCCACAGGGAAGGAAATCTGTCATCCTCACCTGGTCTGGCCTACATGTGACTCCAGATCCACAGCAATGTGGCTGACTCTTAAATGCCCTCAGGGCTGGGCAATAAATGTTGGCCTAGCCAGCGACACCCACATCCCATGGACGAATTTAAAAAAAATCCCAGGGTACCAATGGATGTATTTTGGGATGAGACAAGGAGCTCATCATCTCTTAGCAGCATCACCAATGTGGTGGTCACTGCTGCCAGCAATGTGCCCACCCTAGGCCCATGATCATGCAGAGGTCCAGACAATAGATGGGAGGGAAGTTATGTTGTGGGGTAAGTGTTAGGAGAGTTATCGACATGAAAGGTAGGGCTGGCTCACAGTGGTCTACATCCTCACTTTCTAATGTGCATCCTAGATTAGGCACTGAGTTTCTCAGAATGAGGGACTCTTTCACATCCCCACCACTTTGCTTTTCAGGCTTCCTGCATGACAACCCCTCTGCCTGCCACTGGGCAAATACCAGAAGCAGTGGGATGAGGCCTTTAAATGGGAATTAATTACCCATATAAGGACCTCAATTAGTGGTGGGACAGGAAGGCCAAATACAAGCCTTCCTTCCACAGACTTAATCAGGGCAGAGGCAGGAAGGCAGTGAGGCCCCCACCCACCATTTCCCTGCTGTTGTATGTTGTGTTGACTTGATAATTGTTGCATCATTGTGGTTATATTGTGCAACTGAAATGTGATAAAAGATCTCTCAAATCTGGATGGAAATATCACCCACTTAGAACACCTGTTATGCATTCACCCCATTCCAGATGTGCACGGAGGTCTTGTGCATCTTCTGTGTTCACATCGAACGAACATGAATGCAAAAGTCGACCTGACCAACAATCAGGTCGATTGCAAGTGACTGAATAGGGTGGATGTGAGGATCTACCGCTCACTCTGCATTCTCTTGTCTAGACTGTGCTGCAGGGCACAGGAAGGTGTTCCTTTTGTATAATTACCAATTGCTTCAATGAGTTCAGACCCGTTATTTATCTGGTTAAGTCGGTTCAGTGTGCAGCTGTCTATTGTGAAAAGTTGCCACTGGCTATTGAAAACTAATATCTGCAGGCACTCCGTTGAATCCACAGGATAATTCCAGCAATTCTTTTGTTGCAGAAATGTCAGATTCAAGTTAACGGGTATTAAATAGTTGTATTGTCCCTTCACTAAAATAATTGTAATCAGCAGAATGAAATAGAAGAAAATAATTTCACTTTTTATATTTTTGTACAAGCAAAATGGATGGAGGTTTTTAGATCTGATACTGCCTAGTCTCAGGATGCAGTGTAACAAGTTGAATCTTTTTTCTGCTCTATAGAAACAACACCACCAGAGATACCGACTACAACCACATCTACCACCAGCTACATCCCTGGTAAGTGGGCTGGATCCTCCGTTTGAGAGACTAAGTGCTGACACCAGGACTGAATCACGCGTTTTCTACGGCCCCGAAAGCGGTGCCAGTCTCGGAGTAATTCAGGACACGTTACTGGGCTAGCACCGGCGGCACACGGGACTAGTGAAATTCCAATGCATGCCGGTGTGTGATACGTCGGGTTGGGATTGGCACTGGAGAACCAGACAAGCAGGAGCTGTATATAGATACTTCACTCCCCACACACCCTCATCCCAGCCAAGAAGATGACACTGGTTGCGCTGGAGCACTCCCATGCCGTTGATAGGTCACCTGGGGTCAGAGGGTACCTAGAGGGCGGGGCCTGGGGAGGCACCCATATGATCCGTGGCGCGATGTTCACAGTGAGCAGTCAGCGGCATGCAAAGCTGCATGGGCGACTTGCGGGCTTCGGCAATGGTGGCTCGTGCCTGGCCACCCCGACCCCCCCCGGCCCACCTCCTAGCCGGCCCTCCTCCACTCCCTCCGGCCCTGGCAGATGCAACCCGACCGGAGACACAAATGTGCTGTAGCGATAATGAACACTTTTCGTACCCCGTCTTGCTCATTCAGCAACCACGGCACCCTGTTCCTGATTTTCAATGGCACAAGTGAAACTCGCCGTTGGTCATTCCACCTGGCAGAGAAGATTCCTGGTGGGGGACATGGAAATTGCCAGGTCGGGCCGCTAATGTTATGCCAACGGCCTTCACTGTACACTTTGCATGCCCAAACCGACGTGCGTCCTCGGGACACCGAAGGACAGCATTCTGTTGGGCGCCCAGTGCCGGCCTCGATTTTTGGCTGGAGCTCGATTCTCTGCCTGATCACATTCTGTAATTCTGATGTCGCTGGACAGAGAATCCTGCCCGGTGTGCTTTACCTCACACCATGGGTGGGATTCACCACTTGCCGATGACCACTTTGTTATCGGCGATCGGGTAGAGAATTCCTTTTTACGACCGAATCGGGGACGGTGCCTATTTTCGGATGCTTCACCCTCTCCTCATCGAGGAGCACGCCGCACGCCATTTGGACGGCCTCAGGATATTACTTGAAGGCCCTCCCCGATGCTCCGCCCCCGTTGGGCCGAGTTACCGACCGTGTGATTTACTCATGGTCTCAGCTGTCGGGAACCTGGCCGGGTGGCTGCAGACTGTGTCCAGGACCGCCACAGTCGTGGGAGCCGTACTGCTGGCCGGGGAGGTTTCGGTGATGACTGGGGGTGCTGGTGGGGGGTGGCCCGAGGGTGACGGGGGGTGGTCCGGGGGTGGCGAGGGGATGTCAAGGGGGCACTATCTGGCAGGACGGGACCACGCACATGTGGCGCCATGTTGTATGGCGAGACCGCTGCAGGTCGTCTCCGTCCCCATGCACGGCCATGGACCTGGCAGTTCTCCGGCCGTTTACTTCGTGAAGGCACTGTGTAGTACGTGGCGCGGCCGTTATCCCCTCACCAATCATAGAGTCGGTGTTGGGGTCTCGCTGATCTTTTCATCGTAAAACTAGACACTTCCTCTGGAGAATCCAGCCTTTCTGTACAAGGGCATTGCTATCTAAGTCATGTAGTGTCATTGCAAAGGTCACAAAATATGGCTTTCATTTTTACACAAAACTTTTCATTTGCCCTTGTTTGTTTTGCACATGTTTGTATCGTTTTCTGTTAAGTTGCAACCTGCAGGACATTGCTGAGAAACCTATACTCCTCGGAAAGTGTTTTGGATATTGCTGAGGAACCTACATTTCACGTAAAGTGTTTAGGACATTGCCGAGGAACCTGCACTTCACGTAAAGTGTCTCGGACATTGCTGCGGAACCTGCGCTCCACGTAAAGTGTTTAGGACATTGCTGAGGAACCTACACTTCACGTAAAGTGTTTAGGACATTGCCGAGGAACCTGCACTTCACGTAAAGTGTTTAGGACATTGCTGAGGAACCTGCGCTCCTCGTAAAGTGTTTAGGACATTGCTGAGGAACCTGCGCTCTACGTAAAGTGTTTAGGACATTGCTGCGGAACCTGCACTTCACGTAAAGTATCTCGGACATTGCTGAGGAACCTGCGCTCCTCGTAAAGTGTTTAGGACAATGCTGAGGAACCTGCGCTCCTCGTAAAGTGTCTCGGACATTGCTGAGGAACCTGCGCTCCACATAAAGTGTCTCGGACATTGCTGAGGAACCTGCGCTCCTCGTAAAGTGTTTAGGACAATGCTGAGGAACCTGCGCTCCACGTAAAGTGTCTCGGACATTGCTAAGGAACCTGCGCTCCTCGTAAAGTGTTAAGGACATTGCTGAGGAACGTGCGCTCCTCGTAAAGTGTTTAGGACATTGCTGAGGAACCTGCGCTCCACACAAAGTGTTTAGGACATTGCTGAGGAACCTACGCTCCACGTAAAGTGTCTCGGACATTGCTGAGGAACCTGCGCTCCACGTAAAGTGTTTAGGACAATGCTGAGGAACCTGCGCTCCACGTAAAGTGTCTCGGACATTGCTGAGGAACCTGCGCTCCACGTAAAGTGTCTCGGACAATGCTGAGGAACCTGCGCTCCTCGTTAAGTGTTTAGGACATTGCTGAGGAACTTGCGCTCCACGTAAAGTGTTAAGGACATTGCTGAGGAACCTGCGCTCCACGTAAAGTGTTTAGGACAATGCTGAGGAACCTGCGCTCCACATAAAGTGTCTCGGACATTGCTGAGGAACCTGCGCTCCTCGTAAAGTGCTTAGGACATTGCTGAGGAACCTGCGCTCCTCGTAAAGTGTTTAGGACATTGCTGAGGAACCTGCGCTCCTCATAAAGTGTTTAGGACAATGCTGAGGAACCTGCACTCCACATGAAGTGTTTAGGACATTGCTCAGGAACCTGCGCTCCTCGTAAAGTGTTTAGGACATTGCTGAGGAACCTGCGCTCCACGTAAAGTGTTTAGGACATTGCTGAGGAACCTGCGCTCCACGTAAAGTGTTAAGGACATTGCTGAGGAACCAGCGCTCCACGTAAAGTGTTTAGGACAATGCTGAGGAACCTGCGCTCCACGTAAAGTGTCTCGGACATTGCTGAGGAACCTGCGCTCCTCGTAAAGTGTTTAGGACATTGCTGAGGAACCTGCGCTCCTCGTAAAGTGTTTAGGACATTGCTGAGGAACCTGCGCTCCTCGTAAAGTGTTTAGGACATTGCTGAGGAACGTGCGCTCCACGTAAAGTGTTTAGGACAATGCTGAGGAACCTTTGCTCCACGTAAAGTGTTAAGGACATTGCTGAGGAACCTGCGCTCCACGTAAAGTGTTAAGGACATTGCTGCGGAACATGCGCTCCTCATAAATTGTTTAGGACATTGCTGAGGAACCTGCGCTCCACGTAAAGTGTTTAGGACATTGGTGAGGAACCCTTGCTCCTCGTAAAGTGTTTAGGACATTGCTGAGGAACCTGCGCTCCTTGTAAAGTGTTAAGGACATTGCTGAGGAACCTGCACTCCTTGTAAAATGTTTAGGATATTGCTGAGGAACCTGCGCTCCTCGTAAAGTGTCTCGGACATTGCTGAGGAACCTGCGCTCCTTGTAAAGTGTTTAGGACAATGCTGAGGAACCTGCACTCCTTGTAAAATGTTTAGGATATTGCTGAGGAACCTGCGCTCCTCGTAAAGTGTTTAGGACATTGCTGCGGAACATGCGCTCCTCATTAAGTGTTTAGGACAATGCTGAGGAACCTGCACTCCTTGTAAAATGTTTAGGATATTGCTGAGGAACCTGCGCTCCTTGTAAAGTGTTAAGGACATTGCTGCGGAACATGCGCTCCTCATAAAGTGTTTAGGACAATGCTGAGGAACCTGCACTCCTTGTACAATGTTTAGGATATTGCTGAGGAACCTGCGCTCCTCGTAAAGTGTTTAGGACAACGCTGAGGAACCTCTGCTCTACGTAAAGTGTTTAGCACATTGCTGCGGAACCTCTGCTCCACGTAAAGTGTTTAGGACATTGCTGAGGAACCTGCGCTCCATGTAAAGTGTTTAAGACATTGCTGCGGTACCTCTGCTCCACGTAAAGTGTTTAGGACATTGCTGCGGAACCTACGCTCCATGTAAAGTGTTTAGGACATTGCTGCGGAAGCTGCGCTCCACGTAAAGTGTTGAGGACATTGCTGCGGAACCTGCGCTCCACGTAAAGTGTTGAGGACATTGCTGAGGAACCTGCGCTCCACATAAAGTGTCTCGGACATTGCTGCGGAACCTGCGCTCCATGTAAAGTGTTTAGGACATTGCTGAGGAACCTGCGCTCCACGTAAAGTGTCTCGGACATTGCTGCGGAACCTGCGCTCCATGTAATGTGTTTCGGACATTACTGAGGAACCAGCGCTCCATGTAAAGTGTTTAGGACATTGCTGAGGAACCTGCGCTCCATGCAAAGTGTTTAGGACATTGCTGAGGAACCTGTGCTCCTCGTAAAGTGTTTAGGACAACGCTGAGGAACCTGCGTTCCTCGTAAAATGTTTAGGACATTGCTGCGGAACCTCTGCTCCACGTAAAGTGTCTCGGACATTGCTGAGGAACCTGCACTCCTCGTAAAGTGTTTAGGACATTGCTGAGGAACCTGCGCTCCACGTAAAGTGTTTAGGACATTGCTGAGGAACCTGTGCTCCTCGTAAAGTGTTTAGGACATTGCTGCGGAACCTCTGCTCCACGTAAAGTGTCTCGGACATTGCTGAGGAACCTGCACTCCTCGTAAAGTGTTTACGACATTGCTGAGGAACCTGCGCTCCACATAAAGTGTCTCGGACATTGCTGAGGAACCTGCGCTCCTCGTAAAGTGTTTAGGACATTGCTGAGGAACCTGCGCTCCTCACTAAGTGTTGACGAACCTGCGCTCCTTGAAAAGTGTTTGGCGGAATAGGAATACATATTAAAAGCGGATGCGAATGGACGGATAATTCCAGCAATTCTTAAGATGCAGAAATGTAAGACTCAAGTTAACGGGTATTAAATAGTTTTATTGTCCCTTCACTAAAGTAATTGTAATCAACAGAATGAAATAAAGAAAATAATTTCACTTTTTATACTTTTGTACTGGACATGCAAAATAAAAGGAGGCTTTGAAATCTGATACTGCCTAATCTCAGGGTGCAGTGTAACAACAGGTTGAAATCATTTTTCTGCTCTTTAGAAACAACACCGCCAGAGATACCGATGACAACCACATGTACCACCAGCTCCATACCTGGTAAGTGGGCTGAAACCTCCGTTTGAGAGATAAAGTACTGACGCCGTGTCATGTGAGAGCATTTGAGAAATGGGTGTTTATAAATAGTTGTGTATATAAGTATCTGTAGTGAGAGTACCTTTAAGAAATGGATGTTTATTACTGCAGTGATGTCAGAAAGTCAGTGGAGCTGGGCTGTCTGTCAACTTTTTACTTTTGTTTTTGGCTGTTTGCTGCAGGGTGTGTTTTAGTTTCGTTTTCAGAACTGGATAGTTGCAGTCACAGCCAGAAGGTGTATGAATCTCACTCTGTAATCTAAAGACTGTAAATCGATCCTGGTGATTTAAAACTAATAACAGTAGTAACTTTAACCTGATGTACTTCTGGTAAAAGGTGTTTTAAGTCTTATGGATGTTAAAAAGGACAGCTTAAAGGTTTACTTAGTGTTGTAGTCTTTGGGGGTTGTATTTGAATTAATGGTTGTGAAGATGTTCACTGTATGTTTTAAAAAGATTAACTTGAGTTCATAAGATAAACATTGTTTTGCTTTAAAAAATACTTTTCCATTTCTGCTGTACCACACCTGTAGAGTGGGCCATGTGCTCCCCATACCACAATCTATTAAAAGTTGTGGGTCAGGTGAACTCCATGATACACTTTTTGGTACTCTAAACCCTGGCCCATAACAAATTGGGGGTTTGAGGGGGATAAAAGTCTATCTATTGGATTGGCTTTGTGAACTTAAAGACAGTGAGGGGTAAGCATTTTGTGGGTGCTTTTCAGGTGAGGTATTTTAGTTTAAGTAGGGAGTGTGTTGTGGACAATGGCTCTTTCAGAGGCTCAGAAGTTTTTGGGGGTGGAGGCGGTCACATGCAATACCTTACGGACAGAGACTAAAAGCAGACTGTTAGATTTGGCAAAAACATTGCAGTTAACATTACCTGACAAAATGCGAAAAGATGGGGTCATTATGGCAATGGCTAAGCATTTAAAGTTGCCTGAGATATAGATTGACCCATTGGAAATGGCAAAGATTCAGTTGCAAATTAAACAAATGGAACATGAGAAAGAATTAAAGCAGCTTGAATACGAAAGAGAGAGAGAGGAAAGAGAAAGAGAGAGCGAGGAAAAAGAGAGAGAAGAAAGGAAAACAGAAAGAATAGCCCGAGTAGAACAAAAAGAAAGAGAAAGGGAGATACAAATCAGGGAAAAAGATAAAGAGAGAGAGTTTGAACTTCAGAAAATGGCCATGAAACATGACAGTCAGTTAAAATTGGCAGGCGTAAAGGGAAACGTACAGTTGAATGATAGTGATGAGGATAGTGATAAAGAGCGTCATAGTCAAAGGCTTGGTGGGGATCTATTTAAATACGTCCAAGCATTGCCAAGGTTTGATGAGAAGGAGATAGAAGCTTTTTTCATTTCATTTGAGAAGGATTTCAGTTCGAGGAAGAAAAACAAAAAGAAATGGACTATATTATTATACCTGTTTGCGTGTGTTGTTTTTTGAAACAAAAAAGTACATTTCTTAAAGGATAGCGAAAAGGTGAAAAATGAAACCGTCTTGAAGTTGATTTCTTTTTTTGGGAGGAGGTGTCATGTGAGAGTATCTTTGAGAAATGGGTGTTTATAAATGGGTGTGTATTTAAGTATCTGGAGGGAGAGTACCTTTAAGAAATGGGTGTTTATTACTGCAGTGATGTCAGAGAGTGGGTGGAGCTGGGCTGTCTCTCAGCTTTTTACTTTCGTTTTGGGCTGTTTGCTGCAGGGTGTGTTTTAGTTTCTTTTTCAGAGCTGGATAGCTGCAGTCACAGCCAGAAGGTGTATGAATTTCGCTCTGTAATCTAAAGAATGTAAATCGATCCTGGTGATTTAAAACTAAATAACAGTAGTGACTTTACCCTGATATGCTTCTGGTAAAAGGTGTTTTAAGTCATATGGATGTTAAAAAGGAAAGCTTAAAGGTTTACTTAGTGTTGTAGTCTTTGGGGGTTGTGTTTGAATTAATGGTTGCAAAGATGTTCACTGTATGTTTTAAAAACGTTCACTTGAGTTCATAAGATAAACATTGTTTTGCTTTAAAAAATACTTTTCCATATCTGTTGTACCACACCTGTAGAGTGTGCCATGTGCACCCCGTACCACAATCTGTTAAAAGTTGTGGGTCAGGTGAACTCCATGATACACTTTGGGGTTCGCTTTCCATTAAGTTGCAACCTGCAAGACATTGCTGAGAAACCTACACTCCTCATAAAGTGTCTAGGACAATGCTGAGGAACCTTCGCTCCAGGTAAAATGTTTAGCGGAATAGGAATACATATTAAAAGCGGATGTGAATGGACGTATAATTCCACAGGATAATTCCAGCAATTCTTATGTTGCAGAAATGTAAGACTCAAGATAACGGCTTTTAAATAGTTGTACTGTCCCTTCACTAAAATAATTGTAATCAGCAGGATGAAATAGAAGAGAATAATTTCACTTTTTATATTTTTGTACTTGACATGCAAAATAAAAGGAGGCTTTGAAATCTGATAGTGCCTAGTCTCAGGGTGCAGTGTAACAACAGGTTGAAATCATTTTTCTGCTCTTTAGAAACAACACCACCAGAGATACCGACGACAACCACATCTACCACCAGCTACATACCTGGTAAGTGAGCTGGAACCTACGTTTTAGAAACTAAGTGCTGACGCCGGGACTGAATCACGAGTGTTGTACGGCATCGAAAGCGGCGTCGGTCTCAGAATAATTCTGACTCGTTACTGGGCTAGCACTGGCGGCACACGGGACTAGTGAATTTCCAATGCATGCCGGTGTGTGATACGTCGGGTTGGGATCGGCACTGGAGAGCCAGACAAGCAGGAGCTGCATATAGGTACTCCACTCCCCACACAACATCATCCCAGCCAAGAAGATGGCACTGATTGGGCTGGAGAACTCCCATCCCGTTGATCGGTCATGAGGTCAGAGGGTACCTAGAGGGCATGGCCTGGGGAGGCACCCATATGATCCGTGGCGCGATGTTCACAGTGAGCAGTCAGCAGCATTCAAAGACTTGCAGGCTGACTCCGACTCCACGGCCCACCTCCTAGCCGGCCCTCCTCTACTCCCTCCGGCCCTGGCAGGTACCACCTGGCCAGAGGCACAACTGTGCTTTAGCGATGATGGACACTTTTCGTACTCCGCCTTGCTCATTCAGCAACCACGGCGCACTGTTCCCGATTTTCGACAGCACAAGTGAACCTCACCGTCGGTCTTTTCGCCTGGCAGAGAAGGAGCACCGTGGGGGACATGAAAATTGGTGGGTCGGGCCAATAATGATATGAAATGAAATGAAATGAAATGAAAATTGCTTATTGTCACAAGTAGGCTTCAATGAAGTTACTGTGAAAAGCCCCTAGTCGCCACATTCCGGCGCCTGTTCGGGGAGGCTGTTACGGGAATTGAACCGTGCTGCTGGCCTGCCTTGGTCTGCTTTCAAAGCCAGCAATTTAGCCCTGTGCTAAACAGCCCCTGTGCTAAATATGCCAACGATCTTTACTGTACACTTTGCATTCCCATGCCGACGTGCAAGGCATTCTGTTGGGCTCCCGGTGCCGCCCTCGATTTATGGCGGGCGCTCGATTCTCCGCCTGATCACATTACGCGATTCTGATGTTGCTGGACAGAGAATCCTGCCAGTGTGTTTTACCTCACACCATGGGCAGATTCACCGGTTGCCGACGGCGATTTCGTTATCGGCGATCGGGCGGAGAATGCCTTTTTACAACCGAATCTGGTGCGGTGCCGATTTTCGGATTCTCTATTCCCTCCTCATCGAGGAGTATGCCGCACGCTATTGAGACGGCCTCAGGACATTACCTGAAGGCCCTCCCCTGATGCTCTGCCCCCAATAGGCCGAGTTCCCGACCGTGCAGTTTACTCATGGTCTCAGCGGTTGGGAACGCGGCGTGGCGGATATGGACTGTGTGCAGTGTAGCCTCAGTCGGGGGGAGCTGTGCTGTTGGCCCGGGGGGCTTCAGCGAGGACTGCGGGGACTGGTGGGCGGTGGCCTGGGGGTGGCGAGGGGTATCCAGGGGGGCACAAATGGCAGGTTGGTTCTACACGCAACTGGCGCCATGTTGTACGGCGAGACCACTGCAGGTCGTCGCCGTGAGCATGAGCACCCAAGGACCTGGCAAATCTCCAGCCCTTAATTTTGTGAAGGCCGTGTGTTTTACGTAGCGCGGCCACTAGACCCTCACGGGTCGGAGGGTTGGTGCTGGGGCCTCGCCAACCTTTTCATCGTGAAACTAGACACTTACCCTGGACATAGCCTCAAAATCGGAGTACACAGCCCCAGGTCATTCTGTACATGGGTATTACTATCTAAGTCATGTCGTGTGTCATTGCGAAGGTCACAATATATGGTTTTCATCTTCACACAAACCTTTTCATTTGCACTTGTTTGTTTTGCACATATTTGTATCGCTTTTCATTAAGTTCCAACTTCAGGACACTGCTGAGGAACCAGTGCTCCTCGTAAAGTGTTTAGGACACTGCTGAAGAACCAGTGCTCCTCGTAAAGTGTTAGAAAATTAGTGAGGAACATGCACTCCTTGTAAAGTGTTGGAATATTAGTGAGGAACCTAAGCTCCTCGTAAAGTGTTTAGGACATTGATGAGAAACGTGCATCCTCGTAAAGTGTATAGGACATTGCTCAGGAACCTGCGCTCCTCGTAAAGTGTTTAGGACATTGCTCAGGAACCTGCGCTCCTCATAAAGTGTTTAGGACATTGCTGAGGAACCTGCGCTCCTCATAAAGTGTTTAGGACATTGCTCAGGAACCTGCGCTCCTCATAAAGTGTTTAGGACATTGCTCAGGAACCTGCGCTCCTCGTAAAGTGTTTAGGACATTGCTCAGGAACCTGCGCTCCTCATAAAGTGTTTAGGACATTGCTCAGGAACCTGCGCTCCTCATAAAGTGTTTAGGACATTGCTCAGGAACCTGCGCTCCTCGTAAAGTGTTGACGAACCTGCATGCCTTGTGAAGTGATTAGTGGAGTAGGAATACATATTAAAAGCAGATGCAAATAGACGGATAATTCCAGCACTTATGTTGCAGAAATGTAAGACTCAAGTTAACGGCTATTAAATAGTTGTATTGTCCCTTCACTAAAATAATTGTAATCAGCAGAATGAAACAGAAGAGAATAATTTCACTTTTTATATTTTTCTACTTGAGATGCAAAATGAATGGAGGTTTTTAAGATCTGATAGTGCCTAGTCTCAGGATGCAGTGTAACAGGTTGAAATCTTTTTCCTGCTCTATAGAAACAACACCACCAGAGATACCGACTACAACCACATCTACCACCAGCTACATCCCTGGTAAGTGGGCTGGATCCTCCGTTTGAGAGACTAAGTGCTGACACCAGGACTGAATCACGGGTTTTCTACGGCCCCGAAAGCGGTGCCAGTCTCGGAGTAATTCAGGACACGTTACTGGGCTAGCACCGGCGGCACACGGGACTAGTGAAATTCCAATGCATGCCGGTGTGTGATACGTCGGGTTGGGATCGGCACTGGAGAGCCAGACAAGCAGGAGCTGTATATAGATACTCCACTCCCCACACACCCTCATCCCAGCCAAGAAGATGACACTGATTGCGCTGGAGCACTCCCATCCTGTTGATAGGTAATCTGGGGTCAGAGGGTACCTAGAGGGCATGGCCTGGGGAGGCACCCATATGATCCATGGCGCGATGTTCACAGTGAGCAGTCAGCGGTATGTAAAGCTGCATGGGCGACTTGCAGGCTGCAGCAATGGTGGCTCGTGCCTGGCCACCCCGACCCCCTCCCCCCCGGCCCACCTCCTAGCCGTGCCCTCCGCTACACCCTCCGGCCCTGGCAGGTGCCACCCGGCCAGAGGCACAACTGTGCTTTAGTGATGATGGACACTTTTCGTATCCCGTCTTGCTCATTCAACAACCATGGCACCCTGTTCCTGATTTTCAACAGCACAAGTGAACCTCGCCGTCGGTCTTTCGGCCTGGCAGAGAAGCGGCACCATGGGGCACATGGAAAGTGCCGGGTCGGGCTGCTAATGACATGCCAACAGCCTGTACTGTACACTTTGCATGCCCATGCCAATGTGCAGCCTCGGGTCACCGGAGCATAGCACTCTGTTAGGCGGCCGGTGCCGGCCTCGATTTTTGGCTGGAGCTCGATTCTCCGCCTGATCACATTCCGTGATTCTGGCGTCACTGGACAGAGAATCCTGCCCAGTGTGGTTTACCTCACACCATGGGCGGAATTCTCTGCTTGCCGACGGCGACTTGCAGACTAAAAGCAGACTGTTAGATTTGGCAAAAACATTGCAGTTAACATTACCTGACAAAATGCGAAAAGATGGGGTCATTATGGCAATGGCTAAGCATTTAAAGTTGCCTGAGATATAGATTGACCCATTGGAAATGGCAAAGATTCAGTTGCAAATTAAACAAATGGAACATGAGAAAGAATTAAAGCAGCTTGAATACGAAAGAGAGAGAGAGGAAAGAGAAAGAGAGAGCGAGGAAAAAGAGAGAGAAGAAAGGAAAACAGAAAGAATAGCCCGAGTAGAACAAAAAGAAAGAGAAAGGGAGATACAAATCAGGGAAAAAGATAAAGAGAGAGAGTTTGAACTTCAGAAAATGGCCATGAAACATGACAGTCAGTTAAAATTGGCAGGCGTAAAGGGAAACGTACAGTTGAATGATAGTGATGAGGATAGTGATAAAGAGCGTCATAGTCAAAGGCTTGGTGGGGATCTATTTAAATACGTCCAAGCATTGCCAAGGTTTGATGAGAAGGAGATAGAAGCTTTTTTCATTTCATTTGAGAAGGATTTCAGTTCGAGGAAGAAAAACAAAAAGAAATGGACTATATTATTATACCTGTTTGCGTGTGTTGTTTTTTGAAACAAAAAAGTACATTTCTTAAAGGATAGCGAAAAGGTGAAAAATGAAACCGTCTTGAAGTTGATTTCTTTTTTTGGGAGGAGGTGTCATGTGAGAGTATCTTTGAGAAATGGGTGTTTATAAATGGGTGTGTATTTAAGTATCTGGAGGGAGAGTACCTTTAAGAAATGGGTGTTTATTACTGCAGTGATGTCAGAGAGTGGGTGGAGCTGGGCTGTCTCTCAGCTTTTTACTTTCGTTTTGGGCTGTTTGCTGCAGGGTGTGTTTTAGTTTCTTTTTCAGAGCTGGATAGCTGCAGTCACAGCCAGAAGGTGTATGAATTTCGCTCTGTAATCTAAAGAATGTAAATCGATCCTGGTGATTTAAAACTAAATAACAGTAGTGACTTTACCCTGATATGCTTCTGGTAAAAGGTGTTTTAAGTCATATGGATGTTAAAAAGGAAAGCTTAAAGGTTTACTTAGTGTTGTAGTCTTTGGGGGTTGTGTTTGAATTAATGGTTGCAAAGATGTTCACTGTATGTTTTAAAAACGTTCACTTGAGTTCATAAGATAAACATTGTTTTGCTTTAAAAAATACTTTTCCATATCTGTTGTACCACACCTGTAGAGTGTGCCATGTGCACCCCGTACCACAATCTGTTAAAAGTTGTGGGTCAGGTGAACTCCATGATACACTTTGGGGTTCGCTTTCCATTAAGTTGCAACCTGCAAGACATTGCTGAGAAACCTACACTCCTCATAAAGTGTCTAGGACAATGCTGAGGAACCTTCGCTCCAGGTAAAATGTTTAGCGGAATAGGAATACATATTAAAAGCGGATGTGAATGGACGTATAATTCCACAGGATAATTCCAGCAATTCTTATGTTGCAGAAATGTAAGACTCAAGATAACGGCTTTTAAATAGTTGTACTGTCCCTTCACTAAAATAATTGTAATCAGCAGGATGAAATAGAAGAGAATAATTTCACTTTTTATATTTTTGTACTTGACATGCAAAATAAAAGGAGGCTTTGAAATCTGATAGTGCCTAGTCTCAGGGTGCAGTGTAACAACAGGTTGAAATCATTTTTCTGCTCTTTAGAAACAACACCACCAGAGATACCGACGACAACCACATCTACCACCAGCTACATACCTGGTAAGTGAGCTGGAACCTACGTTTTAGAAACTAAGTGCTGACGCCGGGACTGAATCACGAGTGTTGTACGGCATCGAAAGCGGCGTCGGTCTCAGAATAATTCTGACTCGTTACTGGGCTAGCACTGGCGGCACACGGGACTAGTGAATTTCCAATGCATGCCGGTGTGTGATACGTCGGGTTGGGATCGGCACTGGAGAGCCAGACAAGCAGGAGCTGCATATAGGTACTCCACTCCCCACACAACATCATCCCAGCCAAGAAGATGGCACTGATTGGGCTGGAGAACTCCCATCCCGTTGATCGGTCATGAGGTCAGAGGGTACCTAGAGGGCATGGCCTGGGGAGGCACCCATATGATCCGTGGCGCGATGTTCACAGTGAGCAGTCAGCAGCATTCAAAGACTTGCAGGCTGACTCCGACTCCACGGCCCACCTCCTAGCCGGCCCTCCTCTACTCCCTCCGGCCCTGGCAGGTACCACCTGGCCAGAGGCACAACTGTGCTTTAGCGATGATGGACACTTTTCGTACTCCGCCTTGCTCATTCAGCAACCACGGCGCACTGTTCCCGATTTTCGACAGCACAAGTGAACCTCACCGTCGGTCTTTTCGCCTGGCAGAGAAGGAGCACCGTGGGGGACATGAAAATTGGTGGGTCGGGCCAATAATGATATGAAATGAAATGAAATGAAATGAAAATTGCTTATTGTCACAAGTAGGCTTCAATGAAGTTACTGTGAAAAGCCCCTAGTCGCCACATTCCGGCGCCTGTTCGGGGAGGCTGTTACGGGAATTGAACCGTGCTGCTGGCCTGCCTTGGTCTGCTTTCAAAGCCAGCAATTTAGCCCTGTGCTAAACAGCCCCTGTGCTAAATATGCCAACGATCTTTACTGTACACTTTGCATTCCCATGCCGACGTGCAAGGCATTCTGTTGGGCTCCCGGTGCCGCCCTCGATTTATGGCGGGCGCTCGATTCTCCGCCTGATCACATTACGCGATTCTGATGTTGCTGGACAGAGAATCCTGCCAGTGTGTTTTACCTCACACCATGGGCAGATTCACCGGTTGCCGACGGCGATTTCGTTATCGGCGATCGGGCGGAGAATGCCTTTTTACGACCGAATCTGGTGCGGTGCCGATTTTCGGATTCTCTATTCCCTCCTCATCGAGGAGTATGCCGCACGCTATTGAGACGGCCTCAGGACATTACGTGAAGGCCCTCCCCTGATGCTCTGCCCCCAATAGGCCGAGTTCCCGACCGTGCAGTTTACTCATGGTCTCAGCGGTTGGGAACGCGGCGTGGCGGATATGGACTGTGTGCAGTGTAGCCTCAGTCGGGGGGAGCTGTGCTGTTGGCCCGGGGGGCTTCAGCGAGGACTGCGGGGACTGGTGGGCGGTGGCCTGGGGGTGGCGAGGGGTATCCAGGGGGGCACAAATGGCAGGTTGGTTCTACACGCAACTGGCGCCATGTTGTACGGCGAGACCACTGCAGGTCGTCGCCGTGAGCATGAGCACCCAAGGACCTGGCAAATCTCCAGCCCTTAATTTTGTGAAGGCCGTGTGTTTTACGTAGCGCGGCCACTAGACCCTCACGGGTCGGAGGGTTGGTGCTGGGGCCTCGCCAACCTTTTCATCGTGAAACTAGACACTTACCCTGGACATAGCCTCAAAATCGGAGTATACAGCCCCAGGTCATTCTGTACATGGGTATTACTATCTAAGTCATGTCGTGTGTCATTGCGAAGGTCACAATATATGGTTTTCATCTTCACACAAACCTTTTCATTTGCACTTGTTTGTTTTGCACATATTTGTATCGCTTTTCATTAAGTTCCAACTTCAGGACACTGCTGAGGAACCAGTGCTCCTCGTAAAGTGTTTAGGACACTGCTGAAGAACCAGTGCTCCTCGTAAAGTGTTAGAAAATTAGTGAGGAACATGCACTCCTTGTAAAGTGTTGGAATATTAGTGAGGAACCTAAGCTCCTCGTAAAGTGTTTAGGACATTGATGAGAAACGTGCGTCCTCGTAAAGTGTATAGGACATTGCTCAGGAACCTGCGCTCCTCGTAAAGTGTTTAGGACATTGCTGAGGAACCTGCGCTCCTCATAAAGTGTTTAGGACATTGCTCAGGAACCTGCGCTCCTCATAAAGTGTTTAGGACATTGCTGAGGAACCTGCGCTCCTCATAAAGTGTTTAGGACATTTCTCAGGAACCTGCGCTCCTCATAAAGTGTTTAGGACATTGCTCAGGAACCTGCGCTCCTCGTAAAGTGTTTAGGACATTGCTCAGGAACCTGCGCTCCTCATAAAGTGTTTAGGACATTGCTCAGGAACCTGCGCTCCTCATAAAGTGTTTAGGACATTGCTCAGGAACCTGCGCTCCTCGTAAAGTGTTGACGAACCTGCATGCCTTGTGAAGTGATTAGTGGAGTAGGAATACATATTAAAAGCAGATGCAAATAGACGGATAATTCCAGCACTTATGTTGCAGAAATGTAAGACTCAAGTTAACGGCTATTAAATAGTTGTATTGTCCCTTCACTAAAATAATTGTGATCAGCAGAATGAAACAGAAGAGAATAATTTCACTTTTTATATTTTTCTACTTGAGATGCAAAATGAATGGAGGTTTTTAAGATCTGATAGTGCCTAGTCTCAGGATGCAGTGTAACAGGTTGAAATCTTTTTTCTGCTCTATAGAAACAACACCACCAGAGATACCGACTACAACCATATCTACCACCAGCTACATCCCTGGTAAGTGGGCTGGATCCTCCGTTTGAGAGACTAAGTGCTGACACCAGGACTGAATCACGCGTTTTCTACGGCCCCGAAAGCGGTGCCAGTCTCGGAGTAATTCAGGACACGTTACTGGGCTAGCACCGGCGGCACACAAGACTAGTGAAATTCCAATGCATGCCGGTGTGTGATACGTCGGGTTGGGATCGGCACTGGAGAGCCAGACAAGCAGGAGCTGTATATAGATACTCCACTCCCCACACACCCTCATCCCAGCCAAGAAGATGACACTGATTGCGCTGGAGCACTCCCATCCTGTTGATAGGTAATCTGGGGTCAGAGGGTACCTAGAGGGCGGGGCCTGGGGAGGCACCCATATGATCCATGGCGCGATGTTCACAGTGAGCAGTCAGCGGTATGTAAAGCTGCATGGGCGACTTGCAGGCTGCAGCAATGGTGGCTCGTGCCTGGCCACCCCGACCCCCCCCCCCCCGGCCCACCTCCTAGCCGTGCCCTCCGCTACACCCTCCGGCCCTGGCAGGTGCCACCCGGCCAGAGGCACAACTGTGCTTTAGTGATGATGGACACTTTTCGTATCCCGTCTTGCTCATTCAACAACCATGGCACCCTGTTCCTGATTTTCAACAGCACAAGTGAACCTCGCCGTCGGTCTTTCGGCCTGGCAGAGAAGCGGCACCGTGGGGCACATGGAAAGTGCCGGGTCGGGCTGCTAATGACATGCCAACAGCCTGTACTGTACACTTTGCATTCCCATGCCAACGTGCAGCCTCGGGTCACCGGAGCATAGCACTCTGTTAGGCGGCCGGTGCCGGCCTCGATTTTTGGCTGGAGCTCGATTCTCCACCTGATCACATTCCGTGATTCTGGCGTCACTGGACAGAGAATCCTGCCCAGTGTGGTTTACCTCACACCATGGGCGGAATTCTCTGCTTGCCGACGGCAATTTCGTTATCGATCGGGCGGAGAATGCCTTTTTACGACCGAATCCGGTGCGGTGCCTATTATCGAATGCTCTACCCCATCCTCATTGAGGTGGGCACCGCACGCTGTTGGGGTAGCCTCAGGACATTACGTGAAGGCCCTCCCTGATGCTCCGCACCCGATGTGCTGAGTTTCCGACCGCGCGGTTTACTCATGGTCTCAGCGGTCTGGAACCCGTGTGGCGGCTGTGGTCTGAGTCTAGTGCCGCCACAGTCGGGGGAGCCATGCTGTCTGCTGTGGGGGGCTTCGACGAGGACTGGTGGGGGGTGGCCCAGGGGTGGCGAGGGGATGTCCAGATGGGCACTATCTGGCAGGTCGAATCCACCCGCAACTGGCATCATGTTGTAAGGTGAGACCGCTGCAGGTCGTCGCCGTGCGAATGCGCGGCCACGGACCTGGCAAATCTCCGCCCGTTTATTGTGTGAAGGCTGTGTGTTTTACATAGCGCGGCTGCTACCCCCTCACTGGTCGTAGGGTCGGTGCTGGGGCCTCGCCAACCTTTTCATCGTAAAACTAGACACTTCCCCTCAACACAGCCTCAAACTCGAAGAATACAGCCCCAGGTCTTTCTGTACAATGGTATTACTATCTAAGTCATGTCGTGTGTCATTGTGAAGGACACAAATTATGGTTTTCATCTTCACACAAACATTTTCATTTGCACTTGTTTGTTTTGCACATATTTGTATCGCTTTTCATTAAGTTGCAAGATTCAGGACATTGCTGAGGAACCTGCGCTCCTCGTTGTGGTAGTCACCACTATTGTATTATATTGTATATATGGGTATTACGGTAAGGCCCCTGTACGACAGATACGGGGGTAGATCCCTGCCTGCTGGCTCCGCCCAGGAGGCGGAGTATAAATGTGTGTGCTCTCCGAACAGCAGCTATTTCGTAAGCTGCTGTAGGAGGCCACATATCTCTGTTCAATAAAGCCTTGATTACATTCTACTCTCGTCTCGTCGTAATTGATAGTGCATCACTCGTAAAGTGTTTAGGACATTGCTGAGGAACCTGCGCTCCTCACTAAGTGTTGACGAACCTGCGCTCCTTGAAAAGTATTTAGCGGAATAGGAATACATATTGAAAGCGGATGTGAATGGATGGATAATTCCAGCAATTCTTATGTTGCAGAAATGTAAGACTCAAATTAACGGGTATTAAATAGTTGTATTGTCCCTTCACTAAAATAATTGTTATCAGCAGAATGAAATAGAAGAGAATAATTTCACTTTTTATATTTTTCTAATTGAGATGCAAAATGAATGGAGGTTTTTAAGATCTGATAGTGCCTAGTCTCAGAATGCAGTGTAACAGGTTGAATCTTTTTCCTGCTCTATAGAAACAACACCACCAGAGATACCGACTACAACCACATCTACCACCAGCTACATCCCTGGTAAGTGGGCTGGATCCTCCGTTTGAGAGACTAAGTGCTGACACCAGGACTGAATCACGCGTTTTCTATGGCCCCGAAAGCGGTGCCAGTCTCGGAGTAATTCAGGACACGTTACTGGGCTAGCACCGGCGGCACACGGGACTAGTGAAATTCCAATGCATGGCGGTGTGTGATACGTCGGGTTGGGATCGGCACTGGAGAGCCAGACAAGCAGGAGCTGTATATAGATACTCCACTCCCCACACACCCTCATCCCAGCCAAGAAGATGACACTGATTGCGCTGGAGCACTCCCATCCCGTTGATAGGTCACCTGGGGTCAGAGGGTACCTAGAGGGCATGGCCTGGGGAGGCACCCATATGATCCATGGCGCGATGTTCACAGTGAGCAGTCAGCGGTATGTAAAGCTGCATGGGCGACTTGCAGGCTGCAGCAATGGTGGCTCGTGCCTGGCCACCCCGACCCCCCCCCCCCCGGCCCACCTCCTAGCCGAGCACTCCGCTACACCCTCCGCCCCTGGCAGGTGCCACCCGGCCAGAGGCACAACTGTGCTTTAGTGATGATGGACACTTTTCGTATCCCGTCTTGCTCATTCAACAACCATGGCACCCTGTTCCTGATTTTCAACAGCACAAGTGAACCTCGCCGTCGGTCTTTCGGCCTGGCAGAGAAGCGGCACCGTGGGGCACATGGAAAGTGCCGGGTCGGGCTGCTAATGACATGCCAACAGCCTGTACTGTACACTTTGCATTCCCATGCCAACGTGCAGCCTCGGGTCACCGGAGCATAGCACTCTGTTAGGCGGCCGGTGCCGGCCTCGATTTTTGGCTGGAGCTCGATTCTCCACCTGATCACATTCCGTGATTCTGGCGTCACTGGACAGAGAATCCTGCCCAGTGTGGTTTACCTCACACCATGGGCGGAATTCTCTGCTTGCCGACGGCAATTTCGTTATCGATCGGGCGGAGAATGCCTTTTTACGACCGAATCCGGTGCGGTGCCTATTATCGAATGCTCTACCCCATCCTCATTGAGGTGGGCACCGCACGCTGTTGGGGTAGCCTCAGGACATTACGTGAAGGCCCTCCCTGATGCTCCGCACCCGATGTGCTGAGTTTCCGACCGCGCGGTTTACTCATGGTCTCAGCGGTCTGGAACCCGTGTGGCGGCTGTGGTCTGAGTCTAGTGCCGCCACAGTCGGGGGAGCCATGCTGTCTGCTGTGGGGGGCTTCGACGAGGACTGGTGGGGGGTGGCCCAGGGGTGGCGAGGGGATGTCCAGATGGGCACTATCTGGCAGGTCGAATCCACCCGCAACTGGCATCATGTTGTAAGGTGAGACCGCTGCAGGTCGTCGCCGTGCGAATGCGCGGCCACGGACCTGGCAAATCTCCGCCCGTTTATTGTGTGAAGGCTGTGTGTTTTACATAGCGCGGCTGCTACCCCCTCACTGGTCGTAGGGTCGGTGCTGGGGCCTCGCCAACCTTTTCATCGTAAAACTAGACACTTCCCCTCAACACAGCCTCAAACTCGAAGAATACAGCCCCAGGTCTTTCTGTACAATGGTATTACTATCTAAGTCATGTCGTGTGTCATTGTGAAGGACACAAATTATGGTTTTCATCTTCACACAAACATTTTCATTTGCACTTGTTTGTTTTGCACATATTTGTATCGCTTTTCATTAAGTTGCAAGATTCAGGACATTGCTGAGGAACCTGCGCTCCTCGTTGTGGTAGTCACCACTATTGTATTATATTGTATATATGGGTATTACGGTAAGGCCCCTGTACGACAGATACGGGGGTAGATCCCTGCCTGCTGGCTCCGCCCAGGAGGCGGAGTATAAATGTGTGTGCTCTCCGAACAGCAGCTATTTCGTAAGCTGCTGTAGGAGGCCACACATCTCTGTTCAATAAAGCCTTGATTACATTCTACTCTCGTCTCGTCGTAATTGATAGTGCATCACTCGTAAAGTGTTTAGGACATTGCTGAGGAACCTGCGCTCCTCACTAAGTGTTGACGAACCTGCGCTCCTTGAAAAGTATTTAGCGGAATAGGAATACATATTGAAAGCGGATGTGAATGGATGGATAATTCCAGCAATTCTTATGTTGCAGAAATGTAAGACTCAAATTAACGGGTATTAAATAGTTGTATTGTCCCTTCACTAAAATAATTGTTATCAGCAGAATGAAATAGAAGAGAATAATTTCACTTTTTATATTTTTCTACTTGAGATGCAAAATGAATGGAGGTTTTTAAGATCTGATAGTGCCTAGTCTCAGAATGCAGTGTAACAGGTTGAATCTTTTTCCTGCTCTATAGAAACAACACCACCAGAGATACCGACTACAACCACATCTACCACCAGCTACATCCCTGGTAAGTGGGCTGGATCCTCCGTTTGAGAGACTAAGTGCTGACACCAGGACTGAATCACGCGTTTTCTATGGCCCCGAAAGCGGTGCCAGTCTCGGAGTAATTCAGGACACGTTACTGGGCTAGCACCGGCGGCACACAAGACTAGTGAAATTCCAATGCATGCCGGTGTGTGATACGTCGGGTTGGGATCGGCACTGGAGAGCCAGACAAGCAGGAGCTGTATATAGATACTCCACTCCCCACACACCCTCATCCCAGCCAAGAAGATGACACTGATTGCGCTGGAGCACTCCCATCCCGTTGATAGGTCACCTGGGGTCAGAGGGTACCTAGAGGGCATGGCCTGGGGAGGCACCCATATGATCCATGGCGCGATGTTCACAGTGAGCAGTCAGCGGTATGTAAAGCTGCATGGGCGACTTGCAGGCTGCAGCAATGGTGGCTCGTGCCTGGCCACCCCGACCCCCCCCCCCCCGGCCCACCTCCTAGCCGAGCACTCCGCTACACCCTCCGCCCCTGGCAGGTGCCACCCGGCCAGAGGCACAACTGTGCTTTAGTGATGATGGACACTTTTCGTATCCCGTCTTGCTCATTCAACAACCATGGCACCCTGTTCCTGATTTTCAACAGCACAAGTGAACCTCGCCGTCGGTCTTTCGGCCTGGCAGAGAAGCGGCACCGTGGGGCACATGGAAAGTGCCGGGTCGGGCTGCTAATGACATGCCAACAGCCTGTACTGTACACTTTGCATGCCCATGCCAACGTGCAGCCTCGGGTCACCGGAGCATAGCACTCTGTTAGGCGGCCGGTGCCAGCCTCGATTTTTGGCTGGAGCTCGATTCTCCACCTGATCACATTCCGTGATTCTGGCGTCACTGGACAGAGAATCCTGCCCAGTGTGGTTTACCTCACACCATGGGCGGAATTCTCTGCTTGCCGACGGCAATTTCGTTATCGATCGGGCGGAGAATGCCTTTTTACGACCGAATCGGGTGCGGTGCCTATTATCGAATGCTCTACCCCATCCTCATTGAGGTGGGCACCGCACGCTGTTGGGGTAGCCTCAGGACATTACGTGAAGGCCCTCCCTGATGCTCCGCACCCGATGTGCTGAGTTTCCGACCGCGCGGTTTACTCATGGTCTCAGCGGTCTGGAACCCGTGTGGCGGCTGTGGTCTGAGTCTAGTGCCGCCACAGTCGGGGGAGCCATGCTGTCTGCTGTGGGGGGCTTCGACGAGGACTGGTGGGGGGTGGCCCAGGGGTGGCGAGGGGATGTCCAGATGGGCACTATCTGGCAGGTCGAATCCACCCGCAACTGGCATCATGTTGTAAGGTGAGACCGCTGCAGGTCGTCGCCGTGCGAATGCGCGGCCACGGACCTGGCAAATCTCCGCCCGTTTATTGTGTGAAGGCTGTGTGTTTTACATAGCGCGGCTGCTACCCCCTCACTGGTCGTAGGGTCGGTGCTGGGGCCTCGCCAACCTTTTCATCGTAAAACTAGACACTTCCCCTCAACACAGCCTCAAACTCGAAGAATACAGCCCCAGGTCTTTCTGTACAATGGTATTACTATCTAAGTCATGTCGTGTGTCATTGTGAAGGACACAAATTATGGTTTTCATCTTCACACAAACATTTTCATTTGCACTTGTTTGTTTTGCACATATTTGTATCGCTTTTCATTAAGTTGCAAGATTCAGGACATTGCTGAGGAACCTGCGCTCCTCGTTGTGGTAGTCACCACTATTGTATTATATTGTATATATGGGTATTACGGTAAGGCCCCTGTACGACAGATACGGGGGTAGATCCCTGCCTGCTGGCTCCGCCCAGGAGGCGGAGTATAAATGTGTGTGCTCTCCGAACAGCAGCCATTTCGTAAGCTGCTGTAGGAGGCCACACATCTCTGTTCAATAAAGCCTTGATTACATTCTACTCTCGTCTCGTCGTAATTGATAGTGCATCACTCGTAAAGTGTTTAGGACATTGCTGAGGAACCTGCGCTCCTCACTAAGTGTTGACGAACCTGCGCTCCTTGAAAAGTATTTAGCGGAATAGGAATACATATTGAAAGCGGATGCGAATGGACGGATAATTCCAGCAATTCTTATGTTGCAGAAATGTAAGACTCAAGTTAACGGGTATTAAATAGTTGTATTGTCCCTTCACTAAAATAATTGTTATCAGCAGAATGAAATAGAAGAGAATAATTTCACTTTTTATATTTTTCTACTTGAGATGCAAAATGAATGGAGGTTTTTAAGATCTGATAGTGCCTAGTCTCAGAATGCAGTGTAACAGGTTGAATCTTTTTCCTGCTCTATAGAAACAACACCACCAGAGATACCGACTACAACCACATCTACCACCAGCTACATCCCTGGTAAGTGGGCTGGATCCTCCGTTTGAGAGACTAAGTGCTGACACCAGGACTGAATCACGCGTTTTCTATGGCCCCGAAAGCGGTGCCAGTCTCGGAGTAATTCAGGACACGTTACTGGGCTAGCACCGGCGGCACACGGGACTAGTGAAATTCCAATGCATGGCGGTGTGTGATACGTCGGGTTGGGATCGACACTGGAGAGCCAGACAAGCAGGAGCTGTATATAGATACTCCACTCCCCACACACCCTCATCCCAGCCAAGAAGATGACACTGTTTGCGCTGGAGCACTCCCATCCTGTTGATAGGTCACCTGGGGTCAGAGGGTACCTAGAGGGCATGGCCTGGGGAGGCACCCATATGATCCATGGCGCGATGTTCACAGTGAGCAGTCAGCGGTATGTAAAGCTGCATGGGCGACTTGCAGGCTGCAGCAATGGTGGCTCGTGCCTGGCCACCCCGACCCCCCCCCCCCCCCCCCCCCCCGGCCCACCTCCTAGCCGAGCACTCCGCTACACCCTCCGCCCCTGGCAGGTGCCACCCGGCCAGAGGCACAACTGTGCTTTAGTGATGATGGACACTTTTCGTATCCCGTCTTGCTCATTCAACAACCATGGCACCCTGTTCCTGATTTTCAACAGCACAAGTGAACCTCGCCGTCGGTCTTTCGGCCTGGCAGAGAAGCGGCACCGTGGGGCACATGGAAAGTGCCGGGTCGGGCTGCTAATGACATGCCAACAGCCTGTACTGTACACTTTGCATGCCCATGCCGACGTGCAGCCTCGGGTCACCGGAGCATAGCACTCTGTTAGGCGGCTGGTGCCGGCCTCAATTTTTGGCTGGAGCTCGATTCTCCACCTGATCACATTCCGCGATTCTGGCGTCGCTGGACAGAGAATCCTGCCCAGTGTGGTTTACCTCACACCATGGGCGGAATTCTCTGCTTGCCGACGGCAATTTCGTTATCGATCGGGCGGAGAATGCCTTTTTACGACCGAATCCGGTGCGGTGCCTATTATCGAATGCTCTACCCCATCCTCATTGAGGTGGGCACCGCACGCTGTTGGGGTAGCCTCAGGACATTACGTGAAGGCCCTCCCTGATGCTCCGCACCCGAGGTGCCGAGTTCCCGACCGCGCGGTTTACTCATGGTCTCAGCAGTCTGGAACCCGTGTGGCGGCTGTGGTCTGAGTCTAGTGCCGCCACAGTCGGGGGAGCCATGCTGTCTGCTGTGGGGGGCTTCGACAAGGACTGGTGGGGGGTGGCCCAGGGGTGGCGAGGGGATGTCCAGATGGGCACTATCTGGCAGGTCGAATCCACCCGCAACTGGCATGTTGTAAGGTGAGACCGCTGCAGGTCATCGCCGTGCGAATGCGCGGCCACGGACCTGGCAAATCTCCGCCCGTTTATTGTGTGAAGGCCGTGTGTTTTACATAGCGCGGCTGCTACCCCCTCACTGGTCGTAGGGTCGGTGCTGGGGCCTCGCCAACCTTTTCATCGTAAAACTAGACACTTCCCCTCGACCCAGCCTCAAACTCGGAGAATACAACCCCAGGTCTTTCTGTACAATGGTATTACTATCTAAGTCATGTCGTGTGTCATTGTGAAGGACACAAAATATGGTTTTCATCTTCACACAAACATTTTCATTTGCACTTGTTTGTTTTGCACATATTTGTATCGCTTTTCATTAAGTTGCAAGATTCAGGACATTGCTGAGGAACCTGCGCTCCTTGTAAAGTGTTCAGGACATTGCTGAGGAACCTGCGCTCCTCGTTGTGGTAGTCACCACTATTGTATTATATTGTATATATGGGTATTACGGTAAGGCCCCTGTACTACAGATACGGGGGTAGATCCCTGCCTGCTGGCTCCGCCCAGGAGGTGGAATATAAATGTGTATGTTCTCCGAACAGCAGCCATTTCGTAAGCTGCTGTAGGAGGCCACACATCTCTGTTCAATAAAGCCTCGATTACATTCTACTCTCGTCTCGTCGTAATTGATAGTGCATCACTCGTAAAGTGTTTAGGACATTGCTGAGGAACCTGCGCTCCTCACTAAGTGTTGACGAACCTGCGCTCCTTAAAGTGTTTAGCGGAATAGGAATACATATTAAAAGCGGATGCGAATGGACGGATAATTCCAGCAATTCTTATGTTGCAGAAATGTGAGACTCAAGTTAACGGGTATTAAGTAGTTGTATTGTCCCTTCACTAAAATAATTGTTATCAGCAGAATGAAATAGAAGAGAATAATTTCACTTTTTATATTTTTGTACTTGACATGTAAAATGAAAGGAGGTTTTTAGATCTGTTACTGCCTAGTCTCAGGGTGCAATGTAACAGATTGAAATCTTTTTTCTGCTCTACAGAAACAACACCACCAGAGGTACCGACTACAACCACATCTACCACCAGCTACATAGCTGGTAAGTGGGCTGTGATGTGTTGGGTACTCTGAGACACAGACGAACCAACATGGTTGCGATTGGTACAACGCAGTTTTATTTCTTTTAACTATTTATATAACAAACTCTGCTACTCAGCACATGGTGACTGTCTGAGTGTCTGGCTTGGACGTCCTTGCCCTGAGCCGTCTCCTGCTGGACTGCCCAGGAAGTGTCGTGTTTCTTGTTTTGTACTGTGTATGCTCTTGTCTGTGATTGGCTGTTGTGTTGTGTGTGCTAATTGGTCCGTTGATCTGTCCATCACTATGTATGTGTGTATGTGCTGTGATGTTCACTTGAATATCATGCCAGGCTGGATCCTCCGTTTGAGAGACTAAGTGCGGACACCAGGACTGAATCACGTGTGTTCTATGTCCCCAAAAGCGGCGCCCAACAGCCCGTTACTGGGCTAGCACAGGCGGCACACGGGACTAGTGAAAATACAATGCATGCCGGTGTGTGATACATCGGGTTGGGATCAGCACTGGAGAGCCAGACAACCAGGAGCAGCATATAGGTACTCCACTCCCCACACACTCTCATTCCAGCCAAGAAGATGTCACTGAATTGGCTGGAGCACTCCCATCCCGTTGATCGGTCATGAGGTCAGAGGGTACCTAGAGGGCGGGGCCTGGGGAGGCACCCATATGATCCGTGGCGCGATGTTCACAGTGAGCAGTCAGCGGTATGTAAAGCTGCATGGTTGGCTTGCAGGCTGCAGCAATGGTGGCTCGTGCCTGGCCACCCCGACCCCCCACGGCCCACCTCCTAACCGGCCCCCCGCTACACCCTCCGGCCCTGGCAGGTGCCACCCGGTCAGAGGCACAACTGTGCTTTAGCGATGATGCACACTTTACGTACTCCCTCTTGCTATTTCAGCAACCACGGCACCCTGTTCCCGATTTTCAATAGCACAAGTGAACCTCACCGTCGGTCTTTCTGCCTGGCAGAGAAGGACCACCCTAGGGCACATCGGAATTGCCAGCTCGGGCCGCTAATGCTATGCCAACGGCCTTTTCTGTACACTTTGCATGCCCATGCCGGCGTGCGGCCTCAGCTCACCGGAGCATAGCATTCCGTTGGGCACCCGTTGCCGCTCTCGATTTTTAGCTGCCGCTCGATTCTCCCTCTGATCACATTCCGAGATTCTGGTGTCGCTGGACAGAGAATCCTGCCCAGTGTATTTTACCTCACACCATGGGCGGGATTCTCCGTTTGCCGATGGCGATTTCGTTATCGGCGATCGGGCAGATAATCCCTTTTTATGACCGAATCGGGGGTGGCGGCCCCCTCCTCGATGCGGAGTATGCCGCACGCCATGGGGACGGCCTCAGGGCGTTACCTGAAGGCCCTCCCCCGATGGGCCGAGTTCCCGACCGTGCGGTGAAATCATGGTCTCAGCGGCCAGGAACCCGGCATGGCGGCTGCGGACTGTATCCAGTGTAGCCACAGTCAGGGGAGCCGTGCTGCTGGCTGGAGGGCTTTTGGCGAGGACTTGGGGGACTGGTGGCGGGTGGCCCGGGAGTGGCAAGAGTATGTCCAAGGATGCACATCTGGTCGGTCGGGTCCATGCGCAACCGGCCCCATGGTGTACAGCGAGACCGCTGCAGGTCGTCGCCTTGCGCATGCGCGGCCACGGACCTGGAAATTCTCTGGCCGTTTATTTTGTGAAGGCCGTGTGTTTTACGTGGTGCAGCTGCTAGCCCCTCACCGGTGTAGGTTCGGTGTTGATGCCTCGTCAATCTTTTCATCGTAAAACTAGACACTTCCTCTGGACAAAGCCACAAAATCGGAGAATTCAGCCCCAGTTCTTTCTGGACAAGGGTATTACTGTCTAAGTCATGTTGTGCGTCACTGCGAAGGTCACAAAATATGGCTTTCATCTTTACACAAAATCTTTTCATTTGCACTTGTTTGTTTTGCACATGTTCATATTGCATTTCATTAAGTTGCAACATTCAGGCCGTTGCTGATGAACCTGCGCACCTTTTAAAATGTTTAGGACATTGCTGAGGAACCTGCACACCTCGTAAAGTGTTTAGGATATTGCTGAGGAACCTGCACACCTCGTAAAGTGTTTAGGACATTGCTGAGGAACCTGCACACCTCGTAAAGTGTTTAGGACATTGCTGAGGAACCTGCGCTCCATGTAAAGTGTTTAGGACATTGCTGAGGAACCTGCGCTCCTTGTAAAGTGTTTAGGACATTGCTGAGGAACCTGCGCTCCTTGTAAAGTGTTTTGGACATTGCTGAGGAACCTACACTCCTCGTAAAGTGTTTTGGACATTGCTGAGGAACCTGTGCTCCTCACAAAGTTTTGTTGAACCTGCGCTCCTTGTAAGTGTTTAGCGGAATAGGAATACATATTAAAAGCGTATGAGAATGGACAGAATATTTCACAATCAGCATCAACCTCCACATCCATATTCCCCAAATATTAACGCCAGCAACCTAATCTCCAAGGGAGAAGGGAGTATTATAAATAAATATGAGTAAATAACCGATTTTCAGTTATCAAATATATTTGTGACCCATTGCCACCACTGAGATTGAAATGAAATGAAAATTGCTTATTGTCACAAGTAGGCTTCAATGAAGTTACTGTGAAAAGCCCCTAGTCACCACATTCTGGCGCCTATTCGGGGAGGCTGGTACTGGAATTGAACCGTGCTGCTGGCCTGCCATGGTCTGCTTTCAAAGCTAGCGACTTAGCCCTGAGCTAAACAGCCCTTGTGGTTGCAAAACCACATCAAGAAATGAGTGTAAGTCATGAAGCCGATAACTCTCTCAATCATACAGGTTTAGCTGCAAAGCCCTGTTGAATTGTGGCTTCTCTTCCCAAGCCCAGATACAAGTGTCACCAGAAAATCAGTCAGTGATGCACGTTCAATTGAACAAAGACTAGAGTTGGATATAACTGAGGCTTTATTGCTCTAAGATGTGTGGCCTCCCACAGCAGCTGGCGAAATGGCTGCTGAATGGAGGACACGCATTTTTATACTCTGCCTACTGGGCGGAGCCAGTAGGCAGGGACTACCGGCGAACCTGTAGTACAGGTCCTACCTTACATCACCTAATAAAGGTGTAACAGTGGTTTACCACAGTCAGCCTCCTGGTTGAACTTTCTTTTTAGAACTTCATTTCACCACCAGCTCATCTGCAGCTGAAAATTACTCCCTTCATCTTTGAAAGGAATGAAATTTGTGTGTGGCAAAGCAGCCTGACAGTCATGTCGTCAATCTTGTGTTGACTTAATTTTTGTTTGCTGCGTTGCAATGAAATTGTTTGGTGAAATTGTGATGAGACATCTCACCCGCCTACGGGCGGCACGGTGGTACTGTGGTTAGCACTGCTGCTTCACAGCGCCAGAGGCCTGCGTTCAGTTCCGACCTTGGGTGACTGTCTGTGTGGAGTCTGTACATTCTCCCTGAGTCTGCGTGGATTTCACCCAAGTGTTCCGGTTTCCTCCCACGATCTGAAGCTGTGCAGGTTAGGTGGATTGGCCACGCTGAATTGCCCCTTAGTGTCCAGAATTTTGGTGGGGTTACGGGGATAGGGTGGGGGAGTGGGCCGAGGTAGAGTACTCTTTCAGAGGGTTGGTGCAGACTCAAAGGGCTTAATGACCTCCTTCCTCACTGTAGGGATTCGAGGATAAAGGAAGTAAGATCAAATTGGGAAAATTGTTTTGCCATTTTAATCTTTGTATTTCTTGTTAATTAACTTGATTAAAGGCAAAATAATGAAGCCTAAACTTTAAATTTTGCATTCCTTGAACCCGAGCATTGTTGGCAGCTGAAAATCACCAGCTTGATCTTTCTATTGCTATTGGGATACACGTACGATAAAGCAACCTGACGATAGGACAGTCATGTAGTCAAATGTTGTGTTGATTTGATATCCTTTGCACCATTGTGTAACTAAGATGCGATGGTGCATCCCACATCAAAATGGTATAGCATCAAATTGGGAAAAGTTGTTCTGCCATTTTAGGCTTTGTATTTGATGTTAATTAACTTGTTGAAAGTCAGATTCATTAAGCCCAGACTTCTTATTTTGCAGAGGAGGAATGTAACGGTGAATGGTCTCCTTGGTTTAATGATGAGGCACCTTCTGAGATCAGCCCGGGGGATTCTGAATTATTGGATCTACTCAGCGACGAACTGTGTCCTTCCTATTCTGACACAGTTAATAAAATTCAATGCCAATTTGCTGATCACCCTGAATGGCCAGTAAGTGAATCAACAGACAATGTGACCTGTGACAAAGACACAGGACTTGTCTGTACATTCAATCAAAGTGCTTCACAGGAAAGGAAGTTTTGCTATGACTACAGAATTCGAGTTTGCTGTGAGTCGCAAACAATATCAGAATGGACAACAACCCGTCTGCCCGAAACCACCTCTACAACCACGATTCCTGGTAAATATGATATTCAGGTGTAAAGGATATGTCTTTGAGAACAAACGCACTTTGAACAAATCTGTGCTGTTACAGTGAAAATTCTATTTCTAGTAATAATTAACACCAAGCTTAGAAATGACTGAGTTAATGCGGCAAAGGTCCCATAGATTGGTAATATATTCTTCAGTCTGCTATTTCAAACAAACCATTAATGCATATAAAGTAAATGGCCTTATTTCTCAATTTGTGAGGATTATAGTGATAAGATGATTCATGTACTCCTGAATTCTTTGCCTAATGGTTTCACTTATTATTTAAATCTTAATCCCAGCAAAGGGCAACATGGCGATCAATTTTCTCTTTGTCACTAATTAGAAACAGCAGTAATGCATGTGTCTGAATATGGTGGTATAGTTTCCCAGCATGGATATTTAACCAATAGGAAATCCCACTGACCTTAATTAGAATATAGAATATAGAACATACAGTGCAGAAGGAGGCCATTCGGCCCATCGAGTCTGCACCGACCCACTTAAGCCCTCACTTCCACCCTATCTCCGTAACCCAATAACCCCTCCTAACCTTTTTGGACAGTAAGGGCAATTTAACATGTCCAATCCACCAAACCTGCACATCTTTGGACTGTGGGAGGAAACCGGCGCACCCGGAGGAAACCCACGCAGACACGGAGAGAACGTGCAGATTCCGCACAGACAGTGACCCAGCGGGGAATCGAACCTGGGACCCTGGCGTTGTGAAGCCACAGTGCTATCCACTGTGCTACCGTGCTGCCCCTGATTCTGAACAGGTAGCACTGGAGGATCTAGGGAGGAGTGTTATTATTAATTTTTTGGGATGTAGGCATCGCAGTCAAGACCAGCATTTTGTCCCCACCCCAAAGTGCCTTTGAGCTGAGTGGCTTGCTTGACCATATAAAAGATTAGTTGAGAGTCACCCACAGTGCTACGCATCTGGAGTTGTATGTAGGCCAGCCTGGGTAAGGGCTTTCCCGGGTAAGGAATTTCCTTCCCTAAAGGACATTTGTGAACTAGATGCGTTTTCTCAAGAATTGATGATAGCTGGCATGGCCACGATTATTGAGCGTAGCTTTCAAATTCCAGATTTTATGAATTAAATTTAAATTCCGTCAGCTGCTGTGGTAGAATTTGAACCCATTCTCTGAGCACATTATCCCGTGTCCCTGGATTACTAATCCAGCGACACTATCGCCACACCACCATTTCCACATAAAGTACACTAGTATGGCAGGGGGGTGGGCACGGGAGCAATAGGTCAGAAGGTGAGAGCATTGAGGGAGAACTAGGGAATAGGGACAGTATGGCTCTGAGGCAGAGCAGACAGGGTGAAGTTGCTGAACACAGCGGGTCTTGTGGCCTGAAGTGCATATGTTTTAATGCAAGAAGTATTACGGGTAAGGCAGATGAATTTAGAGCTTGGATTAGTACTTGGAACTATGATGTTGTTGCCATTACAGAGACCTGGTTGAGGGAAGGGCAGGATTGGCAGCTAAACGTTCCAGGATTTAGATGTTTCAGGCGGGATAGAGGGGGATGTAAAAGGGGTGGCGGAGTTGCGCTACTGGTTAGAGAGAATATCACAGCTGTACTACGGGAGGACACCTCAGAGGCAGTGAGGCTATATGGGTAGAGATCAGGAATAAGAAGGGTGCAGTCACAATGTTGGGGGTTTACTACAGGCCTCCCAACAGCCAGCGGGAGATAGAGGAGCAGATAGGTAGACAGATTTTGGAAAAGAGTAAAAACAACAGGGTTGTGGTGATGGGAGACTTCAACGTCCCCAATATTGACTGGGACTCACTTAGTGCCAGGGGCTTAGACGGGGCAGAGTTTGTAAGGAGCATCCAGGAGGGCTTCTTAAAACAGTATGTAGACAGTCAAACTAGGGAAGGGGCGGTAATGGACCTGGTATTGGGGAATGAGCCCGGCCAGGTGGTAGAAGCTTCAGTAGGGGAGCATTTTGGGAACAGTGACCACAATTCAATAAGTTTTAAAGTGTTGGTGGACAAGGATAAATGTGCTAAAGGTGAATGTGCTAAATTGGGGGAAGGCTAATTATAACAATATTAGGCGGGAACTGAAGAACCTAGATTGGGGGCGGATGTTTGAGGGTAAATCAACACCTGACATGTGGGAGGCTTTCAAGTGTCAGTTGAAAGGAATTCAGGACCGGCATGTTCCTGTGAGGAAGAAGGATAAATACAGCAATTTTCGGGAACCTTGGATAACGAGAGATATTTTGTAGGCCTCGTCAAAAAGAAAAAGGAGGCATTTGTCAGGGCTAAAAGGCTGGGAACAGACAAAGCCTGTGTGGAATATAAGGAAAGTAGGAAGGAACTTAAGCAAGGAGTCAGGAGGGCTAGAAGGGGGTCACGAAAAGTGATTGGCAAATAAGGTTAAGGAAAATCCCAAGGCTTTTTACACGTACATAAAAAGCAAGAGGGTCGCCAGGGAAAGGGTTGGCCCACTGAAGGATAGGCAAGGGAATCTATGTGTGGAGCCAGAGGAAATGGGCGAGGTACTAAATGAATACTTTGCATCAGTATTCACCAAAGAGAAGGAATTGGTAGCTGTTGAGTCTGGAGAAGAGTGTGTAGATAGCCTGGGTCACATTGAGATCCACAAAGACAAGGTGTTGGGCGTCTTGAAAAGTATTAAGGTAGATAAGTCCCCAGGGCCTGATGGGATCTACCCCAGTATACTGAAGGAGGCTAGAGAGGAGATTGCTGAGACCTTGACAGAAATCTTTGGATCCCCACTGTCTTCAGGTGATGTCCCAGAGGACTGAAGAATAGCCAATGTTATTTCTCTGTTTAAGAAGGGTAGCAAGGATAGTCCAGGGAACTACAGGCCGGTGAGCCTTACGTCAGTGGTAGGGAAATTACTGAAGAGAATTCTTCGAGACAGGATCTACTCCCATTTGGAAGCAAATGGACGTATTAGTGAGAGGCAGCATGGTTTTGTGAAGGGGAGGTCATGTCTCACTAACTTGATAGAGTTTTTCGAGGAGGTCACAAAGATGATTGATTCAGGTAGGGCAGTGGATGTTGTCTTTATGGACTTCAGTAAGGCCTTTGACAAGGTCCCTCATGGTAGACTAGTACAAAAGGTGAAGTCCCACAGGATCAGGAGTGAGCTGGCAAGGTGGATACAGAACTTGCTAGGTCATAGAAGGCAGAGAGTAGCAATGGAAGGATGCTTTTCTAATTGGAGGGCTGTGACTAGTGGTGTTCCGCAGGGATCAGTGCTGGGACCTTTGCTGTTTGTAGTATATATAAATGATTTGGAGGACTGTCAGAGGATACAGCAGGATTTAGATTGTTTGGAGACTTGGGCGGCGAGATGGCAGATGGAGTTTAATCCGGACAAATGTGAGGTCTAATGCTGGTAGGGAATATACGGTGAATGGTAG
Organism: Scyliorhinus torazame; assembly: GCF_047496885.1. Taxonomy (NCBI): domain Eukaryota; kingdom Metazoa; phylum Chordata; class Chondrichthyes; order Carcharhiniformes; family Scyliorhinidae; genus Scyliorhinus; species Scyliorhinus torazame. Next base: position 58,120,228 of record NC_092719.1, read on the forward strand.
AACCCTCAAGAGTATTGAAAGTCAGAGAGATCTAGGTCCACAGGTCACTGAAAGGGGCAACACAGGTGGAGAAGGTAGTCAAGAAGGCATACGGCATGCTTGCCTTCATTGGCCGGGGCATTGAGTATAAGAATTGGCAAGTCATGTTGCAGCTGTATAGAACCTTAGTTAGGCCACACTTGGAGTATAGTGTTCAATTCTGGTCGCCACACTACCAGAAGGATGTGGAGGCTTTAGAGAGGGTGCAGAAGAGATTTACCAGAATGTTGCCTGGTAATGGAGGGCATAAGCTATGAGGAGCGATTGAATAAACTCGGTTTGTTCTCACTGGAACGAAGGAGGTTGAGGGGCGACCTGATAGAGGTATACAAAATTATGAGGGGCATAGACAGAGTGGATAGTCAGAGGCTTTTCCCCAGGGTAGAGGGGTCAATTACTAGGGGGCATAGGTTCAAGGTGCGAGGGGCAAGGGTTAGATTAGATGTACGAGGCAAGTTTTTTTACACAGAGGGTAGTGGGTGCCTGGAACTCGCTGCGGGAGGAGGTTGTGGAAGCAGGGACGATTGTGACATTTAAGGGGCATCTTGACAAATACATGAATAGTAATGGAATAGATGGATACGGACCCAGGAAGTGTATAAGATTGTAGTTTAGTCAGGCAGCATGGTTGGCACGGGCTTGGAGGGCCGAAGGGCCTGTTCCTGCGCTGTACTTTTCTTTGTTCTTTGTTCTTTGGACTCCCCAGTTTGTCTGCATCATTTCCAGGATTGCTGCCCACACATCTTAAGAACCACTGTTTATCTGGGCAGGTGAGGTCAAATGGGTCTGTCCGATGTAAAACGTTTCCATTGTCCATTGGAGACAAACATTTACTGGAACTTCATTAACATCATAATCAGATCGAGGTGACAAGTCCAGTAACTCTCAAACTTGCAGCAATCATAGAATCATAGAATTTACAGTGCAGAAGGAGGCCATTTGGCCCAGAGAGTCTGCATCGGCCCTTGGAAAGAGCACCCTACCTACGCCTACACCTCTGTCCTATCCCCGTAACCCAGTAACCCCACCCAATCTTTTTTAGACACTAAGGTAATTTATCATGGCCAATCCACCTAACCTGCACATCTTTGGACTGTGGGAGGAAACCGGAGCACCCGGAGGAAACCCACGCAGACACGGGGAGAAAGTGCAGATACACACAGACAGTGACCCAAGCCAGGAATTGAATCTGGGACCCTGGAGCTGTGAAGCAACTGTGCTAACCACTGTGCTACCGTGCCCCCCATGGTGATGGTGATGTTCTAGATGTTGGGTACTTCATCAGCTGTATTAGCTCCCCCTGAAGTGATTTTATTTTATTGAGTAGCCTAAGGTAGAAGTGTCCACATTTGAGTTCTGAAACGTCAATGCTTGGTTACATGCAGCAGAAAACTCCATTTCTAACTTGAGTCAAAGAGCCTCAGTGTGCAGTGTAACAGGTTGGAATCTTTTCCTACTCTATAGAAACCACTCCACCGATTGTGATGGAAACCTCAACTTTGTCTCCGACCAATTACATACCTGGTAAGTGACAGTGGTGTTATATCTTACACTGTGCCTGTCCTGACAAGTGGATTATTTTCAAACTCCCAAGTTATCTAGCAACTGATTAGGCGACAAGATAAGGCTTTTATTTTGTGCACCTCATGTTTTCCTTCCAAATTATTTGCTTTGAATGTGTTTGGATTTTTAGTCATTATGTTGTAACTCCTGGGACAGTTTTTCCTCGGAAATTGTACTTCAGACATAGATCAGAATGTACATCAGAATATTAAGGCCAACTGATTTATTTTGTAATGAATTTAAAATTCCACGTCCCATCCCTGGTATTTTGCCTTGGCTTCAACAAGGATATATCACTGGGGATAGAGGGGGTCCAGGCTATCAGGGGCCCCACGGCTGGCTGGGCTAAGGGCAGGATGGTACTTTGGCATCCCCAATGCCACCTGGGCAACCTGCCACTGCCAGACTGGCACACTGGCAGTGCCACCTGGGTGCCTGCCTGGCACTGACAGGGTGCCTGGTTCGCAGTGCTAAGGTGCCTGCGTGATGTAATGATATGTAGACTTGAAACTAAGGAGTTAACCAGAACACCCGGCTGTGGCACGACCACTAGAGGGCACTACACAACTCATTATGAAACCAGACATACACTAGACCCTCCCTCTCACTCCTGGCAGGGACTGTAGGATTAGCACCAGAATAGTTTAGATCTCAGGCTGGGTCACCACATGTGGCCTAGATCCCAGTTGTACAGTTAGTCATTATCACTGAGTTACTAGAGTTAGATCAGCAATGTCGAACTTATTTATCTAGTTGTTACTGAATAAATCCTTTCAACTTACTTCAAGGATTGGAGTGTCTTTCAACGTTGTCTATATTCAGCAGCAACTTATGTTAATCAAACAGCATAACATAACAGGTGGCATTTTGCCCACACCGGTGATCGGGCCTGGGGGTGCTTTGTCCTTATTAGGTGGGGTGTGGGGGGTTCAATGACGCCCTGTTTGGTGATTTGGGTGTTGGCGAGGTCCGGCAGTTCATCAATGCAGGAAATGGGACTAGGTGCGGCCTCAGTGGGGCGTTCCCCACTGAGGTTATGAACTGAAACAGAGTCCCGTTAGATCATGGGGGCTATCTCCGCGCTGCGAGTGCTGGCTAAAAGCGCTCGACACGGAACTGTGTTTCATTTCAGTTAAATCGCACCCAGAATTTCAGTTATCGTGCTTATTTGTAACACAATGACAACGTGGGTTACAGATGAACAAGCATACGAACAAGGAGCAGGAGAAGGCCTTTCAGGCTCAAGCCTTCTCTGTCATTTAATAAGATTATAACTGATGTTATGAGCCGGGGCTTAGAAACTCCAAAGTGTATTATGAAGTTCACATGTATTTACATTGTGTACCTTGTGTTGCCCTATTATGTATTTTCTTTTTCTTTTCTTTTATTTTCATGTACTTAATGATCTGTTTGAGATGCTCGCAGAAAAATACTTTTCACTGTACCTCGGTACACGTGACAATAAACAAATCCAATCCAAACCTGACCTATAACTTTTATGTTGAATTTGGTTAGGATGAGCACGAAAGCCTTCCCTGCAGGTGTGATTCATCAGACTTCCTAGACAATATAATCAAAACAAAATTTATTCTACGAATGTAGTTAACACATATATATCTATAAACACAGCAAGAATTTTTATCAATTACAAACATAAGGACACCAAACAGCTACAGTAATCTATATATATAACACTTAATTAATTCACCCTTAACTCTTAATTCCTCTTGTGAAAGAATCTAGAACTAGGGAGTCAGTTTCAGAGATAATCTATTTCAGACAAAGATGGGACAAGATATTCCCTCTCAGAGGGATGTGAATCTTAGGAACTCTCTTCCTGAAATCACCCTTAATTCAATAACACAATCCAATAAACCAAACCCCTTTTCAAGGGTGTGGCCCAGCACACTGCATTCTCACTTGAATGGGACTTGTCCATTCCCTGAGATTCTGATCCAGTCTCAACCAGCAGAACGGAACTCTTTCCGGAAAGCAAACTATGTCTTTACAGTTACCAAAGCAGTTGGCCACAGCCAAATGTTTTTTTTAACTGGAACAGCTTTTAAAATGAAAACATCGAAAGACAGGTCAAAACATTTCTTCCCCTCCCGTTGTCCAAAACAGTCAAACTGAAACATCGTCTCACCTCACAGCCACAGTGCAATGTGCTACAAGTCACGTGATAAGAGACTAAACCTTTCTTAAACGGATACTCGCATGACACTGATCTCATTGTAACCTCATATCTGCATCCTGCCTACCCCTGATAACCTTTCAGTCACTTGCTTACAAAGAATCTTTCCCCCTCTGACTTAAAAATGTTAAAAGATTCTGCTTCTGCCACCATTTCAGGAAGAGAGTTCCTAAGATTCACATCCCTCTGAGAGGGAATATCTTGTCTCATCTTTGTCTTAAATAGATGATCTCTGAAACTGACTCCCTAGTTCTAGATTCTTTCACAAGAGGAAACATCCCCTCCATATCCCCCCTGTTAAGACCCCACAGGACCTTATATGTTTCAATCAAGTCACCTCTTCGCTAAACGCCTGTGAATACAAGCCTAACATGTCTAACCTTTCCTCATACTCACACCTCCATTTGAGGTGTTAGTCTGGTAAACCTTCTCTGAACTGCTTTCAATACATTTACATCCTTCCTTATACTGCACACAGTGATCCAAGAGTCTGTACGTTCTCCCTGTGTCTGCATGGGTTCCCTATGGGCGCTCCAGTTTTCTTGCACAAGTCTTGAAAGACGTGCTTGTTAGCAAATTTGGGCATTCTGAATTCTCCCTCCAATGTACCTGAACAGGAGCCAGAGTGTGGCGACTGGGGGATTTTCACAGTAACTTCATCGGGGTGCTAATGTAAGCCTACTTATGACACTAATAAAGATTATTATGTTTGGTCTCACTCGTGCCTGTACAACTGAAGCATAACTGCACTACTTTTATATTCAATTCCCCTCATAATGAATGATAACATCCTATTAGCTTTCCTAATTATTTGCTGTACTTGCATACTAGCCTTTTGTGATTCATACACGAGGACAACCAGATCTCTCTGCATCTCATAGCTTTACAATCTCTCACCATTTAGATTATGTATCTCTCTTTTATTCTTTCTGCCAAAATGGACAAATTCCCATTTTCCCACATTGTGCTCCATTTGTCAGATCTTTGCCCACTCATTTCACTTATTTATGTCCATTTGTAGCCTCCTTATGTCATGTTCACAGCTTCCTTTCTTACCCATCTTTGTATTATCAGCAAATTTGGCAACCATCCCTTCAATCCCTTCATCCAAATCATTTATATAAATTGTAAACAGATGAGGTTCCAGCACTGATTCCTGTGGCACACCACCCGTTACATCTTGCCAACCTGAAAAGCATCCCTTTATACCTACTTTCTGCTTCCTGTTAGCCAGGCATTTTATGCCAAAATGTTATGCCTTACACCATGAGCATTTGCTTTCTGCACTAACCTTTGATATGACACTTTATCAAATACCTTCTGGAAATCTTCGTTCAGTACATCTACTAGTTCCCCTTTATCCATGTAACTTGTTACTTTCTCAAAGAATGGCAAATAGTTGGTTAAACCTATGATTTCCCTTTCACAAAACCATGTTGACTCTGCCTGATCATTTTAATTGATCCAAGTGCCCTGCTATAGCTTCCTTAATAATGGGTGTGATTTAACAGAAGAGTTTCTAAGAGTCATTTAAGGCGGATTTGGCTGGGAGTTTCTCTCCGGCTTTGCCGGCGTGTTCTCCACCACTACATAACCCGACTTAGTCACTTTTATGGGTGCTGGGGAGTTTCTCCCTGGGCTAGCCCACATTTAGAATTTTTTACATCGCTGGGAAGCTGAATTCACTGGCCATACCGGCTCCTCTGAGATCGGGCAACCATATTAAAAGGATGCCCAGATGTCGAAGAGGGCTTCTGGGACCCCACATCCCCCACCCATGGGAAATGTCACACCCCAAACACATGGTCATTACCCCATGAACTGCCAAGTGAAGGCCTCCCACTATCGGGTGTTTGAGGGCTCCCCCTTTAGGTCTTCACATGGCCCCCCCCCCTCAGGACCCCCAACTTTCATGGCCCCAAATTACCGGAAGCCCCTTTATTCCCACCATTTACCCACCCCACCCTTCAAACCCCCCTCACATCTCCTTTCATGGCTTGGCCCCCCTCAGACCCTGACCCTTGGGAGTGCCACCATGGCACCTGGGCACCTGGCACTGCCACCTCTGGAAACCTGGCAGTGCTCCTGCCAGCTCGGCAATGTCACCCAGGCACCTTGTCAGTGCTAGGTGGCAGTGCCAAGGTGCCAGCCTGGCAGTACCAAGGTGCTTGCATGCCCAGGGGAGAGCCAGGGTGCCACCCTGCCCTGTCCCTGACCATGCAGGGACCTCTAATGGCATGGGAGACCCCGTAGGTGATGTTCCACCAGGTCCACATTTATGGACCAGTACTAAACGGTGCTGAGTTGGGGCCACCTTCGGGAGGCCGATAGAAGCCTTGAGCTGGTTAGATGCAGCATCAGGATGGTTAACTGGGATGTTAAACCCGCTTAACCATGCGAGACTGGGTCCTGCCCCGCGATATCTCACGAGATCTGGTTAACCATGATTGGCTGGCAGCTCTTGACAGGTAGGCCTTTCACCTTTGATTCTAGGGAACACTTGCTTCTGCCCAGTGCAGCGGATCTTGCTATAAAGTGGAATTCTTGTTGGCTTTCTAGCTGACAGATGAGAAACCAGTTGCTTATATTAAATTCCACTTGTCATTTTAAAGATCAAAAGCCTCTTGAACCCTTCCCCACTGTTCAGAGCTCAGGTACACGGGCAGATATAATGTGGAACTCTCCCTGGAAAATGTATTGTGGCAACTGCTGGTCAGCTGATTGTTTTGTAGAATTAAATGTCCCTCCACCACTGCTCCTTCCTCTTGTAGGCAGCTAAACATCACTGCCTTAAACTTTGGAAAAGAAAAGTCCCATATGCTGAGACCTGCCAGCCAATTAGAGGGTAATCAGCAGGGCCACCAGAGAGGTGGTGTTGCTGGCAATAATGCACCCACTCAAGTACCAGGGTCGCCGCGGAACCCAGGCCAAAGGTTGGTGGGAGGGTTTCACAGAGCTGGCAGGGTGTTGGGATAGTTGTCGGCAGCAAGGGCAAGGCGGGTGACCCTCAGTATGCACTCCCTTGAACCACCCACCCTTTCCAATGCATGATCCCACAATTAGGCACTGAGTGCTTTTAAAAGAGAGACCCACACCCTTCCACTTGTCCGTAAGCAACCCCAACAAGGTTTGGATTTCGAGCTGGGCGAACATCGACGCTGGTCGGATGAGGCCCTTAAATGGACATTAATTTCCCACATGAGGGCCTTAAATGGCAGTGTGGCAGGAAGGCTGTCCACAACACTTCCTACCATAGATTTAATCGAGGTAGAGCTGGGAAGGCAGTGGGGCCCCACCAAACTCACCACAGGTGAGTGTTTAAAATTCCACGCGGTGAGTCGAATAAGAGTCTGTAAAAGAATGCTAGATCAGTCATGCTGTCATATGTTGTGTTCACCTGACATTTGTTACATCATTGTGGCTATATTGTGTAACTAAGATGTGTAAAGGATCTCACAAATCTGGATGGAAATAACAAATTTAGAACACCTGTTATTTATTTACCCCTTTCCAGACTTGCATAGGGGTCTTCTGCATTATAAACCAATCTTCTGTGCACACATCTGAATAACAAATAGCCCTGACCAGCAATTTAATCTCTATTACCTGTGACTGGCAACAGCCACACTGCAAGTGACTGGATAGGGTGGATGTGAGGATCTACCGCTCACTCTGCATTCTCTTGTCTAAACTGCGCTGCAGGGCACAGGAAGGTGTTCCTTTTGTATAATTGTCAATTGCTTCAGTGTGTTCAGACCCATTATTTATCTGGATAAGTCGGTTTAGTGTGCACGTGCCTATTGTGAAAAGTTGCCACTGGCTACTGAAAATTAATATTTGCAGGCACTCCGTTAAATCCACAGGATAATTCTAGCAATTCTTTTGTTGCAGAAAGGTAAGACTCAAGGTAATGGCTATTAAATAGTTGTATTGTCCCTTCACTAAAATAATTGTATTGTGCAGAATTAAATGGACGAGAATATATTCATTTTTGCAATATTTGTGTTTGGCTTCATGCAAATGAAAGGAGATGTTTAAATCTGATACTGCCTGGTCTCAGGGTGCAGTGTAAAGGTTGAAATTTTTTGTCTGCTCTATAGAAACAACACCACCACCAGAGATACCGACTACAACCACATCTACCACCAGCTACACACCTGGTAAGAGACAGTGGTGTTTATACCTCACACCAGGTCTTTCTCTACAAGGGCTCTCTAACTTCATGTAGTTTGTCATTGAGCAGGTCACGAGATATGGCTTTCATCTTTACACAAACATTTTCCTTTCCAATTGTTTGTTTTTGCACATGTTTGTTTCTCTGATTGTTAAGCTGCTTAGGAAATTGTGCCCCGTTATATTTTAGTTCATTCACAGGATGAGATCAGCATTTACCGCCCATCCTTAATTGCCATTGAGGTGGTGGTGGTGAGCTGCCTGCTTGAATCGTTGCAGCCCATAGAATGTGGGTACACCCACATTATTGTTAGGGAAGCAGTTACAGAATTGTGACCGAGTGACAGTGAAGGAACAGTGATTATAGTTCCAAATTAGAATGGTGTGTGTATTATATAGGGTATCCTTTTTTAAATTCATTTATCGGATGGAGGCATTGCTGGCTACCTCAGCATTTATTGCCCATTTCCAATACCCCTTGAGAGGTTGGTGGTGATCTACCTTGTTGAACTATTGCAGTTCCTGTGGTGTAGTACATCGCAGTGCTTTTGGGTGGGTGGGGGGGTTTCAGTGCTTTCACCCAGCGACAGTGAAGGAATGGTGATATATTTCCAAGTCAAGAGAGTGAGCGAGTTGGGGAGGGGGGGCAGGGGGGAACGTCCATGTGGTGGTGTTCCCTTAGTATAGCATTTAGCAAAACAGGAAAGTATAGATTGAAAGATTATGTAAATTAATGGATTATTTAGCAATGTGCATTAACCTCCACACCATGGGCGGGATTCTCTGACCCCCCCACCGGGTCGGAGAACCGCCGGGGGTCGTCGGCGTGGATCCCGCCCCCGCCGGCTGCCAAATTTTCCGGCGCTGGAGATTTGGCGAGGGCGGGAATCGTGCCGCGCGGCGGCCACTGGCAGCGCTCCGCCCCCTCCCCCGGCAATTCTCTGGCCCGCGATGGGCCGAGCGGTCGCCCGTTTTTTTGCCGGTCCCGGCGGCGTAAATTAGAGTAGGTCCTTACCGGCGGGACCTGGCAGCGCGGGCGGCCTCCAGGGTTCTCGAGGGGGCGTGGGGGGATATGGCCCCGGGAGGTGCGCCCACGGTGGCCTGGCCCGTGATCGGGGCCCACCGATCCGCGAGCGGGTCTGTGCCGTGAGGGCACTCTAATCTTCCGCACCGGCGGTTGTAGCGGTCCATCTTGGCCGGTGCTCTCGCGCATGTGCCAACTCGCGCCAGCCAAGCCATTTGGCGCCGGTTGGCATGCCGCCAAGCCCTTTCCCCGCCAGCCGGCGGTGCGCAAACCACTCCAGGGCCGGCCTAGCCCCTGAAGGTGCGGATCGGACGGCCCGCGCCGGACTGGTTCACGCCACTCCTTCCCGCCGGAGTTGCCCGCCCCGCCGATTACGGCAGAACCCCGCCCCATATCCCTCATGCATGACCCCAGCATGTTCAGCTCTAAGTGAGGTCAGTGTATTATAGTATATATTCGTATTAAATACCAGGTTTTCAGCATCAAATACATTTGACACCCATGGTCAACACAGTGGTTGTAACCAACCCTGTAGTGTGTTTTTTCATGCTCCGTTTAAATATCCGAACTGCCTGTTTTGCCAGACCATTTGAAGATGGGTGGTATGGGGCGGTTTGAATGTGTTGTACCCCATTAGTAAATTCCTCACTGCTTGTCAGTGACAAGCACCTCTGGGTGGCAGAGGATGGCAGACAGGGGTGGGGGGGGGGGTGGTCCTCGAGGTGGGGGATGTTTTTTTGCATGGTCCGTTCTCTAGTCTTGACCATGTGCTGAAAGACTGATGCCACTTCTCTACGGTGAATTCATCCGGTGTTCATCCATCTAGTTTGAGTGGGCGCCACTCGGGAACAGAAACATTGACCCCAAGAAGGTCTTGGCGAAATTGGCATGCAAACGTACCCTTGGGCATCCCAGCTAATCCCAAGGGTGTAGCGAGGTTCGTAGATGGACCGTCTGGTGCTCGTGGCAAGCCACATATTGCTGCACCATTCACTCGATGTCACTGTCGAGCCCTGGCCATATCACGTAACTCCTAGTGAGCATCTTCACCTCGAGAACCCCCAGGTTTTCCCTGTGCAAGTCATGCAAGATAACCTGACTGCAGGATAACCATACGGACTTCCCACAGGACAATGCCATCTTCCACACTGAGTTCCTACTGTTTTGTCATGTAGGCCCATGGTTCCTTTGGAAGTTTCCCCTGCAATCAGCCATGTTCGATGATGTGGCAGTTTTGCCAACATGGTGTCCTTTTGGGTCCATGCACGGATTTTTGCAGTGATGGGTAAAATGTCCATAATGTTTAATGTCAAGACAACTTCATACGCTACTGGCGGGGGGTGGGGGGTGGGGGGGGAGGGCTTACAGACAGCAGGAGTCAGCTAAGGGCATCCCCAAGCGCAATCTGTGCATCTGGACGATATTCAAATGTCTATTCGTACTCCGCCAACAGCAAAGCCCACCATTGGATCCTGGCCGAAACTATTGGCGGTATCATTTTATTCTCCTTGAACAGGCCTAGTTAGTAGTTATTGTGAAATGATGCCCATAGATGTACCAATGAAATTCCTTAACTGCAAAAATCACGGCCAGTCCTTCTTTTTCAGTCTGAATATAGCGGCGCTCCATGTCAGCCAGAGTTCTAGATGCATAACCTATCAGCCCTTTCATCCCATTGACCCACATATGGGCCAACACTACCCCAAAAGCCATATGGAGAGACATCACACATGAGGACAAGTGGCTTCAACGGGTTGTAATGTGTCAGCAATTTTGAAGTTAGTAGTTGCCGCTTCACACTTGGAAATGCTTCCACTTGCTACCCTGTTGACTTGTCATTTTGTTAGCGCCACACAGACGCGTGGACTTGTCTGGCTTGTCTGACGTTGCCGACTCTGCAAAGTGGACCAGGCGTATGATAACCATATTCTCCAGCTGACTCAGTTCATTACCCACCTTTACCAGAAAGGTGTATGGGACCAGATGGGCCCTACAATATTTGGTTTGAGCCTCTGGGTCAATGTAGATTTTAGCTGTGGCCCCCTTTATCTTTCCTAGGCTATCCAGGAAAACTTTTGGATACTTTCCCAGGGCTTTCTACAAGCCGCCAGTACCCATCTGCAAAATTTGCTATCAGTCCAAGTTGCTTTATAACCAGTCATGGCCTAGGAGGCTGGGTCAAGGTTCTTGCACCACTAGGAATGGCAGCCGGACTGACTGATGTCTGTGGGGAACAGGAATCATCGCGGTCCCAGTGATGGTCAATGGTACCGCGGTGTATGTTGCCGGCCGGGCCTTGGTATCGTACAAGCCGAGGTGCTGGATCCCCAAATGGAGCTTGTGGAATGTTTGTTTTCCTTCAATTGAAACAGCAGCCCCGTATTGATTTCTATGTCCATGGGGTGACTGTTAACTTGGAGCGTTATTCTTATTGGGACTACTTAGGCGGCCGTGATGCATTTTAACTGCATGAAGCAGTCTTCCTTGGGCGGGGAAATGTGCACAGCCCTGGCTTAAGGCACATGTGTCACCTGGCAAGGGCGACATGTTCGCTGTCGATTCTGGTATCCTCGACCACCGCGGTTCCTGTGACAAGTACTGCATTGTTGTGGGTACTCTTCACTCTCCTCTGGGTAGATGTGCCATCGGGATCCCTTGGCCAGCGGATTTGACCGTGATGTTGTTTTGGTTGTGACTGAGTCACGTAAGTCCTATCTTTGGGGGGTGGGCATCGCTCATTGGAGTGGGGGCCACCTAACGCTGTGCATACGCAGTCCATGGAACCTTGGGAGTTCCTGAATCCCCTTTCCATGTTTTCGTGAGAGAGCGACAGCTGAATGGCCGTTTTTCGATCCAAGGCTGGTTCCACTAACAGCTTCCTTTGGGTCACCATATTGTTTATGCCACACACCAAACGGTCTCTCAACATCTCAGGGAGGGATGGGCTAAAGTCACACTGCTCGGCTAACTTACGAAGGCCGTCAGAAATTCTGTAACCGATTCCCCAGGGGTTCAACCGGCCACATTAAAGTGGTGTCTCTGCGTTATCACAGATGGCTTAGGGTCATAATGATCCTCGTCAATTCCACGAGTTTGCCAAATGTTCACGAATCCGGAGCACCGGGTAGGTGAGGCTCTTGATTACACGGAATGTCGGGGCTCCGCAGGCAATCAGGAGTCTTACCTTTTGCTGGTCATCTCCAACAACATAATTTACCTGGAAGAAACACTGCATCTGTTCAGTAAACTGGGCCCAGTCTCTTACGCCTGCAGAAAAGGCCGCTAGCTTTCTGAAAAGTAGCGTTTTTAATGCCTCACTGATCTTGCTGTCAAGCTGGGGAATTCCGGTGTGGTCAGGACATCTGGGATCACCCATTCGCAATGAACTGTGTCCTTCCTAATCTGATACAATGAATAAGATTCAGTGCCAATGTGCTGATCGCCCTATCAATTGACAACTAATATTTGTGGAAATCTATTTACAGCACACTTAAGCCATGTGACAATTTCAGTAGCTCTTGTACTTGTGGAAATGGTGTCCTTAAAGCTAAGAGCTGTTAAAAGGTGTATTCTGCCTCTGTTGAAACAATTTTATTGAGCAGACCAAGGCAGAAGTGTTTAGATTTCAGTTTCACCAGCTTTGTGCTTAGCTACATGCAGCAAGAAAGTAAGTTTCTAAATTCGATTCAGTCTCACAAGAGCCGCAGTGTGCAGTGTAACAGGTTGAAATGTTTTCATTCTCGATAGAAACCACAGGACTAATGGAGACAACTACATCTACCACCAGCTACATACCTGGTAAGTAACACCAGTTATATACCCTGCACCAAATCTGCCTACGCGAGTAGATTGTTTTGTAACACTATGTGGCCTGGCATTGAGGAGCTAATGAGATATGGCTTTTATTGGACACACAAATACTTTTGTCCAGAAATGTTTGTAGATTTGTCTTCATGCTGTGACTTCTTGGGCAGCTTTTTGGAAATTGTGCTCCTGATATTGCGTTTTGTGGAAATTGAATGTATATCAGAAGTTGATGATAATTGATGGATTATTTTGCACGCAACATAAACTTTCATGACCATGTTCCTCCTATTTTGACCTGGGTATGTCAGTCACCAATCGAGAGGGTGTATGATAATACAAAGTCTTATAAAATAGCATGAGTTCAGTTATCAGAAATTATTGTCACCACTGAGGATGTAAAACAATGGCAAAGAATGAGAGAAAGTCATGCAGTCAGTCCATCTCACTCAACTCAGCGTCAAAATCCTCTTGTACAATTCCTCATCGTTCTGAGCCCAGGTATAGAGCTGGCCAGTTTGTGTTTGGATCCCCTCCAGCAAATCAAGTCTGGTGACGTCTGGGGAATAGATTTGTTGTAGAATTTAATTTTCCTCTGTCGCACACCTTCCAACAGAAGATCACGCCCTTTGATCTTTTATGGGTGGCACGGTAGCACAGTGGTTAACACTGTTGCTTCACAGCAACAGGGTCCCAGGTTCAACTCCCGTCTGCACGTTTTCCCCATGTCTGCGTGGGTTTCCTCCGGGTGCTCCGGTTTCCTCCCACAAGTCCCGAAAGACGTGCTAGTTAGATGAATTGGACATTCGGAATTCCTCCGGACAGGCGTCGGAATGTGGCGACGAGGGGATTCGCACAGTAACTTCATTGCAGTGTTAATGTAAGCCTACGTGCGACAATAAAAAGATTAATATTATCGTTGAGTTGATGAGTGAAGTACTAGTGTGATGGTAAATAAGTTGTGCAGTCAAATTGTGTGCTGGATTGATATTCCTCATGCCATTGTGGTACAATTGGGAAACTGGAGTGAGACAAAGTATCTCACAAAATCTAAGCGAAAATGCCGTGAAGCTCAGAGTAGCTGGTCTATCTTCATCCACTTGTTGTTTTGGGGCGGAGACCATGGTGAAGGCGGAAGAAAAAGAGTGCCTCCACGGCACAGGCCCGCCCGTTGATCGGTGGGCCCCGATCGCGGGCCAGGCCACCGTGGGGGCACCCCCCGGGGCCAGATTGGCCCACGACCCCCCAGGACCCCAGAGCCCGCCTGCGCCGCCGTGTCCCGCTGTCCCAAAAGTGGCTCAATCCACGCCGGCTGGCATGGGTTGACAGCGGCGGGACTTCAGCCCATCGCGGACCGGAGAATCGCCGGGGGATTCCCGGCGAACGGCGCGGCGCGACTCCCGCTCCCGCTGAATCTCCGGTGGCCAAGAATTCACGACACGGCGGGGGCGGGATTCACGCCGGCCCCCGGCGATTCTCCGATTCGGTGGGGGGTCGGAGAATCGCGCCCAAGGAGTCTCAGTGTGCAGTGTAACAAGCTGAAATCTTCTGCTCTATAGAAACAACACCACCACCAGTGATACCGACTACAACCACTTCTACCACCAGCTACATACCTGGTAAGTGACAATGATTTTATACTCACACCAAGACTTCCTCTAAAAGGTCATTGGCATGAAACAAGAAGTTAGAAAACAATGAGTAGTAGGTAAGAAAAGACGGCTTTCAATTTTACAACTCAAATTTCCTTTCAGATTACTATGAAAATGTTTGTATCGCTGGTCATTATGTTGTAACTTAGCGCAGCATTTAAGGACCTGGGTCGAGGTTCTGCGACCCCCCACCGGGTCGGAGAATCGCCGGGGGCTGGCGTGAATCCCGCCCCCGCCGGTTGCCGAATTCTCCGGCACCGCATATTCGTCGGGGGCGGGAATCGCGCTGCGCCGGTTGGCGGGCACCCCCCCCCCCCGCGATTCTCCGGCCCGCGATGGGCCGAAGTCCCGCTGCTAAAATGCCTATTCCGCCGGCGTAGATTAAACCAGCTACCTTACCGGCGGGACAAGGCAGCGCGGGCGAGCTCCGGGGTCCTGGGGGGGACGCGGGGCGATCTGGCCCCGGGGGGTGCACCCACGGTGGCCCGGCCCGCGATCGGGGCCCACCGATCCGCGGGCGGGCCTGTGCCGTGGGGGCACTCTTTTCCTTCCGCCTTCGCCACGGTCTCCACCATGGCTGAGGCGGAAGAGACTCCCTCCACTGCGCATGTGCGGGAATGCCGTCAGCGGCCGCAACGCTCCCGCGCATGCGCCGCCCGGAGATGTCATTTCCGCGCCAGCTGGCGGGGCACCAAAGGCCTTTTCTGCCAGCTGATGGGGCGGAAATTCATCCGGCGCGGGCCTAGCCCCTTAAGCTTGGGGCTTGGCCCCCCAAGATGTGTAGCATTCCGCACCTTTGGGGCGGCGCGATGCCCGACTGATTTGCGCCACTTTGGGCGCCAGTCGGAGGACATCGCGCCGATACCGAAGAATTTCGCCCCTGTTCTCTTGATAAAATTAGCAGAACAGGAATGTGCGTATCAAACCATAGGATTCCTACAGTGCAGAAGGAAGCCATTCAGCCCCTTGTGTCTGCACCGGACCTCTGAAAGAATACCCTATCGAGGCCCTCTCCCACCACCATCCCCATAACTCTGTACCCCTACCTAACCTGCAAATCTTTGGACTGTGGGAGGAAACCAGAGCACCCAGTGGAAACCCACACAAACATGGGGAGAAAGTGCAAATTCCACACAGACAGTCACCCAAGGCCGGAATTGAACCAGGATCCCTGGCGCTGTGGGCCAGCAGTGCTAACCACTGTGCCACGGGATGGGGGGGGGGGCTTCTCCTAGGGCTGGGGGGAATGGTGGAGGCGGCCAGGGGGTGCACTGTGGGGTCGCGGTTGGCAGGTTAGTGTTCGAGCACAGCGGGCGCCATGGACCCGCCCATTCTCTGCCACCTTTGGCACGATCTGCGGGAGTTTCGCGAGGTGCCAGTACTAGCACCTGACCGGAATCGGTGAGGGGTTTGTGCTGTTTTTCCTGTCGTGAGTCTCCCGCGGATTCTCCGTTTGCACCACACATAGCCTCAGAAACACAGCCCAATGTCTTTGAGAACAAAAGCACTTGGAACAAATGTGTCCTGATTCAGTGAAGCTTTACATCCAACATTTATCAATACTTCAACAAATAAATCAATGAGTAGACATAAGATTGCGATATACTGCCAGTTATTTAAAAAAATGTCAGCCTAAAAACTGTACGGATTCTTCCAGCTGCCATTTAAATCAAATCACTCATCAATTTAAAACAAATGAGCACATGGTTTAATAGACAAGTGTATAGTAATGCGTTGATTAATATTTCTTTAAATTCTTTACTTCAAATTGTTTCATCTCTTGAATCAATTTTTATGCCTTCAACTCCTTCTGGACTGGCACAGTGATGGGGGAATTGGCCTAGTTAAGGTGCTCTTTCAGAGGGTCAAATGGCCTCCTTCTGAGGAAAAATTAAAAAGGGCGGCATGGTGGCATTGGGCAGCACAGTAGTTGGCACTGCTACCTCACAGCGCCTGGGACCTGGGTTCAATTCCGGCCTTGGGTCACTGTCTGTGTGGTATTTGTACTGTCTCCCCGTGTCTGCATGGGTTTCTCCGAGTGCTCCGGTTTCCTCCCACAGTCCAAAGATGTGCAGGTTAGGTAGATTGGCCAAGGTGGTGTCAACACACCTGTCAAGGTAATGATTAACTCATAGTTTCAGAGTGGATTCGCGATTCATATTGAATAGAAACAGCATCATAGTGGATATGCAAATGCGGTTGCGCAGGTATCTGGCATAGATATGTCCCTGAGAGGAGCTGTGACTGACCTTGAATACACCTGGCAGATCAGCACTAAATGTTCATGAGCGAATCCTGTCTAATTGCCAGGATTGCTGTCCATATATTTTCAGAACTGCTGTTTTCAGAGGTACTGTTTATCTGGCAGCTGAGATCAATATGGTACAGTCTGTTATAAGACATTTACATTAATTTTCACACGAGTACTTGCTAGATCTCCATTTAGAGCATCATCAAATCTAGACTACGTGACAATTCCAGCAACTCTATTGGAAATTAAAGCCTGTCTATTGGGTCGATAAAAGTTGTATCTTTTCATCACTAAAATAATTTAATTGAACAGACTAAGGTAGAAGTCCAGATATGAGTTTTACAATTTTCATACTGCGCACCATATAGCAGAAAAGTAAGTTTTAAAATGTTAACATGGAGTCATGATGCCTCATTGTGTAGCATAACAGGTTGAAATGTTTGCCTTCTCTATAGAAACAACACCACCGATCGTAGAAAAGACTTCAACTACGCCTATGCCCAGCTACCCACCTGGTAAGTGATAGCTTTAAAAAAAAAATTCCTTTCTCAGAGTTACAAAGCTAATGTGCAGAGTGGACATAGCAAGCCCCTGATCCATCTCCTTGCTTGCTCCAAAAAACAATTTGGCAGTCCTATTTTCCATCGTAAGAAGTCTTACAACACCAGCCGGCGCTCCGAGTGATTCGAAACAAACCTGTTGGACTTTAACCTGGTGTTGTAAGACTTCTTACTGTGCTCACCCCAGTCCAACGCCAGCATCTTCACATCATTATTTTCCATCATACAGCCTCCCTTTTTGTTTAATCATAATCTCTATCACTTGCCATCCAAGCAGGCCCTGTTTTTGGCTCCCTTACCTTTTTCCCCTTTTGGGAATGTATCTAGCTCTATTCATACCTATACACCCTTATATGAGTGGCACAGTGACATTGTGGTTAGCACTGCTTTCTCAAAGCGACAGGAACTTGAGTTTGATTCCTGCCTTGTGTGACTGAGTGGAATTTGCACGTTCACCCCATGTCTGCTTGGGTTTCTTGCGGGTGCTACGGTTTCCATTCACAGTCCAAAAATGTGCAGTTTAGGTGGATTTGCTGTGATCTATGGTTACAGGGATAGGGTGAGAGAGTGGGCCTAGGTAGAATGCTCTTTCGGAGCTTCAGTGCAGACTCGATGGTCCAATTGGCCTCTTTCTGCATTGTTGGGTACCTATGGATTCTCTCTTCCTTAAAGGTGACCCACTCTTCTGTCACAGTTTTCCTGTCAAGCTGTGGTTTCATTTCCTTCCTGGTTAGATCTCATTGCATTGACAATAACCGTTTTACGATTCATACGTTCTGTGCTAGATTGCTTGACTCCATTACTAATCTAATCCTTATGATATAATGGTCATAGGCAGCACGGTGGCGTAGTGGGTTAGCCCTTTTGTGTATGTATGTGTAGAAACTCATGCCAATTGACAGATTATATGGTGACGAGCATTAACTTTTATACCCATGTTCCTGATATGTGGAACTCCAGTTGAGAAGGTGTACATATTCTTACTAAATAACATGTTTTAATTAATTTGAAATTTAATTTTAGGGGAGACGGCGGAATAGTGGTTTTGTCTTGGACTAGTAATCCAGAGATCCAGCATTCTCTGGAGATTGAGTTCAAGTCCAATCATGGCAGATGGTGACATTTAAATGAAATAGAAATTTGGAATTAAAAGTCTTATGATGACTATGTCGCCATTGTCGATAGTCATTAAAAACAACCCCATCTGGTTCACTAATGTCCTTCAGGGAAGGAAATCTTCCAGCCTTATCCAGTCTGGTCTCCAGAACCACAGCAATGTGGCTGACTCTTAAGTGTCCTCTGAAATGGCCTAGCAAGCCACTCGGTTCAAGGGTAATTAGGGATGGGCAACAAATGCTGGCCCAGCCAGCAACGCCCACATCCCATGAATGAATTAAAAAAAAAAAATGATTGAAGATAATTGTCACATTGTCAACACCGAAAAGACAGAGGTCATTCAGCTGATTACTCTTACTCCATTAGACAGGTATACTGCTGGAAAACCCCATCATACTATTACTCAATGTTCAGAGTCCATGTGTACCCGAACTGGTGCCGGAATGTGGCGACTAGGGGCTTTTCACAGTAACTTCATTGCAGTGTTAATGTAAGCCTACTTGTGACAATAACGATTATTATTATTAGGAGGTGTTTCCCTGGTATAATGTCGAGGATTACTGCCAGATGTTTTCAGGTTGCTCTGGATCCAACTATTGTAAAATGTTTCCACTTCAAGGAGAAAATTAATATTTCAACAATTAATTTAACAGCACCATCAAATCTATGGGACAACTCCAACAATGCTTCTCTTTAAGGATTTGTTTTTTTTTGAACCCGCGGTCCACTCCACGAAACTGCTTTATTCTCTCTCCACTAAAATATTACAGATAGGGCAAAAATAGAAATAAATAAATTACAGTTTGCAAATATTTTCTTTGGAAACACGTAGCAGAAAAATAAGTCCTGAAACCTGAAAAAGACAGGAATGGCCTCAACATACAATATAACAGGTTGAAATGTTTTCCATAGAAACCACCCCACCAGCAGTGATACAGACTACAACTGAATCTACCACCAGCTACACAACAGGCATGTATTGTGTCGTGTACTAAGTCTTTCTTTGCAAGGACATTTTTTTTCTAATTGCATGGGGAGAATATTATGCCCCTCCTCCCAACAGGGGAAGATGTAAATTTAAAACTAAGTCAAAGGATGAGAAAAAGTGATGTAGCTGATCCATCCCTCTTCATCGTACAGGTTCAGTTGCAAAAGCTGTTGTGCTCTTTCTTACCTTTCCAAGACCAGGTACATGGGTCACCAGTTTTTGTTTTGATGTCCACTAGACAATAAAGTCTCTGTTCTCCGGGTAAAAGATCCTTTATTAAAATTTCATTCCTTGAACCCCAGCATTGTTGGCAGCTGAAAATCACCAGCTTGATCTTTCTAATGATATTGGGATATACGTACGATAAAGCAACCTGACGATAGTTCAGTCATCCTTTGCACCATTGTGCCACTAAGATGCATCCCACATTGAAATGGTATAGCATCAAATTGGGAAAAGGTGCTCCACTATTTTAGTCTCTGTATTTGATGTTAATTAACTTGTTGAAAGTCAGATTCATTAAGCCCAGACTTCTTATTTTGCAGAGGAGGAATGTAACGGTGAATGGTCTCCTTGGTTTAATGATGAGGCACCTTCTGAGATCAGCCCGGGGGATTCTGAATTATTGGATCTACTCAGCGACGAACTGTGTCCTTCCTATTCTGACACAGTTAATAAAATTCAATGCCAATTTGCTGATCACCCTGAATGGCCAGTAAGTGAATCAACAGACAATGTGACCTGTGACAAAGACACAGGACTTGTCTGTACATTCAATCAAAGTGCTTCACAGGAAAGGAAGTTTTGCTATGACTACAGAATTCGAGTTTGCTGTGAGTCGCAAACAATATCAGAATGGACAACAACCCGTCTGCCCGAAACCACCTCTACAACCACGATTCCTGGTAAATATGATATTTAGGTGTAGAGGATGTGTCTTTATGTACAAAACCACTTTGAACAAACATGCGCAGTTTCAGTGAAAATCCCACATCTGACATAGCTCATGCATCAAGGAGAAACAGCAGTAGTTGACCTAGATTAGAAATTACTGCAGTAAAGTCAGTCCAAAAGCTCCACTGATTCACGAGACAATGGAGGGAATGTTCATGCTTCCCCATGGCATGTTCCTCGGCAGTGGGAGGCGATCTACCGTTGGCTGGCGGAAGGATCTTCTGGTCCCACTGCTGTCAATGGGATTTTGCATTGATTCCGCCCCAGGCCAGCGGGAAACCCACGGCAGGGGTTCGCCATCCAACCCTCGGCGATTCTCCGGTCCGCGATGGGCCTAAGTCCCGCCGCTGTGAAGTCCCAGCCGGCGTGGATTGAACCACCTTTCGAACGGCGGGACAAAGCGGCGGGGGCGGGCTCCGGGGACCTGGGGGGCGGGGCGATCTGGCCCCGGGGCCCACCGATCCGCGGGCGGGCCTGTGCCGTGGGTGCACTCTTTTCCTTCCGCCTTCGTCATGGTCTTCACTATGGCAGAGGCGGAAGATACCCTCTCCACTGCGCATGCGCGGGGTGCCATGAGCGGCCGCTGACGCTCCCGCGCATGCGTCGCACGGCAAAGTCATTTCCGCGCCAGCTGGCGGGGCGCCAAAGGCCTTTCCCGCCAGCCGGCGGGGCGGAAATCAGTCCGGCGTAGGCCTAGCTCCTCAAGGTGAGGGCTCGGCCCCTCAAAATGCGAAGAATTCTGCACCTTTGGGGCGGCACGATGCCGGACTGATTCGCGCCGTTTTTGGCGCCAGTCGGCGGACATCACGCCGATTGCAGAGAATCCCGCCCCTGTGCCTGAATATGGTAGTGCAGGTCCACAGTACAAATGCTTAAATGTCAGAACCTTACATTGACCCTGCATGCTCTGGTCAGATCATATTGGTGCCTTGGAAGGAGTTACTCTGGTATCAGTGCCATGGAATGTTGTCCAATTAATTTTAAAGTCCCTGTTTTTCTGGATAGAAAGTTCAATATAGAATCACAGAATTCCTACAGTGTAGAAGGTGGCCATTTGGCCCATCGAGTCTGCACCCACCCTCTGAAAGAGCATCCAATCTGGGCCCACTTGCCACCATACCCCCTATCCCTGTAACCCCACCTAAGCTGCATATCTTTGGACACTAAGGGGCAATTTTGCATGTCCAGTCCACCTAACCTGCTCATCTTTGGGCTGTGGGAGAAATCCGGAGCACCCAGAGGAACCTCATGCAGACATGGGGAGAACCTGCAAACTCCACACAGACAGTCACCCAATGCAGGAATTGAACCCCGGTTGCTGGTGCTGTGAGGCAGCAGTGCTAACCATTGTGCCACCCTGGCGTCCCATGTCCACTGATCTGCCCATTGACAGAGCTTTCCACTTAATGTCCATTGAAAACTAACATGTGCCGGAACTCCATTAATGGCCCAATTGACATGACAATTCCACAACCATTACATTGTGGAAAGGATGCCCTCAATGCAAAGGTTCTTAGCTCTGCATAGCTCTATTTGCTTTCCTCAGAAATAATTTTGTTGAGTAGAATAAGAATAAGAAAAGCAACGGATTTCGTTTTTGCAAATCTTATTCTCGATCAGCAGCAGAATAGTATGTTTTTACAATGAAACCACAAACTTCAGCGTGCAGTGTAAGTGGTTGAAATATTTTCCTGCTCTATAGCAACAATGCTGCCAACATTGAGATGGACGACAATTGCATCGACCACTAGCTACATACCTGGTAAGTGACAACAGCTTCACACCTTGCACTATGTCTGTCTCCACAAATGGATTGTTTTCTAGCTCCACGTGGCCTGCATTTGAGGAATAACAACTTTTCACGTTTGTTTTCCTTTCTAATTGTTTTTTTCGAAAGTGATCATCTTTGACCATTAAGTTATAATTTGTTGGGCGGTGTTTAGGAAATTGTGTTCCTGACATATGGGATGCAAATTAGCAATCCCGGTCCACGTTCATGGATTATTTTGCAATGAGCATTAACTCCCGTCCCCTAGAGTCCCCAGCTTTGCGTGAGAATATAATATATTATATATATTACGAAATAACATGTTGTCAATTAACAAATCTGTTTTCACACATTGTCAACACTGAGGATACAAAACAATATAATTACTGAGAGAAAGTCATGCAGCAAATCCACCTCATTTCATTTCTCTGACGATTTCAAGGCCAACTGCAGTCACGTCAGTTTTGTTTTTGGTGCCCGCTAGAAAACTGAGCCTCGTGATGTCTGGGCAGTATTTTCTGTGAAGAGCTTTGTTTCCTCCACTTTGACCCCATCTCTTGGAGATAGCGGAATGTCATTCCCTTTGACCTTTGACATGATGAGTGGAATGCTAATCGGATAAACAATCTGATACGAAATGAGTCCTGCAGTCAAGTTGTGTACTGGATTGATATTCCATGTGCCATTGTAGTGACATTTGTCATAACATACACAAGTATATCATGGTGCAGATACACACACACTGATGGACACACAGCGGGACCAACCAACACACACAACACAGCAGCCAATAACCAGTTAGAGCACACGCACTATAAAGACAGGGGGCATCAGAGTTCCCGCTCATTCGAGCTGCAGCCTCCTAGTAGGACAGAGCTTACAGCTTGCAGCACAGATCTTCACCATGTGCTGAGTGCATAGACTGGTTAGGACAAGGCATAGGTCTTTAGTTCAATCTGATAGCGTGTTAACCCACAGTGAAAGTATGTTCAACAGTTTCTGACTTAATAAAATAGTGTTGCACTATTTTAAGTGTTGGTGGCCTGCCTGTGTTCCACGGATCCAGAGCACCCAACACATCAACATTGTGTAACTAAAATGTGATGCGCTATCTCACAAGTCTATATGGAAATGTCATCAAATGTCAAATTCATTTTGGCCTAACATAGGGTTTACCAATTATGAAAAAATCTGCTGACCAAACATGTCAAATAAAAGGCTGAATAATAAGTCAACCGGGGCCTCAGTTTACTTTCTGTTCGTACGAATAGAAACAGCAATATGGCATCTATTTGGAAATGATGGCACAAGTTGCCAGGACAATATTTCATTGTCAGGACCTTTCGCTGACCCTGCATTCTTAGATCAGCTAAGAGCTGGAGGACTCTGGGAAGTGAAACCTGGTATGTTCCCACATATTTTCAGAGCCACTGTTAATCTGGAGAGTTCAAGTCAATGTGCATCTGTCTTCTGTAAGAGGTTTCCACTGTCCACTGGAAACTAATATTTGTAGGAGCTCCATTCTATGTGACAAATTACAGTACTTCTTAATTTGAATAACTAATGTCCTGGCTGAAGAGGAATTAAATAGTTGTATTCTCACTTTGCTAAAATAACCTAATTAAGTAAACTGGGAGAGAACTGAACAGATTCCATTTTTGCAACTTCTGTGCTTGGCCACATGCAGCGGGAAAATAATTCTTTTGATCTGAGACTCAAAGCAGTTTAACAGGTTGAAATGTTTTTCTGCTCTATAGAAACAACACCATCACCTGAGATATCGACTACAACCACATCCACCACCGAATACATACCTGGTAAGTGGCAGCAGTTTTACACCTTGCTCAAACTCTGTCTCCAGAAGCGATTGTTTTCTCACTCCATGTGATTTGTCACTGACTCAGTAACAAAAATATCTTTTCATTTTCTCTATATCATCAAAGAAACAGTGATCCTAGAACTGACCCCTGGGGGGGCACCACTGTCTACTATTGTCCAGCCCAAAACACAACTCGCTGCTTTCTGTTCTTTAGCCAAATTGTTATCTGTTTGGCTACTGACCCCTCTATTCATAAGCTTCAATGTTTGTTAAATTTAGAGTACCCAATTCATTTTTTCCAGTTAAGGGGCAATTTAGCGTGGCCAATTGACCTACCCTGTACATCTTTGGGTTGCGGGGGCGAAACCCACGCAAACATGGGGAGAATGTGCAAATGCCACACGGACAGTGACCCAGAGCCGGGATCGAACCTGGGACCTCGGCGCGTGAGGCAGCAATGATAACCACTGCGTCACCATGCTGCCCTTCAATGTTTTAACCAGCCTTTTATGTGGTACTTTGCAAAGCATTTTATTAAAACCCATATAGACAGCATTCACCATATTCCTTTCATCAACCTTCTTGGTTACTTCATCAAAAGAATTTGTCAGGCAGGATTTTCCTTTTACACATCCATGCTGGCTTTCCTTAATTAACCCAAACCTCTCCAAATATTTATGGCTTTTTCCCTGATTATGAATTCCAAAAGCTAACCCATCTCTGATAATAGACTTAGTGACCTGGAGTTGCAAGGACTGTCCTTACAACCATTTATGGATAAGAGTGTGACATTTGCCGCTCTACAATCCACTGACACTTTACTCCTATCTAAGGAAGATTGGAAGATTAAGACAAGCCCTTCAACTATCTCCACCCCTACTTCCTTTAGCGACCTGGGATCCATCATCAGGACCAGGTGACTTATCACCCTTAGACAGAGCCAGCCTTCCTGAAACCTCTCCCTCTCAATTCTCACACTATTTCCTCTGCTATCTCAGCATCTGCCAGTATATTGTCAGGACCCTCTTCCTTTATTAGCACCAATACGAACGTAAGAACTAGTAGCAGGAATACACCACCTGGTCCCTCAAGCCTGCTCCGCCATTCAATAAGAGCATGCTGATCATGTATACAGATTGTTAACAATATTTGCACATTCGGATCTTTGACTGACCCTGCAACCTCTGGTCTGGTTAGAGCTGGGAAGTGAGACCTGATACAATTGCCCGAGTATACTCAGAGCCACTGTTTACCCAGAGAATTCAAATCATATGCATCTGTCTACTGTAAGAAGTTTCCAATGTCCATTGAAAAACAATATTTATTGGAACTCCGTTCTATGTAACTGATCCTATCCTGTATGATTGATTTCCTGGCTGTAAGAACTACCAAATAGGTGTATTCCCGCTTTACTAAAGTAATTTTGTTCAGAGAAGTGAATAGAGTTCATCTTTTCAATTTCTGAGCCGAGCTACATGCAGCAGAGAAGGAGTTTTTTAGACCTGAGACTCAGAACAGTTTAATAGGTTGAAATGATTTCCTGCTCTATAGCAACAACGCAACCACCTGTGATACCGACTATAACCACATCATCACCAAATGCATACCTGGTTAGGGGCAGCGGTTTTACACGTTGCTCCAAGTCTGTCTCACTCCATGTGGTCTGTCACTGACTCAGTAACAAATATAACTTTAATTTTCTACCTCAAATTATCCTCTTAATTGTTTGCTTTGAAAATGTGTGTTTCTCTGTGTGGTAGCCACCACTGATGTATATATTAGGTGCTTTGTGGTAAGGCCCTGTACTACAGGTACAGGGGTAGTTCCCTGCCTGCTGGCTCCGCCCAGTAGGCGGAGTATAAATATGTGTGCTCCTTGTACAGCAGCCATTTCACCAGCTGCTGTGGGAGGCCACACATCTTAGTGTAATAAAGCCTCGATTGCATCCAACTCTCGTCTTTGTGTAATTGATCGTGCATCACTCTGGTTCTTAAGTTGTAAATTATAGGCCAGCTTGTTGGAAGTTGTCCTTTGGACATAACAGTTAGTGGAATAGAATTCCAATCAAGAATTTGACACCGATTGATTGAATAATTTCTGATTTACATTGAATGCCGTGGCCATCTTTCCCATACTTCCCCTCTGCACGTGAAGCTCCCAAGTGAGAGGGATGTATTATAAGATATACCATATCATACCCACTAGAAAATTGGGTCTGGTGGCCTGTGAGCAATGAGGTCTCTGAAATTTCACTTCCCTCCTCAGCCGCTCCTGTAGGCAGCCGAGAATCCGTCCTCTGATGTTTGAATTGACAAATGGAATACCAAGCGTTGAGGCCAGACACCCAACAGGGGGTGCTGTCATGCAAATGAGCTTCAAATGGCCAAACATAAGAACTAGAAGCAGGAGTAGATCATAAAGTGCATCGAGACTGTTCTACCATTAATAAACTAATAGAATTCCAAAGATTCACAACCTTTTGAGAGTAGACATTTGCTTTACCTCCATCCCAAACGATTGTATCCTTATGTTGACACTCTGACCCCATGAATTAGATCCCCCAACCAACAAATACAATCTCCGTGTCTACCCTGTCAAGCCCCTTTGGAATCTTGTGAGCTTCAAGGTGATCATCTCTCATTCAGAAACAATAGAGCCAATTTGCTCAGCAAATCACCGTCCAACACCAAAACATAAATTAGAGGTTGCATTGGCTGTGATGCTGGTGGAATTGCTGCCCAGAGTAATTTCAAAGGCACAGTTTACATGGGCAGATGAGGTCAGTATGGATCCGTTGGCTGTAAAGTATTTCCACTGGTTGTTGAAAGCTCTGATTTGCAGGAACTCCATGAATAGAATGATTCCACCATCTCAGAACAGTTCACACTTGTAGAATTGACGTGCTGAACGCCAAGGTTACAAAATAGTTGTACTCTTTATCCATTGAAATCATTTTATTCAATAAACTGATATGGAAGTGATCAGATTTTTGCAATTCTTGTGCTTGCCTATATGCAACGGGGAATTACATTTTTAAAACTGATGTAGACGCGAGTCAGTGTGCAATGCAACAGGCTGAAATATTTTTCTTGCTCCATAGAAACAACACCACCAACATGGACAACAACTTCAACTACATCTACCACTAGCTACATACTTGGTAAGTGACAGCAATTTAATAACTTGCACCAAGACTGTCTCCACAAATGGATAATTTTCTAGATCCATGCGGTCTGTCACTGAGTAGGTAACAAAATAAAGCATTCACTTTTCTATCACTGATATTTCTTTCTAATTATTTGCTTTGAAAATGTTTGTATTATTTTTGTTCTCTTGTAATGTTCAGGCAGCTTTTAGGAGATGTGCTGCTAATTTATTGCTTAGTGGAATTACGATGTAAGTAAGGGATTTGGTACCAGTTGACGTAAAATCCTGCAATGTACCTTCACTTGAACAAACTGATTTGTGTCCCCAGTGTTGAAGCTCCTAACAGGAAGTGTGTATTATTAAATATATTCCTTGTGGTAGTCACCACTATTTGTACATATGACGTATATGAGAAGTAATACGGTAAGGCTCCTGTACAACAGGTACGGGGGTAGATCCCTGCCTGCTGGCTCCGCCCAGTAGGCAGAGTATAAATGTGTGTGCTCACCGAGCTGCAGCCATTTCGGCAGCAACTGCAGGGGGCAACACATCTCTGCTTAATAAAACCTCGATTACTCTCTACTCTCGTCTCGTCGTACTTGATAGTGCATCATTCCTAAAGTATAAAAATTGGCAAGCCATACTGCAGCTGTACAGAACCTTAGTTAGGCCACACTTGGAATATAGTATTCATTCTGGTTGCCACACTACCAGAAGGATGTGGAGGCTTTGGAGAGGGTGCAGAAGAGGTTTACCAGGGTGTTGCCTGGTATGAAGGACATTAGCTTTGAGGAGAGTTTGGATAAACTCAGTTTGTTCTGACTGGAACGACAGAGGTTGAGGGGAGACCTGAAAGAAATCTACAAAAGTATAAGGGGCATGGACAGAGTGGATAGTCAGGAGCTTTTTCCCACAGTGGAAGAGTCAATTACTGAGGTACATAGATTTAAGGTGCAATGAGCAAAGTTTCGCCGATATGTACGAGGGAGGTTTTTTACACAGAGGGTAGTGTGTGTCTGGAACTCGCTGCCGGATGAGGTGGTGGAAGCAGGTACAATAGTGACGTTTATGGAGCGTCTTGACTAATACATGAATAGATAGGAATAGAGGGATCCGTTACCCGGAAGTGTAGAAGGCTTTCTGGTTAGATGGGCAGCATGGTCGGTGCAGGCTTCGAAGGCCGAAGGGCTTGTTCCTGTGCTGTACTTTTCTTTGTAGCAGCCCTCGGGTTTGAGTTACAATGAACGGCACTTATGACATTTGTAGATTTGTAAGCTGTTTCGGCTTTACAATGCTGGTTACAGCAATATGATACTCTGCCACCCGTCTTCTATATTTTTGGGAAGCTGACCTCGAGTGAACCCATGGAAGCAGAGAAACAGCCTTCCAATTTTCCTGTTAAAATGTAGCCTTACAGCACAGAGGTATCGGGCCAGAGACAGACAGGATGATAGGTGGACAGGAGAGAGAGTGCTACCTGCCTTGGTTTCCTGTCTAGTTTAGGCAAATGCTTCCACTGAGAGTATGCGTGCATGGTAAATAGACTGCCACCTAGCGGTAGGCTCATCTCCAAGCTTATTGATGCGGTTAAACCTCCTACAGTGACTTGTTGATGGACAAATAGCTTCAGATGAGTGGCTTCCCACCACCTGGGACCACCAAGCAGATGCACAAAAAAACCTGAAGGACTGGACATTAACATGTGGTCATGAACCAATTGCCCATTTTTACCATTGTACCCATGGGAAAATCGGTTCTGACTTCCGATGTTTCGACTTACGATACGGTTTTCAGGAACCAACCGTGCCTTACGTCCAAATACTTCCTGTATTAAATGACACTTCTTCACTTGTAAAGTTTATTTGGCAGACAGTGTCACCCCTGAGGATGTGGATATTAAGGAAAAAGAGAAAGTCATACAGCTGAACCATCTCACACTTCATACAGATCAATCAGCAAAGCCGTAACAGGCTATTTTTCACTGTTTAACCTCAGGTTCAGGATTCATCAATTTTAGTTTCAATACCCGCTAGAAAACCGAGTCTGGTTGTCCCTGGGCAATAAATCCCTCCATGGAATTCACCTGATGAAGGAGCTACGCTCCGAAAGCTAGTGATTCCAAACAAACCTGTTGGACTTTAACTTGGCGTTGTAAGACTTCTTGGGCGTCATTCTCCGACCCCCTGCCGGGTCGGAGAATGGCCGTTGGCCGCCGTGAATCCTGCCCCCGCCCCCGCCGAAGTCTCCAGTACCGGAGATTGGGCGGGGGCGGGAATCGGGCCGCGCCGGTTGGCGGGACCCCCCCGCTCAATTCTCCGGCCCGGATGGGCCGAAGTCCCGCCCAGAAATTGCCTGTCCCGCCGGCGTAAATCAAAGCTGGTATTTACCGGCGGGACCAGGCGGCGTGGGCGGGCTCCGGGGTCCTGGGGGGGGGGCGCGGGGCGATCTGACCACGGTGGCCTGGCCCGCGATCGGGGCCCACCGATTGGCGGGCGGGCCTGTGCCGTGGGGGCACTCTTTCCCTTCCGCCTCCGCCACGGCCTCCACCACGGCGGAGGCGGAAGTGACTCTCCCCACTGCGCATGCGCGGGAAACTGTCGGCGGCCGCTGACGCTCCCGCGCATGCGCTGCATTTCCGCACCAGCTGGCGGGGCAACAAACGCCATTTCCGCCAGCTGGCGGGGCGGAAATCCCTCCGGTGTCGGCCTAGCCCCTCAATGTTGGGGCTCGGCCCCCAAAGATGCGGAGCATTCCGCACCTTTGGGCCGGCGCGATGCCCGTCTGATTGGCGCCGTTTTTGGCGCCAGTCGGCGGACATCGCGCCGTTGGGGGAGAATTTCGCCTCTTACTCTTGTTGGTAGTTGAGAATTTACCCTCTGATCTTTGAAATGTTGAGTAGAAAACTGAAATGAAAAACGCACCAGTGTTCGATTGGTCATGCAGTTAAATGTTGTGCTAGATTAATATTCTTTCACACCACAGACGTGTAAGTGTTGTTGTGATCAAGTAGTCTGCATGGAAATGCAATCAAACTTAGAATAGCTGTTACTTCCTTTCAGGCTAGCATTTTAAGCCAATAAGCTGTCCACAAACTTATGTATAAAGTGACTGGTATATTGGTCGGGATGGCAATCTGTTAAGTCTCTGTTCACACTGAGTAGTAAAGGTGCTAAGCACATGTCTGATTAATGTGGTGAAGGTTCCCAGCACAAATATTTAAACAAAATGAACTCCACTGTCCTCCCTGACATTGATCAGTTCAGTGTATAAGACTGCGGGAGGTGTGAGCCTGGTATAATTGCAAGGATTTTCAGAGCCGCTGTTTATTTGGGCCGCTGACGCCACTGTGGACCTGTCTGCTTTAAGAAGTTTCACTGGCCATTGAAAACTAATATTTCCAAAACCTCTATTAGCAACACAATCAAATCAATCTGATGCTTCCAGCGTCTCTTTACTTGTGCAAATAGTGTACTGAATATGGATCATTAAATCATTCTATTTTGTCCTCACGAAGTACATTTATTGCGAGGATGAAAATGGAAGCGAACAGATGTAATTTTCAGAACATTTTATGCTTAGCTACATGCAGTAGAAACAAAAGTTCATAAACCTGTTACAGGTGAGTCTCCGTGTAACAGGTTAAAATATTTTTCTCCTCTATAGAATCTCTGCCACCCTTTGTGACAACGACTCCCACCACCAGCTCCATACCTGGTAAGTGAACGGGGCTTTACACCTTTACTAGGTTTGTCTCCACAAGTGGACTATTTTCCAACTCTCATCTGTCAGTATGTAGGTAACAAAACACGGCTTCCAATTTTCTACCTAAAATTTTTCTTTCTAATTCTTTGCTTTAAAAATGTTTATATCTCTGAACAGTATTTGGTAACCCATAAATCAGCTTTTAGGAAATTGTGCTCCTGGCATATAATGTGTAGCGGATCTGGACACAAACCATGATGAATTTTATTATTTTGCACTGTGAATTATCCACCACACGCATATTAGTGATATGCACCCCTTTCGAAGCGAGAAGGGTGTATTACAACATAGGTTCCGAAGGAACACCTTTTCAGTTACCAAATATATTTGGCACATTCTTGTCAACACTGAGGTTGCTAAACAGTATCAACAGGCATGATATAACTAAATGAGAAGAAGGTCCCATAGTGAGCGGGTTTAGCTGCGTGTTTCCCAGCGCTCATAGCGCCAACAGAGAACGCATGGCCGTGGCCACGCATAGCCCCGTTTTGTGTACGGAGGAGCTCTGCTTGCTGGACCTCCTTGGTGTAGAGGCCCCCGAAGTGACCCCAATGCCCCCCAAGCCCCAACGCACTATTGGATGGTCCCTGCCCCCCTCAACACCCGCCAACAGCAATCCCGGCCCAATCGCACCAGTGCAAAAATGCCAGCTTGGTACCGCAAACCTGGCACCCTAACTGTGCCCCTGACATCTGCCAGTGCCACAATTGCTGTTCCATCTGGTTCCCGATTGTGGAGGCCAGTACTGAACAGCGCTCACCCGAAGTCTCCGTGGCAAAAGAGATTAATCCCATGCTTCGGGTAACTCAGGAATCTGCTCATTCCAGTGAGACTAGCTGTCTCGCTTTAATATGCAGATTTGCTAAAAAGTGATCCTGCTCACAATGGGTGGGATTCACATTGCAGCGTCTCGCGAGATTCCATTAGATCTCACGAGGTGCTGTGACCGCGGTAGATCCCGGGAGCGGGGTCTCCCGGTTTTTATCAGCCACGCTACGCCATGGCAAGCTGCTTTTCGGATGCAGCATGGCCATTAATTCACACCCAACGATTGAGTGAAAATTGTGCAGCCTATCCATCTTCTAACATCGTACAGATTTAACTGTTAAACCTTTGTAGATCCATTACTAACCATCCTGAGCCAGATACAACAATTGTCAGTCCTTGTTCGGAACCCACTGGAAAATCGGGTCTGGTCATTTGTGGGCAATAATCTATTCTCTGGAATTTCACTTTGTTCCTCTGCTGTTCTGTTGGCAACTGAGAATCTGCTCTCTGATCTTTGAAATGTGGTGTGGAATTCTAGTATGAAATGCAAGCGAGTGTTAGAGTGCAATCAAATATTATGCGGGATTGATATTATTTACACTATGGAGGGATGGAGGTGAAAATGTGTAACTGGAATGCGAACTCTGCTACTTGTGGAATTAGAGTACTGAATATCAATCTTTAAATTGTTGTATTCTGTCTCCACCCAGGACATTTATTGAGTAGACTAAGTCGAAGTGAATAGTTGTCATTTTCAGAACTTTTATTACTAGCTCCATGCAGCAGTTTATAAACCTGATACACATGAATCTCAGAGTAACTGGTCAAAATATTTTTTTCCTCTGTAGAAACGACACCACCCATTGTGAAAACAACTTCAACGACATCCACCACCAGCATCTTACCTGGTAAGTGGCAGCAGTTTGGAATACTGTGAACAGTTTTGCTCCCCTTATCTAAGGAAAGGTATACTGACATTGGAGGCAATCCAGAGGAGCTTTACTTTGTTGATCCTGAGTATGTAGGGATTTCCTTCTGAGGAGAGGTTGAATAAATTGGGCCTGTACTCGTTGGAGTTTAGAAGAATGAGAGGTGACCTTATTGTGATATACAGGCTTCTCAGGGGGCTTGACAGGGTTTTAACCTGGGAGGATGTTTCCTCTTGTAGGAGAGTCTTGGACCAGAGGTCATAATCTCTGAGTAAGGGATCACCCATTTAAGACATAGGAGATGTTCAAGGCCAAGATAGACCAAGATGTGAAAAATTCCGCACCTTTGGGGCGGCGCGATGCCGGACTGATTCGCGCCATTTTTGGCGCCGGTCGGCGGACATCGCGCTGATTGCGGAGAATCCCACCCATGATCTCTCATTGTCCTTACGGCCATTGGTCCAGTCAGTGTAGAAGGCTGTGGGAGGTGTGACCCTGGCATAATTATCAGGATAGCAGCCCATGCATTTTTAGAGCCAATATTCATTTTGATCGCGAAATCCACTATGGACCTGTCTGTTTTAAGAATTTTCTAATGTCTTTTGAAAACTCATACTTTCCAAATTTCAATTAGCAACACAATTAAATCAACGTGACAATTCCAGAAACTCTTTTCTTGTGCAATAGTGTACTGAATATGAATCTTTTAATAATTGCATTCTCCCTAGGCTAAGTTAATTGAATAGATTAAGATACAAGTGAATAGATGTCATTTCCAGAATTTGCTTGCTGCGAAATATGCAGTAGAAAGATAAATTTATAATCCGCAGTGTGCAGTGTAACAGGTTGAAATATTTTTCACCTCTGCAGAAACTACACCTCTGATAGTGACAACAACTTCAACTACATCCACCACCAGCACCACACCTGGTAAGTGGCAGCGATTGTGTATCTTGTGCTAAGTCTATTTCATCACTGGATTCCATTCTAACTCTATGTGGTCTGTCCCTGCCAATATATTATAAAATGCGGCTTTGAATTTTTTACTTCAAATTTTGTTTGCTTTGAAAATGTTTGTAACGTTGTTCATTATTTTGCAACTTGTTGGTCAGTTTGTAAGAAATTTTGCACTTGACATTATCTTTAGTGGAACAGGATACAACTCTGTATTGATGAATTATTTTGCGCATGGATTGACCATCATGCCATATTCCTGATTGGCATGTGCAGCCCAAGCAAAAAAGGGGCATTGTAACATATATTCCTATTAAATAGCACTTTTACAGTTACCAAACATATTTGTCACACCCTGTCACTGAGGTTGTCAAAGCATCAGAAAACATTTTACAGTCCATCTACCTCAGCCCATTGGCTGATCCAACTGCCGCACCCTCTCCTGACCACTCTGAACCCAGCCACAGGATCCAGCAGTTTCTGTTTCGATACCCACCGGAAAATTGACTCTCAATAGACTCTCTAGTCTTGGCAATAAATTCTTCCCTGGAATTTCATTTCCCCCTCTCTTTCAGTCCTGCACGCAACTGAAAATCAACCCGCTGATCTGCGAAATACGGCACGGAATATGAATATGGGCGACACGGTGGCACAGTAATTAGCACTGCTGCCTCGCAGCGCCAGGGACCCTGGTTCAATTCCGGCCTTGGGTGACTGTATGCGTGGAGTGTGTGGAGTTTTTACATTTTCCCCGTGTGTTTCCTTCGGGTGCTCCAGTTTCTTCCCACAGTCCAATGATGTGCTGGTAGGTGGATTGACCATCCTAAATTGCCCCTTAGTGTCCAACCCTTAGGTGGGGTTACAGGAATGGGTGTGTGGTAGGTAGGCTGCTCCTTCAGACGGTCAGTGCAGACTCAGTGAGCTGAATGGCCTCCTTCTGCACTGTAGGGATTCTATGATTCTATAATTCTATTGTATTCTATGAATATGAAAAACTTAGATGGGTTTTGTGGTGAATTAATAATCTTTGCACCGTGGTGATGAAATTGTGTAGCTGAGATGTAATAAATTATATGAAAAGTCAATATGGAAATTATATCAGCTTTTGCATAGCTTTTCTTCCATCGCCTTTTGAGCTAGCATTGGGGGTCCTCTGCATTAAATCCACTTTGGTCTGCACACAATTATCAAGGAAATGACAAAAATGTAGGTTGTCAGGGGAAGTAATTTAATCACTCTTCCCAGTGAATAGCAACAGCACATGATGTGGTCTGTTATCAAGTGTCACTTATTCTGCAATAACCAGCTCATTGATACTCAGTTTGGGTTCTGTCAGGTCCACTCAGCTCCTGACCTCAATACAGAGATGAACACAAGAGGTGAGGTGAGAGTGACTGCCCTTGGCATCAAGGCAGCATTTGACTGCGTCAAGGAGCTCTACCAAAACATGGGTCAATGGGAATCGGGAGATGTGGTTGTTGGAAGTCAGTTATCTCAATCCCAAGACATTGCTGCAGGAATTCTCCAGGGTTACGTCCTAGGTCCAATTATCTTTAGCTGCTTCATCAGTCACCTTCCATCTATCATAAGGTCAGATGTAGAGATGTTCATTGAAGAAATGTGGGACAGTGAAGGAATGGTGATATAGTTCCAAATCAGGATGATGTTTGATTGCAGGGAACTTCCCCATGCATCGGCTGCCCTTGTTCTTCTAGATGGTAGAGGTCAAGGGTTTGGAAGGTACTGTCAAAGGAGCTGCTGCACTGCATTTGTAGATGATCCCCACTGCTGCCATTGTGCCTTGGTGCTGGAGAGAGTGAAAATTTGAGGTGGTGGATGAGGTGCCAATCAAGTGAGCTGCTTTTTCCTGGATGATGTCATGCTTCTTGAGTGTTGTTGGAGCTGCGCTCTCACCTCACATCTTGTGTTCATCTCCACCATCCTGAAATTCTCTTCCTAACCGCATTGTGGGGCTGCGTGGATATGGACTGCAACTGTTCATGAAGGCAGTTTACCACCACCTGCTTAACGGCAGTTAGGGCTGGGAATAAATGTTGGCCTAGCCAGCGACACCCACATCCCACAAATGAATTAAAAATAAAATGGTGCTGGAGGTTCCTGCAATAAATATTTGAACAGCATGGCTTCCCATTAACCCTGCATACCTTGGTATGATTGGCGCTGTTGGGCTCTGGTAACTTTGACCATCATTCCCATGAAGCTGTGCAGCCATGCTGCCATACCTCAACCCAATGTTCCCTCCCACACAGCCTACACCAAAAGTAAAGTCAGGGTTACATTGGGTGCGATCCTGGTTTCGTGTATATTTTCAGAGCCACTGTTTATCTTGATGGATAGGGTCAATATGGATCACTCTATTGTCAGATGCTCCACTGTACATTGGAAACAAATATTTAAATTACTTCATGATTAAGCTTATGTGACAATTCTAGCAACTTATATTTATGGAATTGATTGGCTGGATGTAAGGACCATTAAGTAGTCGTATTCTCTTCCCGCCAAAATCATTTTGAGTAGACGAAGAAGTGTATAAATGTTTCCAACTTTTGTGCTTGGCTGCATGCAGCAGGCAAGTATGTTCTTACATCTGATGCAGACGAGCAGTGTAACAGTTTGAATTCTTTTCCTGCTTATTAGAAACTACACCACCAGTACCGACAACCACAGTGACATCTGCCACCAGTTACATACCTGGTAAGTGACATCAGCTTTATTAATTGCAAGTTCTTATCTCACTATTCCTCACTGTTCTGAGCACAGGTGCAATTCTTACTTTTTTTTTATTGGACATCTGCACCTGATTGAGGAGCAGTAAAAAATGGAGGGATTGCGTTTCAAAATGACCTAAATTTTCATTAACTTAAGGCTAAATTACACCATGGTCAGTCCGTCGGCTGCCTCCCCTTAATGCTGACCTGTTGAATTTGAAGTCATGAAAATGAAATGAAATGAAAATCGCTTATTGTCACAAGTAGGCTTCAAATGAAGTTACTGTGAAAAGCCCCTAGTCGCCACATTCCAGCACCTGTTCGGGGAGGCTATATGGGAATTGAACTGTGCTGCTGGCCTGCCTTGGTCAGCTTTAAAAGCCAGCTATTTAGCCCAGTGTGCTAAACCAGCCCCAGTGTTGATGTAAGATTGAAAGCCCGACATCATGAAACTAAGCAGACCACAAAATCCATCCGGGTTTTGCCAAAAATTGTTTATTGGGCTTGTTGAAGTTATTAAAGGTCCAATTTACAAGGTTTGCAACAATCTCTGGTCCCATGCACAGGCAGAGTAGTGGACAGGTGTAAGAGAATCTGTCCAGGTGAGTGAGGCTGGCATGTTTAAAACACTTTCAGAGTGTATCCTATTGTGAGAAAGATTGGAAGCAAAAGTTAATACTGCAGTAGCTGTCCTGGTTTATAGAGCATTGCCAACTTGGAGACTTTCCATTGAACTAACATTACAAGAGTGAGTGTTTACAAGTTAAGATTCCCTTGGATAGCCATCAGACAGAGCTGAGCCCTGGAAGGCAAGGTTCCTAGCAACAACATTGAACCGTGAAAATTGTTCACTTTGGAGATTCCTCCAGTGAGGAGGAACTCAGGAGAAGGAGGGAGGGGAAGGCAGTTGCACCCAGCCAAGTAGAGGGTTGTGAGGAAGCTGACGTGGCAGCAACTGCAGAATGCAGCTAATCGAGTCAATTGTCCCTGAGCGTGAAGATGCAGAAGACCTTATTCCACAGGATGAGTCTACAAGCAGAGACTCAACAACCCATAGTTTCCAAGCACTGCTAATGCCTTACACATTCGCGTTTATCTCATCAGACCATCACAGTTCTCTGTGACATGATGGCAGGGGACATAAGTTCCAACATCCTGGGAGGGCACCCAATGCTTGTTGCACTTAAGGTGACGGTGCTCCTGGCCTTCCCCAAAGGGGGCAATACAGGGCTTCCACTGGCTCTCCGGCTGGTAGACAATGCCCTCATTGCCTGGATTGAATACACCCTCAACCTGCTGCACATAGACCCACAAACAGCTGCTAACTTGATCAATGATGAGTGCTGTTCCTTCACCGCTTACCCCAAAATACGGCATAATTTCCTTTTTAGAATTCGCTTGAACATAGGCTTTGCCAATCAGGGAAATAAATTTGTGATTTCCTTCTGGATTATCTGTTATTCTAATTAAAATATTTCCCTCTTTTATAGAGTCCACTACAAAAACAGTGACAACACCCACAACGGTACCTTTCACCACATCTGGTAAGCAATGGCGCTTTTTTATACTTATCTTCGGAACAAGTGATTGTGACAAAAGTGAAACATTTTTTGTCTGAAATTTCATTCGGTATTGGTTTCATTAATTCTTCTATGATGCGCAGTGAGTAAATAAAAACAGCTTTACTCATAGAAATGATATCCTGGGCAGAATTCACTGCTCCCATTGAAGCCACCCCACGGGTGGGCGTGCGCTGTCACGGTACAAGAGAATCCCACTGCCAGCGAATGGGCGAAGAATTCCAGCACCTATGTTGTTGGAGTAATTGGTCACTTTGTTCAAGACATCTACCCAGAAGACAGGAGCAAACAATTTGATTCAAAACCCCTCTTTTGGTTTTGTTGCAAAATACATTTCACTGGCCATTATTCAAATATGTGCATGTTTTGACAATTGTTTCAAAAAGCACATCATCAGGGCAGAGATG
The DNA here is from genome assembly GCF_047496885.1 of Scyliorhinus torazame. Taxonomy (NCBI): domain Eukaryota; kingdom Metazoa; phylum Chordata; class Chondrichthyes; order Carcharhiniformes; family Scyliorhinidae; genus Scyliorhinus; species Scyliorhinus torazame. The sequence goes on from NC_092719.1 coordinate 58,158,409, forward strand.
GGAAGGTAGTGGGGTCCCCCACCATCATCCTTCAAGCCCGATTAAATCCTCCGCCAACAAACTCGCCATGGGAGAGGGCTTTAAACTGCTGCCCAATGACTGGTTTATCCACTGTTCAATTTGAAGAACTCAATTGAGAAGCAAGAGGATGATGCTTTCTAACAAGAGGGATGGCGTCTGAACAGACAAAGCTGTTTATGATATCAGAGCTCCTAAAAGCCAGGTGCACTCAGTGAGTGGCATAGAGTTGAATGGGAGAACGCAACAAAGGACGAGGAACTCAATTGACAGGGAAGATATCAAGTTCGCGGAGTGAGGGTTAAGGGAAGAGCAACTGCAGTATTGAGGAATTGGAGGTCTGCATATAGTTAGTGCAATTTGTATATTATGAGGAGTTTTCTGAAGTCAAGATAAGTAAATTTCAGACCATGATTTAAAATGTTTACATTTATTCAACTAAAGAAAAAAGTAAATGACATTTAAAGACACAAGTCCATCTTTACACAGTTAATAGTGTCTGTCATCTAGACTCTGTCTGTCATCTTGATGAAGATCCTGGCTGGTATGGACGGCAAAAAATTACTATTAATTTACTGATGGTTCGGCACAATTTGTGGCAAAGCTTTAGAACATAGAACATAGACAAACACACACGGAACAGGCCCTTCGGCCCACGATGTTGTGCCGAATCTTTGTCCTAGATTAATCATAGATTATCATAGAATTTACAGTGCAGAAGGAGGCCATTCGGCCCATCGAGTCTGCACCGGCTCTTGGAAAGAGCACCCTACCCAAGGTCAACACCTCCACCCTATCCCCATAACCCAGTAACCCCACCCAACACTAAGGGCAATTTTGGACACTAAGGGCAATTTATCATGGCCAATCCACCTAACCTGCACATCTTTGGACTGTGGGAGGAAACCGGAGCACCCGGAGGAAACCCACGCACACACGGGGAGGATGTGCAGACTCCGCAGAGACAGTGACCCAAGCCGGAATTGAACCTGGGACCCTGGAGCTGTGAAGCAATTGTGATATCCACAATGCTACCGTGCTGCCCTTAAGAACAAATTAATCTACACTATATCATTCTACCGTAATCCATGTACCTATCCAATAGCTGCTTGAAGGTCCCTATTGTTTCCGACTCAACTACTTCCACAGGCAGTGCATTCCATGCCCCCACTACTCTCTGGGTAAAGAACCTACCTCTGACATCCCCCCTAACAAAACTTTGGTGCGGCCGCATTTGGAGTATTGCGTGCAAATCTGGTCGCCGCATTATAGGAAGGATGTGGAAGCATTGGAAAGGGTGCAGAGGAGATTTACCAAAATGTTGCCTGGTATGGAGGGAAGATCTTATGAGGGAAGGCTGAAGGACTTGAGGCTGTTTTCGTTAGAGAGAAGAAGTTTAAGAGGTGACTTAATTGAGCCATACAGGATGATCAGAGGATTAGATAGGGTGGACAGTGAGAGCCTTTTCCTCGGATGGTGATGTCTAGCACGAGGGGACATAGCTTTCAATTGAGGGGAGATAGATATAGGACAGATGTCAGAGATAGGTTCTTTTCTCAGAGAGTAGTAAGGGTGTGGAATGCCCTGCCTGCAACAGTAGTGGACTCGCCAACATTAAGGGCATTCAAATGGTCATTGGATAGACATATGTACGATAAGGGAATAGTTTAGATGGGCTTTAGAGTGGTTTCACAGGTCGGCGCAACATCGAGGGCCGAAGGGCCTGTACTGCGATGTTCTATGTTCTATATCTTCCACCATTCACCTTAAATTTATGTCCCCTTGTAATGGTTTGTTCCACCCGGGGTAAAAGTCTCTGACTGTCTACTCTATCTATTCCCCGATCATCTTTTAAACCTCTATCAAGTCGCCCCTCATCCTTCTCCGTTCTAATGAGAAAAGGCCTAGCACCCTCAACCTTTCCTCGTAGGACCTACTCTCCATTCCAGGCAGCATCCTGGTAAATCTCCTTTGCACCTTTTCCAAAGCTTCCACGTCCTTCCTAAAATGAGGTGACCAGAACTGTACACAGTACTCCAAATGTGGCCTTACCAAGATTTTGTACAGCAGCATCATCACCTCACGGCTCTTCAATTCAATCCGTCTGTTAATGAAAGCAACTTTCAAAGATGTATGAATATAGACCCCAAGATCTCTCTGCTCCTCCACATTGCCAAGAACCCTACCGTTAACCCTGTATTCCACATTCATATTTGTCCTTCCAAAATGGACAACCTCACACTTTTCAGGGTTAAACTCCATCTGCCACTTCTCAGCCCAGCTCTGCATCCTATCTATGTCTCTTTGCAGCCGACAACAGCCCTCCTCACTATCCACAACTCCACCAATCTTCGTATCATCTGCAAATTTACTGACCCACCCTTCAACTCCTTCATCCAAGTCATTAATCAAAATCACAAACAGCAGAGGACCCAGAACTGATCCCTGCGGTACGCCACTGGTAACTGGGATCCAGGCTGAATATTTGCCATCCACCACCACTCTCTGACTTCTATCGGTTAGCCACTTCGTTATCCAACTGGCCAAATTTCCCACTATCCCATGCCTCCTTACTTTCTGCATAAGCCTACCATGGGGAACCTTGTCAAATGCCTTACTAAAATCCATGTACACTACATCCACTGCTTTACCTTCATCCACATGCTTGGTCACCTCCTCAAAGACTTCAATAAGACTTGTAAGGCAAGACCTACCCCTCACAAATCCGTGCTGACTATCCCTAATCAAGCATAGTCTTTCCAGATGCTCAGAAATCCTAACCCTCAGTTGCCTTTCCGTTACTTTGCCTACCACCAAAGTAAGACTAACTGGCCTGTAATTCCCAGGGTTATCCCTATTCCCTTTTTTGAACAGGGACACGACATTCGCCACTCTCCAATCCCCTGGTACCAGCCCTGTTGGCAGTGAGGATGAAAAGATCATTGCCAACGGCTCTGCAATTTCATCTCTTGCTTCCCATAGAATCCTTGGATATATCCCGTCAGGCCCGGGGGACTTGTCTATCCTCAAGTTTTTCAAAATGCCCAACACATCTTCCTTCCTGACAAGTATTTCCTCGAGCTTACCAGTTTGTTTCACAATTGTCTTACAGCAATTCGAGAAGTTAGCTAAGTTATCAACTATTGCAAAAAGTGTTACTGTTATTGTCTTCCTATCTAATAAATTTATTGGCAGCTCAGTCAATGCCAAATATAGTGACATGTCATTTTTCTGTCTTCAGACAATTAGAGGGTTTGTGACAGAATCAGTAGCTGAACTAAACTAAAGAGAGTTTTCCTGATTGAATATCCTGCAAATTCATCTAGATTTCTGAGCAAGTGAAAACAAAACTCTTTCAATATAGCTTCACTTATGGGATATTTTGAGTAAAAATGGGTAAAGAAATTCCAAGAATGTATGAATGCTTTTGTAAGCTAGTTGACTGTTAGGTTTCAAAGGAAACATATACAATTGGGAAATTCTAGATGTGTGAGGTGAAATAGTAAGTTTGCTTTATAGATACATTAGCCACAATGTAAAAAAAAAAATGGTTGATCAACTCTGGGAAGAGGAAATTCTAAAGGACTGTGGAAGCATTAGACTGGGAGATCAAAGAAAAAGAAACGACTGAAGGTTGTTGTGTGCAGCTGTGAGATTTTCAACAAGGCAGTGTGTGTTGAAGCCAGACCTGTGAATACCAGTTTTACCATCACCCTCAGAGGAGAGTTTGTGTGAGATTTCCCTTAGTGCAGCAGGGCATTGTGTGGTCATCTTACTGGAAGTTTATAGACTTGAAAATCTACTGTTGCCATCAAAAGTGGGTCTTAGCTCTGAGTTTATTAAACCCACTATATTTTAGGAAATGTTTGTGACATACTGTTAACAGTGTAATGGTGGCCTTGTGTCTTTAAATGTCATTTTCTGTTTTCTTTAATTGGATAAATGTTAACATTTTACATCATCGTGGTCTGAAATTTACATATCTTGACTTCAGAAAACTCCTCATAATATACAAATTGCAAACCATTCTGGCAGCATGTTTCAAGTTTCCCGTTGAGATTTGGGCAGCCTGGCATTTACCATCTGAGTGCCACAAGTGTTGAAGTGAAAAGCATATCTATTTCCAGCAGCCAGCAATTTGGAGAATATACAGAAACAAAGACATGCATTTTCTGAAGCTCTTAAGGGTCCAAATAACAAGCAAATGCAATCAAATGTGTTTATCTGATCAGCCCATATTAATAGGTACCTGTACTCATAAGATCTATAATGTGAATGAAGTCAGAGACATTTTTAGAATCTTGATTTTCCTTTGTTTTCCCACAGAATTTGTCATTTAGCTATTTTGTGTTTTATTTAGAATATCCAACAGTGAAAATAACCACAAGTCAGCCAATCAGGAGCACCACTACAGGTAACAATTAATATGTGATTTCCAACCAGACTTTTCATCGAAATTTAATTAGCCAATTAAATATGGTCAGTTCAAGTAAAATTGCATTGGTATTTGAACTAGTGTAGTGCATTTCTCCCGTGCCAACACTTAACTGACAATGTCCTTTTAAATTGTATAGTAAGAAGTCTCACAACACCAGGTTAAAGTTCAACAGGTTTGTTTCGATGTCATAGACTGTGCAGTTTTCTGATTAGTCACTGCCCTTCCCAAGTTGTGAGCACAGTCTGCACAAGGCTAAAGTTTCCCAAGATTCTATGAGCTGACCAAATGTCGAATGAGCAAACAGATTGATCCCATGTTAAAGGAAGGGTCAGTCTCTACTCATTCAAGGCAAGCAATGAAACTTGGGAGTTAACATAGCATGTGCTCATTCTGTAACTGTGGGTAAGTTTACAAGCCCATCACACCACCTATCTGTTTAAAGTCCAGTTAGAGTTAAATTCAGGGAACGCTTTCCAGCCTTCCCTCAGCGTGTTTGGTGGTAGTGGTGGCGGCTCGTCATTGGCTGCCTGTAGGATATCAATGGCAGTTTGTTTCGCTCACCCTTCCTGTTGCCATAGAACCCACGGAAACCACAACAGGTGGGGGGAGTTGTCTTCGGCGGGATTGGAAGCTCCCACTGGCAGGCAGGGCTGGAAAATCCCACCCTTATTTTTTTTTTGAGAGAATATATTCCCAGATTGAAGCTAGGAGAGGTAGATGCAAAGCATCCACTCTACTCCAGTAAATTGCCATTGTTCGAGATGTGGAGGAGTACTACCTTCATTGCCAATTTGAAGTTCCTACTTCCTGCATCTATTATTTTCATGGCGCCTCTGAATATGATTGTCAATTTATTATCAGCTTGTATTGAAGAGTTTTGTACTGTGAACTTGTACCCATTCAGAACTGAGCCGATTATATTCACACTCATTAACACAGGCTCCTTTCTGTCACAGAGGAATGAGACTTTTTCCATCTCACTTTGGACAGATTCATGACCAGCTCCTCGACACTAAAGGCCCGCATTCTATCTCATTGTGTCACCCAACATCTATCTGAATTTCCGGTCAAATGTTTCCTTGTTCATGACAAAGTCAATAAGCTTGGCTCCTTTCATTTTACAGAACTATATTGCAGTGGTGTATGGTCATCCTGGTTTAATGAAAATACACCATCTATTCAGGACAAAGGAGATTCTGAGCTTTTGGAGCCAATCCGCAATGAACTGTGTCCTTTCTCCTCATATCAAATAAGTGGCATCGACTGTGAAGCTGTCAAGTTCCCACACCGACCAATAAGTGAAACAAAGGATAACGTTAGTTGTGATATAAACAAAGGACTGATTTGCAACTATAATGGACTGACGCCCGAGAATCATCTCATGTGTTTGGACTACAGAATTAGAGTGTGCTGTGAACCAAGGACAACGACACAAATTACATCCACAACCATTAAACCTGTAATGTCTACAATCTATGAGCCCCGAATAACTCAAGCCACACATAACCCCATACATTCATGTCAGTGCAATACAGACCCACCAAGGAAGGTAAGCCAATTTGTCTCAATTCTAATAGCATTAATAATGTTTTGATTGAACACGAGTCATTCACACAGCTCCGTAGCTTTCATCATAAGGGGAAGCATGGTAGCATTGTGGATAGCACAATTGCTTCACAGCTCCAGGGTCCCAGGTTCGATTCCGGCTTGGGTCACTGTCTGTGCGGAGTCTGCACATCCTCCCCGTGTGTGCGTGGGTTTCCTCCGGGTGCTCCGGTTTCCTCCCACAGTCCAAAGATGTGCAGGTTAGGTGGACTGGCCATGATAAATTGCCCCTAGTGTCCAAAATTGCCCTTAGTGTTGGGTGGGGTTACTGGGTTATGGGGATATGGTGGAGGTGTTGACCTTGGGTAGGATGCTCTTTCCAAGAGCCGGTGCAGACTCGATGGGCCAAATGGCCTACTTCTGCACTGTAAATTCTATGATAATTCTATCATTCTGGCCAACTGTAGAATATTTTAATGAGCTTACAGGTTTTAATTGGGAAATTATCTCATGACAATGGACTTTCCTGACAGGGAATAGTCACAAATTTCTGATGGGATAAGGCACTATATAAATGAAAGAGTTATTACTTTCACCCAGTGATAGATCATTGTAGCCATTTTGACAGACTTCAGAGAATGCCTATATTTTGGTCTCAGACGCTTATTAATGTGGAGCGGTAGGCTGGATAAGGATGGCGTCAGTGAGTTGTCACCAGTTCTGTCATGTTTATGGTCAACGAAGAAAAATGTCTCGCCATTAATTTACACTTCAGTTTTTATTTCAAGAACATAAGTGTTGCACCTCAATATTCTGAATCAATCCAGAAATTTCCCACAGCTTTCTAATGGCAAGGTCCATCTGTTGGAGGCACACATTAGAAATGACACTGTGGACTCTTAATAATTGCACAAAATTAAACCATGAATGTTGGAAAGTCTGAAATACCCTCCAGGTGGTCAAGGATGCCTACCAAGAGTGGCAAATGTAAAATGATGTCCAGAATGTCAGTATTACTGCATCCATGACACACAAACTGGGATTCAGCACAAGCTAATTCAATGAATTTTGTTCAGTTTTGCCATTAGCATGCTTTACCTGTGAGAGAGCAGCAGACACCAACATCTATTTAATAACATTCCCTTTAAAATATTTCTGGGGCGAAATTCTCCGGTATTGGCGCGATGTCCGCCGACTGGCGCCCAAGACGGCGCAAATCAGTCGGGCATCGCACTGCCCCAAAGGTGCGGAATGCTCCGCATCCTGGGGAGCCGAGCCCCAACCTTAAGGGGCTAGGCCCGTGCCGGATGAATGTCCGCCCCGCCAGCTGGCGGAAAAGGCCTTGGTGCCCCGCCAGCTGGCGCGGAAATGACATCTCCGGCCGGCGCATGCGCGGGAGCGTTAGCGGCTGCTGACGGCATTCCTGCACATGCGCAGTGGAGGGAGTCTCTTCCACCTCCGCCATGGTGGAGACCGTGGCGAAGGCGGAAGGAAAAGAGTGCCCCCACGGCACAGGCCCACCCGCGGATTGGTGGGCCCCGATCGTGGGCCAGGCAACAGATTGTCCCGCGCCCCCCCCAGGACCCCGGAGCCCGCCCACGCCGCCTTGTCGCGCTGGTAAGGTAGTGGTTTAATCTACGCTGGCGGGACAGGCATTTTAGCGGCGGGACTTCGGCCCATTTGGGCCGGAGAATCGCGGGGGGGGGGGGGTGCGGGGGGGGGGGGGGGCCCGCCCCGCCAACCGCCCCCCCGCCAACCGGCGTGGCGCGATTCCCACCCCCGCCGAATATCCTAGTGCCGGAGAATTCGGCAACCGGCGGGGGCGGGATTCACGCCAGCCCCCGGCAGGGGGTTAGAGAATCTCGCCCCTGATCTTATAAGTCTTATATGTATATTTAGGGTAGAATGTGAATTTCTAATTCCTCATTTCCACATTACCAATTTATACCAAAACCTAGCTAAAGATCACCAAATAACTCTTGTCCCAAAACAGCAAGCCAAAGATATTAAACATTGCAAAGAGTCAGATAAGGAAAGTCAAGTAAGGATTTGATTTCTAACCTTTTGCTCTCCCAACTTACTTTTTTTTGTCTCTGAGTCTGCACCTTTCTATCTGAGAACATTCTTTTTGATTTCATGTTATATGTTTAATTTCTAATATCCCTTCCTGTATCTGCTTTCCCACAATTTCATGGGTTGGATTTTATTAATGGGGCACAATCAAACCAAAAAGAATCAGAGTCCACCTGGGCTCACCCCCACGAGGTCGCACTCAGCATCATTTCCTGCACTAAGAGGCTCCGACGAGCAGAACGCCTCAATGCAAGAAGAGATCAGGACGCCATTTTTAAATGGCGCCATAATCCCTCGACGCCCGGACGCGACCCCTGGATCCCCGAATGCCCCAACTCCCTTTGAGTGCATAGTGGATCACACTGTCAGGCTGGCAGTGCCAGGGTACCCGGGTGGCACCAGAAGGTGGCAGCATGGCCAGAGGCCAACTACCCGGGGGTCTTCGATTGTCTGGGAACTCCCTCAAGTGCCGGTACACCTGGTCTCCGTTTGTGTGGACCAGTACTAATTGGTGCTCGACTGGGGTCTCCTTGGCAGAGCCGAAAGATGTCGAATTGCCATTCGATCCGGCATCAGCATGGCTAAGTGGGTTTTTAAACACACTTGACCATGCGAGACTGGGTCCCACCCATTGTGGTTAGGTTTTGCGAGGCGTAACAGCTGTCGGGAATCTTGGGGAGGCCTCTCTCAGGATCTACCAGCCCCGATGCAAACGTGATGCGGCCAGTAGATTGTGCCCTGAGTCTGTGATGGAATGATGTTCACCCACTCGGTTATGTGGAGCGGTAGAGGAAAAGGCAGCTGAAGAAGATGCTGGTGCCAATGTTGCTCCTGCTGTTGGCTAGGTTGGCAGCTCAGGCTGAACAAAGTGCTGGGCGGGTGAAATGTCTTCCAAAAAGTTACCAAATACTTACCTAGAGTGGTAGTCCTCTCTGCAAGAAGAAATGCTTTGATCTGCAGTCTCTCAGTAGCCAGGGCTGGAAATCTTCAGTTTCACTGATCAGAGCCTTCCCCGTTTCACTGAAGAAACTTTTCCCACAAGGGAATTAACCTCAGTGACCCTGGCTCGTTGCTCACCAGTCAGGAAACTGGTGCCCTGGCTGCTAAATCCATTATCGAGGGTTAAAACCCTTCTTGGTTGACTTTTTAAGAACCTTAGTTCGCTTACCTGACAGATCCAAGGGGTTTTTCCATTCACCTTCAATCCCATCCCGGTGAAATCTGAAAGAAGGTGGGATGGTGTCTGGATCCCAACCCAACGTCAGTTTCCGGGGATTTAACTCTCTGCCCACATCCAAACTCACCCACATGGCAGATAAAATTCTACTGCTCTGAAGCTTTGCTCTCCTCTTCTCCCAGTTTCTTTCCCTGAACAACAATTGAGTTTATATCTGTGCTACAAGATCCATTCCTTAACCAGTGTGAAATGTAGTGATGCACTTTTTAAAGGAAAGATAAGGACACACAATAAAAATTAAATGGTTTTAAAAAGGTACAGGAACAGGAAGACTTCAGGTTCACATACACATATCTTTGATGGTGACAAGGCTGTTGAAAATTAAAGGAAATGATATTTGGCTTTATAAATGGAGGCATAGAGTACAAAAGCAAGTCATGGCTTCACATCGCTGGTTAGCCCACAGCTGGAGCATTGTGTCCAGTTCTGAACATTAAGACAGGAATTTTCTGGCCGTTCGCTGGCAGTGGGCGTCTCTGGTTCTGCTAGCAGTGCACCCCTTCCCATGGGTTTTCTCATGGCCTGGGGGGCAGCTTCAATGGGAATTTCCATTCACGGCAGCAGGAGCAGAGAATCCCGCCTCCAGCGAACGGCACCCCACTGATAATCTCGCAATTGGGAGGGCGGAGAATCCTGCCCTACATTTTAGGAAGGATGTGAAGGCCTTTGAGAGGATGCAGAGGAGATTTACCAGAATGGTGCAAGGACTGAGGGGCTTCAGTTTTGTAGACAGACTGGAGAAGTTGACTACAAGGAGCAGAGAAGATTAAGGGAAGATTCTGTATGGTTATTCAAAATTATGATTGGATATTATGATAGATTAGTTAGAAGGTAACTATTTCTATTGGCAAGAAGGGTAGTAGCCAATGGACACAGATTTAAGACAATTGACAAAATCTATAGTGGGCTGTTATGATCTGAAATGCATTGCCTGAAAGGGTAAATGCAAATTTACTAGTATCTTTCAAAAAGGAGTTGGTTATGAACATGAAAAGAAGAAAATTGCAGGGCAATGGGGGAAAAACAGGTGATTGGGACTGATTGGCTGGATTTTTTTAAGGTCCGGCATAGCTGTGATGGGCAGAATGGCCTCCTTCTCCATGATTCTATGTTAGTTTCATACTGTAACCTTTTTGGGTTGTTACGCAGGTTCAGCAATATGTTACACATGTTGATTGATTTAGGAAAAATAAATAAGTTAAACTTGGATATCTGCAAATTCCTGGAAATATTAAATTCATCCGTTTACTGATTCAGAGAAGCTATTTCTTCAATTCTCCAGAAGTAATGATAGATTTTTTGTTGTTGAAATTGCCAGCATTTAAATACTGCTTTTGTGTTAATACATTTGCCTTATTTACTAAGGTTAAAAGTTTAACCATTTTTGATTTCCCTTCTAGTGCCATGAGACATGGAAGGAAAACTGCACAAATATTACTTGTATGCAGGGAGACATCTTTAAAATGGATCGCATTGTCTGTCCAGAAATGAAAAAACCGACATGTAACAACAACATCGAGCCCGTGAAAGTTCGCACTGCAGATGGATGTTGTGAGGAATGGGAATGTGACTGTTAGTATCACTCATCTGTTCAAATGTTACATTGATAGTGTTTGAAATGATGAGGACAATTTTTCACTTTGTTTGGGCCGTAAAATGGACAGTATTGGATTGATTGTCCAAAATTTCTAACCGTTCTCACCGGCGGACCCTCCTGGTCCCATAAAACAGCAATCTACCGCGCGGGTTTCCAGCTGCGGAGGGTGCAAAGAACATGAAACCCTGTAGACAGCGGCGGAACCAAAAGATTCTGCCACCAATCAAAAGCAGACCCTCTCTGCAGAAGGGAAATATGCCAGGGAGGCGTCGAAATTCCCACACAGTGGTCTGGATTCTCCGTCCCGCCGGGCCAGATTTCTGGTTCAGCACGCCGGCGGGATCCTCCGTTTCACTGGCTGGTCAATGTGGTTTCCCATTGTAGGGCAGCCCACACCATCATTGTGGGGCAGCACGGTAGCATTGTGGATAGCACAATTGCTTCACAGCTCCAGGGTCCCAGGTTCGATTCCGGCTTGGGTCACTGTCTGTGCGGAGTCTGCACATCCTCCCCGTGTGTGCGTGGGTTTCCTCTGGGTGCTCCGGTTTCCTCCCACAGTCCAAAGATGTGCAGGTTAGGTGGATTGGCCATGATAAATTGCCCCTAGTGTCCAAAATTGCCCTTAGTGTTGGGTGGGGTTACTGGGTTATGGGGATAGGGTGGAGGTGTTGACCTTGGATAGGGTGCTCTTTCCAAGAGCCTGTGCAGACTCGATGGGCCGAATAGCCTCCTTCTGCACTGTAAATCCTATGAATTCTGTGAAACCCCTGGGCTGCCAGCAAAACGGAGCACCTGACAGTGGAGAATCCAGCCATTATCTTAGGTGAAGCGGGCAGCAATGCCACCCTAACGTCCTGAGTTCTCTGAAATCCAGTTTTGCTTTAATTTTAGGTGAATGTGAAATATGGGGAGACCCACACTATCGCACATTTGATGATATTTGGTATGACTTCTTCGACGACTGCACCTATACACTTGTGGAAGAACGTGTTCCAAAATACAATTTCTCAGTTCTGGTCGATAATTATTTTTGTATCTCCTTCATAAAGAAGTCTTGTCCAAAGGGCCTAGTTATTTCTTACAATGGAAATGTTGTACATATTTCAACTGGACAAACCTATGTGGTAAGTACCCTTGTATGTGTTTTTTATATTGTAAAATTGGATTGTCAATTTATAATTATTAATAATAACCAGTATCACCCACCAATATATGGTTTAAATAATAATTACACATCCATGGTTGCTAATTAATTACTCATTGTTTGTCAGTGACAAATCACGTGGAGTCACATCTCAATGTAACCATGCTCCATTCTGTCTCCTCTACACAATCCACCATTCCATCTTCCATATTCCTATGAGCCCTTTCACCCATTAGCTACTGCCTGTTATTTCTTATTAAATTCAAAGAGGCTGATGTCAATATAAAAAATTATCCATCCTTGCAAAATGACTGTCCTAACCATGGTCGGAGGAGTTTTTACTGTGGCTGTCTTCCTGGTGATCACCTTTCCTACAGCGTGGCCTCTGAAAATATTACCTTCCAAAATATTGGTGATTCTTCTGTCATTACATTGGACATTTTTGTCAGTTACTCAGATTATACGCAAGAAAATTGCCATTTTATAGTCTCCCATTTGCTTCTTTTGTTAAAGTAGGAAGGGTCTTAATAAGGTGCCCAAACAGCAATGAGCTAATGACTGGTTAATCTGCTTTTTTTGGGTGGAAGTGCTTGAGGAATTATTGTTGGAAAGGGCACTGGGAAAACTCCCAGTGTCACCTTGTAGAACATGTAAGCACTTTCTTGGCCCGATGCCCCAATGCTGCTGAGGACAGATGTGGGGGGAGAGGGGGGGAGTGAGGCACTGGGTCACCCTTATGCATGTGTGGTGGTGGTGGGGGAAATGACACGGACATTTCGTGAAGGGGGTGGTTGCTGCTCTGTAACCAAGAGTTGGGGGTAACTTCCATGTCCGTGTGGGTGGGGTGGGGGGTGGTTGTGATTTCCATGAGTGGGGGTTGTGAGGAACTTCAACTTAACTTTGAGATCAGGATATCCTTTAAAAAGGGCAAGTGGCATCACGGTGGCGCAATGATTAGCACTGCTGCCTCATGGAGCGAGGACCCGGGTTTGATCCCGGCCCCTGGTCACTGTCCGTGTGGAGTTTGCACATTCTCCCCGTGTCTTACCCCCACAACCCAAAAAGATGTGTAGGTTAGGTGGATTGGCCATACTAAGTTGCCCCTTAATTGGGAAAAAAGAATTGGGTACTCTAAATTTAGTTTAAAAAAGGGCACCCTCATCTCTGAGGAATTGGTCTTGTCGCCATCCCCATTTCAGAAAAGATTCAAAGTGTAGGAGAATTCAGTGAGAATCTCCCCAAGTTCCAGAAAAAGGACTAAATGTGGGTGGATTGCGATGGGAACCACGCTGGAACAGCTGTCGAGATTCTCAATGGGCGGGATTCTCCGACCCCCCGCCGGGGGGGGGCATGAATCCCGCCCCTGCCGGCCACCGAATACTCTGGCACCAGAGATTCGGTGGGGGTGGGAATCGCTTCGCGCCGGTCGGCGGGCCCCCCTCCGGCGATTCTCCGGCCTGCGATGGGCCGAAGTCCCGCTGCTGTAATGCCGGTCCCGCCGGCGTGAAATTAACCCACCTCCCTTACCGGCGGGACCAGGCCGCCCGAGCGGGCTCCGGGGTCCTGGGAGGGGCACGGGGCGATCTGGCCCCGGGGGGTGCCCCAACTGTGGCCTGGCCCGCGATCAGGGCCCACCGATCCGCGGGCGGGCCTGTGCCGTGGGGGCACTCTTTACCCTCCGCCTCGGCCATAGCCTCCGCGATGACCGACACGGAGGTGATCCCCGCCCTGCGCATGCACAGGGATGACGTCAGCAGCCTCTGACGCGCCCGCGCATGCGCGGACTTCTGCCGACCGGCAGAGTCCCTTCGGCCCTGGCTGGCGTGGTGCCAAAGGCCTTCCAAGCCAGCCGGCGGGACGGCAACCACTCCGGCAGGGCCTAGCCCCTAATGGTGAGGGCTTGGCCCCTAAAGTTGCGGAGAAATCCGCACCTTTGGGACGGCCCGACGCCGGAGTGGTTCACGCCACTCCATCCCGTCCCGCTGGGTAGGGGAGAATCCCGCCCCAGTTTTCCACCCGAAATGATACCTAGAATTGCCCCCTCTGTTATTCTGCTATTATGGAGGTCCTGTGGCGGAGTGGTTCCCTGTGTCAGAACCTCTGAGATCAAGTCCCAATCTAGGACTTGGTGGCCAAGGAAGGTGCATTCATAAAGCATTCAGGCAATTGAGTATCAATCGGCAAATTATTTCAATACATGCCAAAGGCAGGCAGCAGGAATGGTAGAGGTTCCTGGCCAGCCACATAATGCAAAGAATGTTGGAGCATCCACCATGGCTATCCAGAGCTGTGACTACATGGTGTAGTGGTAATATCACTGATCGTGTAAAATAGGAGTCCAGGCTGATGCTCTGGGGACATAGGTTCAAATCCCACCGCACCAGTTTGTGAAATTTAGATAATTCAATTAACAAAATCTGGAATATAAGCCTTTTCTCGGTAATGGTGATAAGGAATCAATCATTGATTGCTGTAAAAACCCAGCTGGTTCACGAATGTCCTTTAGGTAGGGAAATCTGCCATCCTTGCCTGGTCTGACCTACATGTGACTTCAGATCCATTGCAGTGTGGTTGACTCTCAGTTCAAAGGCAATTAGGGACGGTCAAAAAATGGGTGCCCACATCCCATGAAAGAGTAAAAGAAAACTGCACCATGTAAAAGTGTGTGTTACCACAGCAACTCAAATCCTTGAGGAAGCAGGGTTCCTTCAAAGTGAAGACACCACCATACTCTGCTGTTACCTATTGTTATGGACATGGGGGGGGAGATAACCTCCCTTTTGCAATCAATGTGGTTTTCATTTCAAAAGGTAAATTTGAATGTGGCTAAACCCGTGTTTAGTGTGGGGGTCAGTTAAAACATCGCCAGCAGCAGTCCTTCATGGGTTTAAATAAAGAACCAACAATCTAAATGCTGGATCAGTCGCACATCAAACACTCCAGAAAGCTGCAGAATAGTTAACGGTTCAAGCGTTTTGTGAGAAGAAGAGAGGATTTACCCACTCTGCAAATGTGGTTCAGGTAAATTTAGATGGCTGGGGTCAGATCCAGATTAACTGCAGGGTTGCTTCAAAATGAAGACTGCCCAGCAGGCCATGTAGATAGGCACGAATGGCTGTTATATTTGGAGGTCTAAGTTCTTTACAGGTGAACTCGGAGCTTTTTGAATCAGGCTAGGGGAGGCTTTTCCAAAAAGACATTTAAGCCTTGTGGTTTTTGAAAGGTAAAAGTGCGATAGCTTTTCTGTGCAGTTGTTTTCTTGGTGTTATTCTGCAGATTGCGCGGGTTTCATTGGGATTTGGGATATAAAGGTTTTGGTGATAGAGTAGAATGGCTTTCGCATGATTAACAACCATTAATATACAATAGAAGGTAGCGTGGTCTTTCACACTTAATTTGTGGGTAGCTGCCTTCATCAGCTTTCCTTTATTATATTTCAGACCTGGAGATGTAGGGCGAAATTCTCCCCCAACGGCGGGATGCCCGCCGACTGGCGCCAAAGCCGGCGCAAATCAGACGAGCATCGCGCCGGCAAAAAGGTGCGGAAGTCTCCGCATCTTTGGCGGCCTAGCCCCAACATTGAGGGGCTAGGCCGACGCCGGAGGGATTTCCGCCCCGCCAGCTGGCGGAAATGGCGTTTGTTGCCCCGCCAGCTGGCGCGGAAATGCGGCGCATGCGCGGGAGCGTCAGCGGCCGCTGTCAGTTTCCCCGCGCATGCGCGGGAGCGTCAGCGGCCGCTGAAAGTTTCCCGCGCATGCGCAGTGGGGAGAGTCTCTTCCGCCTCCGCCATGGTGGAGGCCGTAGCGGAGGCGGAAGGGAAAGAGTGCCCCCACGGCACAGGCCCGCCCGCGGATCGGTGGGCCCCGATCGCGGGCCAGGCCACCGTGGGGGCACCCCCCGGGGTCAGATCGCCCCGCGCCCCCCCCAGGACCCCGGAGCCCGCCCACGCTGCCTGGTCCCGCCGGTAAATACCAGGTTTGATTTACGTCGGCGGGACAGGCAATTCCTGGGCGGGACTTCGGCCCATCCGGGCCGGAGAATCCAGCGGGGGGTCCCGCCAACCGGCGCGGCTGGATTCCCGCCCCCGCCCAATCTCCGGGAGCGGAGACTTCGGCGGGGGCGGGGGCGGGATTCACGGCGGCCAACGGCCATTCCCCGACCCGGCGGGGGGTCGGAGAATGACGCCCGTAGAGTCTCGGGGTCCATTGTTTGTTTAGGAGTAATAATAGCGGGTGTGAAATTCCACAGAGGAGTGCCGGTTAGGTATGTCCACTCAAGGGGAAGACCCCTAATTTAATTCTGAAATTTCCTGAAACTTGAAGGTCTATGTAGAAGTTGCATAGGCCACCTGACCCTTCGACAGCCATATTTCAGTTCAACAGTGTCCATTTAAAAAAATAACAATTTTAAAATTAGTATTATCTTTATGCTCGGACTGGTAGGACTTTATATGTAAAGTCTTATTTTCTTCACTTATTTTACTTCTCTGTGACAAGCACAGGCTGTGGTAGTAATCTTCCAAAATGTACTAATAACAGTATAATATCCAGTCTACACTTCAAAAAGGGCGGGATTCCCCCCTACCCGGCGGGGCAGAGGGCCCCAGCGCCGAGGAGTGGCGCGAACCACTCCGGCGTCGGGCCGCCCCAAAGGTACGGAATCCTCCGCACCTTCAGGGACTAGGCCCGCCCCGGAGTGGTTTGCGCGCTGCCAGTCGGCAGGGAAGAGGCTTGGCGCCATGCTAACCGGCGCCGAAGGGCCTCCACCAGCCGGCGCGAGTTGGCGCATGCGCGGGATGGCTGGCATCATCCCGGCGCATGCGCGCGAGGGTTCATCTTCACATCGCCCATGGCGGAGGACCACAATGGCCGATGCGGAGGAATAGAGTGCCCCCACGGCACAGGCCTGCCCGCGGATCGGTGGGCCCCGATCGCGGGCGAGGCCAGCGTGGGGGCACCTCCCGGGGCCAGATCCCCCCGCGCCCCCCCGAGAACCTCAGAGGCCGCCCACGGAGTTGGGTCCCGCCCGTAGGGACCAACCTTGATTTCCGCCGGCGGGACCCTCGTTAAACGGGCGGGACTTTGGCCCATCGCGGCCCAGAGAATTTGGGCGGTCCCCGGGGCCCACTGAGTCGCACCGGTCCCCGCCATCCTCCGAGGCGGGCGGCGCGATTCACGCCGGGGTGATTCTTTGAGGGGGCCAGAGAATTCGGAGGACGGCTGGGGCGGGATTCACGTCGACTCCCGGCGATTCTCAGACCCGGTGGGGGGTCGGAGAATCCTAAGAGTTACTGGATAATTTACTTTCTCCAACGGGGGAAAGAAAAATAATTTCAAGTTAGATATTGGACCAGATGCTTCGGATCGTCAGAGGCTTTACATACCAAGATCCATTATGAGATCCCTCAGAAGTCCCAATGCAATGTCTCTGTGGGAATTTCTCAGAAAGTTCCAATGGGCATCTCACTGGATCTTTGGGATCTTCCGAAAGCATTCCCAGCTCCCAGTTAGACTCAAAGACTTCAGACCATTCTGATTCATTTACCTGGACAGTTACCCAGGAAATGTTAGTCAGAATAATCCTAGTCTAATGCCTGGGTAATTGTACAACTGATCCCTCAACAGCTCTCCCCTTGACCCCCTGACTCCCCTTGACACCTTCCCCCAGACCCAATCTGATGCCCTCACCCAACCTGACAAAACTCCCCACAGCTTGACCCCCCACCCAGCTTCCCCCCTGCCACCCTATTCTTCCAAATTACCGTATCCACCGTATTCACCCACTCACTCGCCCATACACAGTAACGCACTGAGAAGCTTTGGGACATTTAAGGCAGCCAATGACATAAAAGATCTTCCGCTGACAATCCAGTGCTACGAGGAAACAGTTGTATTGAAGTTTCACTGCCCAAAATTGAAGTTGCCAGTATCGGAAGACCCAGTCAGAAATGCAGAACTCAATTGTGGCGCAGAAAGATAGGAGCGGAGCGGAAATCCAACGATGATTGCTGCTCCCGGAAAGATTCAGGCCATTAATTACAACATACTGACTTCACCGTACCTTGGAATAGTTTTTAAAACGTTCTATGTTTTCTTTCACAGTTGACTGTCAATGGAATCGGTGTGAGTCTTCCCTACCGTGCAAATGGATTTGAGGTTACGAAACTGGGCATCAGCACATACATTGCTATTCCTGATATCCGGACAAGTATCACTGCTTTCCGTAATGCCTTTAAGATCAGAGTGCCAGAAAAATACTTCTTGGATAATACCCAAGGCCAGTGCGGTATGTATTCTGTGACTGCGCACACATTATATTGATGATTTTGCAAGATAAGTTTTGTTTGGTACATAATGCACTGTATAATATTGTCTGATTTTAGGATCCTGCTCTCACGCTCCACCCAAATGCATAAGAAAGAATGGAAAAGTTGAGCTATCTGACTGTTGTCACAAAACTGCCTATGACTGGCAACATTATGATCCCAGTAAACCTGCTTGCCAATCAGCTCCTACTAATGTGTCTTGTATCCCAGTACCCCCTCCTCCAACATGCAAAGCTGAGGAAACAGTCTGTGATGTTATTCAAAGAAAGTAAGTAAATTCATTCTTCACTTTGAATTTGATTTCAAAGTAAAAACGATTTACACATGTATTAACTCAAACTACTGTCTCGACACTCTGGGCTTATGCACGGTCAATTCCAGCCCACTTGACCCGGTGTCGCAACACAGATGAAATAGGATTTTATTTAAAATATCCAAGGTCCTTGGTTGAGCCCAATAAGCTAGTCACCAGGTTTGGAACTTTAACACAAGTCGCCTTTTATTATGTACAATGCTATAATTAAACAGATAGAAAATATAACTGACTATCTATTACCCCTTTGCCAACTCCCCCTTCCTAACTATCCCCGATCTTTACACACACAGACAGCCAACATGGAGGGGAAAGGGTTGTTGAGAGGGAAAGAAAATACTAATAAAAGAAAAAGATCTATGATGCACTGGAACAACTTCCAGTTTGTGTTTTTCTGAAGTTCGGGCTTTTTGTTTTGGTACTTCTTCCTTCTAGGCTTGAGATGGTCTTCTCTGGCAGGGTTGTCTGCTTTCTCTGCAGATTCAGGATCATTTCAGGTTTACAGCAAAGATGTGCCATGCACTCATTGGTTTTAGATGAGAAGTCTTACAACAGCAGGTTAAAGTCCAACAGGTTTGTTTCAAATCACTAGCTTTCGGAGCACTGCTCCTTCCTCAGGTGAATGAAGAGGTCGGTTCCAGAAACATTTATACAGACAAAGTCAAAGATGCAAGACAATGCTTTGAATGCGAGCATGTGCAGGTAATTAAGTCTTTACAGAGCCAGAGAGAGGGGTGACCCCAGGTTAAAGAGGTGCGAATTGTCTCAAGCCAGGACAGTTGGGAGGATTTCACAAGCCCAGGCCAGATGGTGGGGGGTGAATGTAATGCAACATGAATCCAAGGTCTCGGTTGAGGCCGTACTCATACGTGCGGAACTCGGCTATAAATTTCTGCTCGGTGATTCTGCGTTGTCGCGTATCCTGAAGGCCGCCTTGGAGAACGCTTACCCGAAGATCAGAGGCTGAATGCCCTCGACTGCTAAAGTGTTGAACAGACATCGCGCGACAATTGCCAGGCAGGAATGTTCCCTTCCAGTCGTGGAACACTTCAGCAGTTGTGACCTGCTTATTGCTTTCCATCTGTCATGCCAGCCATTGCTCCGTGAGAAACTCGTTGACTCTTGAGCCAGAAAATCTGGATGATATTCCAGTGCAGTACTGAGGGACTGCTGTACTGTCGGAAATGTCTGGTGGAATTTTCTGACCCTTCTCACCAGTGGGATCATCCGGTCCTTGAGGCCCCCCCCCCCCCCCCCCAGTGGGGGATCCCCGGCAGCGGGACGGGGGAGCCAAACAAAACGCCGTGGCCCTTGGCGGGACTCAACAGCCCCAGTGGCCAATGGCAAGCTGCTTCCTCTGCCAGAAAACACGCCACAGGGAGGGGGTGGAGGTGCATGTGTGCTGCTCCCGGCTCCACATTTAAACTGTGGGTCACCACTCGAGTGCACTTGACACCCATCTGCTGGATAACCTGCCCCTTCTCCCGGGCTTATCTCCTGATCTTGGCTGGTGTCCCAGCCTTTGATCTCGCCCTATGCCAGCCCCTCCACAGCTCCAAGCCCCCATCCCTATGACCAGCAAGCTGCGTCTAGGGCTGTCGTTGCTTCCCGCATATCACTGACGATCGACAAGTGAGACTGATGGGTCAATTTTCCCCAGTCCTGACATTGGTCTCTTCAGGTGTTTATCGCGGTTGTTGCTCCTGCACACTGTCATCTCCAATGGGGTCAAATTTATTGTTCAAGTTTTCAAAAGTCAGCTGGAAAGGCAGTTATAGTTTGTGTGTGAAACTAATTAATGGTCAGGGAACAGTAAAAGAAAATGCTGATACAACATATAACTAGCTTTCCAAGAGCAATTTAAATCTAATTTAAATCAGAGAATTTTTACAGAAGGAAGCCATTTGGCCCATCACTTGCCTGTTCTCTGCAAGAGCAATACAACTGGTCCCGCTCCCCAATTTTACTCTGTGGCCCTCAAATTGTTTTCTCGTCAGATAATAGAAAATAGAAGGACTGGAAAGATCTGGGGCGGGATTCTATGTTAGCTGACGCTGAAATCACGTCATGCGATTGGGCGGAGAAAAGGTTCTGAATCTAAAATCACGACAGCGCCGATTTGATGCCAAATCGCAATTCTCCGTCATCTTAACAGCGCTGTCAATGCGGTCAGAAACGCACCTACAGCAAACACCGTTTGCGTATCATCAGTGGACCAGACCCGGTATTCTCCGGGGCCTCCACGATGTCTGATGGGCCGAGTTCCCGACGGCGCAGTTCACTTGTGCTTTTAAAAATCGTGAAACTGGCGTTGTGGCTACTGAGGGAGAGAGAAGGGTACAAAAAGTGTCCAACATGGCCATAGTGTGCTGTCAGTTGTGCCGCTGGCTGGGGGGGTCAGGAGATGGGCTGTGGGGTCGGGGTGGACGAGCACGGAACACCTTTGCCGCAGCTGGCAAGGTAGCCGTGCAGCTGAGCTCGTCACTAACAGCCCACAGTGAACTAAGGACCATGGATAGTATAGGTGCCCCCCCCCCCCCCCCCAGCACCCCACCCCCCTCTCCCCGGTAGGTGCCCTCTGGCCCCAGCCAAACCATCAGCTGTGTGGGCGCACTCCAGCACAACCAGTGCCACCTTGTTGGCTGGGATGAGTGTGTGTGGGGATTGTAATGTGTATGGCCAGCTGCAGCTTGTCAGCCTCCCAAGAGTCATGGACAAGGCAAATCCTGCACCATTTTTCATTGGAATCGATTCTCTTCCACGTGGTGCCGCTGCTAGCCCCTCCACAGTTGCTGAATTGATCCAGGTTCAGCGCCAGTTTTGCTGTTGTGAAAGTCCACGAATTGTGCATCTGCGTCAACACTTAGAGTCAGAAACAAAGAATCCCGGCCCTGGTTCCTTGGAGCAAGCTCAGGATCAACAAATGAGAAGGGATAATAGACTTAATATTTTCACAAGAAATTAATCACTCTAAAAATTAATGGAATTCTTAAGTCTCTATGGCCGGATTCTTCAGCCTAAGTGCTCCCTCCAGTGGAGAATTACTACTAGACCGCACTGGTGCGAGGAGCGGGGCCCGGTATGCAAGTCTTCACCATGCTAACTTATGCATGGGGGAGAGCTTGCTGGATTCCATCGGAATCCAGTATCGGGTTGTCCTCTCAAAATGGGAATAGCAGCGCCCCCCCCCCCCCCCCCCCACACACACAGCACGCATGCATGAGGGTGCCCAGACTACCCCCATCAGACCCACCCATTAGTACAGCCTGTCAGAGACCCACATCATAGAAACCCATCAGAGACCTCCATCAGTCACTCCTGCCTTTAAAACAGAAAGTGCTTAGCTATATTTGATGCGTTGAGGAACTGGCAATCATAGCAAGAGTGTTTATAAACATTATGGTTAGCATCAAGGCAGGGTAATCGAGATGGATTTAATTGTGAAGGGAAAGATGGATCAACAATCCACCAAGCACATGTCTCTGGAGTAATAAAACTATCAAGCATCGTGGGGGGAGAAGGGCCTTCTGATTGATGTTGGGGGGCACCTCAGTTATGCATTGACCCCTTTGACCCACTGCGGGGTCCACTGTGTCAGGGCCACGCCTGGGAAAACCTGCATAAATTTCCACCAGGGGTCAGCGCATAACCCGCAAGTGAGGCTGGAGACTTGGGCTGTTAATCAGATGCATCCTCTCATGGCAGGAGAGAGGAGCATCAGAACGGGATTGACGCCTGGTGCTGATCCCGTTTTTCGGCCAGTGCTTCATTCTCTGCCGGACTGGGAAACTGCGGGCAGTAGACAATCCAGCCTATAAAATGATGCGATGATAAATCACATTCATTTAATTTTAAACAGTCTGTTTTTGCATTATTTAGGCCATTTGAAGAGTGCAGGAAGAAGATCAACCTTGACAAGTACATCAAGACTTGTGTCTTTGACCACTGCGCGCTAAATGCCACCATCGACTGCAGCAGCTTGGAAACTGCAGCTTTGGCCTGTGCTAGTGTTGGCCTGTGTATTGACTGGAGGCCTTTCACCAATGGAGTGTGCAGTACGTATTATAAATTTGGATGATGACCCAGCACTTATAAATGAAAAATAATTACTTCTTAGGAGCTATTCAACAAGATATAAAAAAGACCAATTGCTTTTAATCAAACTGTTCCATAACTGAAATGGTGACCGTGTGATTCTGCAAATATAGGGCGTGGTTTAACGGAAAGAAATCAAGTCTGGTTTTGGGTGGGTTCAGCGGGGTATTTCTCGGCAGCTACAGCATAAAGAAACACTGTTTGCTATTCAATGGCACTTTCTTTTGGCTTCGGGGAGTTTCTCTCTGCCGAGGCCGCACTTAGAGCTATTATGAGAGTGACACTGCCAACGTGCAAGGCTGGCAGTGCCAAGGTGCCTGGGTTCCAGAGAGAGTGCCAGAGTGCCACCCTGCCGAATGGCTCATTTAAATATGCCGATCTGGATCTCGCTCAGCCGATAGCGATGCCTCGCGAGGTTCGGTTGAATCTCTCAAGACGTCTCAACCGTTACGAATCCCGAGAGAGGCCTCTTGTGAGATTTAACGACCTTCTTACGACATCAAGCCGGGCACGATAAGGCCGCTTAATCGCACCCATAGAGCCAGGATCTATTTTTGTAATAGATTTCCATACATGATAAAAGCCTCTTCATGGGGTCAACTCCATGATAATTAGAGCAATTCCTGTACTACGAAAGTTCATAATACATAGGAGGATGAGAGCAAGCCATTTGGCCCATCGGGCCTATTCCACCATTCAATAAGATCTGGCTGATCCGACTATGGTCTTAAGTCCGCTTTCCTGCCTATATCTCCCACAACTCTCATCTCTCTTGTAGATCAATGCTCTCTCTCCAAAGATGACTACAAATAAAAGATAAGGGCCCATGGTATTCGAGGCAAGGTACTAACATGGATTGACGATTGGCTGTCAGGCAGAAGGCAGAGAGTTGGGATAAAAGGTTATTTTTCGGAATGGCAACCGGTGAAGAGTGGTGTCCCGCAGGGTTCAGTGTTGGGGCCACAGCTGTTCTCTTTATATATTAACGATCTAGATGACGGGACTGGGGGCATTCTGGCTAAGTTTGCCGATGATACAAAGATAGGTGGAGGGGCAGGTAGTATTGAGGAGGTGGGGAGGCTGCAGAAAGATTTAGACAGTTTAGGAGAGTGGTCCAAGAAATGGCTGATGAAATTCAACGTGGGCAAGTGCGAGGTCTTGCACTTTGGAAAAAAGAATAGAGGCATGGACTATTTTCTAAACGGTGACAAAATTCATAATGCTGAAGTGCAAAGGGACTTGGGAGTCCTAGTCCAGGATTCTCTAAAGGTAAACTTGCAGGTTGAGTCCGTAATTAAGAAAGCAAATGCAATGTTGTCATTTATCTCAAGAGGCTGAGAATATAAAAGCAGGGATGTACTTCTGAAGCTTTATAAAGCATTAGTTAGGCCCCATTTAGAATACTGTGAGCAATTTTGGGCCCCACACCTCAGGAAGGACATACTGGCACTGGAGCGGGTCCAGCGGAGATTCACACGGATGATCCCAGGAATGGTAGGCCTAACATACGATGAACGTCTGAGGATCCTGGGATTATATTCATTGGAGTTTAGGAGGTTGAGGGGAGATCTAATAGAAACTTACAAGATTATGAATGGCTTAGATAGGGTGGATGTAGGGAAGTTGTTTCCATTAGCAGGGGAGACTAGGACCCGGGGACACAGCCTTAGAATAAAAGGGAGTCACTTTAGAACAGAGGTGAGGAGAAATTTCTTCAGCCAGAGAGTGGTGGGTCTGTGGAATTCATTGCCACAGAGGGCGGTGGAGGCCGGGACGTTGAGTGTCTTTAAGACAGAAGTTGATAAATTCTTGATTTCTCAAGGAATTGAGGGTTATGGAGAGAGAGCGGGTAAATGGAGTTGAAATCAGCCATGATTGAATGGTGGAGTGGACTCGATGGGCCGAATGGCCTTACTTCTGCTCCTATGTCTTATGGTCTTATATCCATGTTAAATTGCTTGGAAATTAGACATTCTTTAGAGCCTGATGTCAAATAGCTTTTCTGAAAATGTTATTGTCGCCCTGTACTTAGGAGGAACTTAGAAACAAATTGTTTTGGCTAAACCTGCAATTTATTTCTGTGCTTGGTGCTCTATCTCAGTACGAAAACTATCCAGGGGGAAATTGATTCTGTCAGACAAACTAGGCGATTACCACCATTTACAGTGCTTTGTTCGATGATATCATGCTCAACGTGATTGCTTCTGTCATTGATATTTTACCCGCATTTGTACCTAACACTTTATTTCATACTGCAAGATTACAGCTGCGATCAAGGTTTCCTGTACAAGCCATGTCGAAGCAAGGAAGACGATCAATGCAAAAATGAGTAAGTATGTGATCCGTGTATTTGAACAGAAAGTTCATCTCTTGGCTATTGTAATGAGCCCTTTATGATATGATGAAGAGAGCCAAGAGGTTTCAAACATAACTTTGATCAAAATAATTTGAAGTTAAATCTGTAATTCTGATTTTGGAAAGTAAATTGAAGCTTTCGTTTCACCAGTTCGGTGATAGTTGGGAAGAAGTTCACTCCCGCTGAGGAAGGCTGCTTTTGTCCAGATGGAATGGTCATGTCTGAAGAAAAATCCAAATGTGTGGTTTCGTGTCAAGGTAGGGAACTTAATTTTTCACATGGACATTATTCATCTATTTTCATTTGCAAAAATGTCACTATTACCAAGCCGATTTACCCTGATGATAATACATTGTACGTGCCATCAAACGTTTGGGTTGGGCAGTTGGGCAGGAATGGGCAGCACGATTAAAAACAAGAATCTTTCATAGAGTGGGATGGAACGTGAGATGGGGTTCTCTCTTTTGGGGGCTGCCTTTTGCAGATCGGGTCCTCTACGATGAAACTCCACCAACACACACACCCTTCCTATCCCCCTGCAATCATAGATCCGAACACCTACCTCCCATTTCCCACCACTATCCCTCACCTGTCAAAACCCCCACGGACTTACCAGCTTTCCGTGTGCCTCCTTACTCCTCGTCTTTGAAGTCCTGGCAGGAGCCACTAATGCACTGTTGGTGCAATCAGATCGGCCAGCAGCTCCAGAGGGAGGGACTTCCTCCCTAGTGGGAAGTGACTTCCTCCCTAGTGGGAAGTGGCACTTGGCCCTTGTTAACCCCGTCACAGCATTATCTTTGTAGGGTGGGTTTGCAGCTAATAGCCAATAATTTATATAAGTATGTCAAAAATATAGGGTACGATTTAATGGCCTCATTGCGCCTGACTTGGTGATGTGACAAGGCCATTTAATCTCACGAAAGGCCTCTCAGAAGATTTGTGATGGACGAAATGTCTCACGAGAGTTAACGGAATCTTGTGAGATGTCGCGGTCTGTATCTTGCCTTCGCCATCAGGCTCATTTAAATATGTCCGTACTGTATTCTCCTGGGGCCCAGGAAAAAATGTCCAAATTACCTAACAGCACATCTTTCAGGACTTGTGGGAGGAAACCGGAGCACCCAGATGCAGACACGGGAAGAAGTTGCAGACTCCGCGCAGACAGTGACCCAAGCCAGGAATCAAACCTAGGACCTTGGTGCTGTGAAGCCATAGTGCTAACCACTATGCTATCGCGCTGCCCACAGTGTATCAGTGTAAAACACCGATGTTCTTAATTGCTCCAGCGATGGCAACATACGCTCCCCCAGCCTTTTTCAGTACACACAATTAAAATACGCAACCCTTATTTCTCATGAATTGAGCAAGACCATAGGAGGGTCATTAGTTTAACAATAAATTGCAAGGGCAGCATGGTGGTGCAGTGGTGGTTAGCATTGCTGCCTCACAGCGCTGAGGTCCCAGGTTCGATCCCGGCTCTGGGTCACTGTCCGTGTGGAGTTTGCACATTCTCCCCGTGTTTGCATGGGTTTCACCCCCACAACCCAAAGATGTGCATATCATGTGTAGGTGGATTGGCCACGCTAAATTGCCCCTTAATCGGAAAAAATTAATTGGGTACTCTAAATTTATAAAGAAAAAAAAAGTTTAACTATAAATCATATTTGTCGTGTGCCTATTATAAAGAAAGCAGGCAAGTCGGTAAATAACTCTTTTGGTTTTTCTAGTTTGCCGTGACCAATTTGGACAGCCAAAAAAGGTGAGTGATTGAAAGCTCTGATAGTAGTTCCTCTAAGAGATCTGTAAATAAAATCAGATATTCATGAACTGATGTTTTGAGATTAATAAGCCATTCGGCTAAAAGCTATAAGTTTACCCATCCCTTTTCCAATAGGAATACGATTGAAGATGTCATTGTTGGAGGAAAGGGATTGGGAGGAGCTGTGTTTGAAAATGAATCGGTTTTAATCAAAAATTATCTGGGAGAACGTATTCAAGAGGCACCGAGCATGTTAGAGAACCTGAACAAAAGGCTACAGGGGTTAAAAGAGGAATTGTAGATGAATGATATAGGAATGACAATCAGACCTAGCTCAGGTGAAGTGAGTACAGAAAATAATTGTAAGTTGTGATATTTAACCTAGAAAAGTAGCTTTTTTTATTCCCTAATGTGGTGGAAACAGATTTAATAATAACATTCAAAAGAGAATTCAATAAATACTTGAAGAGAAAAAAACTGTCTCTGCGGGGACAGAGCAGGGAACTAAGATTAATTACATAGTTCTACTAAGAGCCAGCACAGATAAGAAGGGCTGAGAGGCTCCTTGTGTGCTGTATTTTTTTTAATGGTTGCACTTTCATAGAGATAATTTTAAAAACCTGAGCATCTTTAAATTTCTGTAATGAATTGGTAAATTGTGGCGAATTAGATTCAAATAACCAATGTGAGCAACGCATAAAATTGATCATAAAAAAAAATCTACTCAGCCCATCAATGCAGCAAGCTGTAGATTCAAATAAATCTCAGGGTTGAAATTGTGCTGCGCAATATTGGTAAGTAAGGATTGAGTGAAGTCTCTTTACAATTTGTGTTTAATTTTTCTTTAAATGGGTCAGAACCCATTGAATAGATGATTAAGGAAAGGAACTGAATCATTACTGATATCATCACAGTACAATTTAAACCCAATCACAATAAAAGTGTGGAAATTTCCGCACATAAAAAGAATGAAAGGGGAACAGAAAGTGTAGGCGCTCCCTTATTTTATCTGTATGTTGAAAATATTCCCTCATACGTTGATTTGGAGAAAATAATAGATCTACTGTGAATTCCTTTGGCTTCTTTTTTGTTGAAAAAAGGTCCAATTTATCGCTGCTATTGATGTCATTGAGCAAGATTTCCCTTTCTGCTGGCTACTTGGGAAGTGCTGAATTTAGGAAACCATGCGATGGGCTGGAATGTCTCCTCCCTACGCCACAGTTCTAGGGGGGAGAGCAGTGATCGAATAGTTTTCAACCTGAGCTAACAATTACTTGCGCAGATGTGACTTACACATCCACAATGATACTTCATGCAATGATGACATTGTAGCAGAATAATAGCAAGGGTGATCTTACTATGGGTTCACAGCTTATTTCTTAAAAAGATTGAGAAAAGTGATTGCTATTTCTTTTTATTAAAAGAAGAAATACACTTGAACAAATGGGCTTCCCTGTTAATTCGTTTAATGTAAGGCCACAACGATGGGAAATGTGATTTTAAAAAAATAACCATGTACTTCAACCTTTATTCACCTTTTTTAGGCAAAACACAACACAGTCTTCAATGATTGGAGTAAATATTAGTTAATTTGTCCAGTCTGGGTTATTCCGAACCCTCCCACATAATGTTCTTCCTAAATGATTAAGGGGAACACATTTCCCATGGCACATCAGGATACTGGTGCTGACCATTGTGTTCAGGCCTGGATCTGATAGGGTCCTATCTGATCAGGACCCTCTGGATAAATTTGAAACATCCTGTTCAGTGACTCCAATGAATATTCTAATCTTTGGGCTCGGCAAGCAACAGCCATAAGGCCCGAGGCAGACAGCTTCGGGCCTCCAGCCCTAAGCGCCGCGGTCTGTCGTCAATTCCTGGAACAAAGGTGTGACAGGACTGACCTGCATTCTGCATGCGCTAAGTCATGCTGAAGGCCCAGCATCCTTAAGTTGGTGATGTGGCAGCCTGGAGCAATGAAGCGTTCTGCCACAATGCTCTACCCATTGTCTGCCCACAGGCGAGACTTGGTGAGTAACATCAGGGTCATATTATTTCTACCGTAATAAATTTGTGTTGCAAATATGTTGTTGTAAAACATAGCAGGCAAAGTGTTACATTTAGATTGTAACAGGTACAGGGTTAAAAAATAAACTTTCCTCACCATTCCTATCCCAAAACAGGTTCAAGTCGATTGACAGAATTAGGCTTGGAAATGAAATGTCTCATAACTCATTATTTTCTCCATTTTCATTTTGTTCGCAGGAGGGGGATGTATGGGAGGATACCAATAATCCATGCCTCTCATATGTATGTGGTGAGTTCGGAGTTCTAATCAGAAATAAATCCTGCAACCAGGATGAAAGCTGCCCTGAGGTTTGTGATGGTCACTTTATTGTTAGCAAATTATGCTTCATCACATCGGTGTATGTTTCAGAGCCCTGAACCATGTTCATTTAATTGTGAAAACCCTTCTGTAATATAGCAAACGCCTTGGTGTTTAGAGACAACCTGATCATTGCAAATCTTTTATTCAACAAATGCAGCTGTTAGCAGCAGCAGCTATTGCTTCACACGCCCAGAATCTCATCGCCGCACACAGGCATGAAAAATATTTTAAGTTGGCTGATGCCAGGCATGTAGCGAGTTGGCAGTTTTTTGTTTTTACTGTGCTCGATCTTTCCACTGAAGGTCACAGAACGATAGTTCAGAATTTCTTTGGAGAGTTGCTTCCCAGTCTCACTGTCTCTTTTACTTTGTTTGAAATTAAAAATCGTGTCAATATTTTCCAAGTCTATGAAAAATAAATACTGGCACCTTAAAACATCAGCTGACGATTCACCACAAGCCTAGCCTGAAGCGTTAGCTAAGACCAGTTTCACCCCTGTTAAACAAATCAACTTGTAAGCATACAATAGATTACAATTAGGTTTAGCATTTTGACGAAGTAGACTATTACTCTTTATTCCTTCATTAAAGTTGTCTGTCCTCTATCAAATCGAACAAACACTTCAATCACTGTCATTGCAATGTAAACAAATTATTTAAACATATTCGGAACCCATGAAAACTTTTCAGTCCTTGGGGTGGTAGGGAGGCGCTGTGGTTAGCACTACTGCCTCACGGCATCGAGGACCTGGTTTCGATCCCTGCCCCGGGTCACTGTCCATGTGGAGTTTGCATATTCTCCCCGTGTCTGCATGGGTCTCACCTCACAACCCAAAGATGTGCTCCTCAATTGGATTTTAAGTTTAAAAAAAAACTTTTCAGCCCTATGGGACTTGATATAAGATTGAATAAAATATTAATTGCAGAGATGATATCAGGTCTATAGCTATCAGTATGTTGCAGCATAAAAATATTTTATTGGGGGAATTTAATTTATCCAATTTAAAGAAGAATGCATAAGATTGTAAATGGCATGGTTGGAAGTACACAAACGACAATGCTTTAAAAAGGAGCTTGATTTTATTAGTAGCTGTTTATATTTAAGTAGAAACTCATTCTATACTAATGATTCAATATTTTATTCATTATTTTTAGCACAACAGAGTTTATATCGATCGTTGCTGTTTTAGGTGCAGAACTGTTGAAGGTATTCATTTCATGTGTTTACAGTAATTGTGTTTTTTGAAGCCACATTTGCAATTTGAGTATCGTAAAATTGTCCCGTTGCTTGTGTATAGGCCAGGCTACGCAGTTCTCCCCGAATTGATGTACCTACATTGGTTAGTGATTTTAGGGGATACAGGAAGTTTGCTTTTAATTAACCAAGATGTACCTTCATTAGCACCAGGTCTCTTCTTTGCTGCAGCCATTGTGAGCCCAATACATTCAGAGGCAGTGCCTACTGAAATTGGGCAGGTTTATGCGATGGTCCAGACTGTTATCACGATTGCCAATAAGCTGCTTCTGAGCTCTTCCATGCAGTCCAATTTTGCAAAACGTTGGCGGTATTTTCCCCCATTTTTTTCAAAGTGTCAGGCTCTGACTGAAACCTGACATGTAGCTCTCCAGCTGCACAGTTTTTAGTCCAGATTTTGAGCCATTTTAGAAATAGAATCTTGGGGACGTAGTTTACATCATCAGTGTGACGCGGCGTGACCTGATAGAACCAGCAGGGCCAGCTCCACAGAGATTGGAGCGCCTTTTCAATCAACACAGAAAATAAATCACCCCCCGACCTCTCAATGGACATGAGGGACTATGCCTTCCCCTCACCCCTACAAGCATTGGGGCCCTCGGCCCCACCCATCAGAACCACCATCACAATCGGTAGCTCCTCCGCACCAACAAACATAATGAAAACCCCGCCCACCAGAGGGTTGACTCCTGGCACTGATCCCTGGCATAGTTTGGCATGGCAGTGCCAACCTCTTCCAGGGCAGTCCCATGCCTGACGTGTAACTCTTTCCCCACCCACCCTGCCCTGCCCCCTCCCCCGAGGTTCTATACTTACCCTTGCACCCCCGTGTTTGCTACTGGTGCAATTCTGAATACTCTGGAGTTGCAGCATGCTTTCAATACCTTGATGAATACATTGTGCCTTTGCTTACTTGGCTGTTTCAGCTGTAAGACCCATTTAACAGCCCGAGTTCTCTCAGTTCCAGTGGGATTGCTGCTCCGATCCTGCTCTGAAAGAAAAGTTAGTGACCACCCCTCTCCCCCAATCCCAGGAAAACATGGAACCGCAAGTAGGCAAACTTTTACCCTACCATGGGATAGATATTCTCCAGTGGGCAGAACAGAAAATTTGATGGAACATTTAAAGACTTCTGGGTGAGAACCTTTGGTCTGGGGCGAACGTGATCAAAAAGTCCCGCCCATGCCTAACGTCCAAAAAGCACAACATTAAGCAAGTTCTCCACTTTAGTTAAAAAAAGAATTCCTGTCCTGGATACAATTTATGGTAAATAAAAACTTTTCTGAAGCTAGCCAAACATGATTCTCTTGGAGGTATGGATTTTTGATGATTTACAAGCATTCACCCAATTAAGGAGAAACCATCGCAGTGCTACCTCCTTTTAGACCTCTTTAAAATACAACAAAATTGAAGGATCATAGATTCCTGTGAAAAATTTGCATATTTGCTATTGCCATGCACTATGACACATCAGTACATAGTAAAGTCGCCATAATCCCAGATGACCAGAGACTGCTTTTCCCTTTGAGGGGGTGAGCTGACTGGTAGTGATTTAATCTGAGGATCACCACACTTCAGGCGAGAGGCTTGGTCAAGAAGGCATGGTATGGGAATTGAACGTGCGCTGTTGACCTTGCTGTGCATCACAAACTAGCTGTTCAGCCAACTGAGCTAAACTGGCCCCCTACACATCAGAGTGTAATGCTGAGACATGTGAAAGGTTTACTAATTTAGCAGGAAAAAAAGGAGGCAGATTTGGTGAGGTAGATGAATCATCTTCCTTCATTCTAACTTGTGCTGCAATTTATTTTTCCCGGCCGTAGGCAACTGCAAGGTTAATATATTCAATGAAACAATCAGAAGGGGATACTGTGAAGCAACTTTTGAAGCAACACAATGTCAAGGGTTTTGTGCATCGGCAACTCGGTAAGTAGAGTTTTGATATCTTAAAACGCAGTGAACTTTAAATTTTGTAATGTGTTAAAATGCTGCATTTTACATCTGAATTCTGAACTCCTATCCAAATTGGTGAAGTAGAATTAAATTATTTCACCTCCGTGAAAGTTAAACTCAACTCCATGGGTGGAAGTTTGAGCCCACGTTAGCCTTCAGTACAGACAGTGATGCGGGCCCAAAATCCTGCGAGGGTCAGGAAACGTGGCTCTCACTGGCGAGATCATATTTCCCAATTTTTCCCCACCCCTCACCAGTGACATGACGAGGTTCCTGCCCTAGGTGTGGGAGCTTCATTTCAACACATTTTATAATAAAGTTAAATGTCATGAAAGGGCTTCCCAGCCTTTGAACACTCCCTCACTGAATATTCATCTGCAACAGATATATAAAAATGGGAATCGGGGGCGGAAAGGTAAATGTAACCCTGGGGGGAGAGGGACATGCCCGGGCAGTACCCTGGCACTTCCCCCTGGTATGCTAACACTGCCCACTGGCAGTACCAGCCTGGTAGTACCAATTTTGCAATGGCAACCCGGCAGTGCCAGGGGCAGATCCTCTGGGTAGCCCCATTGGGAGTGATTCTCTAATGTGTGGTGGGGTGGGACACTTTGCCTGTGGGGGGAGGTTGCCCCGATGTTTGTGTAGGTTGGGAGGGGGGGCCTGGATACTTGTGTGGGAGGCCTGGGTGCTTGTGTGGGAGGTGGTGTTGTCCTGTTGCTTGTGTGTGTGTGTGTGTGAATGTGTGTGCGGGGGGATGTTTGCGTAGTTTGGGCGATGGAGTGCCTGGATGCTTGTGTGGCGGGTGGGGTCGTCCTGGTGCTTGTGCGTGGGGGGTCCCTGGATGCTTGCGTGGGGCTGTCTCAATGCTTGTGTTTGAGTGGGGGTGCGCCACAATGTTTGTGTAGGTTGGGAGGGGGGGGCCTAGATGCTTGTCGTGTCCGTGGGTGGTGTATTTATTTTTAATACAATTTGGGGCAACCTTTAAAGATAGCACCCAACCTCTATGGATCCGGCGCTGCCGGTTCTATCTGGCCCCACCCTGCCAGAATGATTGCAAAAATAACCCCCTCCAAGATCTTTTGCATAGAGTGCACTAAAACCTGGAGAGAAAACAACTGTGCAGCTGGAGAGCTGCACACCAGCTTTCTCACCTCAGCCACTTTGCGCTTAGGGGAAAATTCTGCCCCATGATGTATATTCCCTCTGTGATCATCTACTTTTCTATGGGACAGAGCCAATATATCAATCGTTATATCTGACTATGGCTAGTTATGATTTTTATTTCCCTGTTCTCATAGTCATTTGAATTAATATTTAACGAATGAATGCATTGAGGGGAATTTTATCTCCCACATTCCAGCAAAATGCAGCATAAAAGCCATTTAAAATGGAGTAGACAAAATACCCACTCCACTTCTGATTTTAAAAAGTTTGATACATGTGTGCAAATCAGAGCCCTGACACCACTGTAGCCCTGATCAGTGCAGGGCACCCTCAGTAGCCGCTGTGTCAGTCATAACCAGGACCCCCTCCCCACATCTGCCTTGCACCTGGTGGGCAGCCTATAGTTCACCCAACTTTCCCACTTTCCTCCCACTTGGATATAGATGTCGGTTCATTGAAGTTGGCTATTGAAATTGTGCAGGCCTTCAGTTAGCCCACTGCTGCTCACATGCACCCACACATGGCGTTTCTTGGCTAGAAGTTCAAATATCCACCTTTTTAACTTCTGTCTTTATCAGTAAGTTTCTTAAGCTTTTTTCCCCTTTTACTCTAATGCTTTCTTAGTCCTCAGAAGATCAGTTGCTTCGACATTTCCTCCAGTTAACCTGTTATAACATTCTGTTCTATTCAAATCTTTCTGAACTCTAGTAATTTCTTTCTTCCAAAAGAAAAACATTTGATTTGGTGTCAAATCGTTTTTCTACATCCTCAAATTTACAAAGTAAAATCTGTTTTTCTGCCAGTTCAAATAGCTGACCAATCAAAGTGACTGATTACATTGCAAGGATTCATTTTAATTGTTTGTGTGCCTCAGCAGAAGTAGGTCACGAGAAAAAGAAGTGAGGGGGAAAAAATTACATTGTTCTTGGTCAGTTTAAAAAAAAAAATCTTATTTTCTTCAGCCATAAAAAATAGCAGTGGGATGGCATAGGAATAGATTGCTCTATTTAAGGTTATCTCAAGTATTCCTTACCTTGATTTCACAACATTTGGTTTGGGCAATTTTAACTCCCAACACAGGATGGTAATGGGGTGGTGACTGAATTAACATGGAGGTGGTGGAATTGCTTTATTATGCCCACTCCACAGCTACTTTGTCCAGAAGTTATTTGTGACAAAAGTAAGACCTGATGCCACTTTAACTGCCTGCTGCTTGGAAACGCTGCCTTGAACACTTTGCTCAGTAAAACATGGTTGTACAGCAGTAAAGACTGAAACGGTGAGTGTTGCAATTATTTTTGTGGGACAAAAGGGAGCAGGAGTGCCCCACTGGGTTCCACGAGAGTGATGTCGATTTCTGCTTCCAGGTTAACCCTCCATCCACATCACAATCCTTCTTATCAATTGGATCAGTCTCTGTGCCACATTGGCTTGGCACTGGCAAGTGGCAGTAGGGCAGCTGAATGATAACCACAGCTCGCCAGTGTAAAGGTTTAATGAAGACTTGAAAGTAGTTTTTATTTTGTTAATAGGGGAGATAGAACGGCAGTCCTGGTGCGATTAACAATTTTCAGTGAAGACTTTAAGGTAACAGGGCGTGCACTTGTGTTTGCTCCCTCAATTCAGCAAAAATATCCCAGGCTGCCTCACTGCAGTGTTATCAAACACGATTTGACATCAAGTCACATAAAGAGATATTAGGACAGGTGATAAAAAGCAAATTCAAGGAGGAGAGAGAAGTGAAATGGCACAGAGGTGGATTTCCAGAACTTAGTACCTACTCAACTGAAGGATGGACTTATGGAAGTCAAGGAGGCACAAGAAGACAGAATTGGAAGCAAATGGAGATCTCAGAAGGTCAGAGGACTGGAATAGGTTACAGATTTGAGAAGGGGTGAGGCCATGGAAAGAGCTGCACACAACTATGAGAATTTAAAATTGAGGTGTTGGCAGATCTGCAATCAATATGGGTCAGCGTGCACAGGGATGAGGGGTGAGCAGGACTCTTCAGGGTTAGGATTCTGGCAGCAATATTCTGAATGTAACAATTGCACAAGAGACACGTTTACTTCATTCTTTTAAGGAACATGTTGCTGGCTAAACGTGTATTTGTTGTCCATCCCTAGTTGCTCTTGATATGGAGCCGTTGAGCTGCTTTCTTGAACCTTTGCAGCTAATCTGATGTAGGTACATCTACAGTGCTGTTAGGGAGGGTGTCCCAGAATTTTGACCAAATGACAGTGAATGAATGGCGATATAGTTCCAAGTCAGGATGATGTGTAACTTGGAGGGAAACTTGCAGGTGGTGGTATTTCCATGCATCTGCCTCCCTCGTCCTTCTAGGTGGTAAAGATCATTGAAAGGAGCTGTTTGGAGCCTTGGTGACTAAACATTATACTGGTAAGTTATTAAATTTGTCCTGTGTATAATGTACTCATTATTTTTCCAGATATGACTTCAAAAGAAATCACATGGACTATTATTGCCAGTGTTGCCGTGAGGAGAAGACTGAAAATGTGCAAGTCAATCTACAATGTAGAAATGGAAGGAGAAAGAAAGTCAAATATGTTGCCATCCAGTCTTGCATTTGCAAAGATTGTAGAGAAGGAAAAGACAGTTGATAACACAAATACATCTGCTGAACTAAACATCACTATTTTGACAACTTAAAATGAAAATCACTTTTGGGAAATTATTCTTCTGCTACCTTTACCAATCGATAAGTTTTCATAATGAGACATTTAATTAAAAGTAATTTCTTCTAATATCCAAAAATGTAATTTCTGGTGAAGGCTATGGTTTTGTGGTGCAATATTTACAGCTCCTGTCCTGTCCCCATTGGACACTTTTTGGATGATCGGAAATGATAATCAGTAAACAAATCTGAAGAGGACTGAATTCTAGTACTTTCAAATAAGATATTTCAGATTTCTAGTAATCAGCAGTTATTAAGTTCAAATAATTATAAGCAGAACAATTTTGAATTCACTTGTTTTGCACTTCACAAAGGAACACAGAATTCCCACTGTGGTATCAAGTGTGCAGTTGGTCTTAGCCACTCTATCTTAGAGAGGGACGATTCAGATCAGGGTGCTGCTCCTGCTCTTCATTTCCCACGTTCTGAGGAAGTTGAAGGTTTTGTGAAGAAAATATGACACTCGCTCAACCGTAATGATTGGCATGTCAACTGCAATACATAGCATGTCAACACTCAGCACCAAGAGCCACATATTTACAATAGTCACTTCTTAAATTGCATTTATGGGATTTGGGTGTCGCTGGCTAGGCCAGCATTTATTGCCCACCTCTAGTTGTCCTTGAGAAGGGGATGGTGAGCTGCCTTCTTGAATTGAACTTTTATGAAGTACCAGAGAGCCATGTTGAAGTGCATCTCAGCAGCAAGCAAATGTTTTGAGGAGGAGAGAAAGGGAAATTGTCTGGACAGGCAGGCATTTATAAGAGTATCATGAACACAACACAAAGAAATCTGGCTTTGGTTTTCAACATTACAATCAACATCAAGTACTGAACACATCTAACTGTGAGCCCATGACACCTGGAACAAGGGATACTTGGATGCTTTGAAATCCATCCAGTATGATCCTGGATTCATTCTGTTGCTAACTTTTGGTTGGTTCTCAATTTGGCTCTATTTAATCACGTTTGCTCAAGAGTCGCTAGGTATCTTTCGACACCGCCACAAGGTTCAGAATCGAATACTGATCAATGACTCGATACACCAGTTAGTAAGTTCAAAAGCAATGCTCATTTATTTACACACAGTCAAATCTACTCATGTATAAACTCTACAAACTAAACTACCACTATTACTAAAGCCTATACTTAGCTTCGGGCGCCCACTCAGTCAGAGGAGCAATGGCCGTTGCTCGGTTCTGAGGCTGCTGGGTTGAGCTGTTTACAGGGTAGCAAGTAGAAGCGTCTATCTCGTAGCTTGCGTTGACTTGGGACTTACTTGGTCTGGTGCAGCTGCTAGGCAGGTCTCTCTCTTCGGTGAGAGCCAAAGCCAAAGGAGGAAGATTCTCCCTTGGGTGATACCTTTTATACTGAAAAGGGCTTCGCGCTCTTTTGGGCGGGCCTTGAACTTGACCTCAACTAATTGGGTCTTTCTCAATCAGTTTTATCCATTTTCCTCCAAAAGACGGGTGGTTCCCTGATCGCTGGGCGTGTCCTGGTGACTGTCAGTCTGCTTTGTCTTAGCTTTTTCTGGCGCCGGGGAGTCTTTCCTAACATTGTGTATCTAAATGTTTCCCTTTTGTCCCCGGAGATGGCTCATTAGTATGTAGATCGTTTGGTAGTTTCTGTCCTGTCTGAGTGTTTAAGGTTCTAATCAACAGACAGAGCTTGCACCTGCTTGTTTCTTAGTATTGTCCAATTTTCCCTGCATTCTTTGCGGGTGTCCATTTTGTAATCGGGACGTGGCCATCCCAGATGGCTACACGCCCTCCTTGTGATCTTCAACGCGAAACGTGAAGGATCACATTACTATGGCGCCTTCATCCTCTGATCCCCGGGGCACCCATGCTTAGGCTCTACACTGTCCTATCCTATGCAACGCAATTTTACCTAAACCATTTTAAATACATTCATTATCATAAAATTCTACGGGGCACTATAACATTAATACATGCATTACAGAAAAATAAAAAAACTGGAACCTCTAACTATTCTCAATAAACTATCCTCATTCAAACAATCCAAAAATACAAACAATCCAAAAATAATCTGTACATCTTAAACTGTACAAAATAGCAGCACACAAATTTCTCTGGCCTGGCAGTTAGACACACAGGTTTACATCTCTTTATTCCATAGAATACATTAAACAAAATGGATGCTCTTTAATCTGTCCCAATGGGTTCGGGGGTCTGGTGAAATCTGAAAATGGGGGACCTAAATCTGTATACCGGGGTGCGAGAGCGATATGCTCTGTTTTGCCATTTCCTGACACTAAACGTTTGCACGACACTGCAAAGTATCGCCAGCACTAAGATTGCTTTGACTAGATATGAGAGTGAGTACCAGGTGATAAACTTATCACACCAGGTCGGGGTATTGCTCGCTGACGCTGGGCTAGTTATCTCGGGGTTCCATGTATTACAGGGTTGAGAGTCATTTACGGTTTGTGGTGGGGGTCAGGGGGTAGCATCCACGCGCAACTGAAGGGATCCCGCTAAGATCCATGTGAACACAAGGGCTGTCTTCATCTTTGTCGGACTTCTTCTTTGTCTTCCTCTGGGGTTCCTGGGTTTCCGGAGTTCTGTGAACACAAGCATAATTTTTGTTATTATCTTGCTTAAGGCCTCGTATGTCTGTCTGTCTGTCCTTTATTGCCAATTTCCCTTTATAATTGGTCACCATCTGTGACTCCCTCATTTCTTTTTAAAACCGAATACTTGGCCAAGACATCTAAGAAAAATACTGCCACACTGCGAGCCGTCTCGCAGCCTGTGTGATTTACCATCCCAGTGTTTGAGGATGTAAATAGCATAGGGAAGCAACCTAAGGGTTGCCAAAACCAAACAAAAGAATTTTGAACGTAACGAGCCAAAATGGGGTGCGTATGGGCCGTGGTGGGTAAGAAATGGGTGGAATCCCCGGGTAGGACGGTGATCAATGCCGTATGTGCTCTACCCAAGCGTAGCTGACCAGAGGGGGGTCCTCAGGCAGGGCGAGGACCAATGCCGTTTCTCCACTGCCTGAGCAACCGGCAAGAACGGGTAAGAATGTGGTCGTCGTGGGGAGCTGCCTCTCGATTTAGGAGAGCAACTATGAGTCGGGTTCTGTCGACAAACTAGTTCCTCTGAATTATTGTCTGGGACAAACTTTTACCTTTAACAAGGTTCTATCGACAAACTAGTTCCTCTGAACTATTGTCTGGGACAAACTTGTTCCATTAACAGCCGGGGGGTGTTAAAGGAGTGGTGACGTGGGGCCGTGAAAAAACTTTCCGAGTTTACACACAACACTGAACGATAACACTAACGAACAAACATTCAACAAAGATGGTGCAGGTTCCATAAGGAAGGACACCGTATCTCTCCATCGGATCCTTTTTTCTGCATCATTTGGACACCTCACTGCTCAATAGCGAACAGGGTTGCAAAGGGATTTGTTTGGTGAGAGTCAGACTCTAAGTCATCATCTTCTCCCGGCTGCCAAATCCTTGTCTGTAGTAACCATGCTAAAGCTGCTTTGGCGAATTGGGGTCCACCTCATCATTCCGGATGAGCCTGAACGAATTGTCTCGGTGCCAGAATTGTGTGTCGAGGTTGGAGCTACTATGCTTCAATCCATAATCATCGGGCGGTGGGTCTGAGTCAGGGGCTTTGATATAAGTGATCTCAAATGGGCTGGTAGAAACATGCTCAGATTCATTGGGAGTGGGGCCTGGTGCAGGGGTGTAATCGTAATGTGGTGTGCTGGGACTGTCGTCATCTTTTTTTAAAAAATATATTTTATTGAAAGTTTTTGGCAAACCATCACAGTACATTGTGTATCCTTTACACAGTAATATAACAGTATAAATAACAATGGCCTGTTTTATAAACAAAAAATAAATAATATATAACAAAAAAGGAAAACTAACTCTAAATGGCAACTGCCTTGTCTCAGATAAACACTCCAAAAATATGATTTGACAGTCCAATATATAATTATCTATAGCAACAACCTATACATATTATACATATATATTAACAAACCTGAGAGTCCTTCTGGTTCCTCCCCCCCCCCCACCCCGGCCCCCCCCCCCCCCCCCCCCCCACTGGGCTGCTGCTGCTGCCTTCTTCTTTTCCATTCCCTCTATCTTTCTGTGAGGTATTCGACGAACGGTTGCCACTGCCTGGTGAACCCTTGAGCCGATCCCCTTAGGACGAACTTAATCCGTTCCAGCTTTATCAACCCTGCCATGTCATTTATCCAGGTCTCCACCCCCGGGGGCTTGGCTTCCTTCCACATCAACAGTATCCTGCGCCGGGCTACTAGGGACGCAAAGGCCAAAACATCAGCCTCTCTCGCCTCCTGCACTCCCGGCTCTTCTGCAACCCCAAATATAGCCAACCCCCAGCTTGGTTCGACCTGGACCCCCACTACTTTCGAAAGCACCTTTGTCACCCCCACCCAAAACCCCTGTAGTGCCGGACATGACCAGAACATGTGGGTGTAATTTGCTGGGCTTCTCGAGCATCTCACACACCTATCTTCCACCCCAAAAAAATTACTGAGCCGTGCTCCAGTCATATGCGCCCTGTGTAACACCTTAAATTGTATCAGGCTTAGCCTGGCACACGAGGACGATGAGTTTACCCTACTTAGGGCATCCGCCCACAGCCCCTCCTCAATCTCCTCCCCCAGCTCTTCTTCCCATTTCCCTTTCAGCTCATCTACCATAATCTCCCCCTCGTCCCTCATTTCCCTATATATATCTGACACCTTACCGTCCCCTACCCATGTCTTTGAGATCACTCTGTCCTGCACCTCCTGCGTCGGGAGCTGCAGGAATTCCCTCACCTGTTGCCTCACAAAAGCCCTCAGTTGCATATACCGGAATGCATTCCCTTGGGGCAACCCATATTTCTCGGTCAGCGCTCCCAGACTTGCAAACTTCCCATCCACAAACAGATCTTTCAATTGTGTTACTCCTGCTCTTTGCCATATTCCAAATCCACCATCCATTCTCCCCGGGGCAAACCTATGATTATTTCTTATCGGGGACCCCACCAAGGCTCCCGTCTTTCCCCTATGCCGTCTCCACTGTCCCCAAATTTTCAAAGTAGCCACCACCACCGGGCTTGTGGTGTATTTCTTCAGTGAGAACGGCAATGGGGCCGTCACCATAGCTTGTAGGCTAGTCCCCTTACAGGACGCCCTCTCCAGTCTCTTCCACGCCGCTCCCTCCTCTTCTCCCATCCACTTACTCACCATTGAGATATTGGCGGCCCAGTAGTACTCGCTTAGGCTCGGTAGTGCCAGCACCCCCCTATCCCTACTACGCTGTAAAAATCCCTTCCTCACTCTCGGGGTCTTCCCGGCCCACACACAACTCATGATACTCTTTTCAATCCTTTTGAAAAAAGCCTTTGTGATCACCACCGGGAGGCACTGAAACACAAAGAGGAATCTCGGGAGGACTACCATTTTAACCGCCTGCACCCTCCCTGCCAATGACAGGGATACCATGTCCCATCTCTTGAAGTCCTCCATTTGTTCCACCAACCGCGTTAAATTTAACCTATGCAATGTACCCCAATTCTTGGCTATCTGGATCCCCAAGTAACGAAAGTCCTTGTTACCTTCCTCAACGGTAAATCCTCTATTTCTCTGCTCTGCTCCCCTGGATGCACCACAAACAACTCACTTTTCCCCATGTTCAGTTTATATCCTGAAAATTCTCCAAACTCCCGAAGTGTCCGCATTATCTCTGGCATCCCCTCCGCCGGGTCCGCTACATATAACAACAAATCATCCGCATACAGAGATACCCGGTGTTCTTCTCCTCCTCTGAGTACTCCCCTCCACTTCCTGGAACCCCTCAATGCTATTGCCAGGGGATCAATCGCCAGTGCAAACAATAATGGGGACAGAGGGCATCCCTGCCTTGTCCCTCTATGGAGCCGAAAGTATGCAGATCCCCGTCCATTCGTGACCACACTCGCCATCGGGGCCCTATACAACAGCTGTACCCATCGAACATACTCATCTCCAAAACCAAATCTCCTCAGCACCTCCCACAAATAATCCCACTCCACTCTATCAAATGCTTTCTCGGCATCCATCGCCACCACTATCTCCGCTTCCCCCTCTGGTGGGGGCATCATCATTACCCCTAGCAGCCTCCGTATATTCGTATTCAGCTGTCTCCCCTTCACAAACCCAGTTTGGTCCTCGTGGACCACCCCCGGGACACAATCCTCTATCCTCATTGCCATTACCTTGGCCAGAATCTTAGCGTCTACATTTAGGAGGGAAATAGGTCTATAGGACCCGCATTGCAGCGGGTCCTTTTCCTTCTTTAGGAGAAGCGATATCGTTGCCTCAGACATAGTCGGGGGCAGCTGACCCCTTTCCTTTGCCTCATTAAAGGTCCTCATCAATAGCGGGGCGAGCAAGTCCACATATTTCCTATAAAATTCAACTGGAAATCCATCCGGTCCCGGAGCCTTCCCCGCCTGCATGCTCCTAATTCCTTTCACTACTTCCTCTATTTCGATCTGTGCTCCCAGTCCCACCCTCTCCTGCTCCTCCACCTTAGGAAATTCCAGCTGGTCCAGAAAGCCCATCATTCTCTCCCTACCATCCGGGGGTTGAGCTTCGTATAATCTTTTATAAAATGCCTTGAACACTCCATTCACTCTCTCCGCTCCCCGCTCCATCTCTCCTTCCTCATCCCTCACTCCCCCTATTTCCCTCGCTGCTCCCCTTTTCCTCAATTGGTGGGCCAGCAACCTGCTCGCCTTCTCCCCATATTCGTACTGTACACCCTGTGCCTTCCTCCACTGTGCCTCTGCAGTACCCGTTGTCAGCAAGTCAAATTCTACGTGTAACCTTTGCCTATCCCTGTACAGTCCCTCCTCCGGTGCCTCCGCATATTGCCTGTCCGCCCTCAGAAGTTTTTGCAGCAACCGCTCCCGTTCCCTACTCTCCTGCTTTCCTTTATGTGCCCTTGTTGATATCAGCTCCCCTCTAACCACTGCCTTCAGCGCCTCCCAGACCACTCCCACCTGGACCTCCCCATTATCATTGAGTTCCAAGTACTTTTCAATGCACCCCTCACCCTTAGACACACACCCTCATCTGCCATTAGTCCCATGTCCATTCTCCAGGGTGGGCGCCCTTCTGTTTCCTCCCCTATCTCCAAGTCCACCCAGTGTGGAGCGTGATCCGAAATGGCGATAGCCGTATACTCCGTTCCCCTTACCTTCGGGATCAACGCCCTTCCCAAAATGAAAAAGTCTATTCGCGAATAGACTTTGTGGACATAGGAGAAAAACGAAAACTCCTTACTCCTAGGTCTGCTAAATCTCCACGGGTCTACTCCTCCCATCTGCTCCATAAAATCTTTAAGCACCTTGGCTGCTGCCGGCCTCCTTCCAGTCCTGGACCTCGACCTGTCCAGCCCTGGTTCCAACACCGTATTGAAATCTCCCCCATTACCAACTTTCCCACCTCTAGGTCCGGGATGCGTCCTAGCATACGCCTCATAAAATTGGCATCATCCCAGTTCGGGGCATATACGTTTACCAAAACCAACGTCTCCCCCTGTAATTTGCCACTCACCATCACGTATCTGCCCCCGCTATCCGCCACTATAGTCTTTGCCTCAAACATTACCCGCTACCCCACTAATATAGCCACCCCCCTGTTTTTCGCATCTAGCCCCGAATGAAACACCTGCCCCACCCATCCTTTGCGTAGTCTAACCTGGTCTATCAGTTTCAAGTGCGTCTCCTGTAACATAACCACGTCTGCCTTAAGTTTCTTAAGGTGTGCGAGTACCCTTGCCCTCTTTATCGGCCCGTTCAGCCCTCTCACATTCCACGTGATCAGCCGGGTTGGGGGGCTTTTTAACCCCCCCCCCCTTGTCGATTAGCCATCCCCTTTTTCCAGCTCCTCCCCCGGTTCCCACGCAGCTGTGTCCCCCCCCAGGCGGTGCCCCCCCGCCCACCCCACCCCATACCAGCTCCCCCCTCTCCCCAGCAGCGGAAACCCAATAATTCCCCCTCCCACCCCCCACCCCCCCCGCTAGATCCCCCACTAGCGTAGTTACACCCCCCATGTTGCTCCCAGAAGTCAGCAAACTCTGGCCGACCTCCGCTTCCCCCCGTGATCTCGGCTCGCACCGTGCGATGCCCCCTCCTTCCTGCTTCCCTATTCCCGCCATGATTATCATAGCGCGGGAACCAAGCCCGCGCTTCCCCCTTGGCCCCGCCCCCAATGGTCAACGCCCCATCTCCTCCACCTCCTTTCCTCCCCCCACCACCACCTGTGGAAGAGAGAAAAGTTACCACATCGCAGGATTAATAACATAAGCTCCTCTTTCCCCCCTTTTTACCCTCCACTTCGCCCCCCCATACTCGCCCCACCACTTTGTTTCAAACGTTCTTTTTTAATAACCCGATCATTCCAATTTTTCTTCCACGATAAAAGTCCACGCCTCATCCGCCGTCTCAAAGTAGTGGTGCCTCCCTTGGTATGTGACCCACAGTCTTGCCGGTTGCAGCATCCTGAATTTTATCTTCTTTT
This sequence comes from Scyliorhinus torazame, assembly GCF_047496885.1. NCBI lineage: Eukaryota > Metazoa > Chordata > Chondrichthyes > Carcharhiniformes > Scyliorhinidae > Scyliorhinus > Scyliorhinus torazame. Next base: position 58,203,334 of record NC_092719.1, read on the forward strand.
TGTGAAGCACCGCCTTGGCCCGATTAAAGCTCGCCCTCCTTCTCGCCACCTCCGCACTCCAGTCTTGGTATACGCGGATCACCGCGTTCTCCCACTTACTGCTCCGAGTTTTCTTTGCCCATCTAAGGACCATCTCTCTATCCTTAAAACGGAGGAATCTCACCACTATGGCTCTAGGAATTTCTCCTGCTCTCGGTCCTCGCGCTATCACTCGGTATGCTCCCTCCACCTCCAGCGGGCCCGCCGGGGCCTCCGCTCCCATTAACGAGTGCAGCATTGTGCTCACATATGCCCCGACGTCCGCTCCCTCCGCACCTTCAGGAAGACCAAGAATCCTTAAGTTATTCCTCCTCGCGTTGTTCTCCAGCACCTCCAGTCTTTCCACATATCGTTTATGGTGTGCCTCATGCATCTCCGTCTTCACCACCAGGCCCTGTATGACGTCCTCATTCTCGGCAGCCTTTGCCTTCACGACCCGAAGCTCCCGCTCCTGGGTCTTTTGCTCAACCTTTAGCCCTTCGATCGCCTGTAATATCGGGGCCAACAGCTCCTTCTTCATTTCCTTTTTGAGTTCTTCCACACAGCATTTCAAGAACTCTTGTTGTTCAGGGCCCCATGTTAAACTACCACCTTCCGTCGCCATCTTGGTTTTTGCTTGCCTTCCTTGCCGCTGCTCTAAGGGATCCACCACAATCCGGCCACTTTCCCCTCCTTTTTCCATCCGTATCCAGGGGGGATTCCCTCCTGGTTTACCGCACAGTGTTTTTAGCCGTTAAAATTTCCGTTGGGGCTCCTATTAAGAGCCCAAAAGTCCGTTCCACCGGGAGCTGCCGAAACGTGCGACTTAGCTGGTCATCGCCGCACCCGGAAGTCCGACTGTCGTCATCTTGATCGCTATCACTGTCGCTGCTGGCTGAGGGAAGGGAGAGGCGGAGTCGTGTCTCTGGGGGCAGAGTTGAAGTCGTGTCTGAGGTCGGGCTGGAGTGGTTGGGAGAGGGTAGGAATACGTCATCTGTGGGCGGGGCGTGATCGTCTACTGCTGCGAGCAGGATGTGGTGTGTGTGGTTATTCTGCGAGCCGTAAGCCTGGAGTTGGTTTATGTGAAACCATGCAGACTTACCATTGGGATAGGTTTATTTGTATACTGAGGGGCTGACTTTGTCCGAAATGGAGTACGGTCCGGAAAATTTGGGGGAAAGGAATGAACTGGGGTTGTAAAGGGAAAGCGTAACATGTTGCCCTACTGTAAACTCAGTGGCGTGTACTGTTTTGTCGAAACAAGCCTTGCCCTGTTTCTTCCTGGTTCCAAGTCTCACTGCTGCGGCGAGTTGGGCTGCCTTTATGTTCTGTACTAGTTGTGTAACCGCATTTTCATGCGTGAGGGCTGTAACTGCGGGGCTGGCCAAATCCAGTCCTAGTAAATACTCAGTGCCTTTCATGGAGCGTCCGGTCATGAGGGTGTGGGGGGTGTAACCTGTGTTTCTTAAAAACATCAAAGCAAATGGGAGTACTGAATCCCAGGTGCTGTTATTCTGCTGTACCATTTTCCTGAGGGTGGCTTTCAATGTCCTATTCATTCATTCTACAATACCACTTGACTGGTGGGGGTGATATGCGATATGGAACTTTTGTCTAATGCCGAAAATCGTGAGGACGTTTTTCATTACACGTCCGGTGAAATGGGAGCCTTGGTCAGACTCTATACTGCGTGGGAGGCCCCATCTTGTAAAGATGTGGTGTGTTAATATTTTAGCCATTGTCTTGGCCGTATTAGTTCTTGACGGAAATGCTTTCACCCATTTTGTGAAGGTGTCTATGACCACCAACACATACTTGTAACCAGTTCTGCACGGGGGTAGGGGTCCTATATAATCTATCTGGAGATTTGTCCAGGGACCATTAACGGGGCGGGTATGGCTAAGTTGAGCCTTTTTCGCATATCTGTCCGGATTGTTCTGGGCACAGATTAAACAATCCTTTACGTAGTGTGTGACATCGATTTTTAAATCAGGCCACCAGCAAAGCGGTCTGAGGTGGGCTAGGGTGGGTTCAATTCCTTGGTGTCCATAATTGTCATGGAACTGACAAATGATCTGGCTCCTGTCCTGGTTGGGAACTATATAAAGGCCATCCTTTAAAATCACACCGTTGTGTGTGGTGATTGCGTTTTTAAACTTATCGTATGGGGCTGGGAAGGTTCCCTTAAAACTTCCCTTAGTTTCTCGTCGTCTTTCTGGGCCTTCGCTAAATTCTGAATGTTGGTCTCTGAGACCTGAACTGCGTGTACTGGGGTGCTTTCTGGGGGGGGGGGGGTTCCAAAAATGACCATGCCTGGAGCCTGCCTTCGCTAGGGTGTCTGCTTTAACGTTTCCAGGAGGGGAAGGATGGTGATGACTGCGAACCTTAATTATTCCGTATTTCCTATCCTTCGCTGTCTCTCAGATATGGCGGAGTAATGGGGCTGAGGGTAGGGGTTTACCGTCCGCGGAAACAAATCCTCTTGTTTCCCAGAGTGGTACGAACTCTGTCAAACTATTGCAGACATACAAGCTGTCTGAGTAGATGTCTGCTGGGGCCGGGAACAAGTCTGGGTGGTCTACAATATATGCAATTGCTGCCAGCTCTGCTGCCTGCGAGCCTAAGTGTCCTGGTAACTTCAAGGAAATTTTATCTAGGGCGCGCCCCTGCACGTCCTCTACATATATACCGCAACTGGTAATTCTCTTTCCGTTTAACACTGTGGAGGAGCCATCCACATAAATCTTCAGGGGTGCGCACGTGTCTGTGGGCTGGGGTCTCTGGGGTGTACTACCTGTTTTCCTGGGGGTGTTTTGGGAATAAATGGGCCTGTGTTCTGTTTAGTGGTGATGATCTCACATTCATGACGGGTGCCTGAATACTGCAAATTATCAGGAAGGAAGGTGTTAGTTTTGGTTCTCTTTACCGTGATGTCCTGTCCCTGTAAAAGAAGGGTCCAACGGGCTGCGCGGATTTGGCTGACTGTGCCATCTTTAAGTCGGCTGTCTAACAATAGCTGTGTCGGTGTGTGTTCTGTGAGGATTGTAGCCACTTAAAATGGCCAACTCCCGATTCAAAATGGTGAATGGCAAAGGCTGATGGGAAAGTCAGCCAACAAGACAAAAACCAGCAGCTGCAGGTTGGCTGTGTATTTACCTCTGGAAAGGCCATACAATATTGATACCAGCAACCATCAGCATAACAAAACAACAGCCATCTGCATACTAATGAGCAATCCCCAGGAACAATAAGCAACATTTAGACACACAAAGAAAAACCAGACTCTTCGGTGCCAGCAGGAGCCTACACAAAAGGAGGTGAACGAGCACCTCAAGACCGCCCATCGATCAGGGAACCGCTCCAGCATTGGAGAAAATCGAACCAAGCAATTGGGACAAAGTCCAATCACTTGGGATCAGGTTCAGGGTCCGCCCCGAAAGGCGGGAAGCCCCTGGGGACTATAAGAATTGAGCCCCACGTTCAAATCGCTCTCTTCTCTTCCTCTCCACCTCTTCGCGCTCTTCGTCCTGCCACTGGTCACCCAGCAACAACGAACCAACATTGACCGTGACCGGTGCAGTGACTCCAGTGAAGATCGAACTCGTAAGTCTTAATTCAACGCTCGCTACGAGATAGGCGCTCCTAGCTACCAATCTGTATCAACTTCGAATCCCGCAGGCTCAGAACCCGAATGAAAGGCCATTTGTTTCCCTGACCTGGTGGGCCAGTTCCAAGTTAAGTATGGGCCTGTTAGTTGTAGAAGTAGCTTAGACGTAGAATTTGTGCATGAGTAGCGATTACTGTGTACAATAAATGTGCTTTGATTTAAACCTTACTAATCGGTGTATTGGATTATTGATCATTACTCAGACTTGAACCACGTGGCGGTATCATAAAGATACCTGGCGACTCAAGAGCAAAGGTAATAAAACAGAGCAATTGAACTAAGGCAAAATTAGCAACATTATTTGGCGACATCCTGGCGGGACCCGATCTAGAAGTGGAAAACCACTCCGGGAGGACCCAGAATTTGAATTAGAGATCCAATTGGAAACAGAAAACCACAAGTGTTCAAGCAGTTCTGATCAATACTCATAATTCGGAAGTGTGTGTATGTATGCGTAACTAACAGGGCGATAAGGTAAAACTGATAGATTTTTTTTGTTGCGACAAAACTGTCGGAAGTTTGTATTTCGGAAGTACCGAAAGCCGTACCCGTATTTACAGCACCGCCTTAATACCCCTGTCCCAAATTTGAAGAGCAGCATTCGGATTTAAACCCCTGTCCCAAATGTGAAGAGCAGCATTCGGATAGGAAAGATGGCAATGCAGGCAATGCAGCGCCTAATGAACCCAGAGGAATTTGCGGTCGCAGCGACCAGCAGCAGTAGAGTGGGACAATGTCCCATTTGGGTGGAAGAGATCAGGAAATATCTCAAAGGGAAAGGATGGCCCCTTTGGAATGAATTCTGTGACAATGAGGAATCAGGCCCCGGGAGTATAGGACATACTTGGTGGGAGAACCTAAGCGAGATCCACAAAAAGAGCTCAGGGAAAGCTCGCAAACCGATGGCAATCGTGTTCTGCTTGGCACAATTGCGAGGCACAGAGGAGGTCGTTAGGACGCTCCGGAAAGAAGTTGAGGGCATACATCGAATGAGTAAGGTCGATGGAAGCGAGGTAGAAAAGAAGAATTTGGAATTGAGAAGGAATTTGGCAGCAAAAGATGGAGAGGTGGAGGATGCCAAAAGGGCACACCAGTCTTGTCTGGCGCACTTAAGCAGCTTCCAGTCTCAATACGAAAAGGCCTATCAGGACACGCAACGTGCAGTCCTGGTACGTGAACAAACGGAAAAACAGGTAGCAACATTGCAGAAACAGTGCAGCGATCCAAAGGCAGCATTAAGAGCACTCCATGCTGCCACCACAGAACAAAGACAAAGCACGCTAGATCACACAAAGTGCCGGAAGCAGATTGCAGAGCTGCAATCGCTGCTTTCAGTTCAGAAAGGTTTCCAGGAAACCTTTGGAGACAAATTAGATCAGGAAGACGGCCCTGATTGGGAAGAATTGAACGAAACAGCGCAGAGATATGTTCAGGGAACATGTGCGCAGGGAAAGCCACAAAAGAGAAAAGCGCCCCAACCCCCCAGAGAGCAGATAGTTCACGTTCCAATGAACCCTGTAACCACCCGCCGCACAGCCATAATGGGCGATACGGAATTTCTATACTACACCCCCTTAACAGTGACCCAATTACGAGACGCGTGCTAGAAGATCACACTGTTCCTCCCCACCTCAGACCCCCACCATTTCTTTGCCACAGTCAAGCATCATGCGACCATGTACGGCCTGGATGAGCGAAAGCATGTAAAGCTCACAGTTTTGAGTTTAGACCCTTCAGTCGCAGCAGCCCTTCCCGACCCACAGAATGTAGGAGGAGGCACCCTTGCAGAAATGCATACCGCGATCCTGGATGCGATCGGGTATAACCAGGGTGATCCCGTAGATGGCCTCAACAAGTGTAAGCAAAAGAAATCCGAGCACCCCACAGCGTTTGCTGGACGCCTGTGGATCCACTTTGCAGCAGTCTTTGGAGACTTAGACCGCGCCCATTTGTCCCCAGACAACATGGCCAAATGGACCCGCACCCTTATCTCCCATGCCACCGAAACAGGACAGAAAGCTTGCACAAGTTATGATCCCTCAGAGGAGGCCCATAACGAGGAGTGGGTAGTGAAAATATTGTCCCACGCTTGGGAGCAATCTATACAAAGTAAACCCGCAGTCAAGAATCCCGAGGAAAAGCAGGCCGGAGCAGATATGCAGGCAGTTAAAACACACCAGAACCCCGCATGGGTGAATGAGGGAAAGAACAGCCCCCCACCCAAGTCACAGGAGTGTTACAACTGCGGACAGTTGGGACACTTCACAAGAGAGTGCAATGCCCCTAAAAGGCCACAGAGAGCCCAGCAGACGGGCACTCTGAGTAAGAAAAAGACAGAGCCCATTCATAGCGCTAGCGCCCGTTCAGATCAGACGGACTTGACCGGAATGGACTGACGGTGTACGGGCTCCCCCAGTTAGGTCTGCGACACCCTTTGGGATAGGTCCGGACGACCGGTAGTTGCAGCAAAGATTCGGGGACAGCCCATCGAATTTCTCTGGGACACAGGAGGGTCCCGCACCACAATAAATTCCTCCACCATGTTCCAAAAAGACACGTGGCCCACCATGTTCCAAAAAGACTACAGCCACCATCACCCTCAGCGGCTTTACAGGCCACTCACAGCAGGGATACATCACAGCCCCTGTACCCATTCAAATCGGTACCATCACCACCAAGCACCCCGTAGTTTTTGTTGACCTGCCCCACACAGCAGAACACATTCTGGGAATCGATTTCATAAATTCCCACAATCTTTCATTCGATCCAGTCAACCAGTGTGTCTGGAAGATGGCAAAATCCGCAAGAGCCCCCGCAACGCTCAACATAGGAGAGTACGCAAATAAAATTAGCGCAGTAGGCGAATTTTGGTTCAACCCGACCACGCTTAGTACGGACAAGCAGGTTAGGGCAGTTCTGCAAAAGAACAGGGCAGCATTCGCGACCCACAAGCACGACTGTGGACGGATGACTGGCTCCGTACAGATAACAGGACCTGACCCTAGACCCCAAAAACAGTATGGATTTCCACAAGAGGCAGAGGGAGAAATCTCCAAGGTAATAGAAAGCTTATTAGAGCAGGGCGTACTTAGATCAATAGCCTCCACTAATAATGCCCCGATTTGGCCAGTGAGAAAGCCCGATGGATCATGGCGACTGTCCATCGATTACCGGGAACTCAACAAAATCACCCCCGCAGCAGCCCCCACAGTAGCCATAAGTCCCGAGACCATGCTCAAGCAGGGACTCAATTCCCGATACTTTACGGTTTTGGATGTCAGTAATGGATTCTGGTCCATTCCATTGGCAAAGGCGGGCCAGTACAAATTTGCCTTCACCTTTAAAACACAGCAGTACACGTGGACATGCCTGCCACAAGGATTCCACACACAACTCCCCCTCCATTTTCCACCGACAGCTGGCAAATGGTTTAGCCAAATTCTCTCGCCCCGAATGTCTCGTTCAGTATGTAGACGACCTACTACTGCAGACAGACACCAAGGCAGAGCACATTGAGCTTCTGTCCGAACTCCTGGAACTCTTACACTCAATCGGTTGTAAAGTCAATCCCAGATTTTGGAAGAAAAGGTGATATATTTGGGAACAATTATCACACATGGTAAACGCGAGATCGAGCATAAAAGGATTGACTCGATTGCTAAATTGCCCCTTCATGGAACGTTTCAGCCCTCCGGTCGTTTTTAGGACTGGTTGGCTACTGCCGAAACCACATTGACGGTTTCGCCAGCAAGGCAGCACCCCTCTCAGACCTCCTAAAGAAGGGGGTCCCCTGGGAATGGCTTCCGCAGCATACGGATGCTGTGGACTCTTTAAAACAGGCACTCATAGCAGCCCCCGCACTACAAGTTCCAGACCCGCTTTTCCCTTACGCCATAGAGGTAGCGACCACAGACCGCACCCTTTCGGCCGTGCTCCTCCAGGAACGGCACGACCAGTTAAGGCCCGTAGCTTACGCCTCCAGAATTTTAGATGCTGTGGAGCAGGGATTTTCAGCCTGTGAGAGGCACCTGCTCGCAGTATTTTGGGCAGTGCAGTATTTTTCATATATTACCGGACTGAACCCCATTACAATTCTCACCGAACACACCCCCACCCAGCTTTTACTGGACGGACGACTCAAGGACGGCACAGTAAGCCAGATTAGAGCAGCGAGATGGACCCTTCTCTTGCAGGGACGGGACATCACTGTTTAAAGGACAAAGACGCACACCTATTTAGCCGACAATTTACAGTACCCCGGAACCCCCCATGAATGTGAGATTATCTCTCCACACCACAACACAGGCCCCTTTATTGCGAAAATACCCCTCAGACAGATAGGTAGTTCAACCCAGAGCCCCCAGCACACAGACATGTGTGAACCCATAAAGATTTATGTGGATGGATCTTCCACAGTCTTGGATGGGAAGCGCATAACAGGTTGCGGTATCTATGTCGAGGACGCGCAGGGACGCGCCCTCGAGGAAATATCGTTAAAACTTCCAGGCCACTTAGGCGCGCAGGCATCAGAGCTCGCGACCATCGCGTATATAGTGGACCACCCAGATTCCTTCCCCAGCCCAGCAGACATATACTCGGACAGCCTCTATGTCTGCAACAGCCTCACGGAATTTCTGCCCCTGTGGAAAGCAAGAGGATTTGTTTCCGCAGACGGAAAAACCCTCCCCTCAGCCCCATTGCTCTGTCATATTTTAGAAAGAGCACAGGACAGGACTTTTGGGATAGTCAAAGTTTGTAGTCACCATCGTTCCTCCAACCCTGGAAATGTGAAAGCCGACGCACTGGCTAAAGCAGGTTCCAGGCATGGATACCTTTGGACACCCCCCGAAGGCGCACCAGTGAGTGCAGTTCAGGTCTCACAGACAAAGATCGAGGATCTAGTGGAGGCCCAGAAGCAGGACAGCAATCTCAGGGAGATTGTAAAAGGAAACTATCCAGCACCCTATGAGAGGTTTAGAAATGCACTGACCACACATGACGGTGTGGTGTTAAAAGACACCCTTTATGTGGTTCCTGAACAGGACAGGAATCAACTGATTTGTTTGTTCCATGACGGTCATGGACATCAGGGAATCGATCCCACTACAGCCCATCTCAAGCAGCTTTGTTGGTGGCCGAATTTAAAAGAAGATGTAAACCACTACATCGAGAATTGTTTTATCTGTGCCCTGAATAATCCGGACAGATATGCCACAAAGGCTCAACTCAGCCACACCCGACCAGTTAGTGGCCCCTGGACTAACCTCCAGATTTATTTTATAGGACCATTGCCCCCTTGCAGGAATGGCTATAAATATGTACTTGTGGTAATTGACACATTTACGAAATAGGTGGAAGCATTCCCAGCCCGCACAAACACTGCAAAAACCACAGCCAAGATTTTGACCCACCACATCTTTATAAGATGGAGACTCCCCCGCAGCATTGAATCAGACCAAGGCTCCCATTTTACGGGACGTGTCATGCAGAACGTCCTCACGATATTTGGCATCACCCAAAAATTCCACATAGCATACCACCCACAGTCGAGTGGAATGATGGAGCGCATGAATCGGACCCTAAAATCCACCCTCAGAAAAATGGTCCAGCAGAACAACACCACTTGGGACCCAGTCCTCCCTTTTGCGCTGATGTTTCTGTGTAATACAATTTCTACTTCCACAGGTTACACGCCACACACCCTCATGACCGGACGCCCCATGAAAGGCACAGAATATGTGTTAGGTTTAGACTTGACCAACCGAAGTGACAGCCCTCACACACGAGAAAGCAGTGGAGCATTTAGTTGAAAATGTTAAAACAGCTCAGCTAGCAGCTGCAGTAAAATTGGGCACCAGAAAGAAACAGAGCAAGGCTTGTTTCGACAAGACAGTGCATGCGACTGAGTACAGTATAGGACAGCAAGTCATGCTCTCTGTATATAGCCCCAGCACATTCCTGTCACCAGAATACTCGGGTCTGTCCTCCATTGCGGACAAAGTAAGCCCTTCCGTATATAAAATAAAGTACCCCAACGGTAAGACTGCGTGGTTCCATATAAACCAGCTGAAGGCATATGGAACACAGTCGAACCACGCACACCACGTCATGCTCGACGCAGCACACCACGCCCCTCCCACAGCCAATGTAACCCTACCATCCCCCAACACGTCCAGCCCAGCCACGGACTCGATCTCGACTCCAACCCCGAAATATACACTCCGCCCCGGAACGCCCACAGGCTGCAGCAGCAGAGACAGCGACTGTAACTCGGACGATAGCCCAGCACGCCTCCCTACTATCCCCATGCAACAGGCCCCACACCCAGCGATTCCGACTACGATCCGAGTGATCCCTTCATGATCACTTTCCTAAACAAACCCCACCACCGACCACCGGACTACCATGACGACCCCAATGCTGTCCCCACACAACTAGACACCAACTATTGGCACCGAGATAACTCGTTCCGACTCGTCCAAAACGACGAGAGCGACCCCACCTCACACCATGCAGCCCTTTCAGCCCTCATACACTCAAAAGTTTGGCACCCGGGAGAAGATGACGACCTTGGGTCTGACTCCCAAACCGAGAACCCCTTTGCGACCCTGTTCGCAACCGAGAACTGAGGTGTCCAGATGATGTTTTAAAAGGAACCGCTTGGGAGAAGTGGTGTCCTTTCTGATGGAACCTGCAGAATGTTTTATGTTGTTTGTAAGTTTGTTAAATGTTGTTTGTCAGACAGGAAAACATTTTCACGGCCCCACGCCTTTTCGGCCGAAACCTCTGAGGACTCGCCCACAGAGAGTCACTATTGCCAGACACTAGTTCAGCAGAACTAGCTTGTCTGCTGAGACTTGTTACGGTACCAGACGCCCGTTGGTAACTGCCCTTCTGGTTCAAGGAAAGAACCACTACGACAGCCCCACCATGATGACTACATCTCTTGCCCGTTCTTGTCGGTTGCTCAGGCAGTGGAGAAACGGCTTGGGACCCGCCCTGCCTGGGAACCCCCCCTCTGGTCAATCACGCTCGGGTAGGAGAGACACGGCATTGGTAGCCATCCTATCTGGGACTCCATCCAACTCTTACCCGTCGCGGCCCATACGCACCTCATTTTGGAAATTTTAGTTCAAAAAGTTTTGTTTTGTTTCAGGTAACCCTTAGATTGCCAACCACCTGCTATTTACATCCTGAAACATGTGGATGGTAAATCGCACAGTCTGCGAGACGGCTCGCACTGGTTTATTATTGTGAAGTGTGTCTTGTCCTAAAATTCGGTTTTTGAAAAAAAATGAGGGGTCACACATAGTGACCAATTATAAAGGGAGTAATTGGCACTAAAGGACAGACAGACTATCATACGAGATATTAAACAAAGATAGTTACAGACACTGTGCTTGTTTCCACAGAACTCCAGAAGCTCCAGGACCGGAGAAGAAAAGGAAAGAGAAGAGCCATGAGGACTTCCTCCACAAGGATCAGCATCATGATTATCGACATTTGGTTGCGAGTGAACGCGAAACCCATGACTTCAAGCCCCCCAGCCGTTAATGTTTCACTTCCCCACAGTACCCAGAGCCCAGTCACCAGCGTCACCACATCATCTTGGTGTGCCAGGTTTATAACCTGGTACTCTCTGTCATATGTAATAGAAACCTTACTGGTATTGGCGATACTCTGCTGCATCGTGCAGACTATGCGTCTAAGGAAATGGAGAAGGAGAGCCTACTGTGCTCGAACCCCGGTATATAAGATCAGATCCCCTATTTTCGGATACGACCAGACCCCCGACCCCCGCGATCTATAATAAAGAGCATTCACTTGCGTTTTATTGTAAATAAAGAAATGTAAAGAACTGTTCATGAGCAAATTGTACGATCCTGAGCTTGACTGCCAAGCCAGGAAAACTGTGTATAAACTGCTATGATTTTGTTGTATGGTTGAGGAAGTTAGAACAATGAAATATTTAAATGAGTGTAGTGTATTCAGAATAGTTAGAGGTTCCCAGTTTATTGTTTTGTAATGCATGTCCCTGTTTGACATAGTGCCCTTAGAATTGTCAGTTAATAATTTTTGGCATAGTTATGGTCAGTGCAGAGGCCATGAACGAAGTGCCCCCCCAGGTCAGGGAATGGAAAGCAACATAGTTATGTGATCCTTCACGCTTTGTGTTAGGATCACAAGGAGGGAATGTAGCCACTTAAAATGGCCAACTCCCGATTCAAAATGGCGAACGGCAAAGGCTGATGGGAAAGTCAGCCAACAAGACCAAAAACAGCAGCTGCAGGTTGGCTGTGTATTTACCTCTGGAAAGGCCAGACAATATCGATACCAGCAACCATCAGCATAACAAAACAACAGTCATCTGCATACTAATAAGCAATCCCCAGGAACAATAAGCAACATTTAGACACACAAAGCAAAACCAGACTCTTCGGCGCCAGCAGGAGCCTATACAAAAGTAGGTGAACGAGCACATCAAGACCGCCCATCGATCAGGGAACCGCTCCAGCATTGGAGAAAATCGAACCATGCGATTGGGACAAAGTCCAATCACTTGGGACCAGGTACAGGGTCTGCCCCAAAAAGCGGGAAGCCCCTGGGGACTATATGAATTGAGCCCCAAGTTCAAATCGCTCTCTTCTCTTCCTCTCCACCTCTTCACTCTCTTCGTCCTGCCCGGGTCACCCAACAACAACGAACCAACATTGACCGTGACCGGTGCAGTGACTCCAGTGAAGATCGAACTCGTAAGACTTAATTCAACGCTCGCTACGAGATAGGCACTCCTAGCTACCAATCTGTACCAACTGTACCGCAGGCTCAGAACCCGAACGAAAGGCCATTTGTTTCCCTGACCTGGTGGGCCAGTTCCAAGTTAAGTATGGGCCTGTTAGTTGTAGAAGTAGCTTAGACGTAGAATTTGTGCATGAGTAGCGATTACTGTGTATAATAAATGTGCTTTGATTTAAACCTTACTAATCGGTGTATTGGATTATTGATCATTACTTGGACTTGAACCTCGTGGCGGTATCATAAAGATACCTGGCGACTCAAGAGCAAAGGTAATAAAACAGAGCAATTGAACTAAGGCAAAATTAGCAACAGGATGGTGATGGGGTTGAGTACTGCAATGTAGGCGAAGTATTGCACTGCCCAAAAAACTGCGAGCAGGTGCATTTCACAGGCAGAAAATCCTTGCTCTATGGCGTCTAACATGCGTGAGGCGTATGCTACGGGGCGTAACTGGTTGTGGCGTTCCTGGAGGAGCACGGCCGAAAGGGTTCGGTCAGTGCTTGCTACCTCGATAGCGTATGGGGAATGTGGATCTGGGACCTGTAGTGCGGGGGCTGTGCTGAGTGGTCTTTTTAAAGCATCCATGGCATCTGTATGCTGTGGAAGCCATTTTCAAGGTGCCTGCTTCTTGAGAAGTTCGGAAAGGGGCGCTGCTTTAGTGGCGAAACTGTCAATATGGTTTCGGCAGTAGCCAACCAGTCTTAAAAATGACCGGAGGGCTGAGACATTGTGGGGAAGGGGCAATTTGACGATCGAGTCAATTCTCTTGTGCTCGATTGCGCGTTTCCCATGAGTGATCACTGTTCCTAAGTAAATCACTTTTTCTTTCAAAATCTGGGCCTTCTTGGGGTTGACTTTACAACCAATTTCTTTTAGGAGTGCTAGGAGTTCAGCGAGAAGCAAAATGTGCTCTCCCTTTGTGTCTGTCTGTAGTAAAAAGTCGTCTACATTGTGGACCAGACAATCGGGGCGGGAAAATTTTGCTAAACCATTTGCCAGCTGTCGGTGGAAAATGGAGGGGGAGTTGTGGAAGCCTTGTGGAAGGCACGTCCATGTGTGCTGCTGCCCTTGGAATGTAAAGGCGAATTTGTTCTGTCACGCTTTAGCCAATGGAATGGACCAGAAGCCATTACTAATGTCCAAAACCAAAAAAAATGTTGACTGGCGTCCCTGTTTGAGCATGGTCTCGGGACTCGTGGCTACGGTGGGAGCTGCTGCTGGGGTTCCTTTGTTCAGTTCCCGGTAATCAATGGTCAGTCGTCATGATCCATCCGGTTTCCTGACGGGTCAAATCGGTGCGTTGTTTGTGGAGGCTATTGATCTGAGTACGCCTTGATCCAACAAACTCTCTATTACTTTGGAGATTTCTCCCTCTGCTTCCTGGGGAAATCCGTACTGCTTCTGGGGTTTAGGGTCGGGACCTGTAATGTTCACAAAGCCAGACAATTTGCCACAGTCGTGCTTGTGCTGTGCAAATGCTGCTTTATGTTCCTGCAGGACTGCCCTAACCTGTTTGTCTGCACTAATGGCTCGAGGGTCGAACCAGAAGTATCCTACTGAGCTAATCCTAGTTACGTATTCTCCTACTGCGAGCGTGGTGGGGGCTCGTGCTGCCTATGCCATTTTCCATACACACTTGTTCACTGGGTCAAAAGGTTATGGGAGCTCATGAAATCGTTTCCAAGGATATGTTCTGCTGTCTGGGGCAGATCAACTAAAACTAAGGGGTGATTGGTTGCGATGTTCCCTATCTGTATTGCTATAGGGGCCGTGATGTGTCCCTGTTGTAAATGACCTGTAAAGACACTGAGTGTAATGATGTCTGTTGTGGGCCACGTGTCTCGCTGGAACATCGTGGAGGAATTGAGTGTGGTGCGGGACCCTCCTGTGTCCCAAAGAAATTCTACGGGTTGTCTTCGAACTTTGCCTGCTACTACCGGTCTACCGGACCTGTCCCAAAGGGTGTCGCAGACCCAAGTTGGGGAGTCCGAACACCGTCAGTCGGTGCCGTTCATGTCTGCATTCTCTGAACGGGCGCTAATGCTATGGATCGGCTTTGCCCTATTCCTGTTTAGGGTGCCAGTCTGTTGGTTTCTCTGCTGCTTCTGGGGTGCTCGACACTCTCGTGATGGTGGTCCTCATATGTGACCCGGATACAGCAGCCCAAACTTCACCTGTTTCTTGAAAAAGATCACCTTAATTTGGTTGAAGCCTGCCCTTTTCCTGGCCACCTCCACACTCAGATCCTGATAAACCCGCAGGATACTGTTGTCCCACTTACAGCTCCGCATTCGCTTGGCCCACTGAAGGATACATTCCTTGTCCAGGAACCTGTGGAACCTCACCACCATAGCCCTCGGAGGGTCCCCCGTTCACGGCTTCCTCGCAAGCGCTCTGTACGCCCTGTCCACCTCCAAGGGACGGAAAAATGCCCCATCCCCCAGCAGCTCCTGAAACATACCCGCGACGAGCGCCAGCATCAGCTCCCTCAGACCCCTCCGGGAGCCCGACAATTCTTAAGTTCTGCCGACGGGACCTATTCTTTAGGTCCTCCACCTTCTCCAGAAGCCTTTTCTGCTGGTCCCTCAGCATCCCCACCTCCAGCTCCACCACAGTTTGATGCTCCTCCTGCTCAGCCAGCGCCTTCTCAACCTTCTGGATCGCCCGATCCTGGGCGTCCAATCTGTGTTCCAGCCGATCAATCAACTCTTTTATCGGGTCCAGACAGTCCCATTTCTGTTTGGCAAAGCCGTCCTGGATGACCTACATCAACTGCTCCGTTGATCGCTGGGCCGACACACCAGGGGTCCGGCCCTCGGCCATGCTGCAGCTTCAACCCAGCCCTTGCCTGTCTTCTTATTTCTGCCTTTTCGTGCACTTCTAGTTCTCTTCTCCATACACCGATACGTGGAAATGGTGCCCAATTGCCTCAGCCTTCGAATTTAAATTTTAAAACCGGAAAAAAGTTGGGGGGATAGGTCCAAAAGTCCGGCCAGAGCGGGAGCCACCAAATGTGCGATTTACTCTTTCATAGCCGCCACCAGAAGTCTACACCTTCATATTAAGACCCTTTATTATTATTATTTTCCCTAACACTTAAACAAGGAGACCAGAACTGCGCACAGTTTTAGAGATGCAGGCCGCAGTCTACTGGTCTCATCGCACCAGATACGGAAACAAATGAGCTAGTTAGATAGCGGGAGAGCCTGAAATTGGGAACCGCATCAGGCACTGATCGGGTTCCGATCTAACCGGCCAACTCCCATTGGAAAGATCCGGATCCCGCATGGCGGGAAACCAGTAATCACTAATTAAGTCCAATGTCCATACCATTAACAGGAAGGACCCCCTATCGAACGGCCTCTGTGATCTAACCGCCTCCGCAGCGAGTGGTCATACGAGTGCCGCTTAGTACATCTGTTTAAAATCATGAAGCTAGCGAAATGGCTGCGTGGGGATCCGAGGAGGTGAGTAGCCACCTTGGAAATCGGGCAGTCAGCCTGGGGGCATGGGGCCGCTGCCCCAAGCGTGGCGGGGGGGGGGGGGGGGTGAGGGGGGAATAAATTGGAGAGCATAACGGCACCGGCGGCACAATGGTTAGCACTGCTACATCACAGTGGCAGGGACCCGGGTTCAATTCTGGCCTTGGTTGACTGTGTGGTGTTTGGCCATACTGACTTTCCCCCTTAGTGCCCAAACATTACGCGGGGTTATGCGGAGAGAGCTGGGGATTGGACCTAGGTGGGGTGCTCTTCCGGAGGGTCGGGCAGAATCGATAAGCCAAATGGCCTCCTTCTGCACTGTTTGATTCTATGGTTCTATGATCTCTGCATGCACTATATATGAGGGTAACAGAAATTTATGCTGTTATTGTGGAGTAAAAGGTTGCAAAATGTGATAAAACCAAATTACTGCGGATGCTGGAATCTGAAACGAAAGAGAAAATGCTGGAAAATCTCAGCAGGTCTGGCAACATCTGTAGGGAGAGAAAAGAGCTAACGTTTTGAGTCCAATGACCAACAAAATGTGATGATGGTGGCCTGGATTGTGTGTGGGTCAGCCTGATGGCCATCTGTTCAGAAGATGGCTATGGAGATTGCCAGCGTGCCTGAACAACTGCCTGTTGGTGACGGTCAGTAGAGGTGATAAAGGCAGAGTTGAACATGGTGGTAATATTGGAAATCATGCTGTCACTTCGCTGAGCACAATGGGATATTGGTATGAGAGCAGTGTAACAATGGGACTGTGTCACATGGGCAATGCAAGCATGATTAAGGCAATGGTGTGCATCAGAGTGTGCTTTCACTACAAGAAGGGCTATACCTAAATATCTCATTCTCATCTCACACAGGTCCGAGCTCTACTAGTTATCCACAACCCCTGCCACCCCTGTCTCAACCCCAGGCCAGAGACAGTGTCACATCATACTAGCCCACACTGTCCCCACTCAAAAACCTACACATCAGAGGGATACAGCCAGTGTTTAGAGTTGGTGCTACAGGGTGAGGGGCACCACAGTAGATTGTAGGAGGAGGTGTCAGAGACATCAGTGCACAGTCCCCCTCGGAGATTGAGGAAAATCATGATGATGTTCCAGTGAGCAGAAATGTGGAGCTGTGGGAGTTATCTTTTGGGGCACAGCATTTGTGCAAGCAGGAACAGATGTGTGAACAGATCTGTTGGAGATCCTGCGGCAGAAGAGCTCTTAGACTACGATTAGGGGATTTCATCGTGGTCATGAACTCCACATTGCCCCATGAACCCCAATTGGCCAATCCTGTGGATGAACACTTGCAGCAATACTCAGTGTGAATGCAACAGCAACAGTATCTCAACCAGGAAAGGGTGTAAGCCTGTTTCAGAAGCCTGGACCAGTCCGCTGAGATTATGGGCAGTGGTATCCATGGTATACATAAGGAACTGCGTACCCAGAACACGATGGTTGCACTATTGGCTCAGTGGATGCTAGATTGGACAACTGCTGCACTCCAGCAACCAGCCTTAACTGAAGGCCAAACTAGGACTTTGGAGGTCTGTGAGGAGAATGTAGGTGGCGAGACCTCAGCATCCTCACCCACCTCACCAGACCCCTCATCTACTTCACCTGTCCCAGTGACTAAGGCTATCCATGTAGTGTGACAGGGGCCACAGTGGGTGCCTGCAAAACAAGGCCAGCCATCACATTGAAATAGTTGGAGGAGTTGCATATTCCTTAGGGTAAAGGAGTTGTGGCATCTGGCTGGAATCTTTCACGCACTTGAGATAGACCTTATTGCCGGCACAATTCAACTGGACATTGACTGATTGGAAGGACTTGCGGTATGAAAGTGACTGCGTGCTGTGTTAGAGCCATTATTGCAAAATGGGTACGGTGAACCTGAGGTAGTCCTGCAATTTGGGCAAAGCTCATGGTTCTCTGAGTCGCCAACTCCATAGTGAAATTAATGTACCCACGCACATGAGGAAATCAGCCATTAATGCAGCTGGGTGCTGCTAACTGGGATATACCAGCCTGGTTTCCTGATGAACCCTGGAAAGAGTCTGAGACATAACGGCTCAGTGCAGTGGTTACTTTCAAGCAAGCAAGGCATGGGGTCTATGGATTGTGACTTGAGTTGCTGCTGAACCATGTGACAAATATCTGTCACATCATCATGACTCGTCCTGAGTCTTATCGGCACTAGTTTTTGGTCATGTTGAGGTATGATGTCCTTGGTCTGTATTGTCTCCCAACAGGGTAGAATCAAAGCAAAATTCTGCAAATGCTGGAAAAACTCTGTCGGTCTTGCAGTATCTGTGGAGAGAAACAGAGTTATTGTTTTGAATCTAAATGACCCTTCTACAAAACTGGTATGAGATAGAAATGTACAGGATATATAGTTGAAAAGGAGGTGGAGTAGGTGGGGCAGAATAGAAGACCAGGGATAGTTTGGATCAAAGGAGATATGGACAAATCTGTCATGGACATAAGACAGAGGGGAGTGTTAATGGTGTCATTAAGGGATGAAGAGTGTTAATGGTGGCAAAAGGGTGAGAAAGCAGAATGTGTTGATGGGAGCAACTGAACAAGGGACAGGTGGACAAGTGGGGGAGGAATGGGTTTGGGTTGGGTCATGCACAGAAAGAGGTCATTTGGCTCTCCATGTCTATACCGGCCATCAAGCATCTATCTATTCTAATTCCATTTTGCAGCACTCGGTCCATAGCCTTGAATGCAATGGCGTTTCAAGTCCTCCTCTACATGCTAATTTGTTGTGAGAGTTCTTGCCTCTACCACCCTTTCAGGGAGCGAGTTCCCAGAACCTTCGCCAATGCTACAAAATCATCCCAGATCTCTCTATTTCTCTAATACTGACCTTTTTTATACCTTGCCATGCCAATTGGAAAATTAAAAGATTTTGCATAGTGCAGTTGGATGTTTTTCTACTGTCAGTCAAGCAGCTGGATTTTTCCCATCACTAACCTGACTAACAAATAAAAGTGTTCAAAGAAAATGAATATAATGTCCTGCTGGTATGATTATCATGAATTACTTGCAGCAGCATCCATGAGATTAATCCTTCATTCCTAAAGACTTCAGGATATTTCTGGCGGTTGACAACCCTAATTGTAAAAAATTTCTACATCAAAGATGCTATGGTTGTAAATGGCATGGAAACACTGACAAAGGGGGCGGAGGGGGGGGGGGGGTGGTTGGCAAGTTCAAACTAATAGTTCATAGAAATATAGAATTTACAGTGCAGAAAGAGGCCATTCGGCCCATCGAGTCTGCACCGGCTCATGGAAAGAGCACCCTACTTAAGCCCATACCTCCACCCTATCCTGTAACACAGCAAACCCACCTAAGCTAAGGGCAATTTATATGTCCAATCCACCTAACCTGCACATCTTTGGACTGCGGGAGGAAACCGGAGCACCCGGAGGAAGCCCACGCAGACACGGGGAGAACGTGCAGACTCCGCACAGGTAGTGACCCAAGCCGGGAATCGAACCTGAGGCCCTATCTGAAAGTTCATTTTCATGCAGCGTGACCAGGCCAGCAGAGTGATGAAGGCAAAAACGCCTGGAATGATTTTAGAAACAACTGCAAACGGAAAAGGGAGGTGTGCAGGGTATTCATCTGGACGAATAACAGCAGTTACAGGGAGAGAAAGAGGCCATTCATGGCAACAGGTCTATGCTGGGTGTCTTTATTCCCCGGGGGCCTTGCTACTGTATTAAAGTGGGTGTATTGCTCTTGCTCGTCCACCAGTGTGTCGGTGTGGTGAGAGTTTTACAGTCACGGATGGGTGCCTGCTTTCTTGACTGCCATCTAGAAATCCTAATTCAGATCGAGACCAAATCCTCCCAGAGCTCGGGGAGGGGGCGGGGATAACATGACATCGCAAAGGGGTGCGCGCAAGATGATTGGTCGGCGGTGCGGGTTACGTCACAGGGGATTGGTCCAATGCCGGCAGCGCGAGCCCCGGTGGGCGGGAGAACCGAGACCCCGGGAAAGGAACCTCCAGCACTCCAACCCTCATCGCCGGCTCCCATCCCCGGCCAATGCATTTGATGCAGCCGGCAATCCAGGCTCGGTTGCATTATCGCTCGTACGAATCGCAGACCACAAACCCAGAAGCAGCCCCTCTTTCCAAACGTCAAGTGAGTCAATCACTTCATCAATTGGAAAAGATGCCCCTGGAGGTTAGAATTTAACTTCACCTCCTGCTTTTGGTGAGTATTTGGCAGAATTGAGAAATTTGTTTGTACGGGCGGGAATTATTTTCAGCCCAACAAGTACTAAGACATAGGTACGTGAAAGCCATCAGTTATCTTGTTTCAAACTAAACTACTCATCTCCCATGGAAAGATCGCATATTCCTGATGTTAATTGCCCTCTGTTCCAGATCTCCACATCCCACTTGGAAAAGGCAGAACATTTGAGGATGCACGTTGCTTATAGCACGGAGGAGTTATTTTAACCCTTCTACACATTGAGGGCTTATTTTTGGAGCATTTAATTTTCTGCTGTACCCTGGCAACTAGCCTCTCTGCTCTCTGGAAAATTGTACTTGGTGATTTATCCAACTATATTTGAGCTCAAACTGAGAAATGTTACTAAGATAATCTAGCAGAGATAGTGAGCAAGGTGAAGCATTTGGTCAAACGATGCACCTTTACGAAAGGATGGGTAGCTAAAGGTCTATATGTCCTGCACAGTATTTCAATTAATGCATTTGATTGAAAACTGTTTATGGCATCTGTTCCGAATCATTGTTCAGTATTAAAATTTCAATGCTAGATAAATTCATTAACCAATGTATTTTTACAGACTCCTATAGAGTTATCTGAAGAACTGAATCAACTTTGAATTACACACTAACATGGTGGACAGTGCCAGGAGTATCTGGGTGGCTTTGCTCAAAGCAATTATGGCAGGACAGAGACCAAATTCAAAAATGGTCAAATTATATTTGTTTGGAGCAATCTTGGCAGTTCTTACAGTCTTCCTGGCTGTAATAGAAATGGTGCACTCGACATGGCAGCCTGGAGATAAAGATGAAGACTTCGAAACAATGAACAGTCTATTTGTCAAACCATCAAGATCCACACAAAGCTATCCTTTGATTGAAAAGAACAGCCCACGCAGATTGCACGCCTCCTGATGAGACTGAATTTCAGTCAGATATCTAAAAGTGAGAGTAATTGTTGTACCCTGCACACAGGAGCTATTTCAGTTTCTGCACTAGAAAAGGATTGGCACAATTTTGTCATTGGAATTTTAAAAATGCAACAAATTTATGTGATTATCCAGCGCAGAGAAACCAGTAAGGTTCAACGAACCAGTTGGACAAGATTTGTTAAATATTATTGAGATGATCTACCTTTTAACCTTTGCTAGTTATTCAAAGTGCCGAAACAGAACTGGTGCTTTATATTAATTTATAAAGGTTCTGAAAAATGTGTTTGACTTGATGTGATTTGTTATACACAAATGGGGGGGGGGGGGGAGGGGCGGGGTGGGGGGGGGGGAGGGGCGGGGTGGGGGGGGGGAGGGGCGGGGTGGGGGGGGGGGGAGGGGCGGGGTGGGGGGGGGGGAGGGGCGGGGTGGGGGGGGGAGGGGCGGGGTGGGGGGGGGGAGGGGCGGGGTGGGGGGGGGGGGAGGGGCGGGGTGGGGGGGGGAGGGGCGGGGTGGGGGGGGGGAGGGGCGGGGTGGGGGGGGGGAGGGGCGGGGTGGGGGGGGGGGGAGGGGCGGGGTGGGGGGGGGGAGGGGCGGGGTGGGGGGGGGAGGGGCGGGGTGGGGGGGGAGGGGCGGGGTGGGGGGGGGAGGGGCGGGGTGGGGGGGGGGAGGGGCGGGGTGGGGGGGGGGAGGGGCGGGGTGGGGGGGGGAGGGGCGGGGTGGGGGGGAGGGGCGGGGTGGGGGGGGGAGGGGCGGGGTGGGGGGGGAGGGGCGGGGTGGGGGGGGAGGGGCGGGGTGGGGGGGGGGAGGGGCGAGGGGGGAGGGGCGGGTATGGGTGGGGGGGAGGGGCGGGTATGGGTGGGGGAGGAGGAGGATACCTCCGTACAGTGTTTAGTAACTATTTACAATTCTGATAGCGCTGTACATATGATGGTTTATATGTACAGTTTACAATTAAAATGGAGCAATTAGATTACAGTTTACAGTCTACCATTTAAAATGAAGCAATCATTCGATCGGGGGCCCTGTGATCGTCGGAGCTTCGGTGGTGACTCTGGTGAGGCTCGGGTGTCTGTGACTCCGGAAGCGTGGCTTCGATCTCCATGGCAGCTTCCGCACCCTTAGACGGCGCTGGTGGGGAAAATGGTTGACCTGGGAAGGGAGCGCCTGCGGGGGGCATCGGTGGGTGGGTGGGTGGGGGGGCCTAGACGGGGCCGGCGGAAGGACCGATCCTCCTGTAAGGTACTGCAGTGGAGGGGAGGGTGGGACTGGTGGCTGGGATGTGCGTGGGGTTCCGGCGGGCGCCAGGTCCCGGAGGGAGACTGTATCTTGTCAGCCGTCGGGGTATGCCACGTAGGCGTACTGGGGGTTAGCATGGAGCTGAGGCGTTCAAAGGGACGGGAAGCCTTTATCAGGTGCGCTTTCTCTGGTCGGTAGAAGTGCGGTTTGCACTCTGAGCAGATTTGGCAGTCCCCGGTGGCTGTCCTGACCTCCTCGATGGAGTAGGGCAGGTTGCGGGTCTTGACAAAATGGAAAAAGCGAGTAACCCCCGGGTGGCAGAGGTCCTCGTGGAGAGCTCGGAGGCGGTCCACTTGTGCGGTGGCACATGTGCCGCGGGACAGGGCGTCAGGAGGCTCATTTAGGTTCCCGGGACAAAACAAGATCTCGTAGTTGTAGGTGGAGAGTTCGATCCTCCACCGCATGATCTTGTCGTTTTTTATCTTGCCCCGCTGTGCATTATCCAACATGAAAGCAACCGACCGTTGGTCCGTGAGGAGAGTGAATCTCCTGCCGGCCAGGTAATGCCTCCAATGTCGCACAGCTTCTACTGTAGTTTGGGCCTCCTTTTCGACTGAGGAGTGGCGGATTTCGGAAGCATGGAGGGTATGAGAGAAGAAGGCCACGGGTCTGCCCGCTTGGTTGAGGGTGGCCGCCAGAGCTACGTCGGACGCATCGCTCTCGACCTGGAAGGGGAGGGACCCGTCGATGGCGTGCATCGTGGCCTTTGCAATGTCTGCTTTGATGCGGCTGAAGGCCTGGCGGGCCTCTATCGACAGGGGAAAAGCTGTGGATTGGATCAGGGGACAGGCCTTGTCTGCATAGTTGGGGACCCACTGGGTGTAGTAACTAAAAAACCCTAGGCCACGTTTCAGGGCCTTGGAGCAGTGAGGGAGGGGGAACTCCATAAGGGGGCGCATGCATTCAGGGTCGGGGCCTATAACTCCATTTCGCACTACGTAGCCGAGGATGGCTAGGCGGTCGGTGCTAAACACGCATGTATCCTTGTATGTAAAGTTAAGGATTTTTGCGGTCTGGAGAAATTTTCGGAGGTTGGTGTCGTGGTCCTGCTGGTCATGGCCGCAGATGGTGGCATTATCGAGATACAGGAATGTTGCTCGTAAACCGTACCGGTTAACCATTCGGTCCATCTCGCGCTGGAAGACCGAGACCCCGTTGGTGACACCGAAGGGAACCCTTAAGAAGTGATAGAGCCGCCCATCTGCCTCGAGGGCAGTGTACTTGCGGTCACTAGTGCGAATGGGGAGCTGGTGGTAGGCGCACTTAAGATCCACCGTGGAGAAGACCTTATAATGCGCGATCCTGTTTACCAGGGCGGATATGCGGTGGGAGAGGGTACGCGTCCAGCTGCGTAAACCTGTTGATGGTCTGACAGTCGATGACCATCCTATGCTTCTCCCCGGTCTTTACCACCACTACTTGAGCTCTCCAGGGGCTGTTCCTGGCTTCAATGACCCCTTCCCTCAGTAGCCTTTGGACCTCTGACCTAATAAAGATCCGGTCCTGGGCACTGTACCGTCTGCTCCTGGTGGCGACGGGTTTGCAATCCGGGGTGAGGTTCGCAAACAGGAAAGGCGGGTCGACCTTAAGGGTCACGAGGCCGCAGGCAATAAGGGGGGGTATAGGGCCGCCGAATTTGAAGGTCAGACTTTGAAGGTTACACTGGAAGTCTAAACCCAGGAGTGTAGCCGCGCAGAGGTGGGGAAGGACGTAGAGGCGGACATTTTTGAATTCCCTTCCCTGGACTGTGAGGTTTGCGACACAAAACCGCTTTATCTCCACTGAGTGTGAACCGGAAGCCAGGGAGATTTTTTGATTAATGGGGTACCGTGTCAGGGTGTATGAAGCTCTCCGTGCTCCCAGAGTCGATTTAGCAGGACGACTCGTGCCCGTTGATTAGTACCGTTGTTGTAGCAGTTGAGAGTGTTCGAGGCCGAGACTGGTCCAGGGTCACCGAGGCTAATCGCAGCAGTTGAGAGTTCTCTTCGGGCAGTGCGTGGTCAGCTGAGCTGGGGTCCTGGGGGTTCATCCAAGATGGCTGGGGTGCACAAAATGGCGGCGCCCATCCCTCCAATGTGGCGTCCGCAGAACAAGATGGCGGTGCCCGGGGTCCGCACGTGGCCCTGGAATATGAAGATGGCGACCGCTGGCTGCACAGGGCCCGTGGAGAAGTTTGTGGTTGCGGTCCGCATTCGCTGCCGGAGACTGCAGCAACCGCATGGGCCTGACATAGCCCCACGAAATGGCCCTTTTTGCTGCATCCCTTTCAGGTGGATGCGTGGGCCGGGCAGCGCTGGCGGGGGTGCTTGGCCTGCCCGCAAAAGTAGCAGCGGGGCCCCCCGGGGTTGCCAGGCCGCCTTGCAGCGCAGGCCTGTGGGGGAATGGGGGAAGTCTCGGGGTCGGCTGCGGAGGGGTTCCACGCTGCCCTGAGGGCTGCTGCGCGGTCGGGATCGTAAGCGCGGGCGTTCCTGGAGGCCACGTCCAAGGAGCCTGCAAGGGCCTGTGCCTCCCTGAGACCCAGGGTGTCCTTTTTTAACAGACGCTGGCGGATTTGTGAAGATAGCATACCTGCCACGAAAGTATCCCGGACTAAGAGTTCCGTGTGTTCACTCGCCGAAACTTGCGGGCAGCTGCAGCTTCTTCCCAACACCAGGAGTGCACGGAAGAATTCCTCCAGCGATTTCCCCAGGGGTTTGTTGCAAGCAGGTGCCGGGCGTAGACCTGGTTTACCGGGTGAATATAGTGTCCTTTTAGCTGCTCTATTGCTGCATCGAAGTCTTCCGCTTCCTCGATGAGGGTGTAAATCTCTGGGCTCACCCTTGAGTGCAGGACTTGCAGTTACTGCTCTCCCGTGGGTGCGTTTTCGGCCGTCCCGAGATACCCTTTAAAACACGCCAGTCAGTGCTTAAAGATTGCCGCTGAGTTCGCCGCGTGGGGGCTAAGTTGCAGACACTCCGGCTTGATTTGGAGCTCCATCCTTTCTTCTTAAAAAACTAGCTTATTAAATTGATGCACGATCAATGACCACTAAAGCGAGGTTGTAGTCCAACTGAAGGCTTTATTAAGCTAGATGTTTCCCCCAGCAGCTCAGGTACAGAATGAAGGCTGCTGGAACGGCACGGGTTCTTATACCCCGCCTAGCAGGGCGGAGCTATCATACATTCTAACCAATAGAAAGCATACAGTTTCCACCAATGATGCTTTAGCCTATCGGGTACCGTAATACCTATAATACCACAGTGAGTATTTGTAGTGCATCTTGTAGGTGATGCACCCTGCTTTCACTGTGTACTGTGGTGGAAGGAATGAATGTTTAATGTGGTGGATGGGGTGCTAATCAATTTGTCTGCTTTTTCCTGGATGGTGTTGAGTTTGATTGTTGTTGGAGCTGCACTCATATGGGCAAGTGGGGAATAGTCCTTCACATTTATGTCTCGTAGATGGTGGACAGGCTTTGGGAAGTCGAGAGGTAATTCCCACCCCACGATTTTCTCTTGCAGCTACAGAATGTCACAGACTAAGTTAAGTTTCAAATAAGTGGTGGACACAATGGTGCACTGGTTAGCACTGCTGCCTCATGGCACCGAGGACCGGGTTCAATCCTAACCCTGGGCTACTGTCTGTGTGGAGTTTGCACATTCTTCCCATTGTCTGCATTGGTCTCACATCCACAACCCAAAGATGTGCAGGGTAGGTGGATTGGCCATGTCCCTTAATTTAAAAAAAAAAAATTCCAATCAATAGGTGATTGGACTCCA
The DNA here is from genome assembly GCF_047496885.1 of Scyliorhinus torazame. Classification (NCBI taxonomy): domain Eukaryota; kingdom Metazoa; phylum Chordata; class Chondrichthyes; order Carcharhiniformes; family Scyliorhinidae; genus Scyliorhinus; species Scyliorhinus torazame. The sequence goes on from NC_092719.1 coordinate 58,229,537, forward strand.
ATGTGGTGTTGTTGGGGAATTCAGCAATGGTTAAATTCTCTGTTGTTGGGGATAATCATTGTCCAGCACTTTTGTGGCGTGAATATTCATTGCCACTTATCAACGTGAGCCTGAATGTTATCTAGGACCTGCTGCATGTTGACATTGTCGTGTTGGGTGCTCTGCTACACAGACAAACCAACACGGTTGCGGAAGGTACAACTCAGTTTTATTACTAACAATATTAACATTTGTAAACTGGTTACTGTGGTTTGTTCATTACCCTCTAACCTGTGGACCCAGCCCTAACACTATCTTGGAGAGGCACTCAGCACATGGTGAATGTCTGAGTGGCTTGCTGTGAGCTCTGCGCCCTGAGCTGTCTCCTGCTGGAATGAATCGGAAGTGTCGTGTTCCCCGTTTTATAGTGTGTCTGCTCTTGCTTGTGATTGGCTGTGATGTTGCGTGTGTATTGATTGGTCCGTTGATCTGTCCATCAGTGTGTATGTGTGTTTGCACCATGATGTTTATCTGAATATCATGACAGACATTACATTGTTGGTTGAACTTTATTGTTTATTTCTTATTGTATTTCTCTTTTGTGTTATTTTGGTACATTTTTTTGCAATGGAAAATCACAATCCTTTATCTTTTCAGCCACTTATCTAATTCCGCTTTGAAAATCCCAGTTGTAACTGCCTACACAATATCAGACAATTCATTCCAGATCCTAACCAGTCGCTGCGCTAAAACGGCTTTCCTCGTAGAATCAATCGGCTGAAAATCGTGTCCCCTTCCTTAATGGGAACAGTTTCGCTCCACTCTGTTAGCATGCCTCAGGATTTTGAACACTTGTATCAAGTTTCCTCTCAACATCCTCTTCTCTTTACAATGAACACCCTGGCTTCTCCAATCTAACCATATAGTTATAACCACTCTATCCCTGGAACCATTCTCAGAAACCTTTTCTTCACCTTTTCTTAAGTCTTCGCATTCTTGCTAAAGTACGCAATATTAGACATGATACTCCAGTTGAGGCTGGACTAGATTATAAAGATTATTCATAACATCCTTGCTTGTGTACTCTAGAATCCAATGCATTTTTAACTACTTTCTAAAGCTCCTTTGTCACCTTTAACCATTTGTGTACAGTACACATAGCCCAGGTCTCTTGGTTTCTGCACTCCTCTATTTTATATCGCCATTCCTTGTTTTTCCTACTAAAATGCACCACATCACACGTCTCCAAATTAATTTCATCTACCATGTGTATGCCCATTCCACCAGCATGTCAATGCCCTCTTGAATTCTATTTCAAGTGGTCATTGTCTGCCACTTGTGTGGTATGAATGTTACCTATGGAAATTAGAATATGCATGCCTATCTGGACTAGAAGCGACCCATGGAAAAACGTATTTACCAAGGGAATCCATGTAACTTTCCTGGGAAGCTATGAAATTAATAGTTACTATGGTACAAAATGATTAAAAACCGGACACAGACGCAGCTGAATCTATCTCCCAGTATCCTGGACAGCATTGATTTTTCCACGGCTATCACAAAAAAGATTTTCCGGTTATTTATTTCATTGCTGTTTGTGGAGCTTTGTTCTGTGTAACAGCCTTCTGTCTTTCCAGAATTACGACAGACACTGCATTTCAAATAATAATTAAATGGTGGCACAGTGCCTTTATTAATGCAAGTTCCTTCTTTGTAAACAGTGGTTTTGCTGGCATCTGGGGCAGTTTTCTTTCCAAATGTCCAAAGTCTCTCCTTGGGCTGTGAGTTTAGTACTTGACTTATTGTGTTACTTAGTTATTTAAATAAAAGATATAAAAACAATCCTATATCACAAGATATTAATCAGCTGACATTGTGATATCAGAGTTCAAATGAACTGGCCCTCGTAGGTACAAAAGAAGAAGGTGGTAAGTAACTTGTGAATATTAGCAGAATAAAATTGAATTTATATCTGCTTGTCTGTGCTCTTTTTTTCTCCATTTATTCATTTTCTTTTTCTTTTACTGTCATGTTATGAATGTAATGTGATCATAGAATAGAATAGAATCATAGAATTTACAGTGCAGAAGGAGGTCATTCGGCCCTATCGAGTCTGCACCGGCCTTTGGAAAGAGCACCCTACCTAAGCCCATACCTCCTCCAACCTATCCCTGTAACCCAGTAACCCCACCTAACCTTTGGACACTAAAGGGAAATTTAGCATGGCCAATCCACCTAACCCGCACATCTTTGGACTGTGGGAGGAAACCGGAGAACCCGGAGGAAACCCACGCAGACATGGGGAGAAAGTGCAAACTCCGCACAGACAGTGACCCAAGCCGGGAATCGAACCTGGGACCCTGGAGCGTGGTACCGTGCCCCACTGTCGTGTGATGAGCTGTCGTGTTCAACATCCTTAGTGGAATGACCAATAGAGTTGCAAGAAGATAATTCATTACTTTTTGGTTATTGTTTTCTTAATCTAGGAAATGTACTTCCACCTTATTACCAGGTAATAGATGCTAGAATCCCGACAGAGTAGAAGGAGGCTATTCGGTCCATCTAGTCTGCAGTGCCGCTCCGAAAGAGCACCCTACATACGCCCACACCCTGTCCTATCCCCCATAACCCCACCTAACCTTTTGTACACAAAGGGACAAGTTTAGCATCGCCAATCCACCTAACCTGCACTTTCTTCGATTGTGGGAGGAAACCGGAGCACCGGGAGGAAACCCATGCAGACATTGAGAATGTGCAAACTGCTTACAGACAGACTCCAGGACCAGAGTCGAACCTGAGCCCTGGTGCTGTGAGGCAGCAGTGCATCAAATTGCACCACTATGAAGCTGGAATATTCAATCACCACACTGAAATAAACCACGGATTAGAAATGTTTGTTGCAATGAGAGTTGAATATATATATTCTATATGCTGCGCAAATTATATGGGATGAGCTGTTTGCATTTGAGTTGGAAGGTCACTTTGCTGAGCACAGTAATTATTGCTGGAATTAGGCCCAGACCAAGGGAATGACCACTTGTACGAGGTGCATGTTGGTGAAAGACCTGACATAGGAAAATCCCTGTGCCTAACAACTTCAATTGTGCACGAGAAGCTTATCCAGTAATGGAAATAATAGCGAAAAAGAGCTTTGAGGAGTTGTATCTTAAACAAATCCTGGATGGAAAGAACAAATATATAACTTTGTAATATGAAAATGAAAGATTTTGAGCAAAGATTGTTTATATCTTAAACTGGTGTTGGAAAATGATAGATGAATGATGTTATGTTCTATCTTGTTTCTTTTCATAAAACGGATCAATAAAGTAGTAGCCTTAGTCCAGGATGGCCTGTGAAGAGGACCACAGGAAATCTACTAGTGTGTATTACCAACATTTCATTAATTCATTATTAAAATACATTATCTGATTAATTCAATACATGATGCTAATTCACACACAAATCTGTGTCGGATCATCTATGACTTGAACTAGGCGATAGAGATTATCTCTGGCTTCAGTATCATAAGAGAGACAGAATACTCCTTATACATGCTGTATCAGTGCAGTAACAAGACAATGCACAGTTGTGTCATGGGTAACTTGCATGAAAAATTAATAGCATTTAAAACAATTTCAGCTGCTGTTAAATAGCGGCTAGATAGGTTGATGCCTTAACCAAACCTGTTTTCCAGCACCTGGAAATCTATCCCAAAAAATAATGGAGGACAAATCCTATTTCTCTTGTAACACTTTGTTTGAAATTAATCATGGGAAATAAAATGAATTACGGTATAACCAAGTACATATATTTTTTCAATGATGTTTTACATATCCAGAAAATATTGCAACCACCCTGCCGTCCTGCTGCTGACAATAAATTGAGCTCATTATTTGACAGTTTTTTTTAAAAGCTAGTGCTTCTGTTGGATAATATTTGTTCAGGGAGCAAAACACACATTGTGAAATCGAGAATTGCTGCAGCAGACTCTCTTACTATGCCAGACATTACTGCAACAACATGCTGCTAATGCAAAACTTGTCCTGGGGAAGCTTTTCACTTGTGTTGCTATTTCTCAATTTTATAATAAGTAATATAACATATACTGGAGCACCATATACATTATAACTTTTTAACTTGCAAATCAATAGTTAATCTTGCTTACTTATAAGCTACAAAGTTTCACCATGTAAATAACAAGTGCTGTATTCCTTGCCAAAGTATTATTGATAATGTCTAGACAGATGAACAAGGTTCTGTAATTTTTGGCTATCTACCATATATTCTTGACCTACTTTAGCTTGCCATTTGCCAAGTCAGACTAGATAGCTGAATGATTTTCTTTAATTTATTTCTCTAAACTGAAATTAGATGTTAGGTCCTATGTTTTCTCTTGTGGAAAGCATTTTCATTAATCTGAGGTCAAATATAGTTCTTGAAAGATGGCTTCCACCCCAAGGTCATAGTTCTAGACAGACATATTCACTTGCAAATCGCTAAACAGTTTGTTTGCTTAAGCTCCATCCCTCCTACTGTCCTCCCATTTGGGTTCATCAAAATTGCGTGCAATATTGGTATCTTGTTCAACAGAGTTGTGTTGCAACTACAATATTCATCCAAGTTCCAGACTGCATGTTTCTACCTCTGATTGTCCAACATTTCCAGCTTCAGGTCCACATGGACTCCCTGCCTCCTGTAAATCCTTATCGTTGTCCAACCTCCTTCATGATTTCCCTTGCCTCTACATCTGTGGCCTCCACCTAACCCACTCTCATTTCCCACAGTCTGGGTTTTGGGCTCCTGTACATTCCACCAGTGGTGCAGAGGTTTCGGTCACCTTGCACACTTTTCCTTGAATTCCTTGGAGAGTGTTACACCACTTCCTCCTTTAAAAAGCTTCTCAAAATGCATCTTTAGTATTGTCAATAATGGTGTTGCTTGGTAATGAAGGAGAGTGTGTAAGCAGCATGCATGAGAGGGTTAAGCTCTAATGAACTGATGCCCTGTATTTTTTTTAAAAGTCATATTTCAAAATAAATGACTCAGCAGGAGAATTAATTGTATGTGTTCATTTATTTTAGTTTCTCTAAAGCTGATAGCTTTATAATATTCGATTAAAAGCATTGCAAAATCTCACTTCCTTCAGAAAACACAGTATGCAATTTATTCTTACTGAGGCTTTTCACCTAGCCAAATGTTACACAATGACCACCATTGCAAAGATAACGAGAAATTTGATTTACTTTTAATTCGCAGGATGAATAGATGTTGGAATTGAGGTTTTGTTGAGCAGGTACATTGCGTTGGTACAGCATGTTTGTGGCCACGCACAAAAACAAATAGTGGGCCTGCGAATAGGCTACACACAACAAAAACAAAATTAAAAAAAGTATTGGTTGTAACAGGTGTTACCAATGCAGTTGCATGATTTAATGTCAGTATAGTTGTATGGCATGTTGTCTCCATTTTCACAATCAAGGATCACTGTCTTGTTTTCAATGGCAGTAGGTTGGCAGCAGCCACATTCATTTATCATGGTGTTTGTAACAGTATCAAATCTGGAAAATAAGAAATAGGCAGTGAGAATCAGCCCATCGCGATCAATCCATCGGCGGTGGTGGGATTCTCTATGCCCGCCACTTGTCAATGGGTTTGCCCGTTGAATCCGGGAAACCCATGGTCCGGGGTGCACTGCTGGAGAATTCCGACCAAGGTTTCAAGTCCCGATGACTCTTCTTTGAAGAATTGTCACCTGGACTTGAAGCCTTAACTCTGTTTCTCTCTCTGCAGGTGCTGCCAGACCTGAGTTTCGACAGCATGTTCTGCATTTTTGGAATCCGCAAACGTGTAGTTAAACCCAGAAACATCTAAGCATTTCCAAAGAATACACCAATAAGGTTCCCTCTGTCTCAATCAAATCAAATTCATTGAACTGATGAAAGCTTCCACTTTTATGCTTATTGCCTTGCTGTAAATTATGCTTTAGCAATGAGAACTGTGCACGTACTCTGGCATTTTCTATTACTGGTGCTCTGTAAATTTTCAGAATGACTTCCAGGTATTTGAAGGAGTAAATTTGGCGCTTCCAAATATACTGAGATGATGAGCTAAAGCGGCAAATGTTCAAGGGTTTGATGGACATATTTAGAACAGAGCTGAAAATCAGAATTGTTGCCAAGTTGTGTGTTAAAGGCCAAGAGATATAATAACAAACAGCTCGTATTTATATTGGGGAAAAAATGAGGTTGGTGTTGGAAGGATGAGATTGAGCAGAGTGATCTCCATCCATATGAATCTTCATTTTGTGAAGTAAATTTTAATCTTGATTATTAGTTCATTGGTCTATATTTATTAAACTCACATTTCATGGTTCCCAATTATAGTGAAAATATTACAGGAAAGTACTTACTCAGACCACCCTGGACAGTTCCCTTCACATCTCGTCATCAAAACTTCTGCTGAACAGCTTGAATTTTCCATTGTGATATTTTTGGAGATCAACAATATCTCACAATGGCCTATGAAAAAAGTAAATGATAGCACCTAAATTAAAACTCAAACTCAGAACAATTCAATATTTCTGCTTACAATAAAGCAGCTAAAGTTTGAACATTGAAAATATCTTTTCGAATTTGCCTTGATAAGGAGGTGGATGATTCAAGCTTCATGTCCAGGCTCATTGAGCAGATCCATTTCTCCTGATTGTGTTAAATTCTATTCCCTGTCAGGCATGTCTGCAGAAAGCATCCTGAGGTCAAATGCATCCTGATTAAAAAAACAAAGTTAACCTCAACAGGTTTTTATGTGTCGAAAAAGCATCTTGCTGCATTGCAGTGTGGCCGGTGAAAGCCACGAGACCCCGCTCCAGGGATCCACCCGACTCGCAACGCCTCGCGAGATTCAACGCAATCTCCCGAGACGTTGCAAGGAAAATCCTGCCAACAAAAGGCGGGATCACCTTTTGGCAAATCTGCATATTAGAGCGTGGCAGTAAGCCTTACTCTAACGTACAGGTACTGGGAAAAAACAGTCAGTGCAGGGATCCCCTGCGGTCGTTCCCCTGAGAAACAAGTATACCGCTTTGGATACTTGTGGGGGGGACGACTTACCAGGGGTAAGCCATGGGGTACGGGCCTCTGGCACGGAGTCTGTCCCTGTTGCTCAGAAGGGAAGGGGGGAGAGGAGCAGAGCATTAGTAATTGGGGACTCTATAGTCAGGGGCACAGATAGGAGATTTTGTGGGAGCGTGAGAGACTCACGTTTGGTATGTTGCCTCCCAGGTGCAAGGGTACGTGATGTCTCGGATCGTGTTTTCCGGGTCCTTAGGGGGGAGGGGGAGCAGCCCCAAGTCGTGGTCCACATTGGCACCAACGACATAGGTAGGAAAGGGGACAAGGATGTCAGGCAGGCTTTCAGGGAGCTAGGATGGAAGCTCAGAACTAGAACAAACAGAGTTGTTATCTCTGGGTTGTTGCCCGTGCCACGTGATAGTGAGATGAGGAATAGGGAGAGAGAGCATTTAAACACGTGGCTACAGGGATGGTGCAGGCGGGAGGGTTTCAGATTTTTGGATAACTGGGGCTCTTTCTGGGGAAGGTGGGACCTCTACAGACAGGATGGTCTACATCTGAACCTGAGGGGCACAAATATCCTGGGGGGGGAGATTTGTTAGTGCTCTTTGGGGGGGTTTAAACTAATGCAGCAGGGGCATGGGAACCTGGATTGTAGTTTTAGGGTAAGGGAGAATGAGAGTATAGAGGTCAGGAGCACAGATTTGACGTCGCAGGAGGGGGCCAGCGTTCAGGTAGGTGGTTTGAAGTGTGTCTACTTCAATGCCAGGAGTATACGAAACAAGGTAGGGGAACTGGCAGCGTGGGTTGGTACCTGGGACTTCGATGTTGTGGCCATTTCGGAGACATGGATAGAGCAGGGACAGGAATGGATGTTGCAGGTTCCGGGGTTTAGGTGTTTTAGTAAGCTCAGAGAAGGAGGCAAAAGAGGGGGAGGTGTGGCGCTGCTAGTCAAGAGCAGTATTACGGTGGCGGAGAGGATGCTAGATGGGGACTCTTCTTCCGAGGTAGTATTGGCTGAAGTTAGAAACAGGAAAGGAGAGGTCACCCTGTTGGGAGTTTTTTATAGGCCTCCTAATAGTTCTAGGGATGTAGAGGAAAGGATGGCGAAGATGATTCTGGATATGAGCGAAAGTAACAGGGTAGTTATTATGGGAGACTTTAACTTTCCAAATATTGACTGGAAAAGATATAGTTCGAGTACAATAGATGGGTCGTTTTTTGTACAGTGTGTGCAGGAGGGTTTCCTGAAACAATATGTTGACAGGCCAACAAGAGGCGAGGCCACGTTGGATTTGGTTTTGGGTAATGAACCAGGCCAGGTGTTGGATTTGGAGGTAGGAGAGCACTTTGGGGACAGTGACCACAATTCGGTGACGTTTACGTTAATGATGGAAAGGGATAAGTATACACCGCAGGGCAAGAGTTATAGCTGGGGGGAAGGGCAATTATGATGCCATTAGACGTGACTTGGGGGGGATAAGGTGGAGAAGTAGGCTGCAAGTGTTGGGCACACTGGATAAGTGGGGCTTGTTCAAGGATCAGCTACTGCGTGTTCTTGATAAGTATGTACCGGTCAGACAGGGAGGAAGGCGTCGAGCGAGGGAACCGTGGTTTACCAGGGAAGTGGAATCTCTTGTTAAGAGGAAGAAGGAGGCCTATGTGAAGATGAAGTGTGAAGGTTCGGTTGGGGCGATGGATAGTTACAAGGTAGCGAGGAAGGATCTAAAGAGAGAGCTAAGACGAGCAAGGAGGGGACATGAGAAGTATTTGGCAGGAAGGATCAAGGAAAACCCAAAAGCTTTCTATAGGTATGTCAGGAATAAGCGAATGACTAGGGAAAGAGTAGGACCAGTCCAGGACAGGGATGGGAAATTGTGTGTGGAGTCTGAAGAGATAGGCGAGATACTAAATGAATATTTTTCGTCAGTATTCACTCAGGAAAAAGATAATGTTGTGGAGGAGAATGCTGAGCCCCAGGCTAATAGAATAGATGGCATTGAGGTACGTAGGGAAGAGGTGTTGGCAATTCTGGACAGGCTGAAAATAGATAAGTCCCCGGGACCTGATGGGATTTATCCTAGGATTCTATGGGAGGCCAGGGAAGAGATTGCTGGACCTTTGGCTTTGATTTTTATGTCATCATTGGCTACAGGAATAGTGCCAGAGGACTGGAGGACAGCAAATGTGGTCCCTTTGTTCAAAAAGGGGAGCAGAGACAACCCCGGCGACTATAGACCGGTGAGCCTCACGTCTGTAGTGGGTAAAGTCTTGGAGGGGATTATAAGGGACAAGATTTATAATCATCTAGATAGGAATGATATGATCAGGGATAGTCAGCATGGCTTTGTGAAGGGTAGGTCATGCCTCACAAACCTTATTGAGTTCTTTGAGAAGGTGACTGAACAGGTAGACGAGGGTAGAGCAGTTGATGTGGTGTATATGGATTTCAGCAAAGCGTTTGATAAGGTTCCCCACGGTAGGCTATTGCAAAAAATACGGAGGCTGGGGATTAAGGGTGATTTAGAGATGTGGATCAGAAATTGGCTAGCTGAAAGAAGACAGAGGGTGGTGGTTGATGGGAAATGTTCAGAATGGAGTACAGTCACAAGTGGAGTACCACAAGGATCTGTTCTGGGGCCGTTGCTGTTTGTCATTTTTATCAATGACCTAGAGGAAGGCACAGAAGGGTGGGTGAGTAAATTTGCAGATGATACTAAAGTCGGTGGTGTTGTCGATAGCGTGGAAGGATGTAGCAGGTTACAAAGGGATATAGATAAGCTGCAGAGCTGGGCTGAGAGGTGGCAAATGGAGTTTAATGTAAAGAAGTGTGAGGTGATTCACTTTGGAAGGAATAACAGGAATGCGGAATATTTGGCTAATGGTAAAGTTCTTGAAAGTGTGGCTGAGCAGAGGGATCTAGGTGTCCATGTACATAGATCCCTGAAAGTTGCCACCCAGGTTGATAGGGTTGTGAAGAAGGCCTATGGAGTGTTGGCCTTTATTGGTAGAGGGATTGAGTTCCGGAGTCGGGAGGTCATGTTGCAGCTGTACAGAACTCTGGTCCGGCCGCATTTGGAGTATTGCGTACAGTTCTGGTCACCGCATTATAGGAAGGACGTGGAGGCTTTGGAGCGGGTGCAGAGGAGATTTACCAGGATGTTGCCTGGTATGGAGGGAAAATCTTATGAGGAAAGGCTGACGGACTTGAGGTTGTTTTCGTTGGAGAGAAGAAGGTTAAGAGGAGACTTAATAGAGGCATACAAAATGATCAGGGGGTTGGATAGGGTGGACAGTGAGAGCCTTCTCCCGCGGATGGATATGGCTGGCACGAGGGGACATAACTTTAAACTGAGGGGTAATAGATATAGGACAGAGGTCAGAGGTAGGTTCTTTACGCAAAGAGTAGTGAGGCCGTGGAATGCCCTACCTGCTACAGTAGTGAACTCGCCAACATTGAGGGCATTTAAAAGTTTATTGGATAAACATATGGATGATAATGGCATAGTGTAGGTTAGATGGCTTTTGTTTCGGTGCAACATCGTGGGCCGAAGGGCCTGTACTGCGCTGTATTGTTCTATGTTCTATGTTCTATGTACCTGAGACTTTGGGATTCAATCCCTTTGCCTCAAGAGACCTCAGGTGAGCGCCATTTGGCACTGGTCACCACAAACGGGGACCAAACGGACGGCAGTTGTGGGGATCTCCAAGGGGATCGGACATCCCCAGCTGCATGCCTTTTGGCCAGATGGTGCCCTGGTACTGCTGGTGCCACCTGGGTACCCTGGCTGTGCTAGCCTGGCACCTTGGCAGTGCCACCTGGGTGCCATCCTGGCACTACCAAGGTGCCCAGGTGGCCCTGCCATGGTGCCAAGCTGGCATTTTGTACATGCGCACGCGATTGGGCCAGGGACCTCCCATGTTGCGATTGGGCTGGGGGGAGGTTGATGATTTTACTTGTGGGCTTAGATATCAGGATGCCATTTAAAAATGCCATCCCGATCTCTCGCTACAACGGGTAGTTCCGGCGAGCGGAGCTCCCCGTTGTAAAAATCGGGGCTATATGTGGCCTTGGCCGCGCGTTCCCCTTTCAGGGCCCTTATTCAACAGGAGAAGTGTTGAATAGCCACATGTTTGTCAGCACTGAGTGCCCGGAAACACGGGGCTAAACGCGCTCGCTAGGGGACTTTGTTCTCTTTTGGGAAGTTCGTGCCCAATATTTATTTTACCTACCTATTTTAAAAATAAATTTCGAGTACCCAATTCATTTTTTCCAATTCGGGGGCAATTTAGTGGGGCCAATCCACCTACCCTGCACATCTTTAGGTTGTGGGGGCGGAACCCACACAAACATGGGGAGAATGTGCAAACTCCACACACAGTGACCCAGAGCCGGGATCGAACCTGGGACCTCGGTGCCGTGAGGCAGCAGTGCTAACCACTGCACCACCGTTCTGACCATTGTACCTACTTATAATACAATTCTTACTCCCCGAAGAGTCTCCCAGCCCCGGCCCACACTCGGGCCGGGGTATTTATGGTCCATGGGGCCCTTGGCTTAAGGGTGCAGCTCTGCTCCCTCATCTGGGGAGATCACATTCAGGTGAGGCCACAGGGACTCTAATGTTTCAGACCCCTTGGCCTCTGGTCAGGTTATAACAATCAGAATTGCTGAAAACATGGTTGTTGACTTATAAATGACAAATAGATAACAAAGTGGAGAATGGAATTTCAGAATGTGAGGATTTATCTCCTCGCATACAATTTAGAGTCGATATACCAACACATGAAACTGTGCCATTCTAACACTCTGGCTATCAGTTTGGGATGGGAATGATGGTCCCACCCTACTTAGTTGAAATGAGTTGTGATATGCAGTTGAGTTGGTTAGAGGTGCCATTTGGAATTAATATCACTCTTCCGCTATGCATAAAAAAATTTCACCCCTTAGACATGTTCATTTGGATGAGGATACTAAAGGCCAGATGTTCGAGACTGCTGAATGTATGAAAGATAGAGTGAGCTAGAAACAGAATTTTCGTCAATTAGTCCAGTAGATGATAACTAACATTACTGGGCTCTTGTGTATTTTTCACTGGCTATTTTTTCTCACTCTTTTTGCAGGGCTCTTGTTGACTCTCCACTGCCATCCTGTGAAGATTAGCTTTGAGCAGAGTTTGATTTTTTTTGATTTGCTTTGATTTATTGTCACATGTACCGAAGTACAGTGAAAAGTATTTTTCTGCGGCCGAGGGAACGTACACTGTACGTATATAGAAGACAAAAAAAATAATCAACAGAGTACATTGACAAATGGCACATCGACAAACAGTGATTGGTTACAGTGCGGAACAAGGGGCCAAACAAGGCAAATACATGAGCAAGAGCAGCATAGGGCGTCGTGAATAGTGTTCTTACAGGGAACAGATCAGTCCGAGGGAGAGTCGTTGAGGAGTCCTGTAGCTGTGGGAAATAAGCTATTCCAATGTCTGGATGTGTGCATCTTCAGACTTCTGTACCTTCTGCCTGATGGAAGGGTCTGGAAGAAGGCAATGCCTGGGTGGGAGGGGTCTCTGGTAATGCTGTTTGCCTTCCTGAGGCAGCGGGAGGTGTATACAGAATCCATGTGGGGGTGGCAAGCTTGTGTGATGCGTTGGGCTGAATTCAGCACACTCTGCAGTTTCTTGCCATCTTGGACCGAGCAGTTGCCATACCAGGCTGTGATGCAGCCGGATAGGATGCTCTCTATGGCACATCTGTAGAAGTTTGTGAGAGTCGATGCAGACATGCCAAATTTCTTTAGCTTCCGTGGGAAGTAGCGATGTTGTTGGGCTTTCTTGACTGTTGCATCAACTTGAGTGGACTAGGACAGATTGTGATGGTGACCCCCAGGAACCTAAAGCTATAAGTTCAACTGTCACACTTGAGATTTTCCCCTCTCGGTTGGTGAATATAAATCCAGGTGATGGGTGAGCTTGCCTGCTGGCTGGAGAGCTGGTGAGAGCCTTGTTTTAATTCTGTTGGAGGAAGGACCACCATCAGGCACTTAAGTAGTCACCGTCAGGCCTTCACTGATATTAAAGACCCCAGGGGGGTGGGAATTCTATCTCCAATCCCCCCCCCCTCCCCAACATCACCCCACCCCTGAGATCTGCTGGCAATCAGAGACCAGTAATTGTTCATTGCCATTAACACTTCCTGGAATGGTAGCAGCTGCCGGCAATGCATCTACCAGAGGCCCAGGATCAATGAGGGACCTCAGGCCAAAGGCAAGTGAAGGTGGAATGGGGTCACTGGTTGGCAGCTGCTGTGGCGTCAGACAAGGCAGGGGGCAGAGCAAAATCTATGGTGTTTGCTTTCAGGGACCTCCCTTCTCGCCCCTCCATACCTCCATACCCTCTCCATACCACCCCACCTGCATGGTGACGAGTCCCTCGATTGTACACTGAGTGCCTTTAAATGAGGATCCAACCCTTCGGAGCCTACAGATTTGGTTCTTGAGCTCCTCCATGTGGCAAATCCCCACTTTATGGCCTCAATTGGAGCCCATACGGGAAGACCGTCCATGAGTCGTTCTACCTCGGATTTCCTCAGCCAATTGCGGCATTTTCCCGCCCAGATAAATACCCACCCCGCACCCCAGCCTCCAAACGCGTGCTGGGTGACATTAAATTCCACCTTGTGTGTCTGTGCTATACTACAGCTAGCCACCATGCAAATCAAAACTCCATCTTCCAATAGTTTCTTTTTTCACGTGGCTCACACAACTTACATTTAAACATGAAGTGGGAAAAAATTATTAATAAGAAACAAGTTGATGATTACCAAATTGTTTACGGCACGATTTTGAGCAGTGATTATTTTTCCAGAATCTTCCACCCTAAACAAACAAAATCAATATTACATCACAGAATCACAGAATTGTTATGGTGTAGAAGGAGGTGTCTAGTAATTTAGTAGTTATCTAACGCCCTCTTGAATGCCTCAGTTGAACTTGCCTCCACCACACTTCTAGGTTAAAGTATAAAGGTTATCTTAATAATCTCACAAAATCCCAGGAATATTCATAAATGCTTGGCAGTTATTTAATTTTCTGTTGAATTAGGAAAAAAATGTTTTAGAAAATTGAGAGTCTGTTTTGCTTCCATTTCCTGGGGTATGTAGTTAAAGTATTTTTCCTGCATTGTTATAAATTGACTGGAAAAATCAATTCTATCCTGTGTCCACAATAATAACCATGCTATACAAGTGATTTCACACAGTTATCAAACACCTTTCAAATAGCTCCTATTTAGTGGATATCAAATTACATACAACCAGATTTTGCAGCTATTAAATCATAGGCCAAAATCTATATGGTATCAGATAAAATTGATTTTTTGTTTTTGTTTACCACACCTTCAAGATAGAATTGTTTACTGGCAATTAAACCATTGTGTGCTTCATCAGAATCAACTTCTCCCCCTATTCTCCTTTCAGGCATTTCCCAAACTCCAAATTGTGTGAAGTTACCACCCATATCCTGCCCCAAGCACCATCGCCCCCTCTCCCCAGTGAGCTGTAATGTTTCCTCAACCTTCAACCAACTATTAAATTTAAGATCCTCATCCTTATTGGTTCAACTCCACCTCGTTCTGCCCTAAGCCTGCAATCTTCAGCCCTCCAGGCCATTTCCCAGCTCTCTGTCTCCCCTTTTCCCTCCTTTTAAAATGTTCTCAACCCATCCCTTCAATCAAGTCTTTGGTCAACCAAACCAATGTTTCCCTAACTAGCTTTCCTGCCTTTGGACGGAGTTTACATTACGTATATTACAAATGAAAGTTTTTGGATTTCAAAGTATTTTAATAGCATGAAAAATAAAATGAGTTCATGTAAGCTAGAAAACCTTCATATTTCAGATTCTTTTCCATTTTATATGCTTCCAGCTATCATGTTCATTCATCAGGTCACCATGCCTACAATCATTTCTTTTTAAATTGAGCTATTGCTTTGTGCTTGTTGACATTCCTCAAGATTAAGAGACATGTGGTAAATATAAACAAAATACTATACCAACCTGACAACATACATTTTCCGAAGCCACCACTTGAGAGTTAAGGCACGTGTTGATAACACATTCATCGGTGGGATCAGGCCATGTTTCTCCCTCCTAAGAAAGAAACATGCAAATAGGAATAAATGATATAACAGCCATTCCCATGCATGTCAAAATAAAGTCTCTACTTTGCACCATAAGGGGATTTCCCCAGCCAACACTCGGGGATCACATGAGTGTGGAGAGTCTCTGAAAGCCAACAGTTCCTTTACGGGTGGCCACTCTTACCCTCCTGGTTGTCCAATATTTAGTATATCCAGGAGATCCAAGGGAACTGGGTGCAGTTCCTGGAAAATCACCCCAGGATAAATTCTTCCGGTAAGCTGACGCAATCATTAATTACAGTAAAAATTCTTAAAATAAGTAGTTTGCACATTGCACATTGGACAAACATCGGCATTTAAATGCCTTGAAGGGCACTGTCCAATAACTAGCAGTTTAAAGCAGTGTCTTTCTCTCTGTACATGGAAAGATTCTACTTGGTTTCTCTCAGTCTTGCTGTCAAAAGCTCAGTAAGATAACTGAGTATGTTTAACCGATGCAGGAATTATTTTTCATACAAAAAAACTACCAAAAAGGAATAATCCTGTAATTCCCATGGAGAATTATAAGCTTTGGGTGATATTTTTGAATGGTTTGCTTTGTGTTTGATTCTTTGGTTGTGGATTATTGCATTGAAGGTGAACTGTGAGGTATTTTGCAAATAGTTAAATTTGTTGTGACGACAGCAGCTTTATTTGACCGTGCGAACAAGAGTCGGGTTTACTCAGTAATGAACAAACAAATGTGCCATCTGACCCTATTTAATGGTTTAGAAGTATTGATGCATAGTATATGCTGCTATTATTAAAGCAGGTCTACTCTGTCAAACTCAATTAGGGGAAATGCATGAAATATTAACCACCGATCCTAATGTAGCTACATTCCCTACCTGTAAAGGGGATGTATCCGACTCAAAATGCTAACTCTGTTTCTCTTTCCATGGATAGTGCCAGACCTGTAGAGTATTTCCAGCACCTGCTTTTACTTCAGATTTCCAGCATCCCTAGTATTTTTCTTTAATTTTGCTTCCCCTAGCATTTCAACTCTGACCTTGCGTTGAAACACTGTACATCTTTCAGACATATCCACAGTGAAATTAGAAACCATCTTGGAAATGTACATCATTGACTGTAGAAATGCAAAGTCCTTTTACTTTTTCTAAATAAGGAACTATATTTTCTGGCACAAAACCAAGTGCCAAATGTTATGTTGGAAACCCTAGTTGGAAAAGAAAGAATAGATGAGAGTGGAATCAATAGATTGGGCGTCCATCTATCGGTGAGATCTATGGTGAATATACATGGAAATCTAACATGAGCTATGGGTTCATCGTGGCTAGCATTTGTTTAAGGCTGATTCAGAATTGTCTTTCCTGCATATTGTGTATATCTGACCTCGTCCATATGTAAATGTCCAGCCATGGAAAAGCCAACAAATGCTGTACATGGTCTCGGTACAGATTGAACTTTTAAAAAGTATATATTTTACATCAACGTTGGCTGGGTCCACATTTATTTCCTGTCCCTAACTACCCTCAATTTCAGAGGGCATTTGATGTGCCAAATGGATTTTTTCTAGTTGTATAATTCCTATGAGCTTGTATTATGGGCGGCAAGGTAGCACAGTGGTTAGCACTGTTGCTTCTCAGCGCCAGGGTCCCAGGTTCGATTCCTGGCTTGGGTCACAGTCTGCGGAGTCTGCACATTCTACCCGTGTTTGCTTGTGTTTCCTCCGGGTGCTCCGGTTTCTTCCCACAAGTCCTGAAAGGTAATTTGGACATTCTGAATTCTCCCTCTGTGTACCCGATCAGGTGCCAGAATGTGGCGACTAGGTGCTTTTCACAGTGACATTGCAGTGTTAATGTAAGCCTACTTGTGACAATAAAGATTATTATTATTATTATTAGAGTTTTAGTGGCCGATTGCTACATATCTGCGTCCAAAGGGTGATGGAGTTGGAGCTTTGGTCTTGGTTGCCATTATAGTTTTGAAAAAGGAGGTGATAAATTGAACAAGTTAACGTTCAAGGTGCATTGAGGTTCTTGGTGTATTACAAGGCTGGCGGAAGACATATTTATTTCAAAATTAAAACATATTCATTCATCAGTCATTCAGCAGATGCGCCACTTGGATGCAGCATGCTCGCTGAATAACATCCTCATAATTGTATTTGATGAAATAAATAAATTCATTGCAAGATAATAGAGGTGAGATTTTTGTGCAGTCAACCAAAACTATTCAGCTTCTGGCATCATCAGTGTAACAATATGGAAGTGATGTACATGTATAAATTAATCAACACTTACATCTTTAGGATCTCCTGAACTATCTGTGCAACCTGTAAAAATGAAGGAGAAAAGTTCACTCTCTGTACATCATGCTTCCACAAGTTAACAAATTAAATTAACTTTTAATGAAATACGTATTGCTTTAATTAAAGATTTCCCATTTGTCAAGTAGTTCATACATTATATTTAAAATAAAGAAACTTACATGTGTTAACACATGTGGTCATGTTTTCAGAGAGCATCATTCCTTGTGGACAAAAACAACCTTCTGACAAAGGGTACAATTCCTGGCCACTGATCAGCATGCTGAAAATGAAGTTTATTTTTTTTTAAGTGAAAGTAATATATTAACGTCCCATTAGCAGATCTCCAATAGTCTTGCTCATGTTGTGGGGACTGGTGTTCTAATGCTGATTTGTATTCAAGGGAGGTGCACTTCACCATTGACAGTATGGGGAGAAAAGTGGTGACCAGTTCTGCAAGTTTTTGTTGTTGGGTCTTTGAAAACACATTTTCCAGCCCTTCCCGCCGGTTGGGTCTTCCAGTCCTGCCGATGGTGACACACTCCCTCCCCCCGGCACGTTCTCCAGCGGCGTAGCATGTAGGATACACAAAACCACATTGGCGGGACCGGACGATTTCACCACCGACCAATGACAGACTAACCTTTCAATCCAGATGTTTTAAATTAAAACTTTTCCAATGCAGAGTGCCCTCACCTGTTGCTCTCTTGTCAGACACTTCCTTCGGTACACCCTTAGGTGGAAATACTTACTTTTTCTCACAACGAACATTGTCCTGATGTTCACAAGGCTTATAAATGAATCCGTCAGGGCAGGTATAATCTTAAAAGCAAACAAACATGTGTGCTAAAGGAATTCATATTATTAAGGTAGTCACTAGAAAATAACAAGTGACAGCCATTAACAAATGATCATGATTAAATTCTGACACACCATAGTGACGTTTCTAAATTTTAACCACAATTTGTGAATGTTAGTAATCAAAGAACATCCTATGTTATTGCATGAATGTTTTATTTTACAATTAAAGATGTGATTACATCACAGGTACACCTTCCTGGACAACTTTCCGTATTGTACATTAGCATCTTGAGATTCTCCAGAATTCCTTCCAAAACCTCACCTTTACCTCTCTATCCTTCTTCACAATGCTCTTTAAATCCTACCTCTTTGACCAAACTTTTAGCCATTTTGCTCTCATCTCCTTTTCTGATGTAAAGTCTATGGGTGTGATTTGACAAAAGAGAATCAGAAGTCCCACTTGGTGAGTTTTTAACGGGGTGTGGACCCCCCCCCTCATTAAACGGAACTCTGCTTTTTTGGGCCTCAGTGGGGAATGTCCCACCGAGAAGGCACAGCTTCATTCCCTGCCACAGTGCCAGGCTGGCAGTGCCAACGTGCCCCGGTGGCATCAGGGGCACCAGGGTAGCCCCCCCTGCCCAGAGTCCTCCCACCCGGGGGCCTCTGATCGCCTGCGAGACCCCCTCACAAGTGGAAGCATTTTTGCTACGCCTACCCTTTATATTCTAAAAGATCACTTGTTAGGTCATCCTCCAGTTATTTTTCATGGGAAAGAGCCATGGGGCTGGATTCTCTGGTCGCCGACATCAAAATCACGTTTGGCGATCGGCCGGAGAATCAGATTTCCCGACCAAATTGGGGGCGGCGCCGCTTTCGCAATGCTCCGCCCCCTCCTAAACGGCGTACTCTGAGAATACGCCACGCCATGTATTGACGGCCTCAGGACATTGCCTGAGGCCCGCCCCCTGATGCTCCGTCCCTGACTGGCCGGTTTCTGATGGCGCGGGACACGTGTGGTCTCATCCGTCGGGAACTCGGCGTGGCGGCTGCGGACTCAGTTGGGGGAGGGCCGATCCGTGGGTGGGGGGACTTCATCAGGGGCTTGGGGCACTGTGGGGAGGGTGGTCTGGTGCGCACGAGCTGGCCGAAGGGGGGGACTTTTTTGCGTGCCGGGTCCGCGAGCGACTGCCGCCATGCACGGCCACGAACCCGGAAATTCTCCGGGCCGTATGGGCAGCTGGAGCCAGGTGCTGTATGCTGTCGGCATGCTAGCCCCAGCAAAACAGGGAATCGGTGCCCGTTTTACCCCTTTTCGTCTGGCATAAAATGCCACCATTCCCACGCTGACGTGGGGACATAGCCCCAGAATCGGAGAATCCAGCCCATGGTCTTTCCAATCTTTCTGGACAGGTACTAATTCAAGAACAGAGGATGAGATGTTCTGGTCCCCTGCCCCGACACAAGACATTCCCGCCCGTCGTCAATGGATCTTTCATTGGTGGGCTGGACCGGGACATTTTGCACAGAGATTAATAATACTTACTGCACTGTCCATTTGTAAAGTTTCTCCAATCTACACAGATGCCTCCATCTGTACAAGCAATGGCAGAAGCCTGTAGGCTGGAACAGTCAAATTTTGTTGAGTTTGTATGGCAATGGTCAAAGAGACAAGAGTTGTAAAAGAGTTCAAAGTCTTCTTGATTCTGTTTCCTGCAATCTTCAAATGCTCTACATGGTGGGAAAAAAATTGAAGTCATAATTAAAGTACAGGAATAATCATTTAGTTGCAGCACTAATTAACTGTGAATTACATAACACCACAGGTTAAATTTGGCTGATGGCCTTGGTTAATATACCGACCAATTGTCAGATGCAGTACGGTTGCTGGTAACCTCTCCAACTAAAAATAATCAAAAATACAATTTGCTAGAAACAGAGACAAGGAGGAATTTCTTCCCTCAGAGGGTAGTGTATATGTGGAATTCTTTACCACAAAGCGCTGTAGAGGCTGGGCTGTTAAGTATGCTCAAGGCTGAGATAGGCCGAGTTTTAATCAGTAAAGGAATCAAGGATTATGGAGATAAGGCGGGAAAATTGACTTGAGATCTTGCGATTTATCATATCAGATCAGTCATGATCTCATTGAATGGCAGAGCAGTCCAGATGGACTGAATGGCCTACTTATGCTCCTATGTCTTTTGGTCTTAGAAACCTCATAATGTTGTTATGGTTGCCTTCTTTGTTCTCTGTGGGAAATAATATTTAAACGTATATCTGGAAGCTTGCAGTTCCGGGCAAAATTCCAGTCATGAATTTCTTTAACAATTTCTTTCCTTCCACTGTAGGTGTTGGTACTAAAGTACGTTTCATCAGGTGTCAGCCACATGGCAGCACCGTGTTCAAATGGGAAATCTCCAACAGGAATCTAGCCAGTGAGAGATATTTTACCTTAGAGGCATCGCAACCAAATGCAATTCTCCCATCATGTGATGTTCACATACTGGCTTGTTAGGGCTCACCACACTATCTGAATGGAAGCAAGTGCCTTGGTTCTTTGGGGAATTTGAAGTCCCTAGAGCATCTCGACAGCAAGGACTCCTACATCAGACTCCTAATTATTGACTACAGCTTTGCCTTCAACACCATAATCCTAGCCAAGCTCATATCAAAGCTCCAAAACCTAGGACTTGGCTCCTCACTCTGCAACTGGATCCTCGACTTTCTGACCCACAAGCCACAATCAGTAAGAATAAACAACAACACCTCCTCCACAATAGTCCTTAATACCGGGGCCCCGCAAGGCTGCGTACTTAGCCCCCTACTATGCTCCCTGTACGCACATGACTGCGTGGCAAAATTTGGTTCCATCTCCATCTACAAGTTTGCTGACGATACGACCATAGTGGGCCAGATCACAATACAGGAGTGATAATACATTGGTGTATTTCCTATACTGGTTCCTGCAGAACCATACAGTAGATCTTCAGATTGCTTAATCTCATATATCTCGGCATATCAGGATCCAACGCACAATTTGGATATTCCAGAATTGGACAAACAAATGTTTGGTAAGCTATATCTCTGATATTTTTGCTGCAATACTAAAGATTCTTCCTCAAAAATGCAAGAACCTGTTTGCTTTGCTGAGTGTGAAATCACCATTGAAGATTTCTTTTAAGATGAACCCCGAGGTATGGTTATGTATTTGATGAAATGAGGAGACAACGAAAATAATTAATTGGAAAAGGACACTTAAGTTGACTGTAATAGAAACCCCAGTATAAAAGCACGGGCATTAACCAGTCGAAACGTATTAGCTGATTTCTTCTGATGTAATAAAGGTTGTCCTGATGATGCAGTCAACTCGGCTCCATCATAGTAACTGGAAGCACCAAAAGAGATTTTAACATAAAACTGAAACTTCAGCACCAGAATCAGCTGAAATATGATTAAATCTGGAGCAATGAGTTCTCTAGTTAATACACCAACTCGTCAATTGTGTGTCTTCGGGTATAAGTGAGATAGCAGCTTGTGAAATCTAAAATAACAGCACAAAGCAGTTTATTCCATTTTGCATTTGGAAACATTCTCTTTGTCACAATGCAATGGTTTGTCCATTCATGTATATTTAAATGTTTTGATTATTGCTGCAACTGCACTATCAGGAGTTGATCTGTAAATTGCATTTTAAGAGTTTGTCTCTATCTTTATAATTTATTTTCTTGTGTTTACTGGGATAGAAGTAAAATATGAAAGCTGACAGTTGCATACTTCCCCAAAAGTAGTTCACATAGTGTGGCTCCAGGGTGGCATGTTGGAGGAACAGGAGGAGGTGAATTCGTAGTGCAAGGCAGGTTTGTAGGAGTTGATTGACAGTATGGCTTTTTAGGATCAAAAACCTTCCAGTCATTTGCAGTAATGTGGCAGCAGTCTGGTGGCAGAATCTCTCCATTCCTTCTTGCACACTCACCAGAACTATCATCCACGCAAGAACCTTTGGGGACAAAATATATTGTTTTGTCAGAACTATCTGCTTCTGAGAGAAACGATTATCAACATACAGAGAATAATTAAACCACATGAATCTTACTTCATCTTTCAAGAGGTGAGTAAGACTGAAGCTGTAAATTACACATACCACACTGTCCTTGGGTATTGTTCAGAAAGTATTTTTGAGATAATCTAATTCGAAAGGAATCGCCAAAAGCAATTATGCTCGCTTGAATGTCAGGAATAGAAATAAATATATTCTGACGCATAGAGTGTATGTTGATTCCATTCAAACTGTAGGGTACAGTCACACTTTCACCATCAAAAGTTATCTGAAAAGGAGAACAATATTTTAAAATCCTTAAATAACTATAGTATTTCAGTATACATTGCATGTAGTATATTTTGGTAATTGAGACATACACTGCTGCAGCTATTCAATTGTTTTACTATCTTCTGCTCATCCATCACACCTGTCCTTGCTCACTTACATTGACTGGTTCATAGATTATCATAGAATTTACAGTGCAGAAGGAGGCCATTCGGCCCATTGAGTCTGCACCAGCTCTTGGAAAGAGCACCCCACCCAAGGTCAACACCTCCACCCTATCCCCACAACCCAGCAACCGCGCCCAACACTAAGGGCAATTTTGGACACTAAGGGCAATTTACCATGGCCAATCCACCAAACCTGCACATCTTTGGACTGTGGGAGGAAACCGGAGCACCCGGAGGAAACCCACGCACACACGGGGAGGATGTGCAGACTCTGCACAGACAGTGACCCAAGCCGGATTTGAACCTAGGACCCTGGAGCTGTGAAGCAATTGTGCTATCCACAATGCTACCGTGCTGCCATCATCACCCACCACCCCATCCTATCGCTATATTTCCTGAACCACCCCCGCCCTATCCCCACTCACTCTTGGAAGCCCCATTCCTCCAAAACCTGTCCTTTTGTGTCTCATTCCCTTCTGCGCAGTCCACTGTTAGTGGCGTAGCCTTCAACCACGTGGGTCTAACTCTCTAAACCTCTCCAATTCTATTCCCTCAAGTCCCTGCTTTAAAAGCCTCCTCCTCCAACTTAGCTAAGCTTCTAGCCAGCCTGTAAAAAACTATGTTTCGCCTCAACTTGATAAATGTGTCCAATGTTTTGCACCACATTTTTAGGAAGGATGTGAAGGCTTTACGAGAATGATTCCCAGGATGAAGGATGTCAGTCATGAGGATGGATTGGAGAAGCTGGAGCTGTTCTTCTTCGAGAAGGCCAGGTAAAGGTAAGGGAGAAACTGAACTAACCTTTCAGGTCGATGATCTTTCAGAACTACCTTTTGTACTTCATGCCCCTATTTCTAAAGCCCAGAATCCCAAACACATTTCCAATCTGCCTTGCCACCTTCAAAGGTTTGTGCACATATACCCACAGATCCCTGTTCCTTCCCCCTTTTACCTGAAAGTGACCTGAAATATTCATTTTGTTCCTCTCCACAGATGCTATCTGTACTGCTGTGAACCTGAGTAAAGATGCAGAGGATATGGGAAGAGTTTCAAAAGTATTGTTTGTCTCCCTATTCACAAAGGAAAGGAATGATGCGGATATAGTAGTCCAAGAGGAGCAGTGTGAAATAGTGGATAAAATACTCCTAATGAGAGAGGAAGTGTGAGATGATTTGGAATCCTTGTAAATGAATACGTTGCTAGGCCCGGATGGATTGTTTCCCAGGATGTTGAAGGTCAGGGAGGAAATGTTCTGAGGATTATTTTCTAATCTTCACTAGACAACGGAGAGGTGCCGGATGACTGGAGGAATGCAAATGTGTGTTCTGTTGTTTTGAAAGGTTACAAAGGAAGGCCTAATAATTATTGGCTGGTTAATCTTTTTTCAGTGGTCGGCAAAATCAATCCCGAGATTAAATAAACTGTCATTTAGAAAGTCGTGGATTCATCGGGGATAGTCAGCTGGCTTTGTTAAGGGAAGGCCATGCCTTACAAATTTGATTGAATTCTTTGAGGCAGCGACAAGGAGGATCGATGTGGGTAGTGCAGTGGATATAGTCTACAAGGATTTTAGTAATCATATGACAAGGTTCCACATGGCAGACTGGTCAAAAAGATAGGAGCCCATAGGATAATTGTGGAAAATTGGATCCAAAGGTAGCTGAGTAACAGAAAACAAAGGGTAATGGTTGATGGCTGCCCTTGCAAATGAAAAGCTGTTTCAAGTGGTGTTCTGCAGAGCTCAGTGTTGAGACTCCTACTGTTTATTTTATACATTGTTTTGGACTTGAACGTGGGGAGCATGATTGGGAAATTTGCAGATGTCTCAAAAATTGGCCGTGTAGTGGAAAGTGCAGAGGATAGCTGTAAGCTCCAAAATACAGATGGATTAGTGAAGAGGACAGGAAAGTGGCAGATAGAGTTCAACTCTGATAAGTGTGAGGTAATACACTTCGGGAGGTCAATCAGTAAAAGGGAATACACAGTAAATGGGAATGTACTGAAAGAGGTAGATGACGTGAGCGATCTTGACGTGTAAGTACACAAGTCTCTAAAGGTAACAGTACAGATAAATAAGGTTGTAATGAAGGAATATGGAACACTCTCCTTCACTGGCAGAGGTATAGAATACAAAAGTAGGAATATAATGATGGAACTGTACAAGACTCTGATGAGGCCACAACTGGAGGATTGAGCACAGTTCTGGTCACTACATCACAGGAAGGACATAATTGCTGTGGAGAGAGTGCTGAGAAGATTTACTAGAATGTTGCCAGGGCTGGAGAACTGTAGCTACGAGGAGAAATTGCAGAGTTTTTCTTGGTAAAGAAAAGGCTGAGGTGGGACACGATTGAGGTGTACAAAAGTGTGTGGGATAGAGATAGAGTAGAGAGGAGGAACCTGTTTCCCTTGGCAAAGAGTTCAAAAATCAGAGGTCATAAATTCAAACTAAGTGGTAGAAGGATTAGAGGGGACATGAGGAAAACCCTTTTTTACGCAGAGGGTGGTGGATGTCTGGAATTCGCAGCTTGAGTTGGTGGAGGAGGCAGAGACACTAACCTCTTTTAAAAAGTACCTGGATCTGCACCTTAAGTGCTGTAAGCTGCAGTGCTATGGGCTGTGTGCAGGAAGATGGGATTAGAAAGGGTACCTGGGTGTCAATGGGTCGGCATGCACAAGATTGGCTGAATGGCCCCCTATGGTGCTATATCTTCTCTTTTTTCATATAAATTTAGAGCACCCAATTCTTTCTTTTTCTCCAATTAAGGGGCAATTTAGTATGGCCAATTCATCTACCCTGCACATCTTTGGGTTGTGGGGGTGATGCAGACACGGGGAGAATGGGCAAATTCCACACAGTGTTCGGGGCCGGGATTGAACCCGGGTCCTCGGCGCCTTGAGACAGCATTGCTAACCACTGCGCCACCGTGCCGCCTCGGTGCTGTCTCTCATCTATGGTGCTATGGAATATCTCCAGCATTTTCTGTTCTTATTTCTGGGGCGCGATTCTCCAACCCCCCACCGGGTCGGAGAATCGCCGGAGGCCGGCGTGAATCCCGCCCCCGCCGTGTCGCGAATTCTCCGCCACCGGAGATTCGGCAGGGGCGGGAATCACGCCGCGCCGGTCGGGGGGAATCCGCCGGCGATTCTCCGGTCCGCGATGGGCCGAACCCCCGCCGCTGTCGACCCATGCCAGTCGGCGTGGATTGAACCACCTTTGGGATGGTGGGACACGGCGACGCGGGCGGGCTCCGGGGTCCTGGGGGGGGGGGCGCGGGGTGATCTGGCCCCAGGGGGTGCCCCCACGGTGGACTGGCCCGCGATCGGGGCCCACCGATCCGCGGGCGGGCGTGTGCCATGGGGGCACTCTTTTCCTTCCGCCTTCGTCATGGTCTCCACCATGGCGGAGGCGGAAGAGACCCCCTCCACTGCGCATGCGTGGGGATGCCGTGAGCAGCCGCTGACTCTCCCGCGCATGCGCCGCCCGGCAAAGTCAGTTTCACGCCAGCTGGCGGGGCGGAAATCAGTCCGGCGCGGGCCTAGCCCCTCAAGGTGAGGCCTCGGCCCCTCAAGAGGCGGAGACTTCCGCACCTTTGGAGCGGCGCGATGCTGGACTGATTTGCGCCGTTTTTGCCGCCGGTCGGCGGACATCGCGCCGATATCGGAGAATCCCACCCCAGATTTGCACCACCAGGGTATTTTGCATTCAAGTTGAGACAAGATTTAATATCGGTATTGAAAATGATGGGGGGTCAAGGAACTGTAATGTTCCCATTGGTGAAAGGGTTCAGAACCAAAGGACACCAGTTTAGGTTGACTGGCGACCAAACCAAAACAACACGCAAAGAACAAAGAGAAGTACAGCATAGGAACAGGACCTTCGGCCCTCCAAGCCTGCGCCGACCATGCTGCCCGTCTAAGCTAAAATCTTCTACACTTGCGTGGTCCATATCCCTCTATTCCCATCCTATTCATGTATTGATTCTGGATATGAGCGAAAGTAACAGGGTAGTTATTATGGGAGACTTTAACTTTCCAAATATTGACTGGAAAAGATATAGTTCGAGTACAATAGATGGGTCGTTTTTTGTTCAGTGTGTGCAGGAGGGTTTCCTGAAACAATATGTTGACAGGCCAACAAGAGGCGAGGCCATGTTGGATTTGGTTTTGGGTAATGAACCAGGCCAGGTGTTGGATTTGGAGGTAGGAGAGCACTTTGGGGACAGTGACCACAATTCGGTGACGTTTACGTTAATGATGGAAAGGGATAAGTATACACCGCAGGGCAAGAGTTATAGCTGGGGGAAGGGCAATTATGATGCCATTAGACGTGACTTGGGGGGGGATAAGGTGAAGAAGTAGGCTGCAAGTGTTGGGCACACTGGATAAGTGGGGCTTGTTCAAGGATCAGCTACTGCGTGTTCTTGTTAAGTATGTACCGGTCAGACAGGGAGGAAGGCGTCGAGCGAGGGAACCGTGGTTTACCAAGGAAGTGGAACCTCTTGTTAAGAGGAAGAAGGAGGCCTATGTGAAGATGAAGTGTGAAGTTTCGGTTGGGGCGATGGATAGTTACAAGGTAGCGAGGAAGGATCTAAAGAGAGAGCTAAGACGAGCAAGGAGGGGACATGAGAAGTATTTGGCAGGAAGGATCAAGGAAAACCCAAAAGCTTTCTATAGGTATGTCAGGAATAAGCGAATGACTAGGGAAAGAGTAGGACCAGTCAAGGACAGGGATGGGAAATTGTGTGTGGAGTCTGAAGAGATAGGCGAGATACTAAATGAATATTTTTCGTCAGTATTCACTCAGGAAAAAGATAATGCTGTGGAGGAGAATGCTGAGCCCCAGGCTAATAGAATAGATGGCATTGAGGTACGTAGGGAAGAGGTGTTGGCAATTCTGGACAGGCTGAAAATAGATAAGTCCCCGGGACCTGATGGGATTTATCCTAGGATTCTCTGGGAGGCCAGGGAAGAGATTGCTGGACCTTTGGCTTTGATTTTTATGTCATCATTGGCTACAGGAATAGTGCCAGAGGACTGGAGGACAGCAAATGTGGTCCCTTTGTTCAAAAACCCCGGCAACTATAGACCGGTGAGCCTCACGTCTGTAGTGGGTAAAGTCTTGGAGGGGATTATAAGAGACAAGATTTATAATCATCTAGATAGGAATAATACGATCAGGGATAGTCAGCATGGCTTTGTGAAGGGTAGGTCATGCCTCACAAACCTTATTGAGTTCTTTGAGAAGGTGACTGAACAGGTAGACGAGGGTAGAGCAGTTGATGTGGTGTATATGGATTTCAGCAAAGCGTTTGATAAGGTTCCCCACGGTAGGCTATTGCAAAAAATACGGAGGCTGGGGATTGAGGGTGATTTAGAGATGTGGATCAGAAATTGGCTAGCTGAAAGAAGACAGAGGGTGGTGGTTGATGGGAAATGTTCAGAATGGAGTACAGTCACAAGTGGAGTACCACAAGGATCTGTTCTGGGGCCGTTGCTGTTTGTCATTTTTATCAATGACCTAGAGGAAGGCGCAGAAGGGTGGGTGAGTAAATTTGCAGATGATACTAAAGTCGGTGGTGTTGTCGATAGTGTGGAAGGATGTAGCAGGTTACAGAGGGATATAGATAAGCTGCAGAGCTGGGCTGAGAGGTGGCAAATGGAGTTTAATGTAGAGAAGTGTGAGGTGATTCACTTTGGAAGGAATAACAGGAATGCGGAATATTTGGCTAATGGTAAAGTTCTTGAAAGTGTGGATGAGCAGAGGGATCTAGGTGTCCATGTACATAGATCCCTGAAAGTTGCCACCCAGGTTGATAGGGTTGTGAAGAAGGCCTATGGAGTGTTGGCCTTTATTGGTAGAGGGATTGAGTTCCGGAGTCGGGAGGTCATGTTGCAGCTGTACAGAACTCTGGTACGGCCGCATTTGGAGTATTGCGTACAGTTCTGGTCACCGCATTATAGGAAGGACGTGGAGGCTTTGGAGCGGGTGCAGAGGAGATTTACCAGGATGTTGCCTGGTATGGAGGGAAAATCTTATGAGGAAAGGCTGATGGACTTGAGGTTGTTTTCGTTGGAGAGAAGAAGGTTAAGAGGAGACTTAATAGATGCATACAAAATGATCAGGGGGTTGGATAGGGTGGACAGTGAGAGCCTTCTCCCGCGGATGGATATGGCTGGCACGAGGGGACATAACTTTAAACTGAGGGGTAATAGATATAGGACAGAGGTCAGAGGTAGGTTCTTTACGCAAAGAGTAGTGAGGCCGTGGAATGCCCTACCTGCTACAGTAGTGAACTCGCCAACATTGAGGGCATTTAAAAGTTTATTGGATAAACATATGGATGATAATGGCATAGTGTAGGTTAGATGGCTTTTGTTTCGGTGCAACATCGTGGGCCGAAGGGCCTGTACTGCGCTGTATTGTTCTATGTTCTATGTTCTATTTGTCAAGATGCCCCTTAAACGTCACTATCATCCCTGCTTCCACTACCTCCTCCGGCAGCAAGTTCCAGGCACCCACTACCCTCTGTGTAAAAAACGTACCTCGTACATCACCTCTAAACCTTGCCCCTCGCACCTTAAACCTATGCCCCCTAGTAATTGACCCCTCTACCTCTGACTATCCATTCTGTCTATGCCCCTCATAATTTTGTAGACCTCAATCAGGTCGCCCCTCAAACTCCGTCGTTCCAGTGAGAACAAACCATGTTTATTCAACCTCTCCTCATAGCTAATGCCCTCCATACCAGGCAACATCCTGGTAAATCTCTTCTGCACCCCCTCTAAAGCCTCCACATCCTTCTGGTAGTGTGGCGACCAAAACCTAACTAAGGTTCTGTACAGCTGCAACATGACTTGCCAATTCTTATACTCAATGCCCCGGCCAATGAAGGCAAGCATGCCGTATGCCTTCTTGACTACCCTCTCCGCCTGTGTTGCCCCTTTCAGTGACCTGTGGACCTGTACACCTAGATCTCTCTGACTTTCAATACTCTTGAGGGTTCTACCATTCACTGTATATTCCCTACCTGTATTAAACCTTCCAAAATGCATTACCTCACATTTGTCCGGATTAAACTCCATCTGCCATTTCGCCGTCCAAGTCTCCAAATGATCTAAATCCTGCTGTATCCTCTGACAGTACTCATCGCTATCCGCAATTCCACCAACCTTTGTGTCGTCCGCAAACTTACGAATCAGACCAGATATATTTTCCTCCAAATCATTTATATATACTACGAACAGCAAAGGTCCCAGCACTGATCCCTGTGGAACACTACTAGTCACAGCCCTCCAATCAGAAAAGTACCCTTCCATTGCTACTCTCTGCCTTCTATGACCTAGCCAGTTCGTATCCATCTTGCCAGCTCACCTCTGATCCCGTGTGACTTCACCTTTTGTACCAGTCTGCCATGAGGGACCTGGTCAAAGGCCTTACTGAAGTCCACATAGACAACATCCACTGCCCTACCTGCATCAATCATCTTTGTGACCTCCTCGAAAAACTCTTATCAAGTTAGTGAGACATGACCTCCCCTTCACAAAACCATGCTGCCTCTCGCTAATATGACCACTTGCTTCCAAATGGGCGTAGATCCTGTCTCGAAGAATTCTCTCCAGTAATTTCCCTACCACTGACATAAGGCTCACCGGCCTGTAGTTCCCTGGAATATCCTTGCTACTCTTCTCAAACAGAGGAACAACATTGGCTATTCTCCAGTCCTCCAGGACATCACCTGAAGACAGTGAGGATCCACGCAGATAAATGCTTTTACGCAGCAATGGGTTTGAATCTGGAATGCGCAACCTGAGAGTCTGATAGAGGCTGATGCATTGATGGTTTTCAAATGGGAGGTGGAAAATTAACTGAAGAGACAGATTTGCATGGGGAGAGGGAAGGGGAGTGGGACTAATTGTGTGGCCCTTTCAGGGAGCTAGCATGGCAAACAGAATGGCCTCTTCTATTGTTAAATAATTCTATGATTCTTTCATGACTTAATATCTATTTTCCAGACGCCTACTCGTTATATGCCATGTACTATACTTTACATTCAGGGGCTTGATTTTAACCCATTTAAGGAAAGGAAAGTGCTCCAATTAGCAGTAGCTGGGAGAAATTTAACTCTTCGTGTATTGTGATTGGTAAGTAAAATCTTTATTCCTTTCACTCATTCATTATTTGATATTATATTTGTAATCCGTTAAGGTAAAGTGTAAAAATGGCAGTAGATCCCAGACCTGTGTTATGCTCCTCGTGCTCAATGTGGGAGTTCAGGTACGCGGCCGATGCCCTTGACTTCATGTGTGGGAAGTGTGTCCAGCTGCAGCTCCTGTTAGACCGCATGACGGCTCTGGAGCTGCGGATGGGCTCACTTTGGAGCATCCGCGATGCTGAGGAGGTCGTGGATAGCACGTTCAATGAGTTGGTCACACCGCAGATTAGGATTGGTGAGGGAGACAGAGAATGGGTGACCAAAAGGCAGAGAAAGAGCAGGAAGGCAGTGCAGGTGTCCCCTGCGGTCATCTCCCTCCAAAACAGGTATACCGTTTTGGATACTGTTGGGGGAGATGTCTCACCAGGGGAAGGCAGTAGTAGCCATGTTCATGGCACCGTGGCTGGCTCTGCTGCACAGAAGGGCGGGAAAAAGACTGGCAGGGCTAGAGCCATAGGGGATTTAATCGTAAGGGGAGTAGACAGGCGTTTCTGTAGTCGAAAACGAGACTCCCGAATGGTATGTTGCCTCCCAGGTGCACGGTCAGGTGTCTCAGATCGGCTGCAGGACATACTGAAGGGGGAGGGTGAACAGCCAGTTGTCATGGTGCATGTAGGCACCAACGATATAGGTAAAAAACAGGTGAGGTCCTACAATCAGAATTTAGGGAGTTAGGAGATAAGTTAAAAAGTAGGACCTTAAAGGTAGTAATCTCAGGATTGCTACCAGTGCCATGAGACAGTCAGAGTAGAAATTCAAGAATAGTCAGAATGAATACGTGGCTTGAGAGATGGTGCAGGAGGGCGGGGTTCAGATTTTGGGACATTGGAACTGGTTCTGGGGGCGGTGGGACCATTACAAATCAGATGGTCTACACCTGGGAAGGACTGGAACCAATGTCCAATGGGGTGCTTTTGCTAACACTGTTGGGGAGGTTTTAAACTAATGTGGCAGTGGGATGGGAACCAGGGCGTCATTCTCCGACCCCCCGCCGGGTTGGAGAATCGCCGGGGGCTGCCGTGAATCCCGCCCCTGCCGGTTGCCGAAGTCTCCGGCACCAGATATTCGGCGGGGGCGGGAATCGGGCCGCGCCGGTTGGCGGGCCCCCCCGCTCGATTCTCCGCCCCGGATGGGCCGAAATCCCGCCGATAAATTGCCTGTCCCGCCGGCGTGGATTAAGCCACATTTTGAATGGCGGGACAAGGCGGGGCGGGCGGGCTCCGGGGTCCTGGGGGGGGCGCGGTGCGATCTGGCCCCGGGGGGTGCCTCCACGGTGGCCTGGCCCGCGATCGGGCCCCACCGATCCGCGGGTGGGCCTGTGCCGTAGGGGCACTCTTTCCCTTCTGCCTCCGCTACGGTCTCCACCATGGTGGAGGTGGAAGAGACTCCCTCTACTGCGCATGCGTGGGAAACTGTCAGCTGACGCTCCCGCGCATGCGCCACCCGGGGATGTCATTTCCACGCCAGCTGGCGGGGCAACAAAGGCCGTTTCCGCCAGCTGGCGGGGCGGAAATTCCTCCGGCGTCGGCCTAGCCCCTCAATGTTGCGGCTCGGCCCCCAAAGATGCCGAGCATTCCGCACCTTTGGGGCGGCGCGATGCCCGTCTGATTGGCGCTGTTTTGGGCGCCAGTCGGCGGACATCGCGCCGTTTCGGGAGAATTTCGCCCCAGATTAGGAAGTTAGAGGTCAGTAAAGAGGCAGCAACTAAAGCCAGTAAGGTACAAGATAATAAACTCATTGTGACTAAGGGGAAGAGTAGACCGGGAAGAGATGATGAACGCAAAGGGACAGGTGGTCTGAGGTGCATTTGTTTTAATGCGAGAAGTGTAGCAGGTAAGGCAGATGAACTTAGGGCTTGGATTAGTACCTGGGAATATGATGTTATTGGTATTACTGAGACTTGGTTGAAGGAAGGGCAAGATTGGCAATTAAATATCCCAGGATATAGATGCTTCAAGAGGGATAGAGAGGGAGGTAAAAGGGGTGGAGGAGTTGCATTACTGGTCAGAGATGATATCACAGCTGTGATTAAGGAGGGCACTATGGAGGATTCAAGCACTGAGGCAATATAGCTAAGAAATAGGAAGGGTGCAGTAACATTGTTGGGACTTTACTACAGGCCTTCCAAAAGCGAGCGGGAAGTAGAGGTACAAATATGTAGACTGATTATAGAAAAATGTAGGAGCAACAGGGTGTCGTGATGGGAGATTTTAACTTCCCCAACATTGAAATGAAAATGAAATGAAAATCACTTATTGTCACACGTAGGCTTCAAATGAAGTTACTGTGAAAAACCCCTAGTCGCCACATTCCGGTGCCTGTTCGGGGAAGCTGATACGGGAATTGAACCGTGCTGCTGGCCTGCCTTGGTCTGCTTTCAAAGCCAGCGATTTAGCCCAGTGTGCTAAACAGTGATAGGCAGCATGGTTGAATGGGACTCATGGAGTGTTGGAGGCGTAGATGGAGCAGAATTTGTAAAGAGCATCCAGGAGAGTTTTTTAGAGCAGTATGTAAATAGTCCAACTCGGGAAGGGGCCATACTGGACCTGGTATTGGGGAATGATCCCGGTCAGGTGGTTGAAGTTTCAGTCGGTAATTACTTTGGGAATAGCGATCACAATTCCGTAAGTTTTAGAATACTCAGGGACAAAGACGAGAGTGGTCCTAAAGGAAGAGTGCTAAATTGGGGAAAGGCCAAGTATAACAAAATTCGGCAGGAGCTAGGGAATGTGGATTGGGAGCAGCTGTTTAAGGGTAAATTCACATTTGAAATGTGGGATTCTTTTAAGGAAAGGTTGATTAGAGTGCAGGACAAACATGTCCCTGTGAAAATGAGGGATAGAAATGGCAAGATTAGGGAACCATGGATGACGGGTGGAATTGTGAGACTAGCTAAGATGAAAAAGGAAGCATACATAAGATCTAGGCGACTAAAAACTGATGAAGCTTTGGAGGAATATCGGGAAAGTAAGACAAATCTCAAACGCGCAATAAAGAGGGCTAAAATGGGTCATGAAATATCTTTGGCTAACAGGGCTAAGGAAAATCCCAAAGCCTTTTATTCGTATATAAGGCGCAAGAGGGTAACTAGAGAAAGGATTGGCCCACTCCAAGACAAAAGAGGGAATTTATGCGTAGAGTCCGAGGAAATGGGTGAGATTCTTAATGAGTACTTTGCATCGGTATTCACCAAGGAGAGGGACATGACGGATGTTGAGGTTAGGGATGGATGTTTACATACTCTAGGTCAAGTCGGCATAAGGAAGGGAGAAGTTTTGGGTATTCTAAAAGGCATTAAGGTGGACAAGTCCCCAGGTCCGGATGGGATCTATCCAGGTTACTGAGGGAAGCGAGGGACATAATAGCTGGGGCCTTAACAGATATCTTTGCAGCATCCTTGAGCACGGGTGAGGTCCCGGAGGACTGGAGAATTGCTAATGCTGTCCCTTTGTTTAAGAAGGGTAGCAGGGATAATCCAGGGAATTATAGACCTGTGAGCTTGACGTCAGTGGTAGGCAAACTGTTGGAGAAGATACTGAGGGATAGTTTCTATTCACATTTGGAAGAAAATAGACTTATCAGTGATAGGCAGCATGGTTTTGTGCAGGGAAGGTCATGTTTTACAAACCTAATAGAATTCTTTGAGGAAGTGACAAAGTTAATTGATGAGGGAAGGGCTGTAGATGTCATATACATGGACTTCAGTAAGGCGTTTGATAAAGTTTCCCATGGCAGGTTGATGGAAAAAGTGAAGTCGCATGGAGTTCAGGATGTACTAGCTAGATGGATAAAGAACTGGCTGGGCAACAGGAGACAGAGAGTAGTGGTGGAAGGGAGTGTCTCAAAATGGAGAAAGATGACTAGTGGTGTTCCACAGGGATCCGTGCTCGGACCACTGTTTGTGATATACATAAATGATCTGGACGAAGGTATATGTGGTCTGATTAGCAAGTTTGCAGATGATATTAAGATTGGTGCAGTTGCAGATAGCGAGGGGGAATGTCAGAGAATACAGCAAAATATAGATAGATTGGAGAGTTGGGCAGAGAAATGGCAGATGGAGTTCAATCCAGGCAAATGCGAGGTGATGCATTTTGGAAGATCCAATTCAAGAGTGGACTATATGGTCAATGGAAGAGTCCTGGGGAAAATTGATGTACAGAGAGATCTGGGAGTTTAGGTCCATTGAAAACCTGAAGGTGGCAACGCAATTCGATAGTGGTCAAGAAGGCATACGGCATGCTTGCCTTCATCGGGTGGAGTATTGAGTACAAGAGTCGGCAGGTCATGTTAGTTGTATAGGACTTTGGTTAGGCCACATTTGGAATACTGCGTGCAGTACTGGTCGCCACATTACCAGAAGGATGTGAATGCTTTCGAGAGGATGCAGAGGAGGTTCACCAGGATGTTGCCTGGTATGGCTAGCTATGAAGAAAGGTTGAGGAGATTAGGATTGTTTTCGTTGGAATGACGAAGGTTGAGGGGGGACCTGATTGAGGTGTACAAAATTATGAGAGGTATGGACAGGTTGGATAGCAAGCTTTTTCCAAGAGTGGGGCTGTCAATTACAAGGGGTCACGATTTCAAGGTGAGAGGGGGAAAGTTTAAGGGAGATGTGCATGGAAAGTGTTTTTCGCAGAGGGTGGTGGGTGCCTGGAGGCGGTAGAGGTGGGCACGATAGCATCATTTAAGATGCATCTAGACAGATATATGAACGGGCGGGGAACAGAGGGAAGTAGATCCTTGGAAAATAGGTGACAGGTTTAGATAAAGGATCTGAATCGGCGCAGGCTGGGAGGTCTGAAGGGCCTGTTCCTGTGCTGTAATTTTCTTTGTTCTTTGTTGTTCTTTGTTCATTCAAAGCCTGTCCACTCACACAAAGTTAAAATCAGGTCCAAATAATCTATAAGTGTGGCTTGTTGTTTAGTCGTGCTGTACTTACAATTTGCGGAAACCCAGTTGTAATAGTTACGACATTTTCATTGTAAAACATGGTTATTTCTCTTGCACAAGACATGGGCAGTTGTGGAAAACAATAATAATTATCTACTTGAACCGAGAAATTGTATTTTGGAACTCGTTCTTCCATAAGCGTGTACGTGCAGTTATCAAAGAAATCGTACTGCGTACCACCAAATGTGAGATAGTGTGGGTCTCCCCATACTTGACATTGGCCTGGAAGAGTAAAAGCAGGCTGTTAATGATTCTAAAAGTGCCTTAAGTAACAAAAGTCAATTTAAAAGATTAATGATACTTACAGTAGCAATCCCATTTCGGACAACCATTTGCATCGAGAATCTTGGAAGGTTTCAGACATGTGGGTTTAGCAACTGATAAACATGGAGTTGTTGGTAGCTCTGTGGCACTTGTGGATGTTATTGTCTGTTCTGTGGTAACTGTAGTTGTGGGTGCTGTCTGTTCTGTGGTAACTGTAGTTGTGGGTGCTGTCTGTTCTGTGGTAACTGTAGTTGTGGGTGCTGTCTGTTCTGTGGAAACTGTAGTTCTGGGTGTTGTCTGTTCTGTGGTAACTGCAGTTGTGGGTGTTGTCTGTTCTGTGGTAACTGTAGTTGTGGGTGTTGTCTGTTCTGTGGTACTTATAGTTATAGGTGTTGCTGGTTCTGTGGTAACTGTAGTTGTGGCTGTTGTCTGTTCTGTGGTATCTATAGTTATGGGTGTTGTCTGTTCTGTGGTAACTGTAGTTGTGGGTGTTGCCTGTTCTGTGGTAACTGTTGTTATGGGTGTATGTTCTGTGGTAACAGTAGTTGTGGGTGTTGTCTGTTCTGTGGTGACTGTACTTGTGGGTGTTGTCTGCTCTGTGGTACTTATAGTTATAGCTATTGCCTGTTCTGTGGTAACTGTAGTTATAGGTGTTGCCTGTTCTGTGGTAACTGTGGTTGTGGGTGTTGCCTGTTCTGTGGTTACTGTAGTTGTGGGTGTTGCTTGTTCTGTGGTAACTGTAGTTGTGGGTGTTGTCTGTTCTGTGGTAACTATAGTTGTGGGTGTTGTCTGTTCTGTGGTAACTGTAGTTGTGGGTGTTGTCTGTTCTGTGGTAACTATAGTTGTGGGTATTGTCTGTTCTGTGGTAACTGTAGTTGTGGGTGTTGTCTGTTCTGTGGTAACTGTAGTTGTGGGTGTTGTCTGTTCTGTGGTAACTGTAATTGTGGGTGTTGGCTGTTCTGTGGTAACTGTAGTTGTGGGTGTTGTCTGTTCTGTGGTAACTGTAGTTGTGGGTGTTGGCTGTTCTGTGGTAACTGTAGTTGTGGGTGTTGTCTGTTCTGTGGTAACTGTGGTTGTTAGTGTTGTCTGTTCTGTGGTGACTGTACTTGTGGGTGTTGTCTGTTCTGTGGTGACTGTACTTGTGGGTGTTGTCTGCTCTGTGGTACTTATAGTTATAGCTATTGCCTGTTCTGTG
Organism: Scyliorhinus torazame; assembly: GCF_047496885.1. Lineage (NCBI taxonomy): Eukaryota > Metazoa > Chordata > Chondrichthyes > Carcharhiniformes > Scyliorhinidae > Scyliorhinus > Scyliorhinus torazame. The sequence goes on from NC_092719.1 coordinate 58,266,950, forward strand.
GTAACTGTAGTTATAGGTGTTGCCTGTTCTGTGGTAACTGTGGTTGTGGGTGTTGCCTGTTCTGTGGTAACTGTAGTTGTGGGTGTTGCTTGTTCTGTGGTAACTGTAGTTGTGGGTGTTGTCTGTTCTGTGGTAACTATAGTTGTGGGTTTTGTCTGTTCTGTGGTAACTGTAGTTGTGGGTGTTGTCTGTTCTGTGGTAACTATAGTTGTGGGTATTGTCTGTTCTGTAGTAACTGTAGTTGTGGGTGCTGTCTGTTCTGTGGTACCTGTAGTTGTGGGTGTTGTCTGTTCTGTGGTAACTGTAATTGTGGGTGTTGGCTGTTCTGTGGTAACTGTAGTTGTGGGTGTTGTCTGTTCTGTGGTAACTGTAGTTGTGGGTGTTGTCTGTTCTGTGGTAACTGTGGTTGTTAGTGTTGTCTGTTCTGTGGTGACTGTACTTGTGGGTGTTGTCTGTTCTGTGGTACTTGTAGATGTTGTCTCTATTGTTATATTTCTTGTCATAGCCGTTGTTTGTGTAGTAGGACTTGTGCTTGTTAAGAGTGGCTTACAGCAGACTCTTATTCTATAGTCCAAACAGGTTAAATCACCTTCAGAATTCTGAGGATTATAAGTACAAACAAGTCCTGTTTCTTTATCGCATGTCACGTTATCTTTCATCTCACTTATTGGAAGCTGGGCAAATTTGAGAGCCTCACATCTAATGGCTGTAATTTTATAAGGAGAGAAAGGACACAGCGGACTGTGCATTTGGTTTAATAATTCTGTGTCTGCTCTGTTCTGTAGAGTAGGGGTGTTTTCATTGAACCACACGGACCATTCACCATCACAATCTGATTCTGTAAGATATGGATGACAAAGGGAAGATCAAGAAAAGAACAAAGATTTCAGAATGTATTACTGTTAACTGACTGTCAGACAATGCCAATACCTTACACATGTAAATTTCAATACTAACATTTAACTATAAATGTGATATTTACAATAAAAAGAGTGGCTACAGTACAGTATTGTAGCCACAATTTTACAAGGCTGTGCCAGCTAAAGGGAGTGGAGTTCCTGCATTTTCTGATATCCAAGTAAACCCCACCTGGTCATTCTTGAGGCATTTCTAAATATGCAGGCATCATAATAAGATATCTCTTAAGTGTTATTATTTTAGATAGGGCTCCACCCATGCACATAAAGAACTCTGGGGTCTAAATTCTCTTGGGATGGTGTTGGTCATAGAACGTTTCTGTTACAGAAGTCTTCATCGTCTTCTGGATGTTAACAGCCAATCTTTAGTAGCTACTTGTAACTATCTACTAATGTACAGTGAAGGGTGCAGGCTTCTGCATTCTAGGTCTTAATCATAGAATTTATAGTGCAGAAGGAGGCCATTCAGCCCATCAAGTCTGCACTGGCCCTTGGAAAAAGCACCCTACTTAAGCCCATGCCTCCACCCTATCCCCGTAACCCAGTAACCCTACCTAACCTTTTGTCCATTAAGAGACAATTTAGCGTGGCCAATCCACCTAACCTGCACATGTTTGGACTGTGGAAGGAAACTGCAGAACCCGGACCAAACCCATGCAGACAGGAGAGAAAGTGCAGACTCCACACAGGCAGTCACCTGAGGCTGGAATTGAACTTGGGTCCCTGGAGCTGTGAAGCAGCAGTGCTAAACATTGTGCCACTGTGCCACCCTCGTGTTAATACGTCTCTGGCCAACACCACACTTGGTCTTGGTCATGTGCCTTCCTATATCACTGTATGGATGGTACCACACTCAGTCCCACATTACCCCCATATATACAAAGCCCTTCTACTACACCTCCCTCTAAATCTTTATCTCATGGATATAGAGTTGCTTTAGTTTACTTCAAGTCTTACATTTATAAGTTTTTGCATTTACCTTAGTGTTACAACTTTTATGCTATTCCAACATTACTGCTATTGCAGTATTAGTGTTAACAATATTCTTATTACCCACCCTTCAGGTCCTTGAAGTTAAGGGTTTCAAAATGGAGATTTAACCCTTCCACATCTCGTGTAGAAACACATTTTCCTCTATTTCAGAAGGTAATAGCTGTTTATGGGACCTTGCTGTGTGCAGATTAATTGCTGTATTTGCTAAATTTCAACAAGATCAAGTACTTTAAAATTACTTCACTGGCTGAGAAATATTCTGGAACAATATAAATACAAAATTCTTTCTTGTCATCAACCTCTGCTGCTGTGTATTTCATTTGGTTTCATCCACGCAATTTGGTTACAACCACGACATCTTGTGAATTTGTTAATAATATTGACATTTATATAATAGTTTATTATGTTGAAATATCCCTAAGCATAACATTACCTGGATCCCAGGTGGAATACAGGAACTATTATTAAAGTAAACATTCGCTCATATAGACCGGGGTGGGGAGGTGACTGTATGCGGGGGTGGGGGGGCAATGCAATGTTACACTCTGTCTGGACACATGGTTAAAATGCTGTGTATAAAACATTTGAGGAAGCATTGTATTTCTGAAAACAATCAGTAGGAAACTTTATCCTGAGAATCTAATAGCAAAATACATCTATTTACCAGTAGTTAAGGAACTTGTAGGAAGACTTGTGGCTGCTGACATCTCAGTTGTTGTAGATGTTGGGTGTCATTCTCCGACCCCCCAGAGGGTCGGAGAATGGCCGTTGGCCACCGTGAATCCCGCCCCCGCCGAAGTCTCCGAAGGGAGAAAAGTCGGCGGGGCGTTAATGGCGCCGCTGCCGCGGAGAATGTCACGGGCCTGCGCAAGGCAGCCGATTTTCGGCCTGCCGATATTCTCCCTTCCAGATGGGCCGAAGTCCCGTCGACGTGATGACCGTTCACGTCGTCGTGAATCAAATCTCCTTTTCATCGGCGTGACCCGGTGCTCCAGGCTCACGCTGACCAGCGTGGAGGTGAGTGACGGCCTGGGGGGTTGGCTCTGGGCAGGAAATGGCGTGGCCGCAGTCTGATTGCGTGAGGAGAGGTGTGTCTCGGGTTGTGTGTGTGTGTGTGCGGCGAGGGGGGGGGGGGGGCGGTGGTTAGAGTAGGCTGGGCTCCGGGGGAGTGCCGGGAGGGGGGTCCGTGCCGGGGAGGGGGATGGGGGGGGGGTCCGTGCCGGGGTGGAGGTTGGGGGGGGGTCCGTGCTGGGGTGGAGGTTGGGGGGGGGTCCGTGCTGGGGAGGGGGATGGGGGGGGGGTCCGTGCCGGGGTGGAGGTTGGGGGGGGGGGGTCCGTGCTGGGGTGGAGGTTGGGGGTTGGGGGGGGGTCCGTGCTGGGGTGGAGGTTGGGGGGGGTCCGTGCCGGGGTGGAGGTTGGGGGGGGGGTCCGTGCTGGGGTGGAGGTTGGGGGGGGTCCATGCTGGGGTGGAGGTTGGGGGGTGGTCCGTGCTGGGGTGGAGGTTGGGGGGGGGGTCCGTGCTGGGGTGGAGGTTGGGGGTTGGGGGGGGTCCGTGCTGGGGTGGAGGTTGGGGGGGTGTCCGTGCTGGGGAGGGGGATGGGGGGGTTCCGTGCCGGTGTGGAGGTTGGGGGGGTCCGTGCTGGGGTGGAGGTTGGGGGGGGTCCGTGCTGGGGTGGAGGTTGGGGGTTGTGGGGGGTCCGTGCTGGGGTGGAGGTTGGGGGGGGTGTCCGTGCTTGGGTGGAGGTTGGGGGTTGTGGGGGGGTCCATGCTGGGGTGGAGGTTGGGGGGGTCCGTGCCGGGGTGGAGGTTGGGGGGGTCCGTGCCGGGGTGGAGGTTGGGGGGGGGTCCGTGCTGGGGTGGAGGTTGGGGGGGGGGGTCCGTGCTGGGGAGGGGGATGGGGGGGAGGGTCCGTGCCGGGGTGGAGGTTGGGGGGGGGTCTGTGCTGGGGTGGAGGTTGGGGGAGGGTCCGTGCTGAGGTGGAGGTTGGGGGAGGGGTCCGTGCCGAGGAGGGGGATGGGAGGGCAAGTGAGTTGGTCCACCTGGCCAGGTGCCAGCCTCCAACAGTTGGACCCATGCGGTCCATGCCACCTGGCTGGGGGGAGGAGGGGATATGGGCAATGATGACATGTCGTCGTTCCCCTCCCCCCCCACCAGGCCGTCATGTTTTCAGATCATCCAGCGATGTTGGCCGCCGTGGTGGCAGCCGCTCATGTCTATGTTGCCCTGGATGAGGAGGAGGAGGAGGAGGAGCGTGCCAGAGAGGCGGCGCAGGCTGCCGCAGAGGGGCAGGCGACAGCCGCCCAGGCTGGAGGGACACCTGACCGACAGGACGAGGAGGGGGAGGAGGACGTCGCGGCCCCACGGCAACGGAGGTACCCGAGGGCGCCCCGTGTGTACCGGCCCCGGCAGTCATACCAGGACCTCACGGACCGGGAATGCAGGAGGAGACTCCGGATGAGCCGGGAAACCGTGGCACACATCTGCCACCTGCTGGCACACCTGTCACCGCGTGGCACTGGCGGGGGACACCCTCTCCCCGTGTCCGTCAAGGTTACGGTGGCCCTGAACTTTTATGCAACGGGGTCATTCCAGGCACCGAGTGGGGACCTGTCCGGCATATCGCAGACATCGGTGCATCGGGGCAGTGACAGATGCCCTATATGCCATGGCGCACCGCTACATCCGCTTCCCCGTGGACCGGGCCAGCCAAGATGCCCGGGCCGTGGGCTTCTCTGCCGTTGCCGGGTTCCCCATGGTCCAGGGCGCGATCGATGGGATGCACGTCGCCATGCGGCCACCTGCAGATAACAGGGCCGTGTTCACTAATAGGAAGGGGACCTATTCGATGAACGTACAGGTGGTCTGCGACCACCGCATGATGATCCTGCACGTCTGCGCCCGTCACCCAGGCAGTGTACACGACTCATTCGTGTTGTCGCGGTCATCCATCCCCGGCATGTACGAGGGATGCCATCCCCGGCTGAGGGGCTGGTTGCTGGGCGACAGGGGCTACCCATTGCGATCGTGGCTGATGACGCCTATACGGAGGCCACGCAATGAGGCGGAGAACCGCTACAATGATGCCCATGTAGCGACAAGGGGAGTGATCGAGAGGTGCTTTGGTGTGCTGAAGATGCGTTTCAGGTGCCTGGACCTCTCTGGGGGCGCCCTCCAGTATCGGTCAGATAGGGTCGGCCGCATCATTGTGGTGTGCTGCGTCCTGCACAACATAGCCCAGCAGAGGGGCGATGTGCCGCAGGCAGAGGAGGGCGGAGTGGAGGAGCAGCAGGAAGAGGCCCAGTCCTCCCCAGATGAGGGGGATGGGGGCAATGGTCAGGGCAGACAGGGTAGACACAGGCGGGTGGCTGTCCACCGTTACCGGCTGGCCCAGCGGTCACGGGACAGACTGATAGACGCCCGCTTCACTGACTAGATGGGCGTGGGAATCGGGTAGTATGGCCACAGACCGCACACCATGGCAACAACTGACCACCCACACCCCCCACCCATCCACCCACCCAGCACCCTCACCCCCCTCCCCAACCCCCCTCCCCCATTGCCGATCCACCTGCGGCCCAACGGGCCGGGCTCACCCAGTTGCGGGTGGACGCGTGTCTATCGCAGGCCATGGAGGATGATGACAACCCGCCCTGCGATGAGCTCCTGGCTCTACATCGTTGGACTATGTCTGACCCATGGCCACAGTACCACCATCCACCCGGACCATCCCTGCATGCGGCTGTGACACTGCAGCGCACGGTCCCGTCCTCTGCCCGGGGGATGTTGATGGCGGCCCAGGTGGAAGGGGGCAGACTCACCTGGGGCTGAGGTAAGACCACCCCTCACACACACACTTGCGCTCAATGTACATGACACCCCCGCACACTTTGGACAGAGCACAAAGGCAGCTTCGGTAGGTGTAACATTGACTTGAATAACGAAAGGAGTTCATGCACGTGCCCTAGCCCCTAAAACTCATCTGTGCCCTGCACCCGTGCCAACTTACTCAGTGTCTAATTGTTTGGCCTTACGGGCCCTTTGACTACGTCTACGTGGTTCCCCAGACGGTACAGCAGAACTGGAGGTGGACTCCTGTGATTCCTGCCCTCTGACACTGGATCCCTTTGGCGGCCGTTTCCTGGGGCGTCCTGGCCTAGATGGGCCAGGCTGCGGCCCGGGCGACTGGGATGGCGAGCTGCCAGCCTGTCCTGCCCGTTTCCCACCCGATGCACCTGGGACGGAAGGGGGGGAGTCCGAGGTGTCGCGGTGTACCGGGACCTCCCCTACAGAGGGAGCCGGGACGGACCACACCACCTCCTCCTCCCTCGGGGTGCCCGATGGCCCCCAGGCCTCTACATGGGTGGGGGATGCGAACGGACTGGCCATCCGATGCCCCCCCGACATCTGACGCTGCCCGTCCTGGAGGCCCGTGCTGGTATCGACAGGGGTCTGCAGGTTTGCAGCCATGGAGCCCAGGGGGTTGGCAAACCCTGTCTGTGACAGTGCGACGCCGGCTCGCACATGGCCACTGGCGCCGATGCCCTCAGCGATGGCCTGCAGAGACTGGGCCATGGCCTGCTGAGACTGGGCCATGGCCTGCAGAGACTGGGCTATGGCGTTGAGCGCCTCTGCCATCTGGCGCTGGCACTGGCTCATGGCCTCCTGTGAGAGGGCAGCCATTTCCTGGGCCACAGACGCCGCCTGCACGGAAGGCCCCAGGCCTCGCAAACCGTTCCCCATGTCTGACACCGTCGCACCCATTGCCTCCACCGCGGACACCACCCGTGCGGTGTCAGCCTGGGTGGCACGCATGACCGGCACCACTCCCAGCTCCTGGACGCGGGTGGACTCCTCTGCTGCTCCTACCTCCACCTGCTGTACCGGGACGGCTGTGTTGTGCGCACCAGTGAGTGTACCAGACGCCTCATCACTAAAGTGCCCAACCGTGGTGAGTGTTTCTGCAATGGTGGAGGGTGTTGGTGACAGCAGTGGCGTTGTGTCGTGCTCTTCGTCCCACTCTGAGTCCATGGCACTTTGGGGTGGGGGTTCGTCTCCACCCATCCACTCTGACTCACTGTCCGGTATTTCGTCTTCCTGGGTAGTGCTGTCCCGGGTAGGGGTGTCCTGGGTAGTGCTGTCCCGGGTATGGGTGTCCTGGGTAGGGGTGTCCTGGGTAGTGGTGTCCTGGGTAGTGGTGTCCTGGGTAGTGGTGTCCTGGCTCGGATGTGACGGGGGCCTGTGGCTGCCCCCCTCATCGCTGGGTGGTCGCTCCCGCACGTGACGGGGTGTCGTCTCCCTGTTGCTCCAGGTCTCTCCGTCTCCTGTGGTCTCCGAGGGGCATCCTGCGGGCGTCGCATGCTGGAGGGTCCGGGTCTCTCCGTCTCCCGTGGTCTCCGAGGGGCATCCTGCGGGCGTCGCATGCTGGAGGGTCCGGGTCTCTCCGTCTCCCGTGGTCTCCGAGGGGCATCCTGCGGGCGTCGCATGCTGGAGGGTCCGGGTCTCTCCGTCTCCCGTGGTCTCCGAGGGGCATCCTGCGGGCGTCGCATGCTGGAGGGTGCGGGTCTCTCCATCTCCTGTGGTCTCCGAGGGGCATCCTGCGGGCGGTCTGCATCTGCGGGGATGGGTGCCTGGACGTTTGGTCCTGCGATACAAAATGAAGCATGCATGGTTAGACATCAGGCAGTGATCAGGTGATACGGGGGAGGGGGATATAGGGGAGGGGGGATATGGGGACGGGCTGTCGGTGGCTCACTTGCTACTACGCCCCCCGACCTCTGCATCAGCAACCTCCCGGTCCTCAGGTCCACCAGCCAGTTCCAGGGCCCTTTCCTCATGTACGGTCAGTGGCCTCTCATCAGCGGGGCCTCCTCCAGTCCTCACATGCTCCCTATTGTTGTGTGCGTGCTTCTCCTGTGGGTGGGGGGGGGGGTGGCAGGGGTAAAAGGCAACACTGTTAGGTAGGTATATGAATGCACGCCATCGGTTGCGCGTGCATTGCAGAGGTTAAGGTTAGGGCTATATTCACTTGGGGATATGGGGGAGGGGGGATATGGGGGAGGGGGGATATGGGGGAGGGGGGATATGGGGGAGGGGGGATATAGGGGAGGGGGGGATATGGGGGATATGGGGGAGGGGAGATATGGGGGATATGGGGGAGGGGGGATATGGGGGATATGGGGAGGGGGGGATATGGGGGAGGGGGGATATGGGGGAGGGTGGAAATGGGGGATATGGGGGAGGGGGGATATGGGGTAGGGGGGATATGGGGGAGGGGGGATATGGGGAGGGGGGATATGGGGAGGGGGGGATATGGGGGAGGGGGGATATGGGGAGGGGGATATGGGGGAGGGGGATATGGGGGATATGGGGGATATGGGGGAGGGGGGATATGGGGGAGGGGGGATATGGGGGAGGGGGGATATGGGGAGGGAGGGGATATGGGGGATATGGGGGATATGGGGGAGGGGGGATATGGGGGATATGGGGGAGGGGGAATATGGGGGATATGGGGGAGGGGGGATATGGGGGAGGGGGGGATATGGGGGAGGGGGGGATATGGGGGATATGGGGAGGGGAGATATGGGGAGGGGAGATATGGGGGAGGGGGGATATGGGGGAGGGGGGATATGGTGGAGGGGGGATATGGGGGATATGGGGGAGGGGGGATATGGGGGAGGGGGGATATGGGGGAGGGGGATATGGGGGATATGAGGGAGGGGGGGATATGGGGAGGGGGGATATGGGGAGGCTCACCCTGCCTGCTCTGACGAGGTCGTTCACCTTCTTGTGGCACTGGGTGCCTGTCCGTGGTGTCAGGGCCACAGCGGTGACGGCCTCTGCCACTTCCCTCCACAGACGCCGGCTGTGGCGTGGGGCAACTCTGCGGCCGTGCCCGGGATACAGGGCGTCCCTCCTCTACTCCACCGCGTCCAGGAGCGCCTCCACATCGCGTGACTCGAACCTCGGGGCTGAGCGACGGCCAGCCATCCAGTCGGGTGTTGCGGTCGGGTGTTCCGGTCGGGTGGGGGGGAGCAGCGCGGCCTTATGAGCCGTCACGCCGTGCAGCGCGTATGGCGCTGCACGGCGTGAACCACTGCGCAAGCGCGGATCCCGTTACGTCGCTGCTAGCCCATTTTGGGCCGGAGACTATCGACCCACTTTTCTGACGCGACGTAAGTCGGATTTGCGCCATTTTTTGCGCCGATCGGCGGACTTTCCGCCGATAACGGAGAATTTCGCCCAACTATTTCTAAAAGAGCAAAAACATTTTTTTTAAATACGCACCATTTAAACTTTTGATAATGGTGAGAATTATGTTCAAGAGCATTAATAATAACTGTTTCCTTGTCCGAAATGATGCATTACCTAAACTAAGGTCACATCCTGTATAAACGCTGAGTATGTCAAAGTATTTGATGCATTAACATATGGTCATCAGCAGGTTACGCAGGATATTGAGTTGTTCAAGTATTTTATCTTTTTGTTCATTCGTGGTAGGCGGGTGTCAATGGAAAGGCCATCATATATTGCTCCCTACTTGCCCCTGAGAAGGTGGTGGTAGCCCCCTTCTTAAACCACTGAAGTTCATCCATAATGCTGTTAAGGGATGTTCCAGGATTCGACCCAGAGCCAATGAAGGATCGGTGATATGTTTCCAAGTCAGGATGGTGTGTGACTTGGAGAGAAACTTTCAGGTGCGGCTGTTCCCATGCATCTGCTACCCTTGTCCTTCTAGGTGGTTGAGTGTGAGTGTGCACACTTGAAAGGTGCTGTCATAAATGCTATGCTCTGCAGCCATGGTGTCAGCAGTCGAGGGGGTGGACAGTTGAAATGGCAGATGGTGTTCCAATGAAGCCGGCTGCTTTGTCCTGGATGGTGTTGAGCTTCTTGTGTTGTTAAAGCGTGTCAATCTCACCTCAGTTCTGAAATTCAGCTCTATTGTTCATTTTAGATCCAAGGTTGTAATGAGATCTGGTGCTCAGTGATCCTGGCAGAAACCATACTGAACCTCAGAAAATGGGTTATTGCTGAGTATGTATCACCGTAAGCAACGCCGTCCATCACTCTGCCGATAATTGACTGTAAACGGATGGGGTGGGATGGGCTGGATTGGTTTTGTCCTGTGTTTCTGTGGACAGAACATGCCTGAGCAATTTTCCACTTTGGATAGATGACAGGGTTATAATTGTACTGGATCAGCTTGGCTACAGGCTCGGCTAATTCAGGAGCACAGGACTTCAGCACTACAGCTTGGATTCTCTCACAACCCAAAGTCTGTATTTGATGTGCTCAGCATTCCGTAATACCACGTGGTATGAACTGAATTGGTTGATGACTAGCATCTGTTGTGGTGATGACGTAGGAACATAAGAATTAGGAGCAGAAGTCGGCAATTCAGCCCTCTAGCCTACTCCGCCATTCAATCAGATCATGGCTGATCTCTTCCTGGTCTCAAATCCACCTCACTACCCATTCCCTCTATCCTTTTAACCCATTTTAAAATCAGAAATATATCTAATTCCTTCTTGAACCATTTAATGACTCAGACTCCACCACTCAATATGGGGTAATGAGTTCCACAAATTCATCACTCTCTGCGAGAAGTAGTTCCTACTCATCTCAGTTCTAAACCTACTGCCTGTCAACCTATATCTGTGACCTTTCATTCTAGATTGCCCCACAAGGGTATTGGTCTATGTTTACCTTATCAATTCCTTTTAGTATTTTATATACCTCGATCAGATCCCCCCTCATCCTTCTAAACTCCAGTGAATTTAAGCCCAAACTGTTTAATCTCTCCTCATACATCAACCCATTAGTCCCCAGAATTAATCTGGTGAACCTCCTCTGAACTGCCCCAATGCCACCACGACCTCAGGAGAAAGACAAGATGGATCATTGACTTGGCACTTCTGGCCAAAGGTGGCTGCCAATACTTCACCCTTATCTTTTGCACTCACATGGTGGGTTCCATTATCATTGAAGATGAATGTGTTTCTGGAGCCTCCTCCACTTAGTTGTTTAATTGTCGACTACCATTTATGGCTGAATGTGGCAGGACTACAGAATTTTAATTGGATCCATTGATTATGGAATCCCTTTCCTCTATCTATTGCATGCTGTTTCTGCTGTCTAGCATGTATGTAGTCTTGTGTTGTAGCTTCACCAGGTTGGAATCGCGTCTTGTAAAATGCCAAGATATTGCTCCTTGCCTGCTTTTCCATGTTGCTCATTGAACCAGGGTTAGTTTATTGGTTTGATGGCGATGCCATGATGAAGGATGTTTAAACTCACATTTATGCTGTAAAAAAGGGGTGTATCTACCTTCACTCCGTTTCTTTTACACTTTGACGCTGGAACGAGCGACCTTCTGCGCTGCCTGAATCTCACCCAGTTTAAGTCAGGAAAGTCGGGTGAGGCAGGCCCTTAAGAATTTTAGTGTAAGTGAGCCAATACAGAGTGGCAATCTGCTGCTTAGTATGATCCCAGACCAGATCCCAACAGTTGCTCGAATACTGGATAAAAACCCCAATATTTTATTTTGATTTTGTAAGACTGAAGAAAGGATACTTCGCTTCAGGAGTGACTGCACGCAGAAATAGGGATATGGTATATTAAAGCAAACTTTATTACTAATACAGTATAAAAATCTTTAACATTACACGCCAAAATAGTTTACAGTTACCTCTTCAACAATACTACTCAACACATTGAATACAATATCCTTACTTTCTATCTTTCCCACTGAAATAACCAGAAAATAGACCATCTTAGCTCTCAATCCACCCTAAATGCCAATGGTACAGAGAATACTTGCTCTCCAGAGTTATTCGTTGAGAAAGAGATCTCTTGAAACTGCTTTACAAAACAGATCTGACTCGGGTCTGGACCCCTGCAGAAACTCTGGCTGAATGTCTTCAAAAGCTGTTTTCAACTGGTTTATTTCATAGATACATAGAAGATAGGAGCAGGAGGAGGCCTTTTGGTCCTTTGAGCCTGCTCCATCATTCATCACGATCATGGCTGATCATCAAACTCAATCGCCTAATCCTGCTTTCTCCCCATAGCCTTTGATCCCATTCTCCCCAACTGCGATATACAGCCGCCTCTTGAATATATTCAAAGTTTTAGCATCAACTATTTCCAGTGGTAATGAATTCCACAGGCTCACAACTCTTTGTGTGAAGAAGTGTCGTCTTATCTCTGTCCGAAATTGTTTACCCTGAATCCTCAGGCTGTGACCCCTGGTTCTGGACACACATTTCATTGGTAACATCTTCCCTGTATCTACCCTGTTTAGTCCTGTTAGAATTTTATAAGTCTCTATGAGATCTCCCCTCATTCTTCTGAACTCCAGCAAGAACAATCCCAACCTAATCAACCTAGTCTCCTCATATGACAGTCCCGCCATCCCTGGAATCAGTCTGGTAAACCTTTGCTGCACTCCCTCGAGAGCAAGAACATCCTTCCTCAGAGGAGACCAAAACTGCACACAATACTCCAAGTGTGGCCTCACCAAGGTACTGTACAACTGCAGCAACACATCCCTGCTTCTATACTCAAAACCTCTTGCAATGAAGGCCAACATATCATTAGCCTTCATTATCGCCTGCTGCACCTGCGTGCTTACCTTCAGCGAATGGTGCACAAGGACACCCAGGTCCCGCTGCACACTCCCCCTCCCAATTTACATCCATTCAGGTAGTAATCTGCCTTCTTGTTTTTGCTTCCAAAATGAATAACCTCACACTTATCCAAATTATACTGCATCTAGCATTGGTTTGTCCACTTGCCCAACCTGTCCAGGTCTTGCTGTAGGATCCCTGCATCCTCGTCACAATTCACCCTCCCACCTAATTTGGTATCATCTGCAAACTTTGAGATGTTACATTTTGTTCCCTCATCCAAATCATTAATATATATTGTGAATAGCTGGGGTCCCAGCACCGATCACTGTGGTACCCCACTAGTTAGTGCCTGCCAATTTGAAAAGGACCCATTAATCCCTACTCTTTGTTTCCTCTCTGCCAACCAGTTTTTTATCCACCTCAATACATTTCCCCAAACCCATGTGCTTTAATTTTGCACAATAATCTCTTATGCGGGACTTTGTCAAACGCCTTCTGAAAGTCCAAATATACCACATCCCCCTTGTCAACTGTACTGGTTATCTCTTCAAAGACTTCCAACAGATTTGTCAAGCATGATTTTCCCTTCATAAATCCATGCTGACTCTGACTGATCCTGCCACTGCTTTCTAAATGTTCCGCTATAAAGTCCTTGATAATGGATTCAAGCATATTCCCCACTACCGATGTTAGGCTTACTGGTCAAAAATTCCCTGCTTCCTCTCTACCTCCATTTTTGAATATCAGTGTGACGTGAGCTACCCTCCAATCTGCAGGAAGAGTTCCAGAGTCTATAGAATCCCAGAAGATGACCACCAATGCATCCACTATTTCCAGAGCCACCTCCTTAAGCACTCTGGGATGCAGATTCTCAGGCCCTGGGGATTTATCCGCCTTCAATCCCATCAGTTTTCCCAGCACCATTTCTCTACTAATATTGATCTCCCTCAGTTCTCCCCTCTCACTAGACCTTCCTTCTCCAACATTTCTGGGAGCTGATTTGTGTCCTCATTTGTGAAGACAGAACCAAGGTATGTATTTAATTGCTCAGCCATTTCTTTTTCCCTTATTATGCATTCCCCTGTTTCTGTCTGCTGTGGGCCTACATTTCTCTTTACCAATCTCTTTCTCTTCACATTGCTGTAGAAACTCTTAGTGTCAGTCTTTATGTTCCGTGCAAGCTTCCTTTCGTACTGTACTTTCCCCTTCTTAATCAATCCCTTCGTCCTTCTTTGCTGAATTCTAAACTGCTCGCAATCCTCAGACCTATTATTTTTCTTAGCCAATCTGTATGCTTCTTTCTTGGATCGGATACTATTTCTAATTTCCTTTGTAAACCATGGATTGGCCCTCTTACCCCCTTTGCTTTTGTGCCAGACAGGAATGAACAATTGCTGTAGTTCCTCCATGCGTTCCTTGAATGTTTGCCATTGTCTATCCACTGTCATCCCTTTAAGTAACTTTCCACAATCTATCAAAGCCAACTCACGCCTCATATCCTCATAGTTCTCTTTATTAAGATTCAGCACCCTAGTCTCCGAATCAACTACTTCACTCTCCATCTTGATAAAAAATTCTGTCATGTTATGGTCACTCATCCCCAAGGGGTCTCGTACAGCCAGATTGGCAATAATTCCCTTCTCATTACACAGTACCCAGTCTAAGATGCTCTCTAGTTGGTTCCTCCACATATTGATCAAGAAAACCATTCCGTATACACCTTAGGAATTCCTCCTCTACGGCATTGTGGCTACTTTGATTTGCCCAATCTATGTGAAGATTAAAATCAAACATGATTTTTAAGTCATCTTTGTCTACAGGAATAGTGCCAGAAGACTGGAGGATAGCAAATGTTGTCCCCTTGTTCAAGAAGGGGAGTAGAGACAACCCCGGTAACTATAGACTAGTGAGCCTTACTTCTGTTGTGCGCAAAATCTTGGAAAGGTTTATAAGAGATAGGATGTATAATCATCTGGAAAGGATAATTTGATTAGAGATAGTCAACACGGTTTTGTGAAGGGTAGGTCGTGTCTCACAAACCTTATTGAGTTCTTTGAGAAGGTGACCAAACAGGTGGATGAGGGTAAAGCAGTTGATGTGGTGTATATGGATTTCAGTAAAGCATTTGATAAGGTTCCCCACGGTAGGCTACTGCAGAAAATACGGAGGCATGGGATTCAGGGTGATTTGGAGTTTGGATCAGAAATTGGCTAGCTGGAAGAAGACAAAGGGTGGTGGTTGATGGGAAATGTTCAGACTGGAGTCCAGTTACTAGTGGTGTACCACAAGGATCTGTTTTGGGGCCACTGCTGTTTGTAATTTTTATATATGATCTGGAGGACGTAGAAGGATGGGTGAGTAAATTTGCAGATGACAATAAAGTCGGTGGAGTTGTGGACAGTGCGGAAGGAAGTTACAAGTTACAGAGGGACATAGATAAGCTGCAACTCTGGGCTGAGAGGTGGCAAATGGAGTTTAATGCAGAAAAGTGTGAGGTGATTCATTTTGGAAGGAATAACAGGAAGACAGAGTACTGGGCTAATGGTAATATTCTTGGCAGTGTGGATGAGCAGAGAGATCTCGGTGTCCATGTACATAGATCCCTGAAAGTTGCCACCCAGGTTGAGAGGGTTGTTAAGAAGGCGTACGGTGTGTTAGCTTTTATTGGTCGAGGGATTGAGTTTTGGAGCCATGATATCATGTTGCAGCTGTACAAAACTCTGGTGCGGCCGCATTTCGAGTATTGCGTGCAATTCTGGTCGCTGCATTAGGAAGGATGTGGAAGCATTGCAAAGGGTGCAGAGGAGATTTACCAGGATGTTGCCTGGTATGGAGGGAAGATCTTACGAGAAAAGGCTGAGGGACTTGAGGCTGTTTTTGTTAGAGAGAAGAAGGTTAAGAGGTGACTTAATTGAGGCATACAAGATGATCAGAGGATTGGATAGGGTGGACAGTGAGAGCCTTCTTCCTCGGATGGTGATGTCTAGCACGAGGGGACATAGCTTTAAGTTGAGGGGAGATAGATATAAGACAGATGTCAGAGATAGGGGGCGAAATTCTCCGACCCCCCGCTGGGTCGGAGAATCGCCGGGGGCTGGCGTGAATCCTGCCCCCGCCGGTTGCCGAAGTCTCCAGCACCGAATATTCGGCGGGGGTGGGAATCGCGCCGCACCAGTTGGCAGGCCCCCCCGCTCGATTCTCCGGCCCAGATGGGCCGAAGTCCCGCCGCTAAAATGCCTGTCCCGCCGGCGTAGATTAAACCACCTACCTTACCGGTGGGACAAGGCGGCGCGGGCGGGCTCCGGGGTCCTGGGGGGGGCGCGGGGCGATCTGGCCCCGGGGGGTGCCCCCACGGTGGCCTGGCCCACGATCGGGGCCCACCGATCCGCGGGCGGGCCTGTGCCGTGGGGGCACTCTTTCCCTTCCACCTCCGCCACGGTCTCCACCATGGCGGAGGCAGAAGAGACTCCCTCCACTGCGCATGCGTGGGAAGCTGTCAGCGGCTGCTGACGCTCCCGCGCATGCGCCGCCCGGAGATGTCATTTCCGCGCCAGCTGGCGGGGCACCAAAGGCCTTTTCCGCCTGCTGGCGGGGCGGAAATTCGTCCGGCGCGGGCCCAACCCTTCAAGGTTGGGGCTCGGCCCCCAAAGATGCGGAGCATTCCGCACCTTTGGGGCGGCGCGATGCCCGTCTGATTTGTGCCATTTTGGGCGCCAGTCGGCGGACATCGCGCCGTTTCCGGAGAATTTCGCCCAGGTTCTTTACTCAGAGAGTAGTAAGGGCATGGAATCCCCTGCCTGCAACAGTAGTGGACTCGCCAACACTAAGGGCATTCAAATGGTCATTGGATAGACGATAAGGGAATAGTGTAGATGGGCTTTAGAGTGGTTTCACAGGTCGGTGCAACATCGAGGGCCGAAGGGCCTGTACTGCTCTGTAATGTTCTATGTTCATGTTCTATGATCACCGATATTCCCTTATTACATGCATCACTAATTTCTTGTTTAATGCCATTCCCAACCTCACCAGTACAGTTTGGGGTCTATATATGACACCCACTAATTTTTTCTGTCCCATGGTATTTCTCAACTCTACCCAAACAGATTCCACATTGTCAGAGCTAATATCCTTTCTCACTATTGTGTTAATTTCCTTTTTAACCAGTAGTGCCACGCCACCACCTTTTCTTTTATACCTGTCCTTCCAAAATACTGAGAACCCTGTGAGTTCCCATCCCTGTTCACCCAGCAGTCATGTCTCTGTAATCCCAATTATATCATACCCATTTATATCTATCCGCACAATTAATTCATCTACTTTATTGCAAATGCCCCGTGCATTAAGGCACAGAGCCTTTAAGTTTGTCTTTTTCCACAATGTTTGTCTTGCTCCCAATATTTTTCTCTACTGCCTGTTTGAATTTTGTCCTTGGTTTCCCCACCTATCACTTTTCTTATTCACTTTTCTACCTTTTGCTTTCTCTGACTCCTTGTGTAGGTTCCCATCCCCCTGGCATTTTAGTTTAAATCCTCCCCAACCACTCCAGCAAATAGCCCCCCTAGGACATCAGTTCCAGTCCTGCCCAGGTGTAACCTGTCCATTTGTACAGGTCCCACCTCCCCCAGAACTGGTCCTAATGCCCCAGGAATCTGAAACCCTCCCCCTGACACCATCTCTTCAGCCACATATTCATCCTATGTATTCTGTCATTTCTACTCTGACTAGCACGTGGCACCAGTAGTAATCCTGAGATCACTACCTTTGGCTCCCTCTTGTCCTCAGACAAATCTGCACTACTTTAAATACAGTTAATCTCTTTTAACTAACTTAGTAACAGCAGAACTGCTTCACTGTGCACAGCTTCAGCCAGATCATAACTCATCTGAAAATGTTTTCTCAAACTACCTGATGCCTTAGCTCCACCCAGCAATGACATCATCTCACAAAACTTAAATCTAATTAACTCCACAGGGAATCCCCTTAATCAAAACAAAATTGCATTAGCCCAAGCTTTTACAATGATTAATTGCATCTCAGGCTCCTGAATGCTTTGTTGTCTTTCTTTTTCAAAAAAAATATATTTTATTGAAGTTTTTCAAACAAAGATTTTCCGTTTTTACAACTTAATAAAGGAATATACATTAAACGTTATTTAAATAATATATTAAACTAGCAACAGATGGAAAAATAAATAAACAAAAAGCAAATATCAACAACTAACTAAGAAAAAACAAGAACACGGAATAATCCTACCCCCACCCCCCCCCCCCCCTCCCCCCTGGGTTTCTGCTGCTGTCTTTTCTGTTTTTCCATTATCGTTCCGCGAGATAGTCAAGGAACGGTTGCCATCGCCTGGTGAACCTCTGAGCCGATCCTCTTAACGCATATTTTATTCGTTCCAGTCTTATGAACCCTGCCATGTCGTTTATCCAGGCCTCCACGCCCGGGGGCTTCGCTTCTTTCCACATAAGTAGAATCCTTCGCCGGGCTACTAGGGACGCAAAGGCCAAGACGTCGGCCTCTTTCGCCTCCTGCACTCCCGGCTCTTCTGCAACCCCAAATATAGCCAACCCCCAGCTTGGTTTGACCCGGACCCCCACCACCTTTGAGATCACTCTTGCCACACCCTCCCAGAACTCATGCAGTGCCGGACACGACGAGAACATGTGAGTGTGGTTCGCCGAGCTTCCCGAGCACCTCCCACACCTGTCCTCCACCCCAAAAAACCTGCTCAGTCTTGCTCCCGTCATATGCGCTCTGTGTAGAACCTTAAATTGAATCAGGCTAAGCCTGGCACACGAGGACGAGGAATTTACCCTACTGAGGGCATTTGCCCACAGCCCCTCCTCAATCTCTTCCCCCAGCTCCTCTTCCCATTTTCCCTTCAGCTCCTCTACCAACGCCTCCCCCTCATCTCTCATCTCCCTGTATATTTCGGACACTTTACCTTCTCCAACCCATGCCCCCGAAATCACTCTATCCTGGACCCCTTGCATCGGGAGCTGCGGAAATTCCCTCACCTGTTGCCTCGTAAATGCCCTCACTTGCATGTATCGGAAAGCATTCCCTGGTGGCAACTTATATTTTTCTTCCAATGCTCCCAAACTCGCAAACGTCCCGTCCACAAACAGGTCCTTCAGCTTCCTAATTCCTGCTCGCTGCCAACATTGAAATCCCCCATCTATCCTCCCCGGGACGAACCTGTGGTTATTCCTTATCGGGGACCACACCGAGGCACTCGTCACTCCCCTTTGTCGTCTCCACTGCCCCCAGATCTTCAAGGTCGCCACCACCACTGGGTTTGTGGTGTACCTTTTCGGGGAGAACAGTAGTGGCGCGTCGCCAGCGCTTTTAGGCTCGTTCCCTTACAGGACGCCGTCTCCAACCTTTTCCACGCTGCACCTTCTTCTTCCCTCATCCACTTACAGACCATCGACACATTGGCGGCCTAATAGTAGTCACTCAGACCCGGCAGTGCCAATCCCCCTCTGTCCCTACTGCGCTGCAGGAACCCCCTCTTTACCCTTGGGGTCTTTCCCGCCCACACAAAGCTCATAATGTTCCTGTCTATTTTTTTGAAGAAGGCCTTTGTAATCAGGATGGGGAGGCACTGAAACACGAAAAGAAACCTCGGGAGGACCACCATTTTAACCGCCTGTACTCTGCCCGCCAATGACAGGGGCACCATATCCCACCTCTTAAAGTCCTCCACTGTCTGCTCTACCAATCGCGTCAGGGTAAGTTTATGTAGGGTTCCCCAGTTCCTGGCCACCTGAATCCCCAGGTATCGAAGATTCCTTCCTACTCTCCTCAGCGGCAGAGCATCTATCCCCCTGCCCTGTTCCCCGGGGTGCATCACAAAAAGTTCGCTCTTTCCCATGTTTAATTTATATCTCGAGAACTCTCCAAACTCCCTGAGTACCTGCATTACCTCTGGCATCCCCTCTACCGGGTCCGCCACATATAGCTGCAAATCGTCTGCATATAGTGACACTCGATGTTCCTCTCCCCCTTTAAGCACCCCCCTCCACTTCTTAGAGTCCCTCAGCGCTATGGCCAATGGTTCAATTGCCAACGCGAACAGTAACGGGGACAGGGGGCACCCTTGTCTTGTACCCCTATGTAATCGAAAGTATCCCGATCTTTACCTCTTTGTAACGACGCTTGCCACCGGGGCCGCGTACAAGAGTCTAACCCATCTGATGAACCCCTCCCCGAACCCAAATCTCTTCAGCACCTCCCACAAATAGTCCCACTCCACCCTATCGAATGCCTTCTCTGCATCCATCGGCACCACTATCTCTGCCTCCCCCTCTGGTGGGGGCATCATCATCACCCCCAGCAACCTTCGTACATTGGCATTCAATTGTCTCCCCTTAACAAACCCTGTCTGGTCGTCATGTACCACCCCTGGGACACAATCCTCTATCCTTGTCGCCATCACTTTGGCCATCAGTTTAGCGTCTACGTTTAGGAGGGAGATGGGCCTGTATGACCCGGGTCTTTGTCTCGTTTCAGGATTAGCTATATCGTCGCCTCTGACATTGTCGGGGGTAATGTCCCCCTTTCCTTAGCCTCATTAAAGGTTCTCGTCAAAAGCGGGGCCAACAGGTCCATATATTTCCTATAAAATTCCACCGGGAACCCATCTGGTTCCGGGGCCTTCCCTGCTTGCATGCTCCCAATTCCTTTGATCACCTTATCCACCTCAATCTGCGCCCCCAGACCTGCCACCTCCTGCCCCTCCACCCTCGGGAACTCTAGCTGGTCCAAAAAGTGTCTCATTCCCTCTTTCCCCTCCGGGGGTTGGGACTTGTACAGCCTCTCATAGAATATCTTGAACACCTCGTTCACTTTCCCTGCTCTCTGCAACATCTTTCCCGTTTCGTCCCTAACTCCAGCAATCTCTCTCGCCGCCCCCCTCTTCCGAAGTTGTTGGGCCAGCAGCCGGCTCGCCTTTTCCCCATATTCATATTGTATCCCCTGTGCCTTCCTCCACTGTGTCTCTGCCTTTCCCGTGGTCAGCAGGTCAAACTCCGTCTGTAATCTTTGTCTTTCCCTGTATAGCCCTTCGTCTGGGGCCTCCGCATACTTCCTATCCACCCTCAAAATTTCCCCTACTAATCTCTCTCTTTCTTTACCCTCTTGTTTCCCCTTGTGGGCCCTGATGGAAATCGGCTCTCCTCTAACCACCAACTTCAGCGCTTCCCATACTACTCCCACCTGGACCTCCCCATCGTCATTGACCTCCAGGTATCTTTCGATACATCCCCTCACCCTTCCGCATACCCCCTCGTCCGCCAGTAGTCCCATATCTAATCGCCAGAGTGGGCGCCCACATTTCTTCATGTCCCCCACATCGGGGTGAGAAAAATTCCCCGTCCAACATTATTATACATTAGCCCTCCCCTCTCCCCACTTTACATTTCTGTGCCACCACCTCGCTACCCTTCTCCGGGCAATTTCTCAAGTCTAGTCCAATTTCTCTTCCTGAATAAATGTCCATGTCTCCTCCGCCGTCTCGAAGTAGTTGTGTTTGCCCTGATGTGTGACCCACAATCTCGCCGGCTGCAGCATCCCAAATTTGACTTTCTTTCTATGGAGCACTGCCTTGGCCCGGTTGAAACTCGCCCTCCTTCTCGCCACCTCCGCACTCCAGTCTTGATACACGCGTATCACCGCGTTCTCCCACTTGCTACTCCGTGTCTTCTTAGCCCAGCTCAGGACCATCTCCCTGTCCCTGTAGCGATGGAACTTCACCACTATTGCTCTTGGTGTTTCCCCTGCCTTTGGTCTTCTCACCAGGACCCGGTATGCTCCCTCCACTTCCAGGGGGCCTGTTGAGGCCTCAGCTCCCATTAGAGTATGGAGCATCGTACTCACATACGCCCCAGCATCAGCTCCCTCTGTTCCTTCGGGGAGACCTAAAATCCGTAAGTTCTTCCTCCTCGAGCTGTTCTCCAGGGCTTCCAGCCTTTCTATGCACCTCTTGTGTAGTGCCTCATGCATCTCCGTTTTTACCACCAGGCCCTGTATCTCGTCTTCATTCTCGGCTGCCTTTGCCTTCACTCCACAGAGCTCCATCGCCTGGACCTTCTGTGTTTCCTTTAGTCCCTCGATTGCCAGTAACATCGGCGCCAGCACCTCTTTCTTGAGCTCCTCCACACATCGTCGGAGGAACTCCTGCTGTTCCGGGCCCTATACCATCTGGGCTCCCTCGGCCGCCATCTTGCTTCTCCCTTCTCTTCTCTGCCGCTGCTCCAAAGGATCCTCCGCAATCTGGCCACTACTGTCGCTCCTTTCCATCCACACCCAGGGGGACTCCTTCCTTTGTCATTTCACACTGGGTTTGGCCGCAAAAAATTTCCGTTGGGGCTCCCGATAAGAGCCCAAAAGTCCGTTGAAACGGGAGGTGCCGAAACGTGCGGTTTAGCTGGTCATCGCCGCAACCGGAAGTCCCCTTTGTTGTCTTTCAAACCAAGATTCTTTTAAAAACATGACTTCAGCAGTCAAACACACTCTAACCCAGGCTTTTAGTCCTTACTTCACCAAATACATATAATACAATATATCTGAAATTTCTACATTCGTCATATGCTGAATGGTACTCCGAGGAAGTTATGGTCCACAATGTCTGAACAAGTGTTCGGTGTTACTTTGAGTAGGACCACTCATGATGTCCAAGGTAGGTTCTTTACTCAGAGAGTGGTTAGAATGTGGAATGGACTGCCTGCTGTGATAGTGGGGTCGGACACTTCAGGAACTTTCAAGCGGTTATTGGATAGGCACATGAAGCACACCAGAATGACAGGGAGTGGGATAGCTTGATCTTGGTTTCGGACAAAGCTCGGCAGAATATCAAGGGCCAAAGAGCCTGTTCTGTGCTGTACTGTTCTATGTTCTATGAAAAGCCAACTGATGATTTATGTGCCAATTCACAAAACTAATATTGAATATAAAAGGTGATTCTGCCACTTGTTAACACTCCTGGGATTAGTTAATGCTCATTTTTGTAGATTGTCTGCTCACAGTCTTCCTCAATGCACATGGTTCAGCTGAGGCAATTCACATGTTAAAAATCTCATTGTACATATAAACATAGGAACAAGGAGCAGGAGAAGGCCATTTCTGTGACGGCTAAAGGTTTTGGTGAATAGTGGCCCTGCAATATTTCCACTATTTCATCATGGGTTTTCATCCCTGGCTTTTTGGCTGTATAAGTCTCATCAGGGGGTTAAATCTTCCCCTCCCCCATTATGCTCAGGAAAATTGGGACTTTTACATCTCCTGCTATCTTGTTCACTTCAACTAAATAGTTGAATTTTTCTGTTTACGAGCTCCATCACTCTGTTTCTCATCAATTGGTCCCAAGGCACCAAAACGTCCCGCTATATTTCACCATGGAAGGAGCCGTATTTCACCATGGAAGGATCTGCGTGTGCACTGAGTGTCTTTAAGAGAGAGATAGATAGGTAAGACCATAAGACATAGGAGCAGAATTAGGCCATTTGACTCATCGAATCTTCTCCGCCATTCAATCAAGGCTGATATGTTTCTCATCCCCATTCTCCTGCCTTCTCCCCATAACCCCTGGTCCCCTTATTAGCTAAATCTGTTTTAAAGACACTCAGTGATTTGGCTTCCACAGCCTTCTGCGGCCAAGAGTTTCAAAGATTCATCACCCTCTGGCTGAAGAAATTCCTCCTCATCTCAGTTTTAAAGGATCATCACTTCAGTCTGAGGCTGTGCCCTCTGGTTCAAGTGTTTCCTACAAGTGGATCAATCCTCTCCACGTCCACTCTATCCAGGCCTCTCAGTATCCTGTAAGTTTCAATAAGGTCCCCGCTCATCCTTCTAAACTCCAACGAGTACAGACCCAGAGTCCTCAACTGCTCCTCATATGACAAGCTTTTAATTCCAGGGATCATTCTTCTGAACCTCCTCTGGACCCTTTCCAAGGCAAGCACATTCTTCCTTAGATACAGGGCCCAAAACTGCGCACAGTACTCTAAATGGGTCTGACCAGAGCCTTATACAGCCTCAGAAGTATATCCCTGCTCTTGTATTCTAGCCCTCTCGACATGAATGTTAACATTGCATTTGCCTTCCTAACAGCCGACTGAACCTGCACATTAACGTTAAGAGAATCTTGAACTAGAACTCCTAAGTCCCTTTTGTGCTTCTGATTTTCTGAGCCTTTTCCCATTTAGAAAAGTCTATGCCTCCATTCCTCCTGCCAAAGTGCATCACCTCACATTTCCATTTTGCATTCCATCTGCCACTTCTTTGCCACTCTCCTAGCCTGTCCAAGTCCTTCTGCAGTCCCCCTGCTTCCTCAATACTACCTGTCCCTCTGATGTCTAGCACGAGGGGACATAGCTTTAAATTGAGGGGAGATGGAATAAAGACAGATGTCAGAGGTAGGTTCTTTACTCAGAGAGTAGTAAGGGTGTGGAATGCCCTGCCTGCAACAGTAGTGAACTCGCCAACACTAAGGGTATTCAAATGGTCATTGGATAGACATATGGACGATAAGGGAATAGTGTAGATGGGCTTTTGAGTGGCTTCACAGGTCGGCGCAACATCGAGGGCCGAAGGGCCTGTACTGCGCTGTAATGTTCTATGTTCTATGTTCTATATCTTTGTATTATCTGCAAACTTCGCAACAGTGCCCTCAGTTCCTTCTTCCAAATAGTTAATGTATATTGTGAAAAGTTGTGGTCCCAACACTGATCCCTGAGGCACACCACTAGGTTCTTCATTAATAAGGGGATTGGGGTTACAGGGAAAAGGGGGATGAGAAACATATCAGCCATGATCGAATGACGGTGCAGACTTGATGGGCGAATGGCCCAATTCTGCTCCTATATCTTATGGTCTTATGGGTCAGGACTTAACCTGGCTGCTTCTTTATCTGTACAGCATAGTGGCTCACTATTTAGTACTGCTGAGCCAGGAGCAATTACACCTTACTGCATTGCTAAGAATGTCAAATAAATCATATTTAATGTCAACAGTGTTGTAATGTCTATTCCTTGTGTGTTCTGTAGTACATTAACGGATTGTGCTGAAGAGCGGAGTTTGCACGTTCTCCCTGTGACTGCGTGGGTTTCCTCCGGGTGCTCCGGTTTCCTCCCACAGTCCAAAGATGTGCAGGTTAGGTGGCTTGGCCGTGATAAATAACTTAGTGACCAAAAAGGTTAGGAGGGGTTATTGGGTTACGGGGATAGGGTGGAAGTGAGAGCTTAAGTGGGTCGGTGCACACTCGATGGGCTGAATGGCCTTCTTCTGCACTGTACGTTCTACGTTCTATTAGCAACAATAATATCACTTTGTAGCTGTTCATTATATATTATTTATGCTGCAGATTTATCAAAAGATATAGTTACCTGTGCAGTTCACATTTCCATCAATGCAGACACTATAACAAAAAACAGTCATGGTTTTAGAATAAGCTACAGTATTTCTTTAAACTGTGGTTTATTTGCTAAGCTCTAATTGAGCAAAGCTTTTGGAGCCATTGATAAAGCTCATTGTTGACTTCTTTTTAATCGGAGGAGAAATAAACTTTTTAACAAGTTAAAATAATATAAGAACAATTTCATTCTACAAATTCAATGTCATTGCTGATAAGTTAGTGAAACGTGTTGATAGACAAGAACCGAGGGACAGAAATTCTATGTGAGGATATGACAATATTTAGGACTCTTAACTCTTCTGTATGATCACCTATGCTGAATAGTGTCTCTTGTCACCCCATTAGGGTGGATTTAAACCAATTATTGTGACAAAGAACAACTTTTAAAATACTTCCCTGACTTCTCATTTTATAATGTCCCGGCACCATTTAAAAATTCCACAAACTGTCTATCTGTCAGTCAGTTTGATTGAATTTCCAAAATTGGGCGGGTTTCTTCGGTCTGCCACCCACATGTTTCACAGCCGCGCGCTGTTCGCTGGCGGCGGGATTGGATTGTCAAGGGGAATTTCCATTGTCACCACCCCATGCCTCCGGAAAACCTGTGGGCGGGAGAGCGCTGCCGGCGTGAAAAGTAAATCACAATGACTGGAGAATTAAAGTCAACAAAAAAATTCAATCTATTGTCCAAAATATATCTGTATCGATACCGTACCAATATCTGCAATCATTGCTTCGTTCCCCAGCTTCCAATATTTTCCCATTATAATAACAAGTACATTCAGATAAGTTCACACATTTCATTCTGTTTTCATCCAGGTAAGGAGCATTCTCTGGACACTTTGCATAACAACCTATATTTAATAGAAAGTGACAGGATCAGTGTGAGGCACCCATATTCCTTCTACATAGTCCAAGCTGAAAATGGTGGAAATCAGAATTGAAACTAATAAATGGACCTCATCTGTATAATTCTGGACCGTTTCTGTTTCAGATGCAGACAAATCTGTTTTACGTTTTCACTATTTTCTGCTTTCAGTTTTGAATTGTATCCGTGTTTACTGTCATTGAACAATTAAAAAAAAACTCAAGATGGTTTTCAAACACGACCTTCGAGAACTGCAGAGAACTTCTTTCCAATGTAATGGTCCGAGCATGTTTTTGCTGTTAATGTTCCACATGGCCGATAATGCCAGCTGCATTCACCAGGTGTGTTATAATAATCACAGTACACGGCTGCAATGAAAATGAAAATAGTTATCCAGAACCATCAGTGATTTGTTTGAAGCTTTATCAATCCAAGTCATTTGTTGTACACGTTATTGTCTTTCCCCTGGTGTTGTTAATGCCAGGTTGAAGGCAGAACTGGCTTGACTTTTGCAATAAGAACAATGGTGAGGCTATCAGTGCTTGCTATTATTAAATTATAAATTGGACAGCCTTCCGACATACACACAGGTGCAATACATTTGGAAATTAGTAATTGCCCGACTGCTTCAGAAACTTTGCTCCAACAGTTAGGAATAGTTAATATGCAATCAGTAATATTGGTTTAATATCAAATATAATTTCAGTAATCAATATAATATCTGACCAAATCATAGAACAAAGTCATCAATCGTTATTTTAATTTGAAGCAGATCATTAACAATGATCACTTAATCATAGAATTGTTACGGCCCAGAAGGAAGCCATTTGGCCCATTGTGTCTGCACCCGCTCTCCAAACGTGCATCGTGACTTAGTGCTACTCCCCTGCCTTTTCCCTATACCCCTGCACATTGTTTCTATTCAAGTAGTCATCTAATGCCCTCTTGAATGCCTCGATTGAAGCTGTCTCCACCACACTTCCAGGCCGTGAATTCCAGAACCGACCCACTCGCTGTTTGAAAAAGGTTTTTCTCGCATTCCATTTGCAAAAAGCTTTTTCTCACATCACATCTGCAAAGTATGAACTTTCACTCAGACATTTTCTCCTTTAATAAAAACACATTTAATGCAACACACTTGCCCATAATGCTGTTGAATAACAGATGTGACAGCCGCATACCACTGTGAATGTAACAGTTTATACTTACGACATCGTTCTGGTGTTCTCCAGTCAACACAAACACCAGCTTTATTACAAGCTTCTGCATACACTGCTACAGCGGTACAGAATCCCAGATATTTCCCTTCCAAGTCACAGGCACAAGCTTCTTGGACACAACCATCATAGAATGGAGTTGGGTCAACCTGATAAATATAGCGTTAGCTTAAATATAAACAGGAGCAACAGGCAAACAACATTATTGTTGCAATGTTGAGAGGAATCAAGAGGTAAAATCCAAAGGAATTCCTGTTTTTAAAAAAAAAAGATAAACTAGTAAAAATGTTGTAATAAACAGGAAAATAATGGTGCGATGCTGACCTTGGTACATTGGCGGTACTCAAGCCTCTACAAGAGGAGGTTATGAGTTCAAAATAACTCTCAGTGACTTGAATACATAAGTTAGTCTAACACCGTAGTGCAGTGCTGCTGCAGGGGCTGGTTGGGTGCTACACTGCTGGGAGTTTTGCCTTTTTGGATGAGACAAATTATGACCCTGTATTCCCTTTCAGGTAGAACTAAAAGATTGCACGGCATTATTTGAAGAAGAACAGGTGAGTTATCTTCGTGTCTCAGACGCAATTATCCCTGAACAAATATCATTAGAATAAAACAGCACATATTTCATAGAATTTACAGTGCATCATCCCATCGGCCCATCGAGTCTGCACCGGCTCTTGGAAAGAGGACCCTACCCAAGGTCAACACCTCCACCCTATCCCCATAACTCAGCAACCCCACCCAACACTATGGGCAATTTTGGACACTAAGGGCAATTTAGCATAGCCAATCCACCTAACCTGCACATCTTTGGACTGTGGGAGGAGACCAGAGCACCCGGAGGAAACCCATGCACACACAGGGAGGATGTGCAGACTCCGCACAGACAGTGACCCAAGCCGGAATCGAACCTGGGACCCTGGAGCTGTGAAGCAATTGTGCTATCCACAATGCTACCGTGCACATCTGCTATGTGGTGATATGCCTGTAAGCAATATCATAGTTGGATGGTGTGCAACCTCCAACCAGCAGGCGGTGGTGCAGACACACCATGCAGCCTCAAGACTGTTATCATGTGACCAGGGACTCTCATATAAAGGGAGACACATCCGGCATCACCAAATGGTTGCAGGAGATGGTAGTAAGATATACAAGTGAACATTTGTGGTAGATGTAGTTCCAGAGGAGTATAAAGAGACTCCATGATAACTTGCGCTGTAACAGATCGCTATCATACCACGTGAGATTCAATAAAGATCTAGTTTGGACAAGTCAAGGTGTTTTGTGGATTCCTTTGCAAGGTACAGAATACCAAACACAACATGCTCGTTTAGCTTGAATCTGTTTGTCGGCCTGAATATAAATTGGATGCTGCGTTTTTCTACCTTTCAACAGTAACTAAGCTATAAAAGTAGTTGGTGAAGCTCTTTAGGATATTCTGAGGATATGAAAACAACTTTGAAGATACATGTTTTTTTTCTTTATGATAAAAGACCAATCTTAAAGGAGCTTAGCTTAAATGCTTGAGCTGTCAATGGTTGAAGTTATTGGTCGAGATCTTTCGGCTGTTCACGCTGGCGGGATTATCCGGTCCTGCCGATGGTGCATCCCTGCCACGGGTTTCCCAGCAGCGAGGGGCGGATTCAATGGGAAATCCCACTGACAACGGCAGGACCAGAGGATCCCGTCACCGGACAATGGCGGGCCGCCTCCCGCTGCTGAGAAATATGCCGCGGGGGAGGCCATGGAATCTTGCGGATTGTGTTCAATCCAAATCTCAAATAACATGGGCCTTACAGGGGAGTTACCTTTTTATGGCACGATTGAAACATGTCATGTTTAATTATGCCACACTTTCTCTGTGCCCACGCTAAACAGTAAGGGTTCCTGTCACAGGCCGATGTTTGATTGACTGTATCGGAGCAGATCATCGATTTCCAACTATTTCCAAATTCCACTGCACTGGTCACCAAGGAGTTCCCTTTTGTTGTTAGATCATCTGAAACATCATCATTGAAATTTCCACACAGACCGCATACTTTGTTCTGTAATAAAAATACACGATGATGGAAAAAGGAAACCTAAAAATGAGCATGTTTATATGAAAAAACATTTTCCTCAGAACCTGATTTTATTATAAATCCACAATTGTACACAAACGTATTTAAGGATTCACAAACACCCTGTACATACAGTTGTTACGTTGCTAATAATTAGTGAGAAGACCTATGCTCGTAATGATTTTGCAACGTTATGATAGCTGATACATCATTAGAAATAAATTAATTCAACTTCCTGAAGTTGACAGTTGTGAGGGCAGAAAGAGCTGGGCAGGCTCGCATCTATATTTGGAATAATTTGAATTTTCTCCTTCTTTATCTCTATAGCAAACAGAAACAGTAATTATTTTATGAGGTTTATTCAGTGTTCCATTAGGGTTTCCCACATTATTGTTCTAAGAGAAACAAAACCCACATTGACATAACCTATGTTTGTGAAGAAGTCCTATGTTGACTAAATGACTCATGCATATCTCCAGGGTGTTTCCTGCTGTGATCGATAAGGACAAATACGAATATGTTAATTTTCACACTGTACTTACTTTCCATCTTGAATCCAGTGTGATTGAAAGCCTCGTGCTTTTGTCCCATATCACAGTGATCCCATTGGAAAATTTAAGGATTAAATAGAGCCCAATAGTGTGGCGTGAATAGAAATCATCTGAGCAATGGGTTTGATTTGTAAATCTCTCAACTGTTTCCACGTGGTTATCAGTTAGAATGAGTTCCTTGCCCTGTAAGAGTACATGTGAAAAACGAATGCTGTAGAAGGTATACGGTAATTTATGATTGAAGTTCAGCTATTGTTAGCACATATTTAAAAGGAGACAATTATAATTAGAAGAAAGAAAACACCTCGAGTAAGATCCTGATATTTCTCGAGCAAGTCATTCCCTTTTCGCAACAAGGTACACTCTCAGTGAGTATTTGCAGTGTGCCTTCTCGACGATTGCATTGGTCCTAAGAATAAAGCAGTGAAGTTAGTCTGGGACATAGTGCAAAAAATAAATTCAACTCGTTAAGTTTACATTTGTTAAGCCTCCAACACAATAATGTTGCAAGAAACACACGGGCTGTTATGTCAT
Organism: Scyliorhinus torazame; assembly: GCF_047496885.1. Classification (NCBI taxonomy): domain Eukaryota; kingdom Metazoa; phylum Chordata; class Chondrichthyes; order Carcharhiniformes; family Scyliorhinidae; genus Scyliorhinus; species Scyliorhinus torazame. The sequence continues at coordinate 58,297,139 of NC_092719.1, forward strand.
CATGTGCACACATCACAAATACCGAGCCGAATAGCCATCAACCAACACAACAATCAAAATGTGCTGAGACATGTACATTTATTGAATGATGTGGTTCAAAAGTCACCATAATTTAAACACTAATGGAGTGTTTGAGTTATTACATTGTTAACATCCAGCAAATTGCTTTTGGCAAAGACATTTGTTTTATCATACCCTGGTGACTCACTGGCTATGCTTTTCTGAACACTGTTGATAGGTTTCCATGTAAAATAAAACTACATTGTAAATATTGATTCGTCAAATGTTTGCATTTCTGCCTTTATCGTTTCCATCATTTGACCCACATTTTATTTTTAATAGTCAAATAATATAAACGTGTGGAGCGCACGCGTCATTTGGAGTGTGCTGTCATTGAAAGAGGCCACAAATGACCTGGGCTATTTTTCACACTCTAATGCCTGAGGAAAACATTTTTGTATTTTAGTGCAAGTTCATTTCTGCATCTACTCTACAGGGTTGATTTTGATGGTGTTTACAATGGCAATTATATTGGTACATATTAAATCATGACTGCAGTTCAGCAGGACATTGACATTTTTCAACCTACACTCACCTCAACAAAAATATATTCACAGTTTCCATTGTAGACATATCTTTTCCCGTCAAAGGTTATGTAATGCCCATCGCCATAAACTTCACATGTCTTTGGGCATACCTTACTTGTGCAGTTCCATGATCCTCCCTGGCATGTGCTGCAATATGAAGAGCCCAGGGCAATGATGTTGTTTAATACCATGCAGCAAGTGGCATGATTTGCAATATATAATTGTACGTCAGATCACATTTGCTTAATCTTACCATTTGTTGCAATTCCTTTGGATTATTCTTCCATCACTGTAAAGTGCACCACTAAATAGACAAGGGCAGTTTTCACGAACAATGCAGTTTCCATCATCATCTTCCACAAGACCATGGGGACAGATACAGTCAGGGACACATGGACTCTGCTTTTGTAAAAGAATCAAATTCACTTTTCACTTCAAATCGTTTTCAGTGAAATGTCAGCTAATGGAATTTTTAATGTCTGCTTAAATCTTTGCCACATGACCCTTATAGATTTTGACTTCAAGCTTCCAGAGTGAATCCAAAATTTAGGGACATCAGGCCAAAATGGCATGACATCCACATTTTTTAACATTAGTGACGTAGACATTTGGATTTACATAGAAAATTGAGGAAAAAGAGACCATTCAGCCCATTGTGCCGATACTGATCAAAAAAGAACAATTCAGCCTTATCCCACATTGCAGCTCTGGTTGTGAAGCTCTGCAGGTTACAACACTTCAAGTACACATCTAAGTATATTTAAATGCACTGAGTGTTTCTATCTCTGCCACCCCTTCAGGGACTGAGTTCCAGAGTTCTGTCACCCTTTGGGTGAAAGATTTCTCCTCAACTCCCCTCTAAGCCTTAAATAGTTTATGAACATTAAACTCATTTTTGTAAGTGCCCCATTCGCTGATCTGCAAACTGAAAAAATAATGAGTTTTGTAAACTGAAGAACTTACACAAGGTGTGCTTAGAGTTCGACACGTTTTTCCACAGAAGTATTGAGATGACGAGGCAGTTCCATTTGTACAGTCAACGAATACTTTCCCATGCGGACAACCTATAGAAAACAATACTTAAAAGGAACGTGGAAAATGTCTATTCGTTAATTTAATATAGAGTTCAATTCATGCACTGTTTGAATGGGGAGAGTCGGTAATGTTAGTTACCTGGAGGCCAGGGATCTGCTGTTACTGGAAAGCAATGGAGTTTTCCATCTCGGCAAATGCTGAGTGTAAAATAATAATTAAAATTTGGTTTACGTGTATTTAATTTTTCATATTTGTAAAATTATTGGGAAATGCTTACCAGGGTATGCCATGCATGTTAATACTCTGCCCTTTTTCTATAAGCCTCCCTTCAGTATAACATGAGCAGTCTGAACGGTCCACACAGACTCCATTTTCATCCATGTACTTTTTCTCAGGACAGCCGCAGCCGTAAACTGGAACATCCTTAATGCTACAGGTGTAATCACTCTCTGATAGTGATCTACAGGTACGGTTACATGTTCTCATGTCATTCTCAAAAACCTGAGAGTTACTGCATGACTTATCTAGAAACAAATAATAACCACGCAATCATGTAACTAAAGACTTTGGAATAAAAAACCTTTTGCATGCTAAAAGTTTGACTTTATAAGACAATGATGTTTGAGCCAAACCGTCACATTGCACTTGAGGATTCTCCACTGAAATCTCTGAAGACACAGTAGGACTTTTACATTGTTATCTTTTGTTCACTGTATGCAAATCTTTGACAATACTTTCAAGAAAAATGTTTCCAATGTTGTTATAAGTAGCGCAACATTCGACTTCCTTCCCTGTGGCTTTTAAAAATATTTTAACAAACTACTTAGTTTTTCAGTTCTGATATGAAATCATTTTAAATTGATTTTAAAAGGAGTAATCAATAAGATGATAAGATATGCTATTCCTTGTATTAATTATACACAATGTAGATCTGCAGCACAATAAAGACAGGGTTAATCATTTGAAAATGATGCACATGTAGGAGAAATAGGCTTCTGTTTAAATCCAGGTTTTACATGTGCTGAGAATTTGAACATGAATTGTAATTTTAAAAGCCATATTGAATATGGTCCCTTCCTGCAGAGGATTGGATTGGAATTATTTATGTGTACCGAGGAACAGTGAAAAGTATTTTTCTGCGAGTAGCTCAGACAGATCATTTAGTACATGAAAAAAAAAAAAAAATACATAATAGGGCAACACAACGTAAATACATAGACACCGGCATCGGGTGAAGCATACAGGAGTGTAGTATTAATCAGGTCAGTCCATAAGAGGGTCGTTTAGGAGTCTGGTAACAGGATGTCGACTACATCATGTCACAGCACACAGAATATTTAAATCAACTTGTTAATTGTTTTCACTTTCTCCAAGGGCAAATTGCTTTAGAGAAAACCTGCCATTGAAATCTTCAAGCCCTTCCCGCCGTCGGGTACTTCCTGTCCCACCAATGGTGATCCCCTTCCCCTTTCCCCGCAGCATGCTCCCCAGTGGCAGAGGGTACAGAACATGCAAAACCCTTTAGGCAGCGGCAGGATAGGGAAGTCTTGAGCATGGCAAGTGCTATAGTAATTTAAAAAGAACTGAGGGAAGGCACTACATTATTTTTATGTTCACTTATACGTTTTACTGTAGTCAGTTAGAATTTTCCCCTCCTTTCAACGTGCGACATGGCTGGCTAACCATTGAAATCTCCATGCACATTGGTGGGATCGGATATTCCTGTCAGCGTGAGGGGCGGGAAAATTGAGGCCCATGTCTTCAGGCTTCTGTAAAATAGAAACATTGTCCTAACGTACTGCAAATGTCTTTCCTCCAGCTTCTGACAGTGACACCGTGAGCAGCGCACTCATGAACATACGCTCCCAAAGCTGCACACAGGCAGTCGTTGATGTTCTCACAGGCACAGGTAGCAGCTACGCACATCTGGAAAAATGGAATAAGGAAGTTAGGCAAACAAATCGCTATTTATTTCACAGTAGACAATCTCGACTTTAATGAACAAATAGGCCACTAAATACACAAATCGCTGCAGGTCGCTGTAGCCGCAATAATTTCTCAATAGTTAATATGCAAACAGAGTAATCAATTGTTGCAATCTCAAATATAAAACTAATATTGATAAAAGAGCAAACCTTCTGATGAACTGCAAACTATGTTTCAGGAGATGCGATTGTGATTTACTAATTTTTTTGTGTTTTGCTTAAATACTCAGAATAAAATTATTTGGAATATTTCTATCATCTGGGACCCCTGTACTATTAATATAACATTAAAATAATTTAAACTCTATTCCTACTGATAGCCTCAAAGCAATGGCATCTACCTGTTATTCTATGCACTACAAATGTGAATCAATTTTATTAACTGTTTATCTACATGCTTACTGAAAACCAGTAATCTATCTGAAAGCTACAGACACCATGCTCGGTTGGTCATCTGTTTTATTCTTCCAATTAATCAGTTTCCTTAAGGTGACAAAGGAGGACAGAAAAACTGGAACCGCAATTCCCTTCCTTTTTGCGTTGTAATCAGTGTAGTTTATTTTGAAAAGGTAGATGTATGTGTTTCTAAAACCTCATAAGAGTGTCGTCAATTTAAAATTACCAGCAGCAGGCTTTCATGGGTTTAAACAAAGAGGATTGTTAATTTACTGTTGTAAAGCCTTGCAGTCTACAATTTGCTTTCCCTTTTGCTCAGATTAGTTGACTGGTTTAAAGACACTTCGGAATTTTGCAAGGATGCAATGCCTTGCATTATGGTGGCCAACTCTGTGTAAAGCATCGCCTGGTGTGGTTCAGAAGCCCCAATCTACCATGGCAGTCTCTGCTGTATTTGCTGTGGAAGAAGACAGTGGTCTGAGAAAGTGCATCAATCGCTGGCAGTCTGCTTCCTCCTGGCCTCTCCTTGGTCAATTGACCTTTCAGTTTCTGCTCGCTTCTTCCTATGCCCTTCCAAATAGTCAGCCTCCAGAGGTTACAGCCATCAGAGACTGTTTCCCAGTTATCAGTGTCAATATCTGCCATCTTCATATCGTTCTTGCAGCTGTCCTTGGAGTAGAAGTATGGATGCCCCTGAGTTGTGATCTAATTGTTAATTCACTGTACAGAAAGTCTTTGAGTGTACAGCCATCACCCATCCAATTAATGTGGCTGAGCCTGTGCAGATGCCATTAGCTTAGCAAAGAGTTTATGCTGATGGAATTAGCATGCTCTGGACTTCTGAGTTGGTGACCTTGTCCTAATAAGAGATGCCGTGGATATATCTGAGACAGTGAATGCTGTCTGATAAGGTGCAATATAAATGAGTTTTTTTTTTGATTGTCACAAACCAGATACAAACTGTCGATGAAATCATCCACCAGAAAAAGGGGAGGATAAGAACAGGATTATAAAATAACTTTTTACATGTCAAGGTTACGTTGTTCAGGGTCATCAAAAGAGCTGGTATCATGCCCGAGAAATACAATGCGGGAGATGAAAGCTTGCCTACCTCTGGAACGGAACTTAATGACAAAATCTTTTATCACTCTGACTTTAAAATAATCTACTTTCGCCCCTCGATTCAGAGTTTGAACCCAGCACAAAATTACATGAATTAATGTCTAGTTTCTTCGATTGACTTAATGGTTGCTGCTTAATCTGGGGTGTGTGGGGTGGGGAGGAGCCCTGCCTGTAGTTCCAAGTCATCTTGAATTCACCAAAAGAATCATAATTTGATCCAAATGGTTGTTACGAGAAATGGGGTAAAATACAAGACTAGCAGGAACAACAACTTGCATTTATATAGCACCATTAACACGATAAAACACCTGAAGATGCTTCATGAGAGCATAGTAAAATGATATTGAGTCGCATAAGGACATGTTAGGGCAGTTGACCATAGCTTGGTCTAAGTGATAAGGTTTTAAGGAAGGTCTTAAGGGAGGAAAGAGGTAGAAAAGGCAGAAATGTTTAGGAACGGAATTCTAATATTTAAAGCTGAAGGGGTTCTGGGGCTAGAGAGAGCAGCAAGGCCATGGAAGGATTTGAAAACAAAGAGGAAAATAAACAAATTGAGACACTACATAAGCAGGAGATAATGTTGGCTAGTGAACACCAGGATAATTTGTGAACAGGACTGTTGAAGAGCCACACTCTGGTTGAAGTGCCACACTCCACTGCAATCTAAAGACTCTGGAAGATTTCGCATGGTGAGGTCAGACAAAGAAATCACCAGAGTGGGCCTTCGTCGGTTCAGGAATTCTCAGAGGGACTGGGGGAGAGTATCTTCGATGGCTTCTGGATGTTTTGACTCAGTGAAGCAGGGAGATATGAATGCATTGGAAACTGGGATTGACTGTGGGCTGTACCCTCTAAATTGTAATTATGTGAAGAACATAGAATCCCTACAGTGCAGAAGGAGGTCATTCAGCCCATCAAGACTGCACAGCTCTCTGAAGGAGCACACTACCTACGCCCAAACCTCACCCTATCCCCGTAACCCCACTAGGGGTAATTTAACATAGCCAATGCACCAAACCTGCACATTTTTGGAGATGCTGGGAATGTATACCTAAGCACTGTGGGTTTATCGGTTCTGTTAAGGCATTAATAAGAGTGATATTTCTGTAGTTTAGAGTATATGCCTTTACCAATCTGTCCCAGAACAAAATCCGGTCCCTCTCTCCATCAAGATCAATGGGGAAACCCTACCAAACGTGGAACATTTCCCTTACATAGGGAACCTACTCTCGTCTAAGGCTGACATTGATGCGGAGATCCAACATTGTATCCAAACCGCAAGTGCCTCCCTTGGACACCTAAGGCAGAGAGTTGTTGATGACTGCAACATCCATGCTGATGCCAAGATCCTTGTGTACAGGGCAGTCATCATCCCTGTATATGGCTCAGAAACTTGGACTACATTCAGACGCCACCTCAAGACCCTGGATAGGTACCATCAATGCTGTATGAGATGGATTCTCCGCATCAGCTGGGAGAACAGCCATACTAACAGCAGTGTCCTTGAAGGAGCCAAAAGCACCAACATGAGGCCATGATCATCCGAAACCAACTCTGCTGGGCCAGCCATGTGCTTAGGATGTCAGATTGCCGACTGCCAAAGCAGTTCTTCGCTCAGCTCTCGGAAGGCTCCTGAACAAGAGAAGGATAGAGGAAGTATTTCACAGCCACCTTTAAGACTTACCTCAAGAAATGCAACATTGACGCCAATGCCTGAGAGACCCTTGCTGAGAGAGTCCTACTTGGACGAACCTCCTGATTGAAGTGACACAATTTTTCAAGAATAACCAATGACAAGAGAAGGCCTAGAAAAAGAGCTTGAGAAAGAAATATCGCCTAGAGTCCAAGGAGCAATCCTACCTCCCAGAAACATCTGCCAAGTATGCGGTCGAAGATGTGGTTCTAGGATTGGGCTCATCAACCATGCAACACCCCATATAACTCATGACCAGTAACACAGAGCTTTTTAGGTGGACAATCATACGTGCTAGCGAGTGATTGCCAAAGAAGATTTGCCTAAGTAATGTTTAGCTAATGTCGGTGACAGTTATTTTGTTACAGTAAGAGTCTTAAAACTTGAAATCTTGTCATGTGATTCCTTTTAGCCAGTCACTGTGAATCAAATCTATTTTTAAAAGGGATAAATGGAATAGTCCCTCTAGCTAAATGGATGAGGTAAATTTATATTCTTTCAATGTTTTGGTTTTAGCTTTTTGTGTATATTGAAGTATTTTTGTGTTGCCCTATTACATTAACTTAAATGTCTGTAAGTCATGCTGAGTTGAAAAGTTGCAGGCACTTTCTGAATTACATTGTTAATTAATCTATTACCAGCTTCTGACTTTACATTGCTTTGCCGGCTTTCATTCTTTCTCACAATTCTTACTTGATAATATTTCATGTAATCCACTGTGGGGTGACACACAGAGAAGGCATCCACTGGATCTTTTAAGTAGGAGCAATGTTGTTGGGCATAGTGTTCTGCAAACCAAATTCAATTATGTTATTTTAATCAGTATATGATTTAAGTACATAATTCAAAGGTTATTAATGCAATAAAATAAGTTCCATCTATAATATATCAAATAAATCTTTGATCGACATACACTCCCTTTCTGCATCACCTTTTTCATGTTTTTGTCACACTTTAGGGTCGATTTTGTGCCCACATGTGCTGTGAATGCAAACAGCAACACGGGTGCAAAGTCTCAACGGCGAGATCTCATTTACCGATTTTCCCCGCCCCTCGCTGATGACGTAGCGAGGTTCCAGCCCACAAAGGGTGAGAACCTCATTGCAATATATTTAAATACATTTTAATATAATTAACTGGCCCCCGCCAAACAATCCCACCCCACACATTTAATGTTCATGCATCCCCAAATTGACTTTAGAACTGGGGCGGGATTCTCCCCTACCCGGCGGAGCGGGGGGTCCCGGCGTGATGGAGTGGCGGGAACCACTCCGGCATTGGGCTGCCCCAAAGGTGCGGAAGTCTCCGCACATTTAGGGGCCAAACCCTCACCTTGAGGGGCTAGGCCCGTGCTGGAGCGGTTTACGCTCCACCGGCTGGCGGGAAAGGCCTTGGCGCCACGCCAGCCAGGGCCGATTAGTCTTCGCTGGGCGACGTGGCTGCTGATGTCATCCCCGCGCATGCGCAGGGGAGGGGTGTCTCTTCCTCCTCCGCCATAGTGAAAACCATGGCGAAGGCGGAAGAAAAAGAGTGCCCCCACGGCACAGGCCCGCCCGCGGATCGGTGGGCCCCGATCGCGGGCCAGGCCAACGTGGGGGCACCCCCCGGGGCCAGATCACCCCGTGCCCTCCCCAGGACCCCGGAGCCCGCACACGCCGCCTTGTCCCGCCTTTCAAAATGTGGTTTAATCCACTGATGGCGGGACAGGCATTCCGGCAGCGTGACCTCAGCCCATCGCGGGCTGGAGAATCGGCAGGAGTGGGCCCGCCGACTGGCGCGGTGCGATTCCCGTCCCCGCTGAATCTCTGGTGGTGGAGACTTCAGGACACGGCGGGGGCGGGATTCACGCCAGATGCAGAGCCTCTGGAGAGTCCCATAGGGGGGTTTCCCGTTATGTTTTGGGTTGGGGGAGGGGTGAGACCCCGATGCTTGTGCTGTGGTGATGCGGGAGGAGAGAGACCATAATGCTTCTGCTGTGATGGGGTGGGGGAGGAGAGACCCCGTTACTTATGCTATGGTGGGGGTGGGGGGGGGGAGGGGGTGAAAGAGATCCTGATCCATGTCCGTGGGGGGTGCTGTGGGGAGTATACTTTTGATTCAAATCGGTGCTCCATTTAAAGATGGCGCCCTGATCTCTGTGGAGCTGACCTTGCCGGCTCTATCAGCTCCTGCCCAGTCACAGTGACAGCGGAAACCATAACCCCAAATATATTTTGCTCAGAGTGTGAAAAGAGCTGGTCTGAAAACTCCACTGTGCATCTGGAGAGTTGTACACCGGTTTTCAGTCAGAGCCTGACACTCTGACAAATTATGGGAAAATTCCATTCTTTGTATTGGCATTTCCTCCTTTATAAATTCTTGCAATTATGTTTTTAATATATTCGCTTATGTAAACTTGTCATGCTGTAGTTTTATTCTCCCTTCAGTTCTGTCTCCCAGCTCAGGTATCACTTATGATGCTGCAGAGATATAACCTTCAACACAAACATAATGAAGAAATATTTGCTTGCAATGAACAGTTTCTGCTGTGCTCAGTGGGAGCAGTGAGCGACAGGACAGGTGCAGAAAGGGACGGATTAAATGGACAGTGAAGCACCAGGAAGTGGCAAAAAGACGCTCAGAATTTGGAGAGACCTGGAGAGATTGGGAAACACAGAAAGATAAATTAAGGAATTAGCTGATCACATTCAAAAAGTGGCCAGGCATTGTTTTAAAAAGACAGAAAAATCAGGGACCTTTAAAAATCAGAGGCTGACTAAATAATGAATTGAGGCACTTACTTACATGATACTGCCCTGCCCCCACTCTCACATCCACAAACCACCCTCAAGATTTCAGATCACATACACTGCATCCACATCCCAACACTAACCTCCTACCAGTAGTTCATAAGCTCACAGTCATTACTTTCACTTTCTTTCCCAACGTGCACCATTTCTTGCTCCAGCACCGAGATTTCCTCTTCCCACACTTTTATACTGCAATTCGCTACTCCACTCTGGACATCAATGTTTCCTCTCCCTTTCCAATAACCACTGTGTACTATCATCTCTTGACTACACGTAAATTTATTCCCACATTTCCTCTCTCTCCTTTTTCTTTTTCCCACGTTCTTCCCCCATACCCAATTGTGATCCGACCATTTATCACTCACTCCTGTTCTCTCCTGTACTAATCACCCTAATTTTCCCTCTTTGTTACTCTCCCATACTTGCTGGAATTCTCCGGTTGTTGGGAATCTCTTTTCCCGCTGGCAGTGCCCCCCCAATCCCGGGTTTCCCGACAGTGCGGGGTGGTGTCAGTGGGAAATCCCATTGACCAGCGAACGGCACATCGCCGAGAAACACACGGCTGGGGGACCAGAGAATCCCGCCCAAAATCTTTTACCGTGAACACCCTGATGGAATCCTGATATTGATGAATCCTTGTGTTTTCTCTCAATAAAAGGACCAATTCCGTGCGATGGTAAAAGTTCGCTTTTGACTTTAATGTTAGGCAGTGCGGCTGACGATACACAATTTCTTATACTTCGATAAAACAATTCAGCCAACTGGCCAGTACAAAGCGTAATAAACTTAGAAGATTTAAAGAAGAGATAGGTTTGAAGATTGTCCATTTTTATATTACCATTTTCTGAACTAACACATGGAGCTGGCATTTCTGTTTCAGGGCAATCATTTTCTGCTTCCCAGGAGTTCGCAAAAGAAAGAGGCGCATCTTCCACAATGTTATATGCTGATAGGAAGTCGTCATTTGCATTGTCATTGAAAGTGCCACATAGACCTGCATAACAGAAAATATACCTCATCAAAAGAAAGTATTAATTTTCCATGCGAATGTGACCATATCATTCATTCACACCACTCTCGATTTTTAATGAGTCACAGCTCAGTTGATGGCACTATTATTCAAGAGGTTGTGGGTTCAAATCCTATTCCAAAGACTTAAACCCATAAATCAGCTTGACATTTCAAGGCAGTACTGAGTGAGTTCTGCACTGACAGAGGTGCCATGTTTACGATAAGATGTTAAACTAAGGCTCCACCTGTCCTCTCAGGTGTGCATGAAAACTCCCAAGGACCTAGTGTGAAGAAAAACAGGAGAGTTTACCCTGATGCCCTGACCAATATTTATCCTATGACCAACATCACTTTAACAAAAATGTTATTAGGTCATTACTGTGTTGCTGTTTGTGAGACATTGCAATGTTAAAATGTTTCTTAGATGACATCAGTGACTATAGCTAAAAGAAAACTAGTATTTTGTGATGTCCTAAGCTCATGAAAGGTGGTAGATAAAATGCAAGGCCTTTTCCAGAAATTATATATACCACAGTAACAGCCAGACAGCCACACAAAAGGCCAAAAGCACTTGATGCTTATTGCAATGCACTTTATGAATGGTAATTTGGTGGGAGTTAGGCATTGTGCAAGTCAATCCAAATTTAAAGCAGTAAAGAACTGGTAGATGCCTGATGGTATTAAGACAAAGTGAGAGAGAGAGGTAAAGAATTGTGTGACAGAACCATTTTCACTATATGTACAGGTGCATAAATGCAAAATCATAAAATGCAAGGAAAATGTTAATAGCATAATTTGGAGCATTGCTAAGTGCTTTTTCTAGTTGCTTTCCAGGAACTAATGTAAAGCCTTGGATAAGCAATCAGTGAGTATATTTTGCAGGTATTAAACACACCACCTTTTGTGCTTCCCTGAGCATCTTCAGGCAGTGATATGTAAAGCTGCATGATGGGAGATATCTGTACTTGCATCTTCATTCCTGAATTTGTTGCTACTTGAAGGAACATTGAAGACTGTTGAAATATTGTTATATCACCTGTAAGAAGAAAAGTAATTCAGGTTAGCTTCATTATTATTTATTAATCTAGTAAATAGAATGAGATTATTTATTTTACCTCTTGCGAAAGGAAGTCCAATTTTATTCCCTTCAGAATAAACATTGCCATCATTCGTGAATGCATACCAGGTCTACACAAGAAATAAAAGAAAATGTTTCTTTGCATAATTTCTGGCACTAAAACATCACTGAATGAACAACTTTACAAACTGTACTGCAAAGAGAGACATGTTTCTGAAGCTTGCATTCATTAGGGCAAATGCAAGAATGCCAAATTTCTAATGATCACAACAGTTTATAGAACCACAGAATTCCTACAGTGCAGAAGGAGGCCATTCAGCTCATCAGGTCTGCACTGACCCTCTGAAAAGCAGCCTACCTAGGCCCAATCCCCTGCCCTGTACCCGTTACTCCACCTAATCTGCACATCCCGGGACACTAAGGGGCAATTTAGCATGGCCAATCCACCTAACCTGCACATCTTTGGACTGAGAGAGGAAAAGCAGAACACATGGAGGAAACTCATGCAGACACGGGGAGAAAGTGCAAACTTCACACAGACAGTCACACAAGGACCCGGATCCTTAGAGCTATGAGGCAGCAGTGCTAACCACTGTGCTATCCTGCTGCTATGGTGGAAAAGGGTGCTGATTGGTTTGCAAGATGACTGATAGGCTGAGGCATTGCCATAGAGAAAGCAACGGGAATTATAGGCTAACAACTTCCAGACACAAAATAAATGAATTAACAGCACAAATTGAGGTTAATAGGTCCGCTCGTATAGCCATTACAGAGATGTGATTATAGGGAGATCAAAACTGGGAACTATATATTCAGGGGTATGTGACTATTTATAAGGACAGGCAGGAAGGAAAGAGTAGTGGGGTAGCTTTGTAAGTACAAGACAGAATAAGTACATTAACAAGAAATGATCTTGGATCAGAAAATGTAGAATCCATATGGGTGGAGGTAAGAAATAACAAGGGAAAGAAGACATTGGTGGAAGTAATTCATAGGCCACCAAATAGTAGCTATACTGCAGGACAGCGAATAAGTAAGGAGTTAATAAAGGCATGTAAAAAAGGCAGTACTTTAATCATGGGTGACTTTAATCTTCATGCAGATTGGGAAAACCAAGTTGGCAGAGGTAACCATGATGAAGAAGTCAGCTGTTTGTTCATATCCCCAATCCAACTGAACTGAAACAACACCTGACTGCTTCAGCCTGGGCTCCTCCCATTAGCTGCTTCATTTTACTAAAGCTACACTCAAAATGAAAATGAAAATCGCTTATTGTCACAAGTAGGCTTCAAATGAAGTTATTGTGAAAAGCCCCTAGTCGCCACATTCCGGCGCCTGTTCGGGGAGGCTGTTACGGGAATTGAACTGTGCTGCTGGCCTGCCTTGGTCTAGCTTTCAAAGCCAGCGATTTAGCCCTGTGCTTAACCAGCCCCAGACTTACACAATAGGTGGGATTCTCCGTTATGAGCCCTTTTTCTAAATTTGTTCATGGAACGTGGGCATTGCAGGCTGTGCAAGCATTTATTGTTCATCCCTAATTGCCCTTGAGGGGGCAGTTAACAGTCAACCATATTATTATGGGTCTGGAGCCACATGTAACCCAGACCAGGCAGGATGGCAGGTTTCCTTCCCTAAAGGCCATTCGTGAACATAGGTGGGCTTTTACAACAAGCATTACTCTGGGTCTCTGGTTTAATTGCCCAGTGATAATACCACAATTGCCACCGCCTCGCTACCGCTGCCAGCGAGGATGGGGAATTTGGCCAAATGTCCATTCACTGAAGCGGGAACGGAGAATCCCGCCGGCATGAAGGAATGGACAATCAAACTCAATGGGCTGGATTCTCCCCCTCACAATCCTGACAGCACAGATCCCATTCGGGCGGAGAATCGGGCATCCGGCCGAAATCGAAGCTTGCGCTAGGCGCCGAACTGACTGCTATGCTCCGGCCACCCCACTTGCGGCGGGATAGTGGTTTGCACCCGCGCCCCTGTGGGAGGATGCTAATGGATGCAAATGGGTCTTAAACATCCACTTAGTGGGCCCAGCACCAGAATCTCCAGGCTGGGAATCACATTAGCACAGATCACTACAGATATCACCAAATGCGTACCTGGGGCGAAATTCTCCGTTATCGGCGGAAACTCCGCCGATCGGCGCAAAAAACGGCGCAAATCCCACTTGCGTCACGTCATAAAAATGGGCCGATAGTCTGCGGCCCGAAATGGGCTAGCAGCAACGTAACGGGATCCGCGCTTGCGCAGTGGTTCACGCCGTGCAGCGTCATACGCGCTGCACGGCGTGACGGCTCATAAGGCCGCGCAGCTCCCCCCCACCCGACCGGAACACCCGACCGCAACACCCGACTTGATGGCTGGCCGTCGCTCAGCCCCGAGGTTCGAGTCACGCGATGTGGAGGCGCTCCTGGACGCGGTGGAGCAGAGGAGGGACGCCCTGTATCCCGGCCACGGCCGCAGAGTTGCCCCACGCCACAGCCGGCGTCTGTGGAGGGAGGTGGCAGAGGCCGTCACCGCTGTGGCCCTAACACCACGGACAGGCACCCAGTGCCACAAGAAGGTGAACGACCTCGTCAGAGCAGGCAGGGTGAGCCTCCCCATATCCCCCATATTCCCCCCTCCCCATATCCCCCATATCCCCCCTCCCCCATATCCCCCCTCCCCCATATCCCCCTCCCCCATATCCCCCCTCCCCCATATACCCCATATCCCCCCTCCCCCATATCCCCCCTCCCCCATATCCCCCATATCCCCCTCCCCCATATCCCCCCCTCCCCCATATCCCCCCTCCCCCATATCCCCCTCCCCATATCCCCCATATCCCCCCCTCCCCCATATCCCGCCTCCCCCATATCCCCCTTCCCCATATCCCCCCTCCCCCATATCCCCCATATCCCCCCTCCCCATATCCCCCCTCCCCCATATCCCCCCTCCCCCATATCCCCCCTCCCCCATATCCCCCATATCCCCCCTCCCCCATATCCCCCCTCCCCCATATCCCCCCCTCCCCCATATCCCCCCCTCCCCCATATCCCCTCTCCCCCATATCCCCCATATCCCCAAGTGAATCCAGCCCTAACCTTAACCTCTGCAATGCACGCGCAACCGATGGCGTGCATTCATGTACCTGCCTAACACTGTTGCCTTTTACCCCTGCCACCACCCCCCCCCCCCACAGGAGAAGCGCGCACACAACAATAGGGAGCATGTGAGGACTGGAGGAGGGCCCGCTGATGAGAGGCCACTGACCGTACACGAGGAAAGGGCCCTGGAACTGGCTGGCGGACCTGAGGACCGGGAGGTTGCTGATGCAGAGGTCGGGGCCCCACGAGCAAGTGAGCCACCAACAGCCCGTCCCCATATCCCCCCTCCCCTATATCCCCCTCCCCCGTATCACCTGATCACTGCCTGATGTCTAACCATGCATGCTTCATTGTGTATCGCAGGACCAAACGTCCAGGCACCCATCCCCGCAGATGCAGACCGCCCGCAGGATGCCCCTCGGAGACCACAGGAGACGGAGAGACCCGCACCCTCCAGCATGCGACGCCCGCAGGATGCCCCTCGGAGACCACGGGAGACGGAGAGACCCGAACCCTCCAGCATGCGACGCCCGCAGGATGCCCCTCGGAGACCACGGGAGACGGAGAGACCCGCACCTTCCAGCATGCGACGCCCGCAGGATGCCCCTCGCACACCACGGGAGACGGAGAGACCTGGAGCAACAGGGAGACGACACCCCCGTCACGTGCGGGAGCGACCACCCAGCGATGAGGGGGGCAGCCACAGGCCCCCGTCACATCCGAGCCAGGACACCACTACCCAGGACACCACTATCCAGGACACCCCTACCCGGGACACCACTACCCAGGACACCCCTACCCGGGACAGCACTACCCAGGACACCCCTACCCGGGAAGACGAAATACCGGACAGTGACTCAGAGTGGATGGGTGGAGACGAACCCCCACCCCAAAGTGCCATGGACTCAGAGTGGGACGAAGAGCACGACACAACGCCACTGCTGTCACCAACACCCTCCACCATTGCAGAAACACTCACCACGGTTGGGCACTTTAGTGATGAGGCGTCTGGTACACTCACTGGTGCGCACAACACAGCCGTCCCGGTACAGCAGGTGGAGGTAGGAGCAGCAGAGGGACCGGGCGGTCGGAGGGCAGCCCAGGCCAAGCGAACATCTGCCGCCCAGGTGGATCCCGGGTTCCTGCAGTTACCACACCCACACATAGATCCGATGCAACCACCGACACGGAGACGAGCGAATAGGGTGACGGGTGGCTTGCGGCGGCTGCGGTCGCAGGTGGAGGAGTCCACCCGCGTCCAGGAGCTGGGAGTGGTCCCGGTCATGCGTGCCACCCAGGCTGACACCGCACGGGTGGCGTCCGCGGTGGAGGCAATGGGTGCGACGGTGTCAGACATGGGGAACGGTTTGTGAGGCCTGGGGCCTTCCGTGCAGGCGGCGTCTGTGGCCCAGGAAATGGCTGCCCTCTCACAGGAGGCCATGAGCCAGTGCCAGCGCCAGATGGCAGAGGCGCTCAACGCCATAGCCCAGTCTCAGCAGGCCATGGCCCAGTCTCAGCAGGCCATAGCCCAGTCTCTGCAGGCCATGGCCCAGTCTCTGCAGGCCATGGCCCAGTCTCAGCAGGCCATCGCTGAGGGCATCGGCGCCAGTGGCCATGTGCGAGCTGGCGTCGCACTGTCGCAGACAGGTTTCGACAACCCCCTGGGCTCCATGGCTGCAAACCTGCAGACCCCTGTCGATACCAGCACGGGCCTCCAGGACTGGCAGCGCCAGATGTCGGGGGCGCGTCGGATGGCCAGTCCGTTCGCATCCCCCACCCATGTAGAGGACTGGGGGCCATCGGGCACCCCGAGGGAGGAGGAGGTGGTGTGGTCCGTCCCGGCTCCCTCTGTAGGGGAGGTCCCGGTACACCGCGACACCTCGGACTCCCCCCCTTCCGTCCCAGGTGCATCGGGTGGGCAACGGGCAGGACAGGCTGGCAGCTCGCCATCCCAGTCGCCCGGGCCGCAGCCTGGCCCATCTAGGCCAGGACGCCCCAGGAAACGGCCGCCAAAGGGATCCGGTGTCAGAGGGCAGGAATCACAGGAGTCCACCTCCAGTTCTGCTGTACCGTCTGGGGAACCACGTAGACGTAGTCAAAGGGCCCGTAAGGCCAAACAATTAGACACTGAGTAAGTTGGCACGGGTGCAGGGCACAGATGAGATTTAGGGGCTAGGGCACGTGCATGAACTCCTTTGGTTATTAAAGTCAATGTTACACCTACCGAAGCTGCCTTTGTGCTCTGTCCAAAGTGCGCGGGCGTGTCATGTACGTTGAGCGCAAGTGTGTGTGTGACGGGTGGTCTTACCTCAGCCCCAGGTGAGTCTGCCCCCTTCCCCCTGGGCCGCCATCAACATCCCCCGGGCAGAGGACGGGACCGTGCGCTGCAGTGTCACAGCCGCATGCAGGGATGGTCCGGGTGGATGGTGGTACTGTGGCCATGGGTCAGACATAGTCCAACGATGTAGAGCCAGGAGCTCATCGGAGGCGGGTTGTCATCATCCTCCATGGCCTGCGATAGACACGCGTCCACCCGCAACTGGGTGAGCCCGGCCCGTTGTGCCGCCGGTGGATCGGCAATTGGGGGTGGGGGGGTGGTGTGCATGCGGGTGAGGTGTGTGGGGTTGGGGAGGGGGGTGAGGGTGCTGGGTGGGTGGATGGGTGGGGGGTGTTGGTGGTCGGCTGTTGTCATGGTGTGCGGTCTGTGGCCATACTACCCGATTCCCACGCCCATCTAGTCAGTGAAGCGGGCGTCTATCAGTCTGTCCCGTGCCCGCTGGGCCAGCCGGTAACGGTGGACAGCCACCCGCCTGTGTCTACCCCGTCTGCCCTGACCATTGCCCCCATCCCCCTCATCTGGGGAGGACTAGGCCTCTTCCTGCTGCTCCTCCACTCCGCCCTCCTCTGCCTGCGGCACATCGCCCCTCTGCTGGGCTATGTTGTGCAGGACGCAGCACACCACAATGATGCGGCCGACCCTATCTGACCGATACTGGAGGGCGCCCCCAGAGAGGTCCAGGCACCTGAAACGCATCTTCAGCACGCCAAAGCACCTCTCGATCACTCCCCTTGTCGCTACATGGGCATCATTGTAGCGGTTCTCCGCCTCATTGCGTGGCCTCCGTATAGGCGTCATCAGCCACGATCGCAATGGGTAGCCCCTGTCGCCCAGCAACCAGCCCCTCAGCCGGGGATGGCGTCCCTCGTACATGCCGGGGATGGATGACCGCGACAACACGAATGAGTCGTGTACACTGCCTGGGTGACGGGCGCAGACGTGCAGGATCATCATGCGGTGGTCGCAGACCACCTGTACGTTCATTGAATAGGTCCCCTTCCTATTAGTGAACACGGCCCTGTTCTCTGCAGGTGGCCGCACGGCGACGTGCATCCCATCGATCGCGCCCTGGACCATGGGGAACCCGGCAACGGCAGAGAAGCCCACGGCCCGGGCATCTTGGCTGGCCCGGTCCACGGGGAAGCGGATGTAGCGGTGCGCCATGGCATAAAGGGCATCTGTCACTGCCCGGATGCACCGATGCACCGATGTCTGCGATATGCCGGACAGGTCCCCACTCAGTGCCTGGAATGACCCCGTTGCATAAAAGTTCAGGGCCACCGTAACCTTGACGGACACGGGGAGAGGGTGTCCCCCGCCAGTGCCACGCGGTGACAGGTGTGCCAGCAGGTGGCAGATGTGTGCCACGGTTTCCCGGCTCATCCGGAGTCTCCTCCTGCATTCCCGGTCCGTGAGGTCCTGGTATGACTGCCGGGGCCGGTACACACGGGGCGCCCTCGGGTGCCTCTGTTGCCGTGGGGCCACGACGTCCTCCTCCCCCTCCTCGTCCTGTCGGTCAGGTGTCCCTCCAGCCTGGCCGGCTGCCGCCTGCCCCTCTGCGGCAGCCTGCGCCGCCTCTCTGGCACGCTCCTCCTTTTCCTCCTCATCCAGGGCAACATAGACATGAGCGGCTGTCACCACGGCGGCCAACATCGCTGGATGGTCTGAAAACATGACGGCCTGGTGGGGGGGAGGGGAACGACGACATGTCATCATTGCCCATATCCCCTCCTCCCCCCAGCCAGGTGGCATGGACCGCATGGGTCCAACTGTTGGAGGCTGGCACCTGGGCAGGTGGACCAACTCATTTGCCCTCCCATCACCCACCCCGGCACGGACCCCCTCCCCAACCTCCACCCCGGCACGGACCCCCTCCCCAACCTCCACCCCAGCACGGACCCCCCCCCAACCTCCACCCCGGCACGGACCCCCTCCCCAACCCCCAACCTCCACCCCAGCACGGACCCCCCCCCCAACCTCCACCCCGGCACGGACCCCCTCCCCAACCCCCAACCTCCACCCCAGCACGGACCCCCCCCCCCCAACCTCCACCCCGGCACGGACCCCCTCCCCAACCTCCACCCCAGCACGGACCCCCCCCCCCCAACCTCCACCCCGACACGGACCCCCTCCCCAACCTCCACCCCGGCACGGACCCCCTCCCCAACCCCCAACCTCCACCCCAGCACGGACCCCCCCCCAACCTCCACCCCGGCACGGACCCCCTCCACAACCCCCAACCTCCACCCCGGCACGGACCCCCTCCCGGCACTCCCCCGGAGCCCAGCCTACTCTAACCACCCACCCCCCCCCCCGCCGCACACACACACAAGCCGAGAACACACCTCTCCTCACGCAATCAGTCTGCGGCCACGCCATTTCCTGCCCAGAGCCAACCCCCCAGGCCGTCACTCACCTCCTCGCTGGTCGGCGTGAGCCTGGAGCACCGGGTCACGCCGATGAAAAGGAGGTTTGATTCACGACGACGTGAACGGTCATCACGTCGACGGGACTTCGGCCCATCCGGAAGGGAGAATATTGGCAGGCCGAAAATCGGCTGCCTTGCGCAGGCCCGTGACATTCTCCGCGGCAGCGGCGCCATTAACGCCCCGCCGACTTTTCTCCCTTCGGAGACTTCGGCGGGGGCGGGGGCGGGATTCACGGCGGCCAACGGCCATTCTCCGACTCGGCGGGGGGTCGGAGAATGACGCCCCTGATGTGGTGATCCCCGCCTGCGATGGGCCGAAGTCCCGCTGCTGAAATGCCTGTCTCGCCGGAAAGAATCAAACCGCCTCTCTTACCGGCGGGACTAGGCGGCGCGGGCGGACTCCGGGGTTCTGGGGGGGGCACAGGGCAATCTGGCCCCGGGGGCGCCCCCATGGTGGCCTGGCCTGCGATCGGGACCCACCGATCTGCGGGCGGGCCTGTGCCGTGGGGGCACTCTTTTCCCTCCACCTCGGCCACAGCCTTCACCATGGCTGACGCGTAAGAGACACCCCCCCCTGCGCATGCGCGGGGATGACGTCAGCAGCCACTGATGCTCCCGCGCATGCACGGACTTCCGCTGGCTGGTGAAGTCCTTTCGGCCCCGGATGGCGTGGCGCCAAAGGCCTTTCCCGCCGGCCGGCGGCATGCCAACCACTCCGGCGCGGGCCTCGCCCCTCAAGGTGAGGGCTTGGCCCCTAAAAGTGCGGAGAAATCCACACCTTTGGGGCGGCCCGACGCCGGAGTGATTCCCGCCACTCCATCCTGCCGGGGCCCCCGCCCCGCCGGGTAGGGGTGAATCCCGGCCCTGGGTCAGAAACAACTATGCTACACTTAAATAAGCGTAATTATAAAGGTATGACTGGAGTGGACTGGGAAAGGAATTTAGCAGAAAGAAATGGTTGTTCATAAATTGCAGACATTTCTGAAAATAGTTCATGACTCACAACAAAAATATATCCCAGTGAAGAAAGAGGATTCTAGGAAGGGGATAATCAATTATGGTTAAGCAAGAAAGTGAAGGATACTATTAAATCGAAAGTAAAAATATACAGGCGGGAATTCTCCGGCCATTGGGGTTCTCTGTTCCTGCCGGCAGGACACCCCGCCCACGGATTTCCCGGCAGCGTGGGATGGGCTTCAATGGGAAATCCCATTGACATGTGGCGGGAGTAGAGAATCCCGCCACCAGCAAATGGCACGGCGTTGAGAAACATGCAGTTGAGGGACAGGAGAATGCAGCTCATAATATGGCAAAGGTTAACTGTAATCTGGAGATTGTTAAAGTTTTAAAAACCAACCCAAAAATGACTAAAATAGTTATAAAGAGGGAAAAGATAAATTATGAGGGTAAACTATCAAATAATATAAAAATGGACAGCAAGAGTTTCTTTAAGTATTTAAAAAGGAAGAGAGAGAGGCCAAAGTGAATGTAGGCCCGTTTCAGAATGAAACTGGGGAAAAAATAATGGGGAACATGGAAATGGCAGAGGAGTTAAATTAATACTTTGCATCAATCTTCACGGTAAAGACACTAATAACATTCCAAAAATAAATAACCAAGGGGCAGAAGGGGCGGAGGAAATAAATACAATAACAATCACCAGGGGAAAAGGAACTGGCAAAACTAATGGGGCTAAAGGCTGATAAGTGCCCTGGACCTGATGGGTTGCATCCCAGGATATTAAAGCAAGGAGCTACAGAGTCAGTGGATGCACTGGTAGCAATCTTCCAACAATCCTTAAATTCTGGAAAAGTCCCAGAGGATTGGAAAACTGCCAATGTAACACCTTTATTCAAAAGAGGAGGGAAACAAAAAACAAGTAGCTATAGACCAGTTAGCTTAACTTCTGCCCTTGGTATGTAATAGCAGAGCATATGGAAATGCATAATATAATCAAGCAGAGTCAGCATGGCTTCATGAAGGGGAAATCATGCCTGACAAATATATTAGAATTCTTTGAGGTGGTATGAAGCAGGGAAGATGAATGTGAACCAGTAGATGTAATATACTTGGATTTCTAAAAAGCGTTCAATAAGATACCACACAAAATGCTGCTTAGTAAGATAAAAGCCCAAGGTGTTAGGGTGTAATAGAGGATTGGCTAACTGACAGAAGGCAGAAAGTTGGGATAAGAGGAGCATTTTCAGGATGGCAACCTATAACTAATGAAATGCCACAGGGATCAGTGCTGTGGCCACAATTATTCACAATATGTATTAGTGACTTGGATGAGGGAAGTAAATGCACTATCACCTACCCAGGCCGACTCCTGTAACTCAACCTAACCGTTAGACACTAAAGGGCAATTTGGCATGACTAATCCATCAAACCTGGACCCCTTTGGAAGGAAACCGGAGTACCCGGAGGAAACACACGTAGACACGGGGAGAATGTGCAAACTCCACACAGTCACCCGAACCTGGATGCTTCGCACTGTGAGGTAGCAGTGCTAACCAAGGTGTCATTGTGCTGCCCCTCTGCAATGTTCAAGTTGTATACTACCAGGCGACTAACTACAAATTCTCACCTGATTGTTGTTGAACATCACACGCTGTAAACATGTCTGTTCAAACGCGATTTGACACGGCCGCAGCTCAATCATTACAGTCCATGATTTTGTCTGTGGATAAAAATGTTGCAAAAAGTCTGAATTCTGTGATAGACATCTAGGAATTAGCACCTAACTAAAATCCAGACCTTAACTCACCTGAATTTCAGCAGTTCAGTCAAATTGTTGCAAACCTATCTCTGAATAATCTTCGTTTGTTCTCATCTCTAGGTTTATAAATTGTGGTTCATAGCATCAATGATTAGCATAGGAACAGTTGTACTGTTTAGATTTTGTCAAAATCTTTAATTTACAGCAGGGAAACTAGGCCAGTGTTTGTGCTTTATTTGAGTCTGCTCCCAATGTACAACATTACATCCCATCAGCATAACTCTTACTCATTTCTCCCTCGTGTACTTAACCAGCTTCTAAACATCGAAACCATTCAACTCAACTACTCCACCTGGCAGCAGGTTCCACATTCTAACCAGTCTCTGGGTAAAAATGTTTCTCCTGAATTTCTTACTGGATTTATTAATAGTTATCTTCTATTTATTTATTTATTTATTTTAAAGTTATCTTCTATTTGAAATGAAATGAAATGAAAATCACTTATTGTCACAAGTAGTCTTCAAATGAAGTTACTGTGAAAAGCCCCTAGTCGCCACATTCCGGCGCCTGTTCGGGGAGGCTGTTACGGGTTATTTATGACCTAGTTTTAGATTCCACTCTGACTTCTTACTTGCTCCCCAAGGGGCTGGTGGACACTAAAAGGCTCATTTTCAACTTGTGTGTCACGACACATGCTAGGAATTTTACATATCAACCATAAAATCATTGTAACTCTAACTGATGCTTTTTCGATCATTAAAATGAATGAACAGGATGTGGCAAGATTGAGATAAGTGCTGCCAATATGCACTAAAATTGCAGAAGCACCTATGTTATCTTCTTTTTGTTATTTAAAATATGTACCAAGATGGATACACTACAATGGGTGCGATTCAGCGATCCCGTTTCATCTAGCGCAGATTCTGGCGCAACGGATGAAATGGACGAAAGCCCCAAATCGGGCTCCGCGCTGGGCGGCGGGCCGATCGCAAGTCAACCAATTCACTCCGCCAGACACGATCTGAATTTAGCCCTCGCTGTACGAGTTCTAGATATTAATATTTAAATAAATTCCCCGCTGGATTCACCTGGCGCCCGATACTCAACGGCCGTGCCTGGGAGGCCCTGCCAGGACACCGTTCAGTATTGGTTCACACAAACATGGACCAGGCGTAACAGCACCTTGGGGTCTCCCAGACCATTGGAGACCCGTGGGTGGTCAGGAAAAGGGTAAGGTGATACCCTGGCACTCCCCTGGTACCTGGGCAACAAGGCACTATCAGTCTGGCACCCTGGAACGCTGGCAATTGCACCTGGGCACCCTTGCAGTGGCTGGCAGGGGAAGTATTAGGGTTTCAGGCTGTCAGTGCCAGTGTGCCCAGATGCCAGGTTGGTACTGCCAAGGGTCGGGCCTTGAGGGGGGGGTGCCTTGCCACTTGGATGGGGGTGAGGGGGTTTCTCGGGGCCTCCCCAAGGTTGGGGGGTTGAGGGGGGTCAATAAAGCAGGGGAGGGTTTGAAAGGGGGGGGGTGAAGAGAAGCTCGGGGTTTCCAGACTAAATGACACCCCAATCTATGAGCAGCCTTTCCTGTTGAACTGAAGCTCGCCAGCAGGAAATCACTCTGTGTGGCCTGAGCAGCGAGAAACTCTCCAAGACCAAAAAAACCCAGCAAAGTACCACTGGATAGCAGGATGTTTCTTGGTGCTGCAGCTACATGTGCCCGCTAGCAGACTTACTTTGAAGTTCGCTGCATTGGGTGCATTGCACCCAATATTTTCAAATAAATCCATTTTTTCCAACTTCACATTCAATGTATTTTTATTCGCCTCCCAGTATTAAATGGAATGAAACCTCACGTACAACAACAGCAAAGTAGGTGCAATCTCCTTTCAATGTGTAATATTTATTATCAAACGTTGTAAAATGGGTTCCTTCTTCAATTTTGCATCTTCCAGGGCAGCTGATGTCTGAGCATTCCCACATTCCACTCTGACAAACACTAGCAAGAAAATGTAATCATTAGGCAGGCAAATAAACACTCCAATATTTCTGTCAAGGATCTGACAGTTGAATGGTTAAAATGTGTGTGATCTGAAAGTATATAGTTACCATGAATGACAAGAAGTATTTCGTAATAGTTCAGGACTATAAATCATTCCACCGTATTCACAGGGACAAGCTGTTTTGTCGATGCACCTGCCTGTGTCTCTTATATCATCAAGGACAGTGCCTGAAGCATAATATAAATAACTGATTTTATCGCCGCATGTTAGACGTGAAGAACACTGCTTTCATTTAAAATGACAACTAGTGACACCTTTGTCCTAATATTGTTACAACAAAAGGCACGTCTGAATGAGTTTACAATTGTTAAACCGACAAGCTTGACCCTTTGAAATTTAAAGTGCATAAATATATAAATATATTCCAACAAATTGGTTGACAATACTGCCTTTGTGGTGAAATTATTTCAGGGTCCTGACTCTGGTCCCAACTTTGACTCTGCATTGACTTTTCATTGTACTGGTTTAGTTTGAAATCATACATTATATCTTCTTGTTTTGAACTGTTTCCGATCTACAGTATCAATTTCCATTGGTTTTCTTGGTTACAGCTTCAACTATGTATAATGTGCATGATGTATTGACACTGAAGCACTTGTTATAAATTGTGGGGTTATACTTTGACGTATGCTGCTAGTTAATCAAGTATGGTGCATATTTTTCAGTAATAGATATTAAATTCAACGATAGTATATGGTGAAGGAATAATACCGCAGCTTGTCTTTTACCTTCAGCAAGTTTATTCTTCATCCAGCACAGTAGAGAAACAAACTCCTTATGGTTTCCCCACAGTGATTGTTTCAGCTGTGCCCATTTATACTTTTTTGGAGGTTGAGCTAGTTATCATGACCTATCTTTAGTCAGGCAATTAGCTTAACAAGATAATTGCTAAAGCATACACCTGCTGATTCATGGACACATTGATAACAGCAAGAACTTATACTGTTTTTGGGGTGATATTCTTATGTCAATCTGCAACACCAACTGGAATGGACAAATGGACCATTGTTTCATCAAAGGATTGTATTTTCTTTTATGAATTTAGAGTACCCAATTCATTTTTTCCAATTAAGGGGCAATTTAGTGTGTCCAATCTACCTACCTTGCACATCTTTGTGTTGTGGGAGCGAACCCCATACAAACACGGGAAGAATGTGCAAAATCCACACAGACAGTGACCCAAAGCTGGCATTTGACCTGGGACCTCGGCGCCGTCAGACTGCAGTGATAACCACTGAGCCACCTTGCTGCCCTGAAACACTGCACCTGATTCATACACAAGAGTAACATCAAATAAATGTCTGACTTTCTTCCTTGATATAATTACCTTTTGGACATTCACAGGCATTCACGCACTGATCACATTGTTGCTGTGTTTCTGGGTCAGAGCAGGTTGGGACGCACATAGCACCACATTCCTTGTAGAACTGATTTTCAGGGCAAGCAGGGCTCCCTGAAAGATAGTTTACACTGCTGTGTAATTCTCGGATTTATTCAAGAACAGAACTAAGACATTCAGCAATTTGATTACTTTTCTTCTCTTACCACAACTAATTGTTGATCTCCATTCTTTCCAATTAGGGCCAAAGAATTCATAATCATCATCACTGTGAACAGTAAGGACTTTTCAGTAAACTGAGTCACATGGCAAAAGTGAAGTAACTGTATTTAAGAATTAATGATATTTCTATCAGAACATTATAGGGTTAGTTTGGGGTTTGAGAAAAAGGAAACCAATCTGTATTGATGGTTTCTTTTTTGATAGGTCTTAAATGCACAGCTACCAGGACTGATTTGCACGCTTCCAGTTTCAAGATTTCAAGTTACTGTCTGAGTCACTCTCTTTGTCGGCACATCCTAGGACCAGCTTGCGAGGTATTCCAGACAGCGAGGCAGACATTCCTCCAAGCAAATGGCAACACATTTGCTTCCAACACCCTTTCAAGCAGTACAGACTTTTTCAAATGGCTTCTTCTGACAATTCCAATCCAGGGAAGCATCTCCTTCTTTATTTGGGTTATCAGAATACAAGCTGTAACTAACCGAAGGCTATTGTAACCGAAGGCTATTGCCCACCATTTTAAGGTATTGGCCCATCATCATCGTTGGTATGTATAGCTGCTAACCATATCGATGAATTGCTAAAATAGGTGGAGAGACAAGAGAATATGGGTTTGTTCTCCTTGTACCAGAGAAGGTTAAAGAGAGATTGAATAGATACTTCCAAATTTATGAGAGGTTTGGAGAGAGTCGATAAGAAGAAACTGCTTCCACTGGTGAATGCACGGTAACCAAAAGGTGCAGATCTTGGTAAAACAACCAGAGAGGAAATGAGGAGGATTTTCTTTCCGCAGTGAGTTGTTATGATCTGGAATGTACTGCTTGAAAGGGTGTTGGAAGCAAATTCTGCAGTAACTCGGGTATATGCTGGAAAAGGAAACAATGGACAAGGCTATGGAGAAAGTGAGGGAGACTGGGACCAATTGGATAGCTTTGTCAAAGAGCTCTCACAAGAGCGATGGGCTGAATGCTGTCCTGTGCAATAAAATTCTCTGACTCTAATCGCTTAGAACAAGGTTATCACAATGACATTTAACACACTTGTATCAAATTTATCTCTGCACCCATTTAACAGAGAAATTAGCTCATCTCAGGCTATCATCATCAATAAACTGGTGAGGGATACAAGAATTGTTTATCTGCTCACATTACTGACTAATTCCCAGTTCCTCATGGTTTTTCTTCAAGAAATCAATTTGAGATAGACTGTTTAAATTATTGTTCAAATGATGTTCCTCTTCTGAACTAATGACCTCAGTTTTTTATTGAGAAGGTGCTGTTCAGTGAGTAAATACAGCAACAACAACATATTTATACAGCACGTGGAATGTACTAAAGCATTGCAAGACATTTCATAATAGCACCATTAAGTAAAATATGACACTGAGCCACACAAGATGGTGAGATGACCATCAAGTCAGATGACCAAAAGTTTAGTCATCATTTGGTTTTCAGGAGTGTCCTAAAGAAGTGAGGAGCAAAGTAGAGGGGTGTGGGGGTGGGTATTCCAGGGCTTGCGTCTGAGGTGACTGAAGACACAGCCACTAATGGTGGAACAGAGAGTTCTTTGTGTGCCTGGCCAATATTCAATCTGCATCTAAAACGCAATGGCTATCATTCATTTTTCTGCTATTTTGCGGAGCCTTACTGTTTGCATGTTAACTGCTGCAACTGAGGTTAACCAAAACTGGATCACTTGCCATAAAATACCAAGGGGCAGACACTCTGATGTGGTGGAAATTACTGTATACATTCCTGAGCTAACACCTTCAGAATGAAAATGGGGAAAGGAAAGTTCAATTTTCTTTTGACACTGCGTCAAAAATCATAACAGTTGACAACTGTCAACATTCTTCCAGTCTGATAAAGTCATTTTTAAGACTGGGGAAAGAATGAGGAACACTGGGAAAGTTGGGAGGGTGGGGAGAACTGGGTCACAAGGTTCATCCCCATGTCTGCCACTAGCCCATACAGAGGAACCTGCCAGTCCTTGGTGTGGGCCTCTCCCGCTGCTGATCAAATCCCAGTGACGATGGGATGAGACCATTAAGCGGGAACTAACTTTCCACTAAACAGTCTTAATTGACCCACTGGTGGGCAGGCTGCCCAATGCCCCCTCTCCCATTGCTGGTACAATTGTGATGGGGCAACAGGGGCAGGTGAGATGGCACTAGGCAGGCTGCCTACTGGATTCAACGTTACTCCATGACCACCTCCCAATCCACTGGCAGAGGAGCTTTAAACCCCATAGTGATATGCGTCATAACCCACCAGCATGGATACCACAGCATTGTTTTCTTGGCTTTCAGCAATTGTTACTCTAATTGTTTATTCATATCACCAATTCATGAAGTTTTTACCTTATTGCAGGTAGATTTGTACATTGTCGTGCTAGTTCTTCAAAAGTGGCACATGTGCACTCCTTCATATTTCCACACGCACATACATCCCTTTGGCATAATTTCAGGTAATTATTAGTGAAGGTAGGGTTTGCAAAACATGTGGAAAAGTACATCGATATGGGGGAGATGCAGCTCTGAAAGCAGCAAAGCACAAAGGAGAAACAGAAATTTGTGTCACATTCCTTCATTCTCTGGCCCATACACTTAACAGTAATAAAATGGTCGCTGGATGTAAGTTCCACTTTGGCAAAACTTCCTCACAAAACTTTAACAGTAACGTAAGTGTTTCACTGCTTTGAAATAATGTTTTAAATACTCGTGTGGATCACCCCTTAGCAGCCTGAAATTTGGGATGTTGATTGATCCTTTAATAATTGAATACCCTGTTAACAAAATATGTGGTGCATTGGATTTTAAAATAGATTTTCAAATCTAGTTGATCCCCTGGAATGATTTCTTTTTTATATATGAAAGACTTCAGTTGTAAGGGGTGAAGCATCTTTTTGTGCATTTTTCTTGTGACGGTGTAATTTGTTCTGTTGTGCCACTGAGGTCTGAAGTTTATTAAACCTGATTGAGGTTGGTCAGGTGGGTAGATGTCTGGCCACTTTAGAAAGAGTGGAACAAAGCCGAAAAACAGGGGCCCAGTCAGATTAATCTCTGATTGACATCTGCATAGTGTAACTCTAAACACACACCCACACACAAACTTACACTCTCATCCTGGCTTAAACATACTTTCACTTACACACTCCCACACGTGACAGTCAGCCTTCACGAACCCCCACATCTCTGATCTGAGTTCCATAGTGTCTCAGTTCCAGGCCTCACAGCCAACATGTTATCCCCGGAACTCCAGCACCTCCCCTTCCTGGACCCGCTCCCAGATACTTGCATTCACTGGGTCCGCTCCCCGCCAACTCCACTTCCCGAGCCCCATTCACTGACATCTCTGCTCCCTGGCACCTCCAGCCTACGTGCTCCAGTCCATGGGCCCCATGTCCTGGCACCTCCATTCCCTTTGCCCCACTCCTCGGCTCCCTGCTACCTCCGATCCCCGGGCCTCACTCCCCGACCCCATTCCTCAGCTCGTTGGTACCTCCATTTCCTGGGCCTCATTCCCTGGTACCTCTGATCCTCAGCACCTCAGCTCTTCAGGCCTCGCTCCCTGGCACCCCCACTCCCTAGGTCCCACCCCTAAGCTCCCCAGTATCTCCATTCCGCATGACCTGCCCCCAGCACCTCCGCTTCCAGGCCCTGCTCCTTGGCTCTCCAGCATCCCCGCTCCCTGAGCCTCGCTTCCCTGTACTTCTATTCCCTGGACCTCATTCCTGGGACCTGCTCACCAGCATCTCTACTTCCCAGGCCCCGAACTGTAACCTGTTAGCCTATCAGCAGAAAATCTGGGAGAGAAACAGTTTGTGATTGGAAGAGCAGCTTCTTGCATAATCTTCATTATGGGGCCACACTTGGGGTGGCTTCATGGGCTGCATCTGCCCCATGATCCATATGTCAGACAAGCCTGTGCCAAGTGGATGATCCATCTCTGCCTCTCCTGAGCACCCTAGCATCACAAATGTTAGTCTTCAGTCTATTTGACTCATTCCATGTGATATCAAGAAACAGCAGAAGGCACTGGATACTACAAATGCTGGGCCCTGATAATATTCTGACCATAATACTGATGACTTTTGCTCCCAAACTAGCAGAGTCCCTGTCAAACTGAACCAGGAGAGCAATAACACTGTCACCTAGCTGGCAATGTGGAAAATTATCCAGGTATGTCTTGTCCACAAAAAGGAGGACAGGTCCAACCCGACCAATTTCCATCTCATCAGTTTACATTTGATCAACAAAGTGATGGAAAGTGTGGTTGACAGTGTTATCAAGCAGCATTTACACAGCGATAACTCGCTCACCGACAGTCAGTTAGGGCCCCACCAGGGCCACTCAACTCCTGAGCTCATTACAGCCTTCGTCCAAACATGGACAAAAGGGCAGATCCCAAGAAGTGAGGTGAGAGTGATTGCCCTTGACATCAAGGCAGCATTTGATCCAGTACGGCATCAAGGAGACCTAGAAAAGCTGTACAGGAACTATACTCTCCACTGGTTGGAGTCACACCGAGCACAATGGAAGATGGTTATAGTGATGGCCCATCATCTCAACTGCAGGAGTTCCTCAGAGTAGTGTCCCAGGCCCAACCATCTTCAGCTGTTTCATCAATTACCTCCCTCCATCATAAGGTCAGAAGTGGGGATGTTCACAGATGACTGCACAACGTTCAGCAGCATTTGCGACTCCCCAGTTACTGAAGCAATCCGTGTCCATATTCAGCAATACCTGGACAATATTCAGGTTTGGGTTCATAAGTGACAAATAGCATTCACGCCACATATGTGCCAGGCTTAACCTGCAACAAGAGAGAATCTGACCACCTCCATCACCGATGCACAGTGGCAGCAGTATGTATCAGTATGTACAAGATGTACTGCAGTAACTCATCAAAGCTCCTCGGTAGCACCTTCCAAACCTGTGATCTCTACTACCTAGAAGGCAAATAACAGCAGATGGATGGGAACACTGCCATCTGTAAGCTTCTCTCCAAGTCACACACCATCCTGAATTGGAACGATGTCATCGTTCCTTCACTGTTTCTGGATCAAAATCTGAGAACTTCCTTCCGAATAGCACTGTGGGAGTTCCAACAGAACATGGACTGCGGCTGCTCAAGAAGCAGCTCACCACCGCCTTCTCAAGAGCAACTAAAGGACGGACCATAAATGCTGAACTAGCCAGCGACACCCACACCCCATAAATGAATCATAAAACTCCTGTATGCCTACCTTTGACCACATAAATAGTTGACCCATTCTTCTAAAGGTACTGACGCATGAGCAAAAATACTGCCTTTGCATTGTAAACTACAAATAAACATAAGATTAAATTCTTTGGATTCTCCCACAGTTCTGCCCCTCACTTAAGGCCA
Organism: Scyliorhinus torazame; assembly: GCF_047496885.1. Classification (NCBI taxonomy): domain Eukaryota; kingdom Metazoa; phylum Chordata; class Chondrichthyes; order Carcharhiniformes; family Scyliorhinidae; genus Scyliorhinus; species Scyliorhinus torazame. Next base: position 58,328,435 of record NC_092719.1, read on the forward strand.
CACAATAACACACATTCAACATGAGAGTTACGGTTTTTCAACTCATAGAGTCGTGTCCATTCCTGGAAATGGAATCCATAAGGCATGGTGACACACATTTACCACAACAGTGAAGACATTGCTTTACAATTTTTGAAGTCATTTGACTGTAACTTACATTAGCTGCTGTGCATGCTGAACCTGTTTGTTGATCTGTAACACATACATGACCCAGAACATCTAGCTGATTTGCAACCATGATGTTATATATAACTTCATCAGAATCTGCACAAATGAAGGGAAATATACCATGACATGACAGGTGCTACAAATCTGCGAAATGCTAACAGCAATTTTATATTTCTCAGAAAATATTAAACAATCATCTATCTCTACTTATTTATAATATGCTGTAAATATAAAATATCGAATCTACACACACTTCTGCCAATTTCACTAGTTTTTTTGCATGATGAATTCTATATCCATGTTGAATATGGGCTTTGTCATGTAAACTTGTCTGTATATACTCATTGTGCCCACTGGATAGTCAATACAATTATTCCACGCTCAGATTTGGTTTCTGAAAATACTCATTCTGTCATCTTGCTATCTCTTTCGTTGAGTTCTTCGCCTAAGATTTAGCTTTTCATTATGTTTTCCTTCCACACTGGTGTGTATTTTACATTTACTGATTGATTATATTTTAGTCATGTTCAGATACCGGTCCAGATCCCAACATTTGTTAGGATCCTGGACAAGAACCCAAACAATTTTTAAAATTTGTAAAATTGTGAGGAAAAGATTCTTCACTCCAGGAGTGATGATTCTGACTAGGAGGTATCATTTATGTCAAAACAAACTTTAATTTAAATACAGGATTAACCACATTAATATCAAAGAAATAGATTTACAATTAAATAGTTCTTAAGCAAAAGGAAAAATGTAAACTTACTATCTATATCTGCTACTAACTCCAATTAAGCAAACCATACAGTTGAAATGCCATTTATAAATGAAGTTAACAAACAGATTACTTGCTTAGCTGTGTAGAGACTTATGGAAAGAGTTCCTTTCAAGAGCAGATTCAGTACAATTCTGTTCAACCTAACAGCATTTGGCAAAACTGCTGTTGAAATTAAAATCCTTCTGTTCTGTCAGTCTCAAATCCTATGGCAAACTGCAAAGTTACAGACTGACCTGGCTCTACCCATTAATTACATCATCTGTATCCCACTAAGATTTCACAATGTCCTGCTTAGCTAGGACTAAATACAATCCCTCATAGATTACTACTCTCCAAGGAATCACCAGTAATCATAATTACAACTAAAGGTCTAATGAGATATTACTTAGTAAAAGTTTGGAATTAATCATGACCTCACCTTTTATGATTCCCTACTTACAGCTTTAACAGCCACACAGTCTGGATACCTTAACCTTGGATCTTTAATAAGTTTACTGCAGCAATTATATACCATAACCCAAGCTTTTAATAACATTGCTGCAACAGATAGAAAAAACAATGAGCGGGATTCTCTGTCCCGCCAGACCCGTTTTCTGGTGTGGCGTGCCCCCCGTCGGCATTGGGATTCTCTATTCTGGCAGCCGGCCAATGGGGTTTCCCATTGTGACCACCCTCACACCGTCGGGAAATCCGCGGGTGTGATTGCACTACCTGCGAAGCGGAAGATAGTGCAGACGGAGAATCCCACCCAATATATATAACAATTTCTTACATTATACATTAAACATGTACATCTTTGTCCTTTAAAACATCTTATCCCCTCTAGCTGTGAATAACATCTTAGAAAATCTGCAAGTACAAAGCTAAAATTTATTTTATCTCCTTTACGTCGAGATGGTTTCAGTTACCAGTATTGATTCCAGTTCCTTCTTGAAAACCCCCACAAAGGCCACAGGTTTGATTCTTGTATTTAATATCAAGAGTTATCTGTGAAAAAAAGATAAGAAATTCCAGCTGCCTCATGGGAATGCACACATTTTGGTAACTGAATTTGTTTCACAAATATTTTTATGAACGACCATTTCTAACTTGTATATTATAGGCCAATTGTTTGGACTTGAATTGAAAGAACTGTGTGGTGTTAGAGTCAGTGATGAAGTAACATCACCATAGCGCAATCCGAATAGATCTGCATTTGCTCAGTTGGTAGCAATTCGCCTCTGAACCAGAAGAATTGAATTCAAGCCCCACTCCGAGACTTGAGTGAAAGCTGAAGCTCCAGCACAGTGCTGAGGGAGTGCTGCATTGTTGGGGTACTGTCTTTTGGACAAGATGTTAGACCAAGAGACTATCTGCCCTCTAGGGAAGACCCCGTGGCGTTATTTTGAAGATGAATGGGGAGATTTCCCCAATATCCCACTATTCGATCAACTCTTCAAAATGTACCTAGATCTGCATCTGACGTGCTTTATCCTGCAAGGCTACCAATCAGGTGCTGGAAAACGGGATTAAAATGAGCTGCTAATTTCTGCTTTCTCTCTTTTGACCAGTGCAGACTGGATGGGCTAATTGGCTTCTTTCTGCACTGTAACCTTTCTGTGGTTCTATGGTTTCTATGGTTCGACCCTGGTCAATATTTATCTCTCATTGAAGTCCTAACAATCGACACATCCAGTCGACATCTCATTGCTGTTTGTGGAATCTCAGCTGCTGCAGTTCCAACATTTTAACCAAGTGACAACACTTCAAAAGTACCTAATTGACAGCAAAATGCTTTGAGATGTCACAAGATAATGGGTGATGAAAAAATGCAAGATTTTATTTTATTTGGATAAAATTTTAAACATTAATTTAAAGCCAGTGCAATTGTCCCTCATTCTAAGTGATAAATAAATGCGGAATTATATATGCCAGTAAGTATACTCCCTGCTACTGCAGTAACGCAGTTTACCGACATGATAAACTTTGGAGTTACTGAAACAAATTACCTTCACTCGTAAAACATTCTGGCAATTGGTAGCTGTGTCAGCTCATATCAGATCTAAATCCAGTTACCACAATAACAGGAACCCTGAGATACTGTTGAAGATCATCTTGTCATTTATTTAATCACATGCAGCATTAATGACGAACAAATGGAATCTCCTAATGTTCAGGTAAACAGTTCTAAAGTGGCTAGAATGGGGTCAAATAGCATTTTGTTTCTGCTTGTCAGAACTTTCCACAAGCAGATCGTTAAAGAAGAAAACAAATTCTCGATAAAGGGACAAGTGAAGTACTTTCAGCATACAGCATTGTGCACATTTGTTCTGAGGTAGCTCTTCAGATCATGCTCAGAGAATGAGTCTCACGCAAGACAAGTTACCCCAGATTTGAGATAAATTCCATTCCAAATATTCACACTTTAAACGTAGTTGTTTCTCTCAATTCACTATTTGGGCTCACTTCAAGACAGGGCACAAATATATGAAGAAAAATGGTCCACATTTAAGAAATACATGTGAACAGCAAATAGAGAAATTAAATGTATTTCTCCAAAAAGACCTGATTTACTCAGCTGCAGCCTCACCGCCAACTTTGATGTCCTCGTCCCAATAAACCATCACTATCTCTCACCCTGGCCATTTTCCCAATACAGTATTCATCTCCACTCCCGTAAGTCTCAAGATGTAGACTTGAAAGAAAATCCGGGGCGGGATTCTCCTATAATGGGGCTATGTCCCCACTCCTGCGTTAAAATGCGGACGTTTCACTCCGGACATTCCTGAAGAAAGTCCAGAGTGATTCTCCTACTTGAAGGGTGCTAGTAGGGCCCGGGAGTGCTCCTCGCAGCTCCGGTTGCGGATACGGGGCCCTGTACATCCGGTTGGGAGTCCGCACATGCACACGGCGGCCGCGTCGCGCGACATGGCGGACTCACACCACGGACTGATCCCAAAAATATAGGCCCCGCTGAGATTGCCCGTGGATCGCTGGCCCCCGATCGCTAGCCTGGCCCTCCGTGAGGCCCCCCCCCCCCCGGTGAAGGTTCCGCCAGCCCACACCAGGGCGGCCGCGGACCATGGCACCCGAAGGCCGAAAGGTAGTTAGAACCACGCTGTCAGGAACTCGGCCAGCTGCACACGGTGAAATACGCGGGGGGTGGGTCTGTCAATGACCCCCTACCCGCGTCGTGTAGACCGCGCGCACACGATTCACGGCGATTCTCCAGGGACCGGAGAATCGCGGGAGTGGCGCCGGTCCCAATTTCCGGTTTAGCGCACCATTCTCCGCCCCCGCGCCCAATGTGATTTTGGCGTGGAGGCTCGGAGAATCCAGCCTATGATTCTCCGCCCCGCCGTGCCATATTTCTGCCCCGACCCGCCGGCGGGATTCTCCGTTACGCCGTCGGGAAACCCCCGGGTGCCAGCAAAACAGAGAATCATGCCGGCGGAGAATCCCGCCCATGATGTTCATCTGGCTTTGCCACTCATCAGGTTGGAACATCTAGAAGATCAAAGGTCCTGTTCACTATTCCAGAATCATCCTGGAATGCAGATATGAAGCTCTGGATTAATTTCTAGACTGCAAACCATCTTGCTAAACCCATCTTCCCTGACTCATCTGTCCTCACCTCCAACAACAGGTGTAAGGAACTCATGAACCTCTTTGTTAGTAAGATTGTGACAATCGCAGCAGTTGCCTCTGCCACTTGCATCCCTTTCACAAGTAAAGTGCCCAAACATCTTCTAAAGCTCTCCCCTGCCTTTGTACTGGGTGTGCATCTTTCTCTAGTTCCTCTCCTAAACTTTTCTTGTCCTTGTTGGCCTGTTTGCACCCTTTGACATGGCTTCCATCATCTCCTCCACCAACTCCCCAATGTTCTGCAGCGGGGTGCAACAGTGTTCGTTTGGCTCCACTCTAATCTATTCAATCACAGTCTGAAATGAATTTATGTATGGACAATAAAGTAGCCCTAACAGAGTTTTCAATTCAGTTCAATCCCATTTTGTTGTCCAGACGGAAATTCATTTCAGGCACATTGCTTGTTTGTTATGTTTTTAAAAAATATATATAAATGAATAATAATACTAGAAAGAACGTTCCCCTATTAAAGTGATCTAACTTTAATTCAACATATATTAAAATCTATTCCACTGCATTAGAATAATCAGTGAGTCCCATCATGAGTTCAGGAACTCATTTATCCTGCATCTGAGGTATTGCAGTCTTTTCCCTGAACTCACCCAACATGATGCTGAGACAAGGGTTGATTCCCATTACTCATGACACTCTTTACTTAGGTCAAAACTTTTAGAGAGTGGATTTTATCAAGAAAATCCTGCTCATCAACTGTCTTTGGTATCAAGAAAATCCTGCTCATCAATTCTCTCTGGAATCAATAAAATCCTGCTCATCAATTGTCTCTAGTATCAAGAAAATCCTGCTCATCAATTGTCTCTGTATCCCCCAAGATTCTATTCTTGGCCCCTCCTATTTCTCACTGACATGATTCCCCTCGGTGGCATTATCTGAAAACACTGTCAGTTTCCACATGTACACTGACGACAGTCAGCTCTACCTCAGCGCCACTTCATTTAACTCCTCCACTGTTGCTAAATTTCTGCCGCATTGTCAGACATGTAATTTTGGGTGAGAGTTAATTTTAGACTCTCTGTCCTCAAGGAACCTGCTGAATATTGCTGAATGTTGTTCATATTCGATTGAGCTATTCGAGGGAGCAGCTATAGAATTGCACAAGGAATAGTGCTTCAGAAGTAGGAAGGTAGACATATGTCAAATTGAAGTGTCAATATAAACCACACTAAAAATGCATATAAGGCTCTTATCGTAATCTTACCGACAATGAATCATGGTGATTCCAGATCAGCGATATTGAATGTTTCCTGTTTGTAATGCGTGTGTAAACTCCATATTTCTGGATAGTAATGATTTTATCATCATACGGCAGTTTTATTCTACAAAACAAGTGAGTGGAATCAATCAGTTATTAGGAGCTGAAAGAAAGTCTGTCCTAGTTAAAAAAATAAATCGCTCTCTTCTATAAACAGTTTTATTTAACAAAACAAGTGAGTGGAATCAATCAATTATTAGGAGCTAAAAGAAAGTCTGATCTAGTTAAATAAATAAAAATCATTCTCTTCTATAAACAGGGATATACATGAAACCAGTTGTATGTGCGAAATGTTTTATGTGCTTGGTTTTTTTCTATGGGTTTGGCTATGTGTAATAAAGGTTCTCCTGATATTTGAGGAGCTCTGTCCTCCAGGTATCGACTTCCAAGAGATAATAATTTTGAAGGCTGTCATATTCAATCTTTATAAAGATACATTGAAGAATAGGGAATTTGAAATGGAAGTTTTGTAATCAAACCTACAATAGGTCGTCTGAGGTTAGCTTACATCTCATCTTTAACTCTAACTGTTCCATTCTCTGTGATAATGGAGACACCTTCAATGAGCATGTGAATATGTTGCAGATTGCCATTGGACCCCCTGCGGATCTGTATGTTGAAATCCTCTGCTGGGCCTTTGCACTGTCGGCTCAGTATGAAGTTGCACCTGGAGGTGAAATAAAAGAAATCATCTTGGAAGGTCCTGAATGCTCCTCTCCCCCACGTGTAACAGCTCCCTAAAAGCAAAGATGAAATCATTAGCTCTGATAAGGAAGGGGCTAGAATTTCTCCTTTAATGATGTTTAGTGTGAAAATAATAATACTAACCACCACTGCCATATGGTGGTGTAGCTTCCACAGACCTGGGATCAAGGTAATGCACAGAGGCATCCAAACCTAATTTAAAAGAGAAACTTGTAAATGTGAAGTACAAAAACGCATTTCATTTTGAAAACGATTACAATTACCTTCCTGTGGTTATCCAAGTGTTAACTATTTCTTCAATGAAATCTCACTGTTCTTTTAGCAGGATGTCCTTGTTGGAATCAAACATACTTCAGAGTTCTGTTGTCACGATACCCTGGGGCAATGCAATGTCAATTCCAGCCCCACTTGACCCAGATTCATAACACAGGTGAAATTAGATTTTATTTAAAATACCCAAGGTCTTTGTTGAGCCCAATAAACTACAGTCACCAGGTTTGTAACTTTAAATCACAAATAAACTTTTATTATGTATAGTATTATAATTAAATGGAAAGAAAATGCAAATGACTATTGCCCTATTACCCTTCTCCCAACACCTCCCCTCCCCCCTTCCTGACTACTCCCACTTTCTAAACACACACAGAGACAAACAACAGAGGTGAAAGGGTGTTTGTGAGGGAAAGAAAACATTAATAAAATTAAAGGGTAAGATCTGTGATGCACTGGGATGACTTCCAGTTTATGTCTTTGCTTTTGGTACTTCTTCCTTCTAGGCTTGGGATGGTTTTCTCTGGCAAGGTTGTCTATCTTCTCTGCAGCTTCAAGATTGTTTTTGGGTTCACAGCAAAGGATGTGCCAGGTGCTTACTGCTTTCAGAACAATAGAGCAGGGGCTGGATTCTCCACAAATGGGTCTATGTCCCCATGACGGCATCAAAATGTGGGTGCTTCGCTCTGGACTTTCGTAGCGAAAGTCCAGAATGATTCTCCTACCTGCAGGAGGCTAGCAGGGCTCCGGAGTGCTTCTCGCAGCTCTGGCTGTACATATGGGGCCCTGCACTTCCGGTCGGGAGTCTCTGCATGTGCACGGCGGCGGCTTGTGGCGGCCGCCCCGTGTGACATGGCAGACTCACATGGCGGACCATGATGAATGAAGTAGGTCCCCCCGAGACAGCGTGAGCCCGATCGCTTGCCTGGCCATCTGTGACGCCCCCCTTGGTGAAGGATCCCCCCGCCCCCCATCATGGACTGAGTCCGCAGCCGCCACCGGCCGTTCCCGATGGCCGATAGGTGGTTAGAACCACACCGTCGGGAACTCAGCCAGTTTTCATCAGAGAATCGCTGCGGGGACCTCTGTCAATGGCCCCCTACCCGTGGGGTAGTTCGCGAGCGAGACTCCCGAGCGATTAACATTCAAGTCCACTTGTAAGAGTCATTCCTGTTATTTCCTTTGTTCCCATTTTAAAATTTTTATTATTTTTGGTCCATGAACCCAGGATCGGAATGTGTCGTTAAACAGGAGACTTAGTTAAAACAGCCAGCTTGCCAGAACACTGTGTTCCCAGGTTTTGTCTTTTGGAAAAGAGAAGCCATGCTCTTCGGTACCAAGTGGATGCAATTAACCATTGTAAAAAGCTTGGGCTAATGCCATGTTGTTTTGTTTAAGGGGAGTTAATTATTTTCGGCTTCGTGAAATTATGTCATTGCTGGATGGAGTTAAGTCACAAGACATTTTTGAGAAAGCATTAGCAGTTCTGAGCTAAATGAAGTGTCCACAAATTAGGCAGTTTAACCTCACTGTAAATTAGTTAAAAGAGATTAGCAGTATTTAAAGCAATGCAGACTTGTCTGAGGACAAGGGGGGACTGAAACAAGCCTGCTGAAACAGCTTTGGAAGACTTACAGCCAGAATTTCTAAAAGGAGTGAGATCATTTCTATTAAGCAGTGTCAAGAGATCTCTTTCTTTTTAATAAGAATCTTTATTGTCACAAGTAGGCTTATATTAACACTGCAATGAAATTACTGTGAAAAGCCCCTAGTCGCCACATTCCAGCGCCTGTTCGGGTACACAGGGAGAATTCAGAATGTCCCAATTAAAGAGTTCATAAACAACATCCCAAGGTCAGTCGCAAGCCTCTGTTAAGAATTGGGGAAAATTAAGATTTTAAAAATGAAATTAAGATAAAAGATTATGAACCGGGGGATGTCTGGAGAGACGGTGAGATGCAAATTAGCATATCAGTGAGAAAAGCAAATGGGCGACGAGAGGAAAGGGGGTATAGAAAAGGTAACCTTAAAGTGGAGAGATAAGGAAATTGACACGTATATGCAAAAAAAAAACAATTTTACAGGGTGGATAACACCAAATGGAGAAGTGGCATATCCGTAGCACAGTGACTGGGGGAAGAGGGAGGCAGAGACAAACACAGCCACAGCTACTGGGGCGGCATGGTGGCGCAGTGGTGTGCACTGCTGCCTACGGTGCTGAGGAACGGGTTCGATCCCGGCCCCAGGTCACTGTCTGTGTGGAGATTGCACATTCTCCCCATGGGTTTCACCCCCACCACCCAAAGATATGTAGATTAGGTGAACTGGCCACGCTAAATTGCCCCTGAATTGTAAAAAAGAATTGGGTACTCTAAATTTAAAATAAAAACAGACACAGCTACCATCAGCCACACCCAGCTGCAGAATCAGGCGCCCGAAAACAGGTATTGCTGAATGGGCAGCCGATTAAGATCAAATCTCGAACCAAGCAGATTTTGCCTTAGCTGAATCTGAAGATGGTGTTCCAAAATGTGGCCACATCACCTGTATGTTGTAATTATTTGTTGGATTTAGCTCACAGAGTTATATATAATTGGATGTTATTTGGGAACAAAGGGACTTCTCAGAGTTCAGGAAGCATAGGTAGGTGTAGTCAAGGGGTAATTTCCTGTAGACTCAGAGTCATAGAGTCATACAGTGTGGAAAAGGCCCTTTGGCCCATCGCGTCTATGCCAGTCAAAAACAACCATCTGATTTATTCTAATCCTATTTTCCAGCACTTGGCCCATAGCTTTGTAGCCCTGGGATCGCAAGTGCACATCTAAATACTTCTTAAATATCATGTCTCCACCACCCTTTCAAGCAGGGAGTTCCAAACTCCCACCATCCTCTGGGTAAAAACATTTTTCCTCACATAATCTCTAAATCTCCTGCCCCTCACCTTAATTCTATGACCACTGGTCATTGATCCCTCCACCAAGGGAAATAGTCTCTACCTGTCTACTCTATCCATGCCCCTCATAATTTTATACATCTCAATCATTTTCCCCCTCAGTTTCCTTTGGGAAAACAATCCCAGTCTATCCAATCTCTCTTCATAACTAAAACTCTCCGTCCCAGGCAACATCATGGTTAATCTCCTCAGCACCCTTTCCAGAGCTATCGCATCCTCTCATAATGTGGATTCCAGAACTGCACACAATACTCCAGCTGCGGCTAACCAACATTTTGTACAGTTCCAACATAACCTCCCAGCTCTTAAACTCTTTGCCATGGCTAATAAAGGCAAGTATACCATTGGCCTTCTTAACCACTGTATCCACCTGCTCTGCTACCTTAAGGGACCCGTGTACATGCACACCAAGATCCCTCTGATCCTCGGTGCTTCCCAGGATCCTGCTGTTTATCATCTATTCCATTGCCTTGTTTGTCCTGCCGAAATGCATCACCTCACACTTATCTGGATTGAATTCCATTTGCCATTGATCAGCCCATCTGACCAGCCTGTCTATATCCTCCAGTAATCGGAGGCTATTCTCCTCACTATTTACCAACCCACCAATTTTCGTATCATCCGCAAACTTACTGTTCAACCCTCCTACATTAATATCTAAATCATTTATATAAACCACAAACAGCAAGGGCCCCAACACTAACCTGGACACAGGCTTCCAGTCAGAAAAACACCCCTCGACCATCACCCTCTGCTTCCTGCCACTCAGCCAATTTTGGATCCAAATTTCCATATGTCCTTGGATCCCATAGGCTCTAACCTTCGCTGACAGTTTCCTATGTGGGACCTTAGCAAAAGCCTTGCTGAAGCCGAGGTAGACTTCGTCAAATGCATTGCCCTCATCTACATGCCTGGTCACCTCTTCGAAAAATTCAATCAAGTTAGTGTGGCCATCTAAAATGGCCACCTGCAAAGGATAAAGGGAATTGTGGTCAAGTTAGGACACAGACAGTACACAACCCCTGTGTATTGTGCAAAGGAAAACCAGACTGAACTGAAACTTGCACCTGTTAAAGGTCAATCACCTATTTCCCCAGGACAATAGACTCAAATTAAGGAATAGCAACAGTAGCACACTCGCCAGTGCCACCTCCCCTTATTTGGAGAGGCCCACGTACTTGGGACAATGGTAACAGGACCCACCCAGCCATCGAGGGACCCGCCCCTAATTGGCCAGTATCGATTAGAGTGATCGAGACCCTATCGATCCATTGGGTCCTGAGTTAACCCTGCCCAAAAGGGTGCAAAAGAGAAGAAGGATAAGTGGCCCTGTGCACTAGGGATCGATCTCTTTTGGGACCGGCCTGTGCCCAAACTAATCGCAGCATAACGATCAGCCAAATTCAAGATCCGCGATTGCTACCTGAGAGAGACGAGCCGCAACCGAGACGAACCTGACGATTTCCAGCAGACACACGTAGGGACTCAGATAAAGGCCTTATCTACCTGCATAGAGCCGGTCATCCAGAAGTTCAGTAAAGGTCATCTTAGTTGATAGGTGTAGTTTAATGCGTAGCCGCGTGTATCATTGCACATAGAGATAAGTCTTGTGTTTAATAATAAACTGTCTTTTGAACTAACATACTGGTTGTGTGGTCATTTGGTCAATACAAGAAACATACTCACTGCTTGTGGTTTGTAAATAAAGATAGCAACATTAGTCAGGCATGGCCTCCCCTGAACAAAATCATGCTGACTGTTCCTGATTAATCCCTGCCTCTCCAAATGCAGATTGATTCGGTCTCTCAGAATTGCTTCCAATAGTTTGCCCACCACTGAGGGCAGACTGACTGACCTGTAGTTTCCTGGTTTATCCCTTCCTCCCTTTATCCCCTTAGTAATACTGTGTATAACCATCAGTGGATTATAGTCCTTCTTGTAGTGTGTTTTTTTCCCTTTAAGTTAACAAATATTCTTTATTAATTGTGCGCAGAACAACTGAACTATTCCTCCCTGGTTGACATATTTTTCTCACAGTATACCAAATTACAAATATACACCCAAAAGAACCAGGTTGTAAGGTGACGTTGCGGTTTTGACGTACTCTTGCATTGAACATCAGTCGGGCTCTGAACTATTACTCTTCTGGCTGAGATCAGCTAATCAGCACAGATTGGGAGTGAATATGTCCCCACAGAGTCACCAGGTGAATCCTTTGCTTTAACTGTGCTAAAACCTCTTCATAACCATTTATGGTTTTATACCTTAATTCTGTTAGATTGTTAAACCAAACTGACACAGAGAAGTGCATCGATCCAATGAAAACAAAAATCTAATATGTCGCTCTCTAAATTACATCTTTGTGAAAAAAAATAATTACCTTCTGGAAAGACAGAGAGAATTATTTGGCTATTAGTACGCTAGATGTCTCATAACATCAATCCTTTATTGCCATTTTATTTCCAGATTCAAATTAATTGAATCTAAGTGGCAGGAAACTCTATTCCTTCTTAACAAGGTGAGGATTTTTAACCCTGCAAGATTGTCACTGCCTTGATTGTGCTGGCTGTCGAAGGGTTAAATGTGTTTTGTATTTCCTTGATTTGTTTTTCTCACTTCGCACCCGCCCTCCAGGCATAAACCATGCTGAGGTGCCTGGTTTTCTTGGCAGGTAGCACAGGATGTTGGGCAAGAGTCCGCCCTGGGCGATGTTGACCTTCCTCCTCCCACCAGCTGCTTGTTGATGTAGATTCAAGAATCGGAACTGCCAATGAAGTGCCTCGTTCCAGTGGGTTGCAGAGGAACTGGTTGGTGCAAGATTGAGGGTTACCCTGGATTGACCCCAGAATAACAGCTGAACCTATCAATACTCCAAAAACCAGTGCATAACACAATGTCACGGTGCTTCAACACATTTTATCCGCCTTGTAATATAAACCTGACCCCACCTGAGGCTGAGAGATCCAGGTCAGTGCATTTAACTTTGTTCACTGCCGGCTAACACAGTGGAAATACTCCAAGCCTGCGCCGACCATGCTGCCTGTCTAACCTAAAACCTTCTGCAGTTCCAGGACGCATATCCCTCTATTCCCATCCTATTCATGTATTTATCAAGAAGTCTCTTAAACGTCACTATCGTACCTGCTTCCACCACCTCCTCCGGCAGCGAGTTCCAGGCACCCACTACCCCCTGTGTAAAAAGCTTCCCTCGCACAACTCCTCTAAACTTTGCCACTCACACCGTAAACCTATGTCCCCTAGATAATTCACTCTTCCACCCTTGGAAAAAAAGTGTGTGTGGATGTAGTTGGGTGTACATGTGGTTGTGTGTGTGTGAGTGGGAGTATGTGTCTGTGTGGGAGTTGGGTGTGTGTGTGTGGGTTGGTGCATGTGTGAGTGGTTGTATGTTTGGGTAAGTGTGTGTGGCATATTTGTGTATGGGTATGTGTGGGTGTTTGTGTATATGTGGGGGGTGTATGGGTGTGTTTGTGCATATGTAGGTGTGTGTGCAGGAGGGGTGTCTGTATGTGTGTGGGGGGTCTATGTGTGTGTGTTTGGGTGTGTTTGGGCATGTGTGGGTATGTCTGTGGGCGGGGTTGTTTGTGTGTGTGGGTTTGGATTGGTATTGGGTGTGTGTGGGGAGGATTTGTGTGTAAGTGCTGAGTGATTAGCGGAGCATTTAGACTTTTGAATTCGATGCATTAGCAAACAATCGCCTTTATTTAAACGCATGAAAGCTTGCTGCTGTTCTTTAAATTAACCACTCAATCCATGGGGATGGGGATTGCTAAGAAACATACGCATCTTCCTCTTCCGAAACCATGTTATTATAGGCTGTCTGGGAAAGGGTATAAGGCTTTCAGTTCACTTGCCATCCTGTCCATGACCGACTTCAATTTATATTGTTGCCAATGGGCTTTAAGAGCCCACTGATCCTCCATCACCCTCCATCACCTCTTTTGCCGTTGTGTATCGTGTCTTTTATGCATACACAATGCTTTAACAGCATGTGGTGAGGCGATAATGCACAAAGGAGAATACTTACTGTGGTTCAGTGACTCATTGAAATTCTTGGCTCTTGTTCATCCCAATGAACCACAAGCACATTTAGACAAATCAGCTTGCTGCCCATTCTTAAACAAGCAAAGTAATGAATGTTCTGTTTGGCAACAGAACAAGTGAGCGAACAAGTGAAAGGTTTTCATGGATCACCGGATTTCAATAATTGTTTGGAGCAACTTTCAATCCACACAACTAAAGGGGATTTCACTCCCTTCATGTTCCAATAGTGTGAGACTGTTTTTCTGTGCATCAATAACCAGATTGTAATTCATTCACCCATTTGCATGCCAGCCTCCCTGCACTCCTCTGGAATTATGTACAAATTGCTGTTGATATCTTAGAAATGAAAGGCGCAATAAGCACTGTGGTTTCTGACAAGGATCACCATCCTTTATTACCGCTGCCTCTCTCTCTCGCTCTCTCTCTTTCTCTCTTGTCTCTGTGTAAACGCTTGTCAGATTTTAAAAAGTGCTCAACACAGCTGACTTCTGACTGAAGACTGTTCTGCAGGTTTCACTCAGGGAACATTGCGCAGGATTCTCTGCTGGCACAATTCTCCGTTTCGCCGGTGCCCTTGGGTTTCCCAATGGCGTGGAGCTGCCCCACAATGGGAAGCCCCATTGACTGACCGGCGTAACGGAGCATCCCGCCGGCGCGGTAAGGCAGAAGTGTGGCGCTCGGGTAGCATGGTGGCACAGTGGTTAGCATTGCTGCCTCATGGCACCGAGGTCCCAGGTTCGATCCCGGCTCTGGGTCACTGTCCGTGTGGAGTTTGCACATTCTCCCCATGTCTGTGTGGGTCTCACCCCCCACAACCCAAAGATGTGCAGGCTAGGTTGATTGGCTATTCTAAATCACCCCTTAATTGGAAAAAACGAATTTATTGAAAAAAAAAGAAATGTGGCGCGGCTGGGACAGAGAATCCCGCCCATTGCAGCTTTGTAGTACCCCAATCAAAGCTTAATTTGAGGAGCAAGAGGCAGCACAGTGGTTAGCACTGTTCCATCACAGTGCTAGGGACCCGTGTTCACTTCCCAGCTTGGATCACTGACTGTGCAGAGTCTGCACGTTCTCCCCGTATCTGCGTGGTTTCTGCCAAGTGCTCCAGTTTCCTCCCACAAGTCCCGAAAGAAGTGCTTGTTTGATGAATTGGACATTCTCAATTCTCCCTCAGTGTTCCTGAAAAGGTGCCAAATGTGGCGACTAGGGGATTTTCACAGTAATATCATTGCAGTGTTAATGTAAGCCTACTTGTGACACTAATAAAGATTAAAATAAAAAAATAAAAAAAATCAGAGGCAGGCAACTGCAATCATGAGGTTCATCTCTGCATTTAAACTAAAGGTCAACAGGTGACAGAATGAAGGAAAAAATAGGGTCTTAGATTAATCTAGGGGCTCTGTCTACTCTATGCCCAATATCTGGTGCACTGCGGTGATCAACTGTGTCCTGCACAATCGCAGTCTTTGAAAATGGCCTGGAAATCGAGAACAGCAGAATGCCAATCTGAACACCCCACCCGAGACAGATGGATTTGGCACGAGCAGGACACAGCAAGGTCAACATAGCTGCGGGGGGTGAGAAGAGCTGTGAAACAAACGTCAGCGAGTAAGTCAACCAAAGGGTGCAGAGTGCACACAGGTCTCATCAGTTCAGCTCAGTTAATATCATTGATGCCCAAGTCAGAGATTGTAGGTTCAAATTCTACTGAACAGCACATAATGGTGGCTCACACTTCAATGCTGTACTGAGTGATGTTACCGTTCCAATTGTCATGTGAGAGTACCTTTAAGAAATGGGTGTTTAAGAAATGTACCTTTAAGAAATGGATGTTCATCAGTGATGTCAGAGTGTGGGTGGAGCTGGGCTGTCTGTCAGCTTTTTACTTTTGTTTTAGGCTGTTTGCTGCAGAGTGTGTTTTAGTTTCGTTTTCAGAGCTGGATAGCTGCAGTCACAGCCAGAAGGTGTGTTAGAGTCTCTCTCTGTAATCTAACGACTGTAAATCAATCCTGGTGATTTAAAACTAATAACAGTAGTGACTTTAACCTGATGTGCTTCTGGTAAAAGGTGTTTTAAGTCTTACTTAAGCTTAAAGGATTACTTAGTGTTGTATTCGTTGGGGATTGTATTTGAATTAATGGTTGCTAAGATGTTCACTGTATGTTTTTAAAAAGTTAACTTGAGTTCACAGAATAAACTTTGTTTTGCTTTAAAAAATACTTTTCCATTTCTGCTGTACCACACCTGTAGAGTGGGCCATGTGCTCCCCATACCACAATCTATTAAAAGTTGTGGGTCAGGTGAACTCCATGATACACTTTGGTGTTCTCTAAACCCAGGCCCATAACACAATAATGCTCCATCATTGATTCCTGGTGCATCCATTTAATACCAGCTCCTCAAATCCTCTTCAAAGAACACGTTGTTTCTAGAAATAAGGGGTTGGATTCTCTGCTGCATCTGGAATTCCCATACCGGCGCCGGGCGCAATACTATTCCGATGCTCTGGTCCCCTGCTGGTGGCCGATTTGCATCCTATTTAATGAGCGGGGAACCATATTCTCCAGTCCTCTGGTCGCGAATCATGTAAGAATTGGTCAGGTCCTGGTGAATGTGGCCCTAACATGGTGGACCTCATGGTGGGCCAAGGGGGTAACTCTTAAGAGTTGCCCCCAAAGTCCATTGGAGGGCTACCCTCAGCTCCCCACAATGCAAGATCTCCCCCACCAGACCCATCTCCCACTGCCTCTCCACGACTGACCTCCTAATTAAAGAGACCCCACCAGAGACCCCTAATTAAAGACTCCCACTAGAGAATTCCATAAAAGAGACCCCAGTCTGGAAGCTCCCCAGGAGAGAGACCCCTGTGGAAGGACCTCCAAAAGAGAAGTCCCTGCCTGGGCGCCAACCAGGAGACCCCTGTGGAAGCCACCCAGGTGGAAGACCCTTGTTTTGAATCCCCGCAGAAGAGAGAACATTGTCTGGAAGCTTGCAGAATGAAAGGCTTGCAGATCATGACCATAAGACATTGGAGCAGAATTAGGCCATTCGGCCCATCAAGTCTACTCCACCATTCAATCATGGTTGATATGTTTCTCATCCCCATTTCCTGATTCTCCCCATAACCCCTGATCACCTTATTAATCAAGAACCTATCTATTTCTGTCGGAAAGACCCAGTGATTTGGCCTCCACAGCCTTCTGCGGCAAGAGTTCCACAGATTCACCACCCTCTGGCTGAAGGAATTCCTCCTCATCTCTGTTTTGAAAGATCATCCCTTCAGTCTGAGGCTGTGCTCTTGGGTTCTAGTTTCTCCTACAAGTGGAAAAATCCTCTCCACGTTCACTCAATCTAGGCCTCTCAAAGATCTGAGTGGGTTTAAACCCAGCTGACAAGGAATTGACAGGTACTGCTTCCTCTGCCTGAGCCAGGTGTATTGCCCAGGTGAGTATTAAAGCAATGATTTTTTTTCACAGCCTCTGTCTGGACTGCTCTCTAGCTCCCAGGCAGGGGTCTCTCTTCTTAGGGTCGTCCAAGCAGGGGTCTCTCCTCTGGGGGATCTCTGGTGGGGATCTCTTTAATTAGGGAGTCTCTGGTGGCTGGGGGAGTCGGGTCACCCCTGTACTGGGGGGGTGGGATGGAGGGCGGGGATGAGGGGGTTTGGGATGCGGAGGGGGTGACTCAGTAAAACATTGGGGGGCTTAATTGCGTTTGGGAGGGCGGGGGACTGAATTGTATTGCGGGGAGGAGGTGGGGGCGGAAGGGGGGGGTGGGTTGGCCAATACAAAGATGTGCAGTTTAGGTAGATTGGCCATGCTAAATTGCCCCTTAATGTCCAAAGGTTAGGATGGGTTATGGGGTTACAGATTTGCAGGGGAGTGAGCCCAGGTAGGATTCTCTTTCAAAGGGCCAGTGTAGGCTCAATGAGCCAAATGGCCTTCTTCTGCACTGCAGGGATTCTATGATTATATGAATGCAACTCAACAACTCACTCAGATTTGTGACTTTACAACTTTCCCTCCTGTAAGTAGAGTGCAAATCAGGTGCAATTGACAACCGGCGGCAGACTCCCTGCCATTGTCATTATGTGCACTCTCCACCTTTGAGCTGCGGCTGCCACCCCCCCGCCCCCCCCGCCCCCCATCTGCCTCAGCCCCTGATGACACTGAACCTCAAGAGTACAGCTCACAGAGGATGTCGTAAAGTCAGGAGAGATTAAGCTTTACATGCTGTATTGCCATGATATGACCCTAGTTATTGAGAGCAAGCGAGCTTTCATCAGCCATACAGGAGTCAGACCTCACACAAGCACAGTGACGACCTATGCACTGTCCCACTGCAAGTTGTCATCATCCTCCTGCAATGTAGGGATGATGGATAACCGCTGTGTCCTCAAGTCCTCATGTGCCTTATCACAGAGTGTGTGTGCTGCCATCAGTCAGATAGGTAGGTGAGCAATGCACACAGAAACCACGTGAAGAAAATTGGACGTGCTCATCACCCTCTATGAATCTAGAGGCAATGAGCCTTTCCCGAGCTCATCTGCCTTTTCTGGACATCATGCCTGAAATTTCCTCCCTCAAGGACCTCCTCAGCCTCGTCCCCTTCAATGTCCTCCTCATCGGATGAAATGTGCCACTCCTTCAGCTCCTCCTCAGGCAGTTCCACTTCCTGTTGCAGAGTCAAGTTGACAATACGTGACATCCTCTGCGGATTGTGGGCTCCACCAGACTGACGTAGGCACTGGAATCTCATCTTCAGCATCCCTATGGTCTGCTCCACTAAAGTGGGAGTTGCAAAAATGTACAGGTTAGGTGGACTGGCCATTCTAAATGGCCCCTTAGTGTCCAAAGATGTGTAGGTTAGGTTACATGGTTGTGGGGATGGGGCAGGGGAGTGTGTTCAGGTAGAGTACCCATCCAGAAGGTCGGTGCAGACTTGACGGCCGAATGTTCTCCTCTGTAGGAATTCTATGAAATCAACCACTTCCTCAGTGCGCTTGACCCTGAAGAGCCAATTCTGCAGCCTCTGCGGACCTTAAAAGTTGTCAAGGATCTGAGGGAAGCTGAGGAGTCATCTAAACTCCCTGGGAATTGTGCACACACCTGCAGGATGCAATTGGTGCGATTTCAGGCCAGCTGAACATTCAGCGAGTGGAATTCTATGCGGTTCCCCAGAGCTCTGAGTGCCACATGAGTGACGTCGATGGCACCTTACACCTGTGGAAAACACTACGAGGTTTACGCAAACCCCATTGCTCTTGCATCCTGGCTCTCTTGAGCCCAGTTGAACCGGACAGTGTTGTGTGCCCTCGCGCGTAGATTGGGCCCGTCACCTCCCTCCTTTGGCAGAGTACAACAGCAGGTGGAAAATGCGCCTTTGAAACCGTTGGCGCCTTGCTCCGGATTTAAGTCCAAAAAAGTTGAAGGGATGGGTCCCATGACATCACATGGGTGGTCCCTCCCACCAGAAACCTCTAGTGTTTTTAAAGCTCGAGATGACATTTTTAAAAGCCGCCCCGGTATGCAAAAGTAAAAATAAAACATCCCCCCGCCCCCTCAGCACTCCCCGCTGGCACTGCCGCCACTGGGGGGGGGGGGGGTGAATTGTGGCTAACGCTGTAATACAATTTAACACCAGGCAAGGTGAAATCCTCGGCACAGAGTTTACAGGTAACTTGCTTTGCGGTGACTAACTAAGACCTTGTGAGATCCATTGTTGAGCTGCTTTATTTCACAATTAGTTACCATGTAGAATAGCTGTTGTATTCAGATTGGTTTAGTTTAAACATGGGGCGCGATTCTCCGCTCCCGCGCCGGTTGGGAGAATCGCCTGGGTCGCCAGATTTTCCCGCGACGCTGGTCCGACGCCCTCCCACGATTCTCCCAAGCGGCGAGAACGGGCCCGTCGAGTTCCGCGCGGCGCAGGCCCGGAGAATTGCCCGAGTCACCCAAAATGGCGATTCTCCGGCACCCCCGCTATTCTCTGGGCCGGATGGGCCGAAGTCCCGACGGCGTGAACCTGCTATTTAAAGTCGGCAGCCAGTCGTGCAGGCTGACGCTGACCAGTGAGGATGTGAGCGGACTGTCCCGCAGCTCCTGGAGGTCGGCTTCCCCGAGAAGGCTGCGGCCAACGGGGGGATGAGGGCGAGTATGCAGGTGGGAGGGGGGGGGGGGTGAGGGAGAGTGTGCAGGTGGGAAGGGGGGGGTGAGGGAGAGTGTGCAGGTGGGAGGGGGGGTGAGAGAGAGTGTGCAGGTGGGAGGGGGGTGAGGGAGAGTGTGCAGGTGGGAGGGGGGGTGAGGGAGAGTGTGCAGGTGGGAGGGGGGGGTGAGGGAGAGTGTGCAGGTGGGAGGGGGGTGAGGGAGAGTGTGCAGGTGGGAAGGGGGTGAGGGAGAGTGCGCAGGTGGGAGGGGGGTACAGGGAGAGTGTGCAGGTGGGAGGGGGGGTGAGGGAGAGTGTGCAGGTGGGAGGGGGTGAGGGAGAGTGTGCAGGCGGGTGGGGGGGTGAGGGAGAGTGCAGGTGGGAGGAGGGTGAGGGAGAGTGTGCAGGTGGGAGGGGGGGTGAGGGAGAGTGTGCAGGTGGGAGGGGGGTGAGGGAGAGTGTGCAGGTGGGAGGGGGATGAGGGAGAGTGCAGGTGGGAGGGGGGTGAGGGAGAGTGTGCAGGTGGGAGGGGGGTGAGGGAGAGTGTGCAGGTGGGAGGGGGGGTGAGGGAGAGTGTGCAGGTGGGAGGGGGGGTGAGGGAGAGTGTGCAGGTGGGAGGGGGGTGAGGGAGAGGGTGCAGGTGGGGGGGATGAGGGAGAGTGTGCAGGTGGGGGGAGAGTGTGCAGGTGGGGGGGGGAGTGAGGGAGAATGTGGATGGTATCGTCCATCCGCGGATGCAACATGTCAGCCACCCTGATATGGCAGGACGGTGACGAGGACACGGCCGCAGGTTGTCGTGTGGCTGATGGGCACAGGCGACTGGCACACTGGGAGGAGTACGATGTGAACTGACCGTTGGACGCTGACAGTGACCAGGTGTTAGGCTGGCTGCGTATCTGCAACGCGACCATCCCACCAGGGCACACAGGTATCCCATGCAACCCGGCTGGTGAGGTGTGGAAGAACCTCCGTGTAACATGTCGTTTCTCTGCCCCCCACCACCCTCCTGCAGGTCACCATGTATGCCAACCAGACAGCGATGTTCACTGCCGTGGTTGGAGCCGCAGCTCTGGAGTTTGCCATCTGGCAGCGTAGAGTCAGACGGCCCACTGTGGCTGCACATGCAGCGGTTGCCGGTGCAGCAGAGGGGATGGCCGCGGAGTGGCCCGTCGTCGCCGCGCAGGCCGCAGGCGCTCAGGACCCGAATGTATAGGGGGATGCCAAGGGGAACATTGACCCCCTGGCGGTGAGGAATGCAGAGGAAGTGCTTGAGGGGAAGCAGGAGGAGGAGGAGGAGCAGGAGGATCCACTGATGATGGTGCCAGGGCACCACAGGCGTCCAGCAAGGCCGAGGGTGTACAGTGACAGAATGTCGTTCGAGGCCCTACCGGACATCACATTCAGAAGGAGACTACGGTTCAGCAGGGAGACGTTCGCACATATATGCCACCTCGTGGCGCACCTCGCACCACGTAGAACTGGTGGAGGACACGCGATACCAGTCTCTGTCAAGGTGACGGTGGCCCTAAACTTTTATGTAACCGGTTCCTTCCAGGCGCCGAGCAGGGACCTCTCCGGGATATCACAGGCATCGGTCCACAGGTGCATCAGGGCAGTCACCGACGCCTTGTACGCCATCGCAGACAGGTACATAAAATTCCCCCGAGGACCGAGCACAGCAGGAAGCACGGGCACGTGGATTCGCCAAGGTGGCCAGAACACCGATGGTCCAGGGTATCATTGCACGTCCCCATGCGCCCGCCTGCAGACAACAGGGAAGTGTTCATGAACAGAAAGGGCGCATACACCATGAACATTCAGGTAGTGTGCGACCCCCACATGAAGATCATGCACGTGTGTGCAAAGTACCCCGGGAGTGTGCATGACGCCTACATTCTGGCACAGTCACTCATCCCCGCAATGTTCGATGGATGCGCCCCCCCCCCCCCACCCCCGGCTGAGGGGCTGGTTGCTGGGCGACAAGGGCTATCCATTGAGATCATAGCTGATGACGCCAATACGGAGGCCTCAGACCAACGCGGAGAGCCTATACAACGAGGCCCATGCAGCAACCAGAGGTGTGGTGGAGCGGTGCTTCGGCCTGCTGAAGATGCGATTCAGATGCCTGGACCGCTCTGGAGGGGCCCTGCAGTACCGGCCCGACAGGCTCGGTCGCATAGTTGTGGTCTGCTGTGCGATGAGCAACATTGCCATGGAGAGGGGAGATGACCTGGTGGAGGAGTCGGAGGGAGGACCCGACGGCAACAGAGCAAACACAAACGAGGGGGATGGGGAAGAGGAGGATGCGGAGGAGGAGGATGATGGGGCGCATCAGGGCGGGGGGGAGGGGTACAGGACACAGACACAGACACAGACACAGAAGCTAGTTATGTCCAGGAGGCTGCACGACGGCACTGCCGCGGACAGCGGGCACGCGACGCGTTGGTGGCCGCATGGTTCATGCACTGTGGGGGTGGGATTCGCTGAACACTGCCACTTGCACCGTCACTCCGGCACACGGGCACCACACAGCATCCCCCGCACCTCGCACCGCGTTCACGGCACCAATTCCACATCACCTTACCATTGTAGCACTACGGGATTGCACAACAGTGATGATTGGGTAAGCGGGTGTGATCAGTGCCATATTGAATGATGACAGCCCGCTCTGCGATGAGCTGTGTGCTCAGATTCTCCAGCCGAGGTCTGACTCATGGCTATAGCTGAACCATGCACTCCGGTGGTCAGAGCCTTTGTGACGGATATCTCACCAAATGCCCATGTGGGGTGGCTGGCATCGGTGTGCCGAGGCCAACGGTGTCAGATTATGGGAGGCAGGGGGGAAACGGTCAGCACATCCGGAACAGACCTTGAACGGCTCGTATACCACAATGCCACTCGGTCACCCTCACGAGCCCCCTGGCACCGGACACAGCACAGAGTCTTACAAGTCAAATTCAACAGTGAGTTTATTTTTGTGATTAACATAGGTGCCCTACCCCCTACAACTAAACTGTGCCCTGCACCCGAGCCAACTTCTTACGTGCCTAACTTCTTTGCCTTACGGGCCCTACCACTACGTCTAGGTGTGTTCCCAGATGGTACAGCAGGAGTGGAGGCGGACTGCTGAGAATCACGCCCTTCGACATGGCTCCCCTTTGGCACGCGTTTCCTGGGGCGGCCCGGCTTCGATGGGCCAGGCTGCTTGGCGTGCGTGCTGGATGGCGTTGTGCCACCCTGACCTGCCCGCTGCCCACCAGATGCGCCAGGGACGGAACGGGGGGAGGCCGAGTGTTCGGGACGTCCCTTGATGTAGCTACCGGGAGGGGCCCCAGAACCTCCTCCTCCCTCGGGGAGCACGGTGGCCCCCGGGCCTCACTGTGGGACGGAGATGCAATCGGAGACATGCCCCGTCGCAACACCGACACCTGGCGCTGCCAGTCCTGGAGGCCTGCAGCGGGATCGACCACAGTCCGAATGTTCTCCGAGACGGAGCCCAGGGAGTGCCACATTCCTGCCAAAGACTGTGCGATCTCAACCTGTGAGTGCGCCACGCCATCCATCATGTGCGCCAGGCGGTCAATGCTCTCTGCGAGTGACTGCTGGGACTGTGCCATCGCTTGCTGGGACCGGGCCATGGCATGGTGAGACTCGGCCAGGGCACGGAGAGCGGCGGCAATGTCGTGTTGGCTCTGGCGCATGGCTACCTGTGAGAGGGCAGCCCTCTCCTGGGCCATGGATGACGCGTGCACGTTAAGCCCAACGCCTTGCAGAACCTGACCCATGGCCGAAACTCTTTCACCCATTGACTCCACCGCGGACGCCGCCCGTGTGGTGTCAGCCTGGGTGGCTGCGATGAGCGGCACCACTCCCTGCTCCTGAACACGGATTGACTCCTCCAACTGCGTATGCAGGTCCTGGAAGATGGCCCTCATCCCTTTATTCAGTCCCTGGGTGTCCACATGCATCGATTGTCCGGGTGGGTCAAGTACATCCAGGAACCCGGGAACCATCTGGGTGGCAGCTGTTTGCTGGGCCTGGGCTGCCCTCCAACAGCCCCTCGGCTGCTCCAAACTCCACCTGCTGTACCGGCTCGGCTGTGGGGTGCGCACCAGACTGTGACCCGAGAGCCTCATCACTTATATGCCCAACCGAGGTGAGTGTCTCTGCGATGGTGTATGGTGTGGGAGACAGCAGTGCCGCAAGCTCAAGGTCATCATCCGTTAGGAATTCTGGTCTGTTCTCCTCCCACTCATGGCCCGGCACAAGCTCCATGCCGGCCATGTCGTGCTGACCTCCAGGTGATTCCACCGAGTGTGTGGCCATGATGTGCGAGTCATCTTCAATGTCTGCCCTGTGCCCCTCACTATTGTCTCTCTCGGTGGTGTGAGCGTCCCGGTCCTGCGTCCCATACTGAGAGGTTTCCCCTCCTGTCCGAACGACTACCAAGCTCTGGCGTGCGTCCCTGGGTGCACTTGTGGTTGGTGCTGTTCCACTGTCTCTTGGCCGAGACATCCCTGGACTTCTGCTGGCCGGCCCTGGGGAACATAAAGATTCGGGGTTCGTTATACACAATGTCCCGGGTGTATGGTGGTGGTGGGTGCACAGTGTGAGGGGGGAGGGGATCGAGGCTGCAGTGGGCAATGTGTGAGGGAGACGATGATGGGTTGCGGGGGGTGAGGACATGCAGGGTTGTCTCACTTGCTTCTGCGCCTCCGAGCTGGCATGTTGCGACCCCCCGGGTGGCGGATCCCCCAGTGAGGTCCAGGGCCCTCTGCTCGTAAATGCTGAGGGGGTGCAGGACAGGAGAACCCCCTCCGGTTCTCATACGCTCATGCTGGTTGTGAGCTGTCTTGTCCTGGCCCGGGAGGGGTGTGGGGGGGGGGGGGTGGGGATAAAGCATCACAATCACGCGGCTATCATCAGGGCATGCAGATATAAACTACATATTTGCTGGTTCACGAGACAGCACGCCATGGCATCGCTCCGGGTGGGGTCCCGGGGCTCATGTGGGTTGAGTAAATCGTTGGCCACCCTGACTCCCCCCCAAACCACCCCTGATGCCCCAATGCCCCCCTCACCCCCCCAACCCCACCAATGCCCCAACGCCCCCCTGACCCCCCAAACCATCCCTGATGCCCCAACGCCCCCCTCACCCCCCCAACCCCCCCTGATGCCCTAACGCCCCCCTCACCCCTCAACCCCCCCCCCCAGACCTCCCCACCACCCCACGTCCCTCCCTCGTGCCGGGGGGGGGGGGGGGGTGCTGGCGGCACCCTCATGGCACTTACCCTCACAGCCCGAGTGAGGTCGTGCAGCTTCTTACGACACTGCTCCTCCGTCCGGGGGGTCTGCCCCACAGCAGTGACAGCGGTGCCAACCTCACGCCAACCGCGTCTCACCTCGCTGGATGGTTCCTGGCGATGCCCACGTCTTGGGCAGAGGGCGTCCCTTCTCTGCTCGACCTCATCCAGCAGGGGATCCAGATCCGTGTCCCGGAACCTCGGTGCGGCTCGTCGGGGCTCAGCCATCTATTTCCCTCTCTTCTCCTCTGGGTCCTCTGTGCGCGGTTCGCGCCATTTATGATGCACCGCCGTGTCATTCGGGCGTCGCGCGGTGACGACACGGCTTCCGCGACCTGCCCCCCCGAGGTTCTCGCGGCCCCCGCTCCTAGCCCATTTTCGGGCCCTGAATCGGTCGGGATCGGGCCGTTCACGCCGTCGTGAACCTCGACGGTGTTTACGATGGCGTGGCCACTTCGGCGCGGGAGCGGAGAATCGACCCCCCGATGGGTCGGAGAATCGCCGGGGGCTGGCGTGAATCCCGCCCCCGCCGGTTGCCGAAGTCTCCGGCACCGGATATTCGACGGGGGCGGGAATCGCGGCGCGCCGTTTGGCGGGCCCCCCTGCTCGATTCTTCAGCCCGGATGGGCCGAAGCCCCGCCACTAAAATGCCTGTCCCGCCGGCGTAGATTAAACCACCTACCTTACCGGCGGGACAAGGCGGCGCGGGCGGGCTCCGGGGTCCTGGGGGGGGGGGCGCGGGGCGATCTGGCCCCGGGGGGTGCCCCCATGGTGGCCTGGCCCGCGATCGGGGCCCACCAATCCGCGGGCGGGCCTGTGCCGTGGGGGCACTCTTTCCCTTCCGCCTCCGCCACGGTCTCCACCATGGCGGAGGCAGAAGAGACTCCCTCCAATGCGCATGCGCGGGAATGCCGTCAGCGGCCGCTGACGCTCCGGCGCATGCGCCGCCCGGAGATGTCATTTCCGCGCCAGCTGGCGGGGCACCAAAGTCCTTTTCCGCCAGCTGGCGGGGCGGAAATTCGTCCGCCACTGACCTAGCCCCTAAAGGTTGGGGCTCGGCTCCCAAAGATGCGGAGCATTCCGCACCTTTGGGGCGGCGCGATGCCCGTCTGATTTGCACCGTTTTGGTCGCCAGTTGGCGGACACCGCGCCGTTTCCGGAGAATTTCGCCCCAGAGCCTGGACAAAGCTTTCTCCACAATTTTAATTTAATATGTAAATTTAGGGCCTTTGCAGACCTGACATTGCCCAGACAGATCTTCAGGAGTTCAGAATCGGAGTCTAGGCCACCCAGAATCTAAAACCCACCCTTTGTCAAGTAGTCTGTTGACCTCTGCAGGTATACCAATGTCAACTGTATGGGAAGTCAAGAAGAAGGTTTGGCCACAAGAGGTCTGATAATTGGAATTGTTGCCCTATCTCTCTTATGTTATGGATCTTGAAGGGCGCAGGCTGATGCTGCTCCCTTCAAACCCATTGCCAAAATTTCAGTGCGATGTGGATTTCCAGAGTCTGTGTCACATTGTGTATGGGTCTCAGCCCAGAGCAAAGCCTAGCCAAATTCCAGCAAAAATAGATGCTTTAAAAAATGCAACTTTAAGATAAAACATGCTTTACTTCCAGTTAAGACCAGTTTTGTGTAACTTGTTCACACTTCTAATTGAAACTGGATTTTGCTATCCGCAATCCTAAAGGACAGCACGGTAGCACAGTTGTTAGCACTGTTGCTTTACAGCTCCAGGGTCCCAGGTTTGATTCCCGGTTACTGTGCGGAGCCTGCACATTCTCCCTATGTCTGCGTGGGTTTCCTCCGGATGCTCCAGTTTCCTCCCATAAGTCCCGAAAGACATGCTGTTCGGTGAATTGGACATTCTGAATTCTCCTTCAGTATACCCGAACAGGTGGCGGAATGTGGCGACCAGGGAATTTTCACAGTAACTTCATTGCAGTGTTAATGTAAGCCTACTTGTGACAATAAAGATTATTATTACTTCTAACTTTTTAATACAAACGCAAATTTACCATTTTAATTATTTTGTTTTCCTTTTTAATACATGCAAGGAGAGGCTCTTAAAACACAAGCCTCACTGCCCTCCCTGATCAAATCAATTAATCATACATTCAATGCATGCAGCAGAAAACATTTTCAATTAAGAAATTCACACCATTTCCTCCATTATTTTTACACATGTTGACACCAAATCAACAGAACATCGAACTATAGTTTGTGAAAGTTTATCAAAAGTTTTGCTCGATGAAATACAATATAGAAACACACAGATCTGGTAGCTTGAAGAAAATTTGAAATGCATCAGAATATAATTCAAGAATGGAAAGATTGTGAGCTTTCAATATAATGTGGCGGCATGGTGGCACAGTGGTTAGCTCTGTTGCCTCATAGTACCAGGGACCTGGGTTCAATTCTGCCTTGGGTGACCGTGTCAGCATGGGTTTCCTCCAGGTGCTCCGGTTTCTTCCCACTGTCCAAAGATGTGCAGGTTAGGTGGAGTTACGGGATAGGGCAGGGAAGTGGGTAGGGTGCTCTTTCAGAGGCTCAGTGCAGACTCGAGGGGCTGAATTGCCTCCTTCTGCACTGTAGGGATTCTAAAGAGCCTGAATAAAAGCACAATTTTTAAAAAATCATTCACGGGATGTGGGCGTCGCTGGCTGGGTATTTAAGAGTCAACCACATTGCTGTGGATCCAGGGTAACATGTAGGCCAGATCAAGTAAAGACGGCAGATTTCCATCCCTAATAAACATTAATGAACCAGATGGCTGTTTATGACAATTGACAATGATTTCATGGTCATCATTAGACTTTCAGGGCGGCACGGTGGTGTAGTAGTTAGCACTGCTGCCTATGGCGCTGAGGACACGGGTTCAATCCCAGCCACGGGTCACTGTGTGGAGTTTGCACATTCTCCCTGTATCTGCATGGGTTTCACACCCACAACCCAAAGATGTGCAGGGTAAGTGGTTTGGTCATGCTAAATTGCCCTTTAATTGGAAAAAATAATTGGGTACTCTAAAATTAAAAAAAAATCATTAGACTTTTAATTCCAGGGAGGCATGGTGGCACAGTGGTTAGCAGTGCTACATCACAGCTCCAGGGTCCCGGTTCAATTCCAGCCTCGGGTGACTGTGTGGTGCTTGCAATTTCTCCTCATGTCTGCGTGGGTTTCCTCCGGGTGCTCCGGTTTCATCCCACAGTTCAAAGATGTACAGGTTAGGTGTATTGGCCATGCTAAATTGCCCCTTAGTGTCAAAAAGGTTAGGTGGGGTTACGGGGATAGGATGGAGGTGTGGGCTTAAGTACGGTCCTCTTTCTAAGCGCCGATGCAGACTTGATGGGCCGAATGGTTTCCTTCTGCACTGTAGGGCTTCTATTCTATGATTTTTATTGAATTCAAATTTTACCATCTCCTCTGGTGGGATTCGAACCTAGGTCCCTAGATCATTACCCTGGGTCTCAGGATTACCTGTCCAACGAGAATACCACTCCATCCCCTTGATTTATGCTCCATATATGAGAAATGATTTGTATATAAAATATGAGCATTAGTTTAATTAAAATATGCAACTGATCTGCAATAATGATCTGCAAGGCCCACTTTAAGTAATTTTAGTATTTCATTTGTACATTCTTAAATATATTCGAATTTTACTAAGGGGTATTGCATTAAGACAAGGTGTAGAAATCTCAGACTGTACAGAAGCAAACTCTGCAGCATTGTTAATGTATGTTTCTCAATATTATAGATGGACAACCAGAAGCTTAAGCAAATACATAAACCAAAGCAAAATCCTCGTAAAACAATTAAGCGCTTAGTTTGAGTTCAGTAACTTCTGAAAGGCTATCTATCCAAGATCAAAGTTGCTCATGTAAATTAATGCTTTCACAAAGTTATGCATACATCAACAAAACACTATGCAATGTTAAAATGTTAAAACCACACATATAATCACACAACTCTTACAATATCAGCAAACATTCACCATACAGTGGGTATAATCCCAAAAATGAAATATGTTGAATGTTCATGGAAAGTATTTCTTACTTTTGATTGGGCTGAAAATCACGATGATCAGAAGTAAATAGTATTTCATTGCATTAGTTGAAGATTGAGAGAGAAATGACCATTCCAATGACTTGCTCCCATTAACAGAGTTTCCTTCTTGCAGCTATTTATATTCTTGCAGGTAAGTCCTATTTGAATAGAATGAGGAAGTTAAGAAATAAAGATTTTTAACTCAAGGGAATATTTCCACTCTATAGATCTTTTAATGTGGAAAATTAATCATCTATCTAAGACAAATAGTTTTTTTTAAATTTTAAATGGAATAAAAGCCAGGTACATTGTTTAACCACGAAGGATACAAGGGCTGGTTTTCCATTGGTTCGATTGTGGATAACTACAGGAATCCCTATAACCATTGTAAAATTTAGTGAATGGTCCAGAGATAGCTGATATATTTCTATTCCTGACACTGATTACATTTCTTGGGCGAAATTACATCTTCCCCTCAAGTCAGTTCAATTTATAAGTAACTCCATAGATCCCAGTATTCAACTATACAGAGTATTGTTGACATTTGTTCACATGGTTGTTTAGGTTTCATAGTCAGTTTGGCTGCAATGCGCACCATCGCTATAATGTATTCTCCAGGAGCAGAGGATCCAGACAAATTACTGCAGATGCTGGAATCTGAAACAAATACAGGTAATGCGGGGACAATCTCAGCAGGTCTGACAGCGACTAGGGAGAGAAAACAAAGTTAACGTCTACAGTCTGGATAACTCTTTGTCAATGTGTCTTTCACCTGTTCGCTTTTTTGGGAAGCATTTTTATTGGGAAATAATCTGAGAAAATGTCACTTCCAAGCTCAGTGGGTGTGTTGTCTATAGCATTGTAAATTCTATCAGTTATTGAAAATGATAATATGGCTATGTTCCAAATTCATCCTTCAGTATCTCAGTTCTGTATTTCCCGTCGCAAATAAAGCAATCTTATTTATGAGACACACATTTGTCGAGAAGGGTTACATTTTGTTTCTTTTTAATTTGACAACTTTGAAAATGACTGAATGGCCCAGGCCACAATGATTGAGGGTGGGTTGGGAGTTACAGCGAGGGGTGGTTAGAAGAAAGGGTAGGGGTGTGGTTTTCAACACCCCCCACCCCTTCCTAATGCTCAATCCCTTGATTAGGCACTGGGTGTCTTTGAATGAGGGCCCCACCTGGGCCCTCACAAGCACACCTGATCAGGTTTTCATTTTGGGCTTCCCACATGATGATTCACCCACCTCCACCCACTGCTGGTTGAATACAAGCAATGGTGGCATAAGGTCCCAAAATGAGCATCAATTCCATTTCAGGGCCTCAATTAGCATCTAGGCATTGGTTTACCACAAGCTTTGCCACCCTGGACTTAGTCAGGCAGAGGTGAGAATCAGGTTTGGTCTGCACCTCACACCTTCCCACCCGATTAAATGGCACTCAGGTCCCTAATGGCTACTAGCGGCTGGAATTACATTCTGTCCGTTGAATGTCTTTCCCTTTCCACAGGTGCTGCTGGTCCGACGGGGGGGGGGGGGGGGGTCCACCATTTTCTGTTTCTATTTCAAATGGAAATGGTATATTAATTTGGAGTAAGGACACTGATGTGTTTCTACATCACTTAGTCCTCCCAAAAGAGCTTTCACCATGTGCAACTTTTAATATACATAGTAAATTTTTTAAAAACTGCAAGACACTCAGCTCAGGTTGGAGCGGCATTTGATCTCCGTAATATATGACATTCACAATACAGTAAAATTGTCTTTTCACCATTTTGGTAATATTCTTGATTGCTCAAACTTTATAACTATTTATGTGCAATGTGTGGAAGAACATGTTTGAAAAAATGTTTGCAAACGTAGTTGTGTCCAAAATGCATTTGCATTTGTGAAAGATCCAATTCAAATTACTTACTGTATGGAAAAGAGTTTCAACTGGATAAATCTGAACAATATATTGACGATACACAAATGGGTGACACGAGAACCATAGATTTCCAATTTATCAAAAACAGACCTATAGTATATCGTCAAACTGAGTTTTGTACAACTTTTTAAAAATGTTGTGGAAACAAAAACAGTAACTTAGACAGGACAGAGAAGTGGTCACTACTAATTTTTCTCCTAAACGAAAGGGAAAACCTTGTCAGATAGACAGGGATAAAAAGCTAAAAGTGAAAATATATTGACTACGTTTCTGTTGGCTTTAAAATTTATGATGTACCCAATGCATGAGGTGCTAAAGTGATACGGTGCAATGTGCAAATTGATGATATCAGTGTTAAATGGCAGAATGCAACAAAAAGAGTGAGAGAGATAAATGGTAACAATGTGACAGCCATGTTGCAAATGGACATTTTACATATCTTACTGATTTCTCACATTTTTATCCAAGGGCTATTGGAGTGAATGCTATGGAGATACTTCCACAGGATCACTCTATGATGGAATGGTCTTTCAGTCTATCATTCAGGATGACCTTTAGTCAATGTTGATTGACATGGTGGATGTCCAGCTGCCGAATTTGTCTTGTTCTGAGATGGACGGTACCTGTACCAATTTCTCTGCTGACATTACTGCAGGTTAAAGCATGCGTTAAATCATTTCCCCTCCATGTCAATCTTTAGATTTCTGGCTATTGAGTGAGTGGAGAATATAACCTATGATGTAGGTTTTCAACCAACCAAAGACTTATCTTTGCAATTTGGCTTCTGTTTTCACAATGTACAAACAGGTGGCAAAAAAGCACTTGTAACCTCCTCTCTCTTATTTGTGAGTCTACAACAAGTGCTGCAAGATTAAATTAAAGATTTATATCGCTGTAATAAGAGTTATTCAAATATTACGGTAACACTAACTCTATAATGGCAAACTTGGACTTCCGGTTGCGGCGATGACCAGCTAAGCCGCACGTTTCGGCGGCTCCAGCTTTGACAGACCTTCGGGCTCTTTTAAGAGCCCCAACGGGAAATTTTTTAGCGACGAAACCCGGTGTGGGGTGAAGCAACAGGGAGTTCCCCCCCCCCCACAGTGGGAAAGAAAAAGATCGGCGGCGGCGGCCAGATCACGGAGAATCCTCGAGGGCAGCGGCAGAAGAAAGAAAGGAACAAGATGGCGTTGGAGGGAGCCCAGGGGACATGGGGACCGCACCAGGATGAATTTCTCAGACGGTGTGTGGAGGTGTTAAAAAAGGAGGTGCTGGCCCCGATGTTACAGGCAATCGAGGGGCTTAAAGAGGCACAAAAGGCCCAGGAGATAGACTCCGTGTGGTGGAGCAGAAGGTAACTGACAACGAGGACGAGATCCTGGGCCTAGCGGTCAAAATGCAGACGCACGAGGCGCTTCATAAGAAGTGCATCGAAAGAATTGAAGTCCTGGAAAATAGATCACGGAGAAAGAACCTCCGGATCCTGGGTCTCCCCAAGGGAGTGGAAGGAGCTGACGGCGGGGCTTATGCGAGCACGATGCTACGCTCGCTAATGGGAGCTGGGGCCCCCTCGGGCCCCTTGGAAGTGGAAGGGGCCCACCGGGTCCCTGCGAGGAGACCAAAGGCTGGAGAACCAACTAGGGCGATGGTCGTGCGATTTCACCGCTTCAATGACAGAGAGGTTGTTCTGAGATGGGCCAAGAAGGTACGAAGTAGCAGATGGGAGAATGCGGTGATACGAGTGGGGAGGTGGCGAGAAGGAGGGCGAGTTTCAATCGAGCCAAGGAGGTGCTGCATAAGAAGAAAGTAAAGTTCGGGATGTTGCAGCCGGCGCGATTATGGGTCACGCACCAGGATAGACATTACTATTTTGAAACGTCGGAAGAAGCATGGACCTTCATTCAAAAAGAGAAACTGGACCAGAACTGAGGGACTGATGTTGGAGGGGAAACGGCAATGCTGATGTACAGAGGTGTAAATTGGGGAGGGGGGACACTGAGAAATGTGGGTGCCGGTGGGTGGGAAAAAGAGACACAGGCGGGGGATGGGGAATGGGAACGGGGCTGTAGGGGGAGCTGCGCCATGGGGGGCGGGATGGTTCTAGAAAGCACGGGGTTTCTTTTTCTTTTCCCGCGCCAGAGAGATGATGGCGGGAAGATAGGCGCAAGGAGGATGGGAGTTCCTCACACGGGGGGGTCAAGGAGAGAGCGGGAGAAGCCGGGGTCAGTTGACATTAGCTGACTTTCGGAAGCAATATGGGGGGAGTAACCATGCTAGATGGGGATCTAGCGGGTGGGGGTGGGGGGGGGGAGGGGGGCAAGGGGGGGAGGGAGGGACAACTGGGTTGCTGCTGCTGAGATCGAAAGGAAGCTGGTAAGAGAAAAGCTGGTCGAGGCTGGAATGCGCCGCCTGGGGGACGGGTGGGTGCGCGGGACCGGGACGTGGTACTGGCCCAGAGAGGGTGATGGCTAGTTGACAGGGGAGGGGGGGCGGGCAGCCCCCCAGTCCGGCTGATCACGTGGAACGTGAGAGGCCTAAATGGGCCGATTAAGAGGGCCCGAGTGTTCGCGCACTTAAAAGGACTGAAGGCGGACGTGGCCATGCTTCAAGAGACACATCTGAAGGTGGCAGACCAGGTTAGGTTAAGGAAAGGATGGGTGGGACAGGTGTTCCACTCAGGGCTGGACGCAAAGAATAGAGGGGTGGCCATATTGGTGGGGAAACGGGTGTCGTTCGAGGCTAGGAACATTGTAGCGGACAGCGGGGGCAGGTATGTGATGGTGAATGGCAGACTGCAGGGAATGGAGGTCGTGCTGGTCAACGTATATGCCCCGAACTGGGATGATGCGGGATTTATGAAGCGGATGCTGGGACGTATCCCGGACCTGGAGGTAGGAAACCTGGTAATGGGGGGGGACTTCAACACCGTGCTAGACCCAGGGTTAGATAGATCTAGATCCAGGACCGGAAGAAGGTCGGCAGCGGCCAAGGTGCTTAGGGGGTTTATGGACCAAATGGGGGGAGTGGATCCGTGGAGATTTGCCAGGCCGCTGGCCAAAGAGTTCTCCTTTTTCTCCCATGTCCATAAGGTATACTCCCGGATAGATTTCTTCGTTCTGGGAAGGGCACTGATTTCGAGGGTGGAAGGAACGGAGTACTCGGCCATAGCTGTTTCAGACTATGCCCCACATTGGGTGGATCTGGAACTAGGAGAGGAGAGGGAACAGCGCCCACTCTGGCGACTGGATGTGGGATTATTGGCAGATGAGGGAGTCTGCGGAAGGGTGCGGGGTGTATCGAAAGGTACCTGGAGGCCAATGATGATGGGAGGTCCGAAGGTGGTGGTCAGGGGAGCGTTGATCTCCATCAGGGCTCACAAGGGGAAAACAGAGGCCAAAGAGAGGGAAAGATTGCTGGGGGAGATCTCCAGACGGAGTTTGACCTGCTGACCACAGGGAAGGCAGAGGCACAGTGGAGGAAGGAACAGGGGATGAGATATGAATACGGGGAAAAGGCGAGCCGCCTGTTGGCCCACCAGCTTCGTAAGAGGACAGCGGCGAGGGAAATAGGGGGAGTTAGGGATGAAACGGGAACTACGGTGCGGAGACCAGGGAAGGTGAATGAGGTGTTTAAGACCTTTTATGAGAGGTTATATAGGTCCCAACCCCCGGAGGGAAAAGAGGGGATGCAGCAGTTTCTGGACCAACTAAGGTTCCCGAGGGTGGAGGAGCAGGAGGTGGCAGGCCTGGGGGCGCCAATTGGGGTGGACGAGATGACCAAAGGGCTGGGGAACATGCAGGCAGGGAAGGCCCCGGGACCTGACAGGTTCCCGGTGGAATTTTACAGGAAATACGTGGACTTGTTGGCCCCGCTGCAGGTAAGAACCTTTAACAAGGCCAGAGAAGGGGGGACTCTGCCCCCGACAATGTCGGAGGCGACAATATCACTAATCCTGAAGCGAGATAAAGACCCGCTGCAATGCGAGTCTTATAGGCCTATCTTGCTTCTGAATGTTGACGCCAAGTTGTTGGCAAAAGTGCTGGCAATGAGGCTAGAGGATTGTGTCCCGGGGGTGGTGCACGAAGATCAGACAGGGTTCGTAAAGGGGAGACAATTGAATGTCAATGTGTGACGGCTATTGGGGGTGATAATGATGCCCCCATCAGAGGGGGAGGCAGAGATAGCGGCGGCGATGGATGCAGAGAAGGCATTTGATAGGGTAGAGTGGGAGTATCTAAGGGAGGTGCTGAGGAGGTTCGGGTTCGGGAAGGGGTATGTCAGCTGGGTTAAACTCCTCTATGGGGCCCCAATGGCAAGTGTAGTCACAAATCGGCAAAGATCGGAGTATTTTCGACTACGTAGGGGAACAAGACAGGGATGCCTGCTGTCCCCATTACTGTTCGCGCTGGCAATTGAACCACTGGCCATAGCGCTGAGAGACTCCAGGAAATGGAAAGGGGTGGTTAGAGGGAGAGAGGAACACCGGGTGTCACTCTACGCAGATGACCTACTGCTGTATGTGGCGGATGACAGAGGTTGTGCAGACATTGAGGGAGTTTGGAGATTTCTTGGGATATAGGCTTAACATGGGAAAGAGTGAGCTTTTCGTGATACACCCTGGGGACCAGAGTAGAGGGATAGATGGCCTGCCGCTAAGGAGAGTGGAAAGAAACTTCTGATACCTGGGGATTCAGATAGCCAGGAGCTGGGGAACCTTACACAGACTCAATCTGACTTGGCTGGTGGAGCAAATGGAAGAGGATTTCAAAAGGTGGGATATGCAGCCGCTGTCACTGGCGGGCAGAGTGCTGGCAATTAAGATGATGGTCCTCCCGAGGTTCCTATTTGTGTTTCAATGTCTCCCTATATTGATCACTAAGGCCTTTTTCAAGAAAATAGATAGGAGCATCATGAGCGTCGTGTGGGCAGGGAAGGCCCCGAGGGTAAGGAGGGGATTCCTGCAACGTAGCAGGGACAGAGGGGGACAGGCGTTGCCGAATTTGGGCGACTATTACTGGGCCGCTAATGTAGCGATGATCCGTAAGTGGATGATAGAGGGAGAGGGGGCGGCGTGGAAAAGGCTGGAGATGGCGTCCTGTAAAGGAACGAGCTTAAAAGCGCTGGTGACGGCGCCACTTCCGCTCTCCCCGAAAAGGTTTACCACAAACCCAGTGGTGGCGGCAACATTAAGTATTTGGGGGCAATGGAGGCGACAGAGGGGTGTGCTGGGAGCCTCGGTGGTGGTCCCCGATCAGGAACAACCATAGGTTTGCCCCAGGGAGGTTGGACGGAGGGTTCCAGAGCTGGTACCGGGCAGGAATTAGGAGAGTGGGAGACTTATTTATAGATGGGACGTTTGCGAGCTTGGGAGCGCTAGAGGAAAAGTATGAGCTGCCTCCGGTTAATATCTTTAGGTATATGCAGGTGAGGGCGTTCACGAGACAACAGGTGAGGGAATTTCCGCTGCTCCCGACACAGGGGATCCAGGATAGAGTGCTTTCGGGGCTGTGGGTCGGGGAGGGCAATGTGTCCAAAATATACCGGGAGATGAGAGAAGAGGGGGAGGAGCTGGTAGAAGAACTGAAAGGAAAATGGGAAGAAGAGCTCGGGGAGGAGATTGAGGAGGGTTTGTGGGCTGATGCCCTAAGTAGGGTAAATTCCTCTTCCTCGTGTGCCAGGCTTAGCCTGGTCCAATTTAAGGTGCTACATAGAGCACACATAACGGGAGCGAGGTTGAGCAGGTTCTTCGGAGTGGAGGACAAGTGCGGGAGGTGCGGGGGAAGCCCGGCGAACCACACACATATGTTTTGGTCGTGTCCGGCACTGGAGGGGTTTTGGAGGGGAGTGGCGGGAGTGATCTCGAAGGTGGTGAAGGTCCGGGTCAAGCCAAGCTGGGGGTTAGCTATATTTGGGGTAGCGGATGAGCCGGGAGTGCAGGAGGCGAAAGAGGCTGATATTGTGGCCTTTGCGTCCCTAGTAGCCCGGCGAAGGATTTTACTCATGTGGAAGGAAGCGAAACCTCCCGGCATGGAGGCCTGGATAAACGACATGGCAGGGTTCATAAAACTGGAGCGGATGAAGTTTGCGCTGAGAGGATCGGCTCAGGGGTTCTCCAGGCGGTGGCAACCGTTCCTCGACTATCTAGCGGAATGTTAGGGGGAAAATAGATAGCCAGCAGCAGCCCAGAGCAGGGGGGGGGAGAGAGGGAGGGAAGGCGGGGGGGGGGGGTAAATTGTTTTTGTTCTAGAGGGGGTGAAGGGGCGGGGGGGGGAGAGCACTATTTTGTGTTATGTTGTTAGTTCACTATTTTATTTAAACCATGTTATCTATCAGTTATCATGTTACCGTTTTTGTTGATTTGTAAGGGGGAAAAATTGTGTTTGAAAACTTTAATAAAATATATATTTTAAAAAATATATAATGGCAAACTTCTCCTGTATTCATTTCGCACTATTATTCTCTTTTCTTTCACCTTCTGTCTTTTATTTTAGTTTAACATTAATGTTACATTTTGTGTTTAGTCCAGTCATTTTACTGTATTTTTGTTCACCTTTATTCTCCTATCTTCCTGCTCTTTGCATCCATTTTGGAGTTGGGTGCAATGTGAAGGTGAGCCCTTGGCTTAAGATCAGTTATAAGAGCTGAGATTGTACAGATTGACAACAGGTCAATCTTTGGAACAAAAAGTGTATTCAAAGTGAAATATGCTTACCAGTGACTGTAAATTAACCTGGAGTATTGTGAAAGCTAACACCCTTTGCTGGTGCCTGGAAAATGCATTAGATTATACTGGGAATCCTGCCATTTTCACCCTCAATAGTTTCAATGGAACTCACAACAATAATTTGTATTAATTTCACAAGGACCATAGCCAAAAGTATTTTGACATCAAACCATATAAGTAGAAATCAGAAGAGGTGATCAAAAACCTGGACAAAGATGCAGGCATTAAGGAACATCGGAAAGGAGGAGGAAAGAGAGAGAGAGAGGGAGAAGGAGAGCGAGAGAGAGCTTTACTGAGAAATGTCGAGATTTGGCCTGATGCAGCTGAAAGCAAGGCTGTCTTAACCCTCACGAGCCACACGGGGTTGACCCGATTAATCCCCCTATGAGCCTCATGGAGTACAAGCTCCCCCACTGAGGGGCAGAGGCCCATCAGCAGGATAGTTAACTCTGGACATTAAAAGCCGGCCCAGGTAGAGCCGAGCTAGAGAGTAATCCCGATTGGACTATTACGTGTATATACTTCGGCAGTAAATCATTTGTTTTAACTCTCCTTTCTGGATTCCTCTGTGAGGAGTGATTACTTCTCAGCTGGGTGACAACTAACTGGGCCACCCAGCTAAGTTGGATGAATGAAAATTGGGGCTGCGCAAGACAGCAGAATGGAGGCGCTCAGAGATTTCAAGGAGCTGTACGGCTGGAAGAAATTACAAATATTGGGCATGATCTACCGGCCACGTTATGCCCGATCTACTTGGTTTGCCATGCCTTGCGAGATCTAACACGATCTCGGAAGATATCGTGGTGTGAATCACGGCCATTGTCGGCAGATCACGTTTTGGCAAATCTGCATATTAGAGTGCAACAACTAGTCTCGCTCTAATATGAAATTATCCAAGGGGATGGGATCTAACCCCCTCACCTTGCAGACCTCCCACGAGCACCGTTCAATGCCTGTCCCCATAAATGGGGACCTGACGGTACAGTACTTGTGGGGGGGCTCCCTGGGAATTAGAGGCCCCCAGGTGCTTGCCCTTTGGGCAGGGTGGCACCCTGGCACTGCCGATGACACCCAGGCACCTTGCAGTACCCAGCCTGGCATCCTGGAAGTGCCAGCTTGGCACTGCCAGGGTGCTAAGCTGGCATTTTTCCCACGCTGCGGATTGGGCCCGTGGGTACCTCTGGGGTTGCTGAGGGGCCTAAGGATCCTTATAAGTGAGTTAGGGCTTTGGGGAGGCTTGGTAGTCCCATTGAGAGGTCAAAGGATCAGCACGCCATTTAAAAATGGCACCCCGATCTGCTCCTGCATTGTCTGTGAGCCAATGCAGATCAGCCAGTACACGGGTGCAGGGTCAAGGAACATTGTATGAGTTAAGACATGGGCAGCAGAGTTTTAGATCAGTTTAAGTTCACAGAAGGTGCAAGATCAGAAGCTGACGAGGCTTGCATGATTTCAACGTGTCAATGTACCTGCAAGTGAATGCTTTAGCAATTACAGTCAGTGCAGGAATCCCCTGTGGTTGTCCCCCTCTCGAACAGGTATACCCCTTTGGATACTGTCGGGGGGGATAGCCTATCAGGGGAAAACAGCAGCAGCCAGAACAGTGGCACCACGGCTGGCTCTGATGTTCAGAAGGGAGGGTCAAAGCGCAGAAGAGCAATAGTAATAGGGGACTCTATAGTCAGGGGCACAGATAGGCACATCTGTGGACGTGAAAGAGACTCCAGGATGGTATGTTGCCTCCCTGGTGCCAGGGTCCAGGATGTCTCCGAACGGGTAGAGGGCACCCTGAAGGGGGAGGGCAAACAGGCAGAGGTCGTTGTACATATTGGTACTAACGACATAGGCAGGAAGGGGCATGAGGTCCTGCAGCAGGAGTTCAGGGAGCGAGGCAGAAAGTTAAAAGACAGGACCTCTAGGGTTGTAATCTCGGGATTACTCCCTGTGCCACGTGCCAGTGAGGCTAGAAATAGGAAGATAGAGCAGCTAAACACATGGCTAAACAGCTGGTGTAGGAGGCAGGGTTTCCGTTATCTGGACCACTGGGAGTTCTTCCGGGGCAGGTGTGACCTATATAAGAAGGACGGGTTGCATCTAAACTGGAGAGGCATAAATATCCTGGCCGCGAGGTTTGCTAGTGTCACACGGGAGGGTTTAAACTAGTATGGCAGGGGGGTGGGCACGGGAGCAATAGGTCAGAAGGTGAGAGCATTGAGGGAGAACTAGGGAATAGGGACAGTGGGGCTCTGAGGCAGAGCAGACAGGGAGAAGTTGCTGAACACTGCGGGTCTGGTGGCCTGAAGTGCATATGTTTTAATGCAAGAAGTATTACGGGTAAGGTAGATGAACTTAGAGCTTGGATTAGAACTTGGAACTATGATGTTGTTGCCATTACAGAGACCTGGTTGAGGGAAGGGCAGGATTGGCAGCTAAACGTTCCAGGATTTAGATGTTTCAGGCTGGATAGAGGGGGATGTAAAAGGGGTGGCGGAGTTGCGCTACTGGTTAGGGAAAATATCGCAGCTGTACTGCGGGAGGACACCTCAGAGGGCAGTGAGGCTATATGGGTAGAGATCAGGAATAAGAAGGGTGCAGTCACAATGTTGGGGGTTTACTACAGGCCTCCCAACAGCCAGCGGGAGATAGAGGAGCAGATAGGTAGACAGATTTTGGAAAAGAGTAAAAACAACAGGGTTGTGGTGATGGGAGACTTCAACTTCCCCAATATTGACTGGGACTCACTTAGTGCCAGGGGCTTAGACGGGGCGGAGTTTGTAAGGAGCATCCAGGAGGGCTTCTTAAAACAATATGTGGACAGTCCAACTAGGGAAGGGGCGGTACTGGACCTGGTATTGGGGAATGAGCCCGGCCAGGTGGTAGATGTTTCAGTAGGGGAGCATTTCGGTAACAGTGACCACAATTCAGTAAGTTTTAAAGTACTGGTGGACAAGGATAAGAGTGGTCCTAGAATGAATGTGCTAAATTGGGGGAAGGCTAATTATAACAATATTAGGCGGGAACTGAAGAACATAGATTGGGGGCGGATGTTTGAGGGCAAATCAACATCTGACATTTGGGAGGCTTTCAAGTGTCAGTTGAAAGGAATTCAGGACCGGCATGTTCCTGTGAGGAAGAAGGGTAAATACGGCAATTTTCGGGAACCTTGGATAACGAGAGATATTGTAGGCCTCGTCAAAAAGAAAAAGGAGGCATTTGTCAGGGCTAAAAGGCTGGGAACAGACCAAGCCTGTGTGGAATATAAGGAAAGCAGGAAGGAACTTAAGCAAGGAGTCAGGAGGGCTAGAAGGGATCACGAAAAGTCATTGGCAAATTGGGTTAAGGAAAATCCCAAGGCTTTTTACACGTACATAAAAAGCAAGAGGGTAGCCAGGGAAAGGGTTGGCCCACTGAAGGATAGGCAAGGGAATCTATGTGTGGAGCCAGAGGAAATGGGCAAGGTACTAAATGAATACTTTGCATCAGTATTCACCAAAGAGAAGGAATTGGTAGATGTTGAGTCTGGAGAAGGGTGTGTAGATAGCTTGGGTCACATTGAAATCCAAAAAGATGAGGTGTTGGGTGTCTTAAAAAATATTAAGGTAGATAAGTCCCCATGGCTTGATGGGATCTACCCCAGAAAACTGAAGGAGGCTGGAGAGGAAATTGCTGAGGCCTTGACAGAAATCTTTGGATCCTCACTGTCTTCAGGTGATGTCCCGGAGGACTGGAGAATAGCCAATGTTGTTCCTCTGTTTAAGAAGGGTAGCAAGGATAATCCAGGGAACTACAGGCCAGTGAGCCTTACTTCAGTGGTAGGGAAATTACTGGAGAGAATTCTTCGAGACAGGATCTACTCCCATTTGGAAGCAAATGGACGTATTAGTGAGAGGCAGCATGGTTTTGTGAAGGGGAGGTCGTGTCTCACTAACTTGATAGAGTTTTTCGAGGAGGTCCCAAAGATGATTGATGCAGGTAGGGCAGTGGATGTTGTCTATATGGACTTCAGTAAGGCCTTTGACAAGGTCCCTCATGGTAGACTAGTACAAAAGGTGAAGTCACACGGGATCAGGGGTGAGCTGGCAAGGTGGATACAGAACTGGCTAGGTCATAGAAGGCAGAGAGTAGCAATGGAAGGATGCTTTTCTAATTGGAGGGCTGTGACCAGTGGTGTTCCACAGGGATCAGTGCTGGGACCTTTGCTGTTTGTAGTATATATAAATGATTTGGAGGAAAATGTAACTGGTCTGATTAGTAAGTTTGCAGACGACACAAAGGTTGGTGGAATTGCGGATAGCGATGAGGACTGTCAGAGGATACAGCAGGATTTAGATTGTTTGGAGACTTGGGTGGAGAGATGGCAGATGGAGTTGAATCCGGACAAATGTGAGGTAATGCATTTTGGAAGGTCTAATGCAGGTAGGGAATATACAGTGAATGGTAGAACCCTCAAGAGTATTGAAAGTCAAAGAGATCTAGGAGTACAGGTCCACAGTTCACTGAAAGGGGCAACACAGGTGGAGAAGGTAGTCAAGAAGGCAGACGGCATGTTTGTCTTCATTGGCCGGGGCATTGAGTATAA
Source organism: Scyliorhinus torazame (assembly GCF_047496885.1). Taxonomy (NCBI): domain Eukaryota; kingdom Metazoa; phylum Chordata; class Chondrichthyes; order Carcharhiniformes; family Scyliorhinidae; genus Scyliorhinus; species Scyliorhinus torazame. Next base: position 58,370,996 of record NC_092719.1, read on the forward strand.
GAATTGACAAGTCATGTTGCAGCTGTATAGAACCTTAATTAGGCCACACTTGGAGTATAGTGTTCAATTCTGGTCGCCACACTACCAGAAGGAGTGGAGGCTTTAGAGAGGGTGCAGAAGAGATTTACCAGAATGTTGCCTGGTATGGAGGGCATTAGCTATGAGGAGCGGTTGAATAAACTCGGTTTGTTCTCACTGGAACGAAGGAGGTTGAGGGGCGACCTGATAGAGGTCTACAAAATTATGAGGGGCATAGACAGAGTGGATAGTCAGAGGCTTTTCCCAGGGTAGAGGGGTCAATTACTAGGGGACATAGGTTTAAGGTGAGAGGCGCAAGGTTTAGAGTAGATGTACGAGGCAAGTTTTTTTACGCAGAGGGTAGTGGGTGCCTGGAACTCGCTACCGGAGGAGGTGGTGGAAGCAGGGACGATAGTGACATTTAAGGGGCATCTTGACAAATACATGAATAGGATGGGAATAGAACATAGAACATAGAACGATACAGTGCAGTACAGGCCCTTCGGCCCACGATGTTGCACCGAAACAAAAGCCATCTAACCTATACTATGCCATTATCACCCATATGTTTATCCAATAAACTTTTAAATGCCCTCAATGTTGACTATACGGACCCAGGAAGTGTAGAAGATTGTAGTTTAGTCGGGCAGCATGGTCGGCACGGGCTTGGAGGGCCGAAGGGCCAGTTCCTGTGCTGTACATTTCTTTGTTCTTTGTTCTTTGTTGTTATACATTGTTAAGCTAACTGGTTATTAAAGACAGATAATGGTTATTGGCTCAACCTCTAAAAGGGTAGAAGCTCTAATAGTTGCTGTGGGGGAAATTACATCGAGTTTGTATCTCTGCCAAGTTGCATGCAGAATAAACTGGCTGAAGGTAAAATACAATCTGTTGTATTATTTCTCCATCGTAACTAACAGTTAATATTAACACAAGATCTGTTGATTCCCTAGGAATGTCGTCAAAGTGTTGACTTGCTGAGGATTATTGGTTTTGAAATAATATGCTTAATGCTTGCTGAGGATTGTAAGATTGCGATCGAACCAAAAAAAAGCGTTGATTTTGAGCAGGATTAATAATAATAATCTTTATTGTCTCAAGTAGGCTTACATTAACACTGCAATGAAGTTACTGTGAAAAGACCCTGGTCGCCACCTTTCGGCACCTGTTCGGATACACAGAGGGAGAATTCCGAATGTCCAAATTACCTCACAGCACGTCTTTCTGGACCTGTGGGAGGAATCCAGAGCACCCGGAGGAAACCCACGCAGACACAGGGAGAACGTACAGACTCTGCACAGACAGTGACCCAAGCCGGGAATCGAACCTGGGACCCTGGAGCTGCGAAGCAACAGTGCTACCCACTGTGCTACCGTGCTGGGAATGACTCTGCTATCTAACGGAACTGTTCCTATTTCGGGCCCCAGCAGAGGACGCCCCCTGAGGTGCCACATAGCGTCATTCTCTGCACTGAAGACCTCCAACGAGGGAGCTCTTCAGTGCAGGCAGAGATTGGGATGCCGTTTTAAAATTGCGCCCCAATCTCTCGCCTTCCTGTGCAACCCCTGGATCCCCCCCCAATGCCTCAACTCACCGATAAGGGGGTCCTCGTGGGTCACCCCCAATACCCCACCTCATATTGGCAGGGCATCCCTGGGCCTGAGTCCTAGCCTGGCTGAAATGCCACCTTGCTAGTGCCAGGCTGGCACCCAGGTGGCACTGCCAGGGTGCCAGGGTGGCAGTGCCAAGGTGCCAGCCTGGCCAGAGGCCGACCACCCAGGGGTCTCCAATTGCCTGGGAGACCCCTCCCCAAGTATGGTTCCGCCTGGTTCTCTTTGTGGACACCAGTGCTAAATGGTGCCCAATTGGGGTCTCCTCAGTGATGCTGGGTGGCCATTTGATCCGGCATCAGCGCCGCTAAGTGGGTTTTAAAATTAATTTAACCATGCAAGACTGGATCCCGCCCATTGTGGGTGGTTTCCAGATCGCAACATTCCATGAGATCTGGTTAGATCTCACAGGGTGTAACGGCCATTGGGAATTCCAGGGGAGGCCTCTCCCAGGATCTAACGGCCTGTCCCATTCCAATTCCGGCAGGACAAGACCAGTAAATCGCACCTTTATATTCCTTTGGGATTTTCCTGTACTCTACAAACTCCACTCTTGACATTTCAGATCTCCAATCGGCTGAGCTCAACTGAAGCAATTTTACTGCCATGATCCTAAACATGTAGGTGAACACATCCTCATAATTTGGATTGAACTCACGAACATAAGAAACAGGAATCCCTTGAGCATGCTCCACCACTCAATAACATCATGGCTAGACTGCTATATTAATTCCTCTTTCCAGTCCATTTTTTCATGTGCAAGGAATCAATCTCATGAATTTTCACTGCATCCCCTCTTAAGGAAAATATATCCTTCCTTGGGTAAAGCAAGCACAATTATACATAATTCTCCAAATGTGGTGTCAACAAAGCCTATAGAATTGCAGCTTGCAGCTACACTTACACTGCAAGCTTCTTACCATAAAAGCTAGCATGTCATTTGAGTTCCTAATTTCTGAATGTATTTGCATGTTAACTTTCAATGTTGTCAATGTTGTCTATACAAGGTTATCTAATCCCTTTTAAGCACCAACATTTGCTAGTTTTACACCATTTACAAATCCTCTGCATTTCCATTCTACCTACCAAAGTGGATAGAGTAACAATTCACAGAATTGTACTCCATCTGCCGCACTCTTGCCTAATTATTTAAAACTTTATATCCCTTTGAATTGCTTTGTGTCTTCCTCACAGCTTACTCTCCCACCTAATTTTGTATCATAAGAAAACTTGTATACATTGCACGCCTCAGTTCTCTCATCCAAGATGTAGGGCACGATATACCGGCCGCGATGTGACTGACTAGGAGCACGGCGTGGCCGGTAGATGGTGGGTGAGGCCTCCTGCAGGCTTCTCAACAGTCAGTACGCCTCTCGAGATCTACGCAGGTCTCGTGAGGCACTACAATCAGGATCCCACCCACGATGCGCGGGGCCAAGCCTCGCATGCCTAAGTAGGTTTAAAACCCGCTTGGGCATGCTGACCCGGGATCTATCGGGCTCCCGAGGGAGACCCCAGCCCGCTGTCGTTCAGTACTGATCGACACAAAATTTCCTTCCACTGATAGCAAGTTAACTAGTAAATAGCTCTCTGTTTCAATCTTCCCCATTCTTGAATAGTGGCACTATGTTAGCTGCATTCCAATCCACTGGGACCATTCTAACATCTAGGGAATTCTGTAGCCACTTTAGTCAGCTTTAAAAAACCCAGGAGGCATGCCATCAGGCTAAAGGGACTGTTTTGGCTTTTATTCGTGTTAATTCCTCCAGTGCTTTCATTTTGCTAATTGACTGCTTTAAATTCCTTATTCTCATTAGACATTCTGCTGTGAAGAGAGATTTTTGAAAAATCGTTTAACATCTCAGTCATTTACTTATTCCCCATTATAATTTCTCCTGCCTTTGCCTCCAAGGGATCTACATTTACTTTCCCTAATTTCATAATTTTTACACACTTGCAAAAGTTCGCTCTCATATTCTTCTTTCTTCCTTATTATCCATTTCTTGACAACCTTTGCTAATGTTTTAAACCTTCCCAATGTTTCGCATTAATAATGTTTTGTGTAACATTGTACATTTCTTCTTTTAATCCACTGATTTCCTTTAATTTGCCAGTTAATCTTGGGTGTACCACTTCAGCAGTGGAGATTTTATTCCTCAAGGAATATTTATTTATTCATTGAGAATAATGAATTGTTTCTTTAAATGTTTCTTGTCTACCATGATATTTTTTTTTACCCTAATTTCCCACCCTACCTTAGCTATCTTGCTCCTCATAACTCTGTAATTGGCTTTGCTTAAATTTTAGACTTAATTTTTAGACTTAACAACACCACCATCAAATTTAATGTGAAATTCTATCATGTTATGATCACTATTTCCCAGTCGATCCTGTGCTGTCATATTAGGATGACTTAACCCTGCCTCATTACATGATTCCAGATCTAAAACAACCTGTTTTGCAGTTGATTCCTTGAGCTGAATATTTTGGGAGAGGTTCAAGTCCTGCTGCAGCATGGTAGCATAGTGGTTAATACAATTGCTTCACAGCCCCAGGGTCCCAGGTTCGATTCCCGGTTTGCGTCACTGTCTGTGCGGAGTCTGCACATTCTCCCCGTGTGTGCGTGGGCTTCCTCCGGGTGCTCTGGTTTCCTCCCACAGGCCAAAGATGCGCAGGTTAGGTGGATTGGCCATGCTAAATTGCCCTTAGTGTCCAAAATTGCCCTTAGTGTTGGATGGGGTTTCTGGGTTATGGGGATAGGGTGGGGGTGTGGACTTGGGTAGGGTGCTCTTTCCAAGAGCCGGTGCAGATTTGATGGGCTGAATGGCCTCCTTCTGCACTGTAATTCTATGAAATCTATGAAAGTAGAGCCAAACCTGGATTGGCAGGCAGTGGAACCCTGGGGTGGTATTTTGCGAGTGGCAGCCAATCAACACATATCATCAAGGTCACCATCTCAGAGCGGTCAACCCAGTGAGGTAGCCTCAAAGAGAGACAAATTCTCAGAGGAAGCTGGGGCCAAGCAGACAAACCCTATGATCTGGCAGGTGGGGTTATTCTGGCAGCAGTGCCTTGGGCATGATGGTAGCTATTACCACTGATGTCCCTCCAGGAACCATGGCATGTTCATAATGTAAGCCTCCCTTCTTGGAACCCACTCAGAGGCTGCAGAATTAATTGGCGGTCATGCCATGTAGCAGCAGGCCAAATGTGGGCAGGGATTGGAGATGGACCTCAATTGGCTCCTGTCTTTGTCCCTAGATTGACTGGTTGGAAAATGTATCCAAAATATTAGATGCAACATCAATTTTCCAAGATTTAATGGTCTGACTATATCAGTGAGTAGGGCATATTTTTATGGAAAACTTGAATAATTTAAAATTCCTCTTCTGCTGTTACTTCAACTATGTTGCTCATCTGCCTATTATTCTATGGGGAGAAACTAGTATGGTAGAGAAAAATAAAGTGAATTTACAAGAGGGATGCTTTATCAGTACAGGAGAGCAACCTGCTTTTGCACTATTAGCTGCATAAAACTTTAGTCTGAATTAACCTAAATTTTGAGCATAAATCATGGTTAAATACCTATCCCAAGTTGGATACACACCATTTCCATATGTCACTGAAAGTAAGGAATGAAGACGGGAATTTAACATGAAGGCATTGAATCCCACCCACCAACTGGAAAGTCAGGAGTGAGCCCACCCATTCCGGCCCTGGAAGCCATAACCAGATTTTACAGTCATTGGGCAATTAGTTGCCTGAGGTTGTGACTTCTTCCCCCTTGAGGCAGGATTCCAAGAGTAGCCAGTCAATCAGTGGGGCGTCAGCCCTTCAGTCCCAGCAGCATCATGTGGCGTAGTGGCCGCTGCTGGGACTGCATTAGGCTCACGACCGTGGGCGATACTGACAGCCCAGAGCTAAGGTGAGCAGGATGGGTTTGCTGGGGCCAGCCAGGCAGGCTCGGCAGAGAGGTTTGGTGAGGCTGGTATAGAGGTGGGGGGTGGGTTGTTCTTCAGTCAGTCCTTGCCACTAAGGGTTCTCTCCTCCATGGCGAACAGGGTGCTGAACAGGAGGTTACCTACCCCCCCCCCCCCCCCCCCCCCCATAAGTTTACCACCTACAACCCCCACTGCGCCAGTGACCTCACAGTCAGACTGTCAGGTATACTTGGTGTCCTTGCCATTTAAGGGCCTCAATTAGCCAAAGGGTTGTGAATTACCTTCCCAGCCGGTGGTACAATACCAGTGGAGGTGGGCATGGCACCCTCTGCCAACTCACCCAATTTTATGCCTCCACACATTCCAGTCTGCGTCCGGTAGGGGTGGGGTGTGGGGGGTGTTGGGGCATAAAATCCTGACATGCAAAGGGGCTTTAAGAATATATTGATCTGTAAACCAATCCTTTTTTCAATTCACTTTGTCGTTTGTTAGCTGTTTTACTATACATATTCCTCCCATCCACAGTTCGCATAGTTAAAGGTGACCTTGAATGTTCCTGATGATGGCACAGAAGGAAATCAAAGAGATTTATGCTGTAACTAGTCATGCATTGAAGGAAAGTTCAGGTAAATTGAATTGCTAGTGATCATTAACTATGAAACTAGATTCAGTTCCTTGACCTAGAATTAATTTTCAATTCTTCAATCACTTGGGTTTAATGCGGAAATAATATTGTTCGTGCACGAATGTATAAATACCTATTTTGGAATATGTTACTATATTCTTGTTTTAATTATTCCTCACTTGATTTCTTTCCAGAGACAATTCTTTCTAAATGAACCAACGCTGCTTATATTTAACCAACAGTGACGGAATCAGAGTTGTGAAGGTATAAGACTTGTTTTGTTGATGTGGAACTGTGGCTACAATGAACAAAAGATTACTTTATTTTATTACCTCAAGTTTTATTGATTACCCTATTCCATTCAGTTCCCTTTTCATAAACAAATAATTGACGGTGAAATGGTAACCTGTAAAAGACGTTAAAAATGTGTTTTTTAAAACATTAACCCATTTCCGTGTCTTGTTAAAGCTTCAGCAAAACTGTATTAACCATGAACTAAATATAGGTACGCAAGCACATTTTAAATTACCTAATTTGTAAGAAGATTAATCCATTGTATTATTTCAAGATATATCGGTCAGCAAAGTCCTTCTCTTTTTTTCACACAAGCTTAATTAATATCATGGGATTGATTATCTACAGTTTTTTTAAAAGCAATGTCGTAATAACAGTGACTGAAACCATTTGAATTAATATCAACATGGAATCGGGACTCACCTCTCCCGATCTCTGCATCTTCTCTCCCATTGTTTGTACAACCCAACATATACTTTCATAGTCTCCACTCTCCAGAACCAACACATCTTTCAGCTCCTACAACTCCACCTCTGATTCTCAGTACTTCTGATTTACCAATCCCTCCCTGCTTTCAGAAGGCTCCTTTGACCATGCTTTTGCCCTCCGTCAGTTACTCTCTTTCCTTTCTCCCTCCTGCATTTGTTTTCCACCACTGTAACTTCTCTGAGTCTTCCCCCTGAATAAGGACTGCGACATAAAATTCCTACACTGCAGAAAGAGGCCATTCAGCCCATCAAGTCTACACCAACCCTCCAAAAGAGCACCCTACCTCGGTCCACTCCCCCGTCCTATCCCCGTAACCCCACCTAAATGCACATATTTGGACACGAAGGGGCAATTTAGCATGGCCTGTCCACTTAACCGGCACAGCTTTGGACTGTGGGAGGAAACCGGAGCACCCAAAGGAGCCCCACGTGGACACGGGGAACGTGCAAACTCCAGGCAATCACCAAAGACCAGAATTGAACCCAGGTACCTGGTGCTGTGAGGCAGCAATGTTAACCGCTGTGCCACAGTGCCATGACGAACTATAAGCTGCTGTAAAGAATTTCAGGGTATCATGTTGTAGCCATCTAAGATGACCATCTGCAAAGGACCATGGGAATTATGGCCAACCCAGGACTCAGACAGATACAGTGCCTATGTGTATTTGAAACACAGGTAACTAGACCTGATCGAAACCCCCCGCTCGTTTGCATTTTAATGGCCCATTTTCCCAGGACAATAGAACTCCAATCAAGAAACCAGTACAGCCACAGACTGATCGGCGCCACTCCCTTTACTCAGAAAGCCCAACTGCCAAGGTCAATGACCGCTAAGGACCCACCCAGCTACCAAGGCACCCGCCCCTTTATTGGCCGAAATCGAAGACAGTGATCAGAGCTCTGTCGAACTATTGGGTCCAAGGTTAAGGACCGCCCCAAAGAGCGCAAAATCCCAGAGGGATAAAGGAGAGCACAGCCATGTGTTCTGTCTCTTTTGGATCCGGCCTGAGCCAGCCCAACTGTAGCAGGAGCAGCCAGCCAAGTTCCAGACCAACGATCACTACCTGACAGATGAGCCCAGCAGAGACAGAGCCACTTTCTTCGAACCAGCCAAGTCAAATCCAGATAAAGGCCTTATCCATTTGCACAGTGCCGGTCGCCCTGAAGTTAAGTATAGGTTATTGTAGCTGATAGGTGTAGTTTAACTCGTAGTAGATATTGTGTTTGCATGTCGAGGTAACTCTTGTGTATGTAAATAACCCATCTTTTGAATTAACTAACTGGTTGTGTGGTCATTTGATCGATATAAGGGAAGGCTTGTGATTCACCATCATTATCATTAATATTAGCAACAGTATTGGCGACACTGTTGGGATCCAAAATGAGCCACAGTGTCCATCATCAAAGTCATATGTGGAATTCCTTCACGGAGGTTGGCAAGTTGAAAACCAATGCTGGATAATTCACTTTTCAAATGTTGTTGACTTCACACAATGAGAAAAGCACGTAGAGATGAATCAGTCTTGTAGGCAATGGTACAGGTTTTCCAGCAGAAGCAGTGTAGATGGGGGCCGGGTGTTCAATCTGTGCTAAGCTCCTTTTCTGTGAGGCTGCCAGTTAGATGGTAAACAGCAGACTGAGCTTGGCAGTTCAGCAAGTTAATATTACTGGTTTCACAATCTAAAGACCCACGGCCCATGGCTCCCACCTCTCCACATTGTCTGTGACAAAGGATGTGCATCCCTTGTCTGGGACCGTCTCAACTATTAGGAATTGGAAGGAAAGTTGCTGGTCTCTTTGCTTTAGCTGATGAGCAGACTCCTGTCCAGCCTGGGTTATGAAATGCAGATGGCCTTTGTATAGTCCTCTTTGAATTTGGCCTGTGCAGCCACAGGCAGTCGTTAGTGGCTCCCCGGAGATAGCAATTTGTGCATTTTCCTGATACTTCCAAGCAACTCCTTTTGTCCAGGGCCACAGACAGTCATAGCTTCAGCCATTTTAAGGAGCGCTGTTGAGTTAAACAAAAAATTAAGAAATAGCTATGAGGATATCTGTATACTTTATAAAGATATACAGAGTGAAGCCTTAGTCCCTCACAATTTATTTTAATGTTCTGAGCATTGTTAGGCATAAAAATAAATGTTGCCTTTATCAGATTTTTAGGTTTCTGGTTGTGGTGTTCTTTGTGTTGCTTATTTAGGATGGATTGCGTAGTGTTCCATACAGACTACAATATAGCTTTTACTTAAACAAAGCTATGATTTTATTTACACTATTAAACTGGGTTTCGACACTTAGTCCTTTTAGAATACAGAATTGATCAATAACATCTAACTACACTCATCTACTGCTAATCTCACTGATTAGTACGAAGTCTTACAACACCAGGTTAAACCGCACCGACCTCCTCAGAAGACAAACATGGCACACAACCGACAGAATACCCTTCGTCGTCCAGTACTTCCCCGGAGCGGAGAAACTACGACATCTTCTTCACAGCCTTCAACACGTCATTGATGAAGATGAACATCTTGCCAAGGTCATCCCCACACCCCCACTACTTGCCTTCAAACAACCGCGCAACCTCAAACAAACCATTGTTTGCAGCAAACTACCCAGTCTTCAGAACAGTGACCACAACACTACACAACCCTGCCATGGCAATCTCTGCAAGACGTGCCAGATCATCGACATGGATACCACCATTACACGTGAGAACACCACCCACCAGGTACGCGGTACATACTCGTGCAACTCGGTCAACGTTGTCTACCTCATACGCTGCAGGAAAGGATGTCCCGAAGCGTGGTACATTGGCGAGACCATGCAGACACTGCGACAACGAATGAACGGACATCGCGCAACAATCACCAGGCAGGAATGTTCCCTTCCAGTCGGGGAACACTTCAGCAGTCAAGGGCATTCAGCCTCTGATCTCCGGGTAAGCGTTCTCCAAGGCGGCCTTCAGGACCCGCGACAACGCAGAATCGCCGAGCAGAAACTTATAGCCAAGTTCCGCACACATGAGTGCGGCCGCAACCGGGACCTGGGATTCATGTCGCATTACGTTCATCCCCCACCATCTGGCCTGCGAAATCCTACCAACTGTCCTGGCTTGACACAATTCACACCTCTTTAACCTGAGGTTACCCCATCTCTGGATCTGTAAAGATTTAATCACCTGCTAATGCTCGCATTCCAAGCATTGTCTGGCAGCTTTGAATTTGTCTATATATTTGTTTCTGGAAGGGCATAGATAAGGTAGATAGTCAACATCTTTTCCCAAAGGTAGGGGAGTCTAAAACTAGAGGGCATAGGTTTAAGGTGAGAGGGGAGAGATTCAGAAGGGCCCAGAGGGGCAATTTCTTCACTCAGAGGGTAGTGAGTGTCTGGAATGGGCTGCCAGAGGTAGTAGTAGAGGCGGGTACAATTGTGTCTTTTAAAAAACATTTAGATAGTTACATGGGTAAGATGGGTATAGAGGGTTATGGGCCAAATGCGGGCAACTGGGACGAGCTTAATGCTAAAAACTGGGCGGCATGGACTGGTTGGGCCGAAGGGCCTGTTTCCATGCTGTAAACTTCTGTGATTCTATGATTCTCTATGAACATACCTCTTCATTCACCTGAGGAAGGAGCAGTGCTCCGAAAGCTAGTGACATCGAAACAAACCTGTTGGACTTTAACCTGGTGTTGTAAGACTTCGTACTGTGCTCACCCCAGTCCAACGCCGGCATCTCCACATCATCACTGATTAGTAGTAGTGAGATAAACAATAATCTAACCTTCTCACACTAACTGTTCTTATGACCTTCACCAGCTGTCTCATGAAAACACTCCTCCCCTAAAGTCTAGAATCACGGCTTTATATAGTACGAAGTCTTACAACACCAGGTTAAAGTCCAACAGGTTTATTTCGATGTCACTAGCTTTCGGAGCACTGCTCCTTCCTCAGGTGAATGAAGAGGTCTGTTCCAGAAACACATATATAGACAAATTCAAAGATGCCAAACAATGCTAGGAATGCGACCATTAGCAGGTGATTAAATCCTTACATATCCAGAGATGGGGTAACCCCAGGTTAAAGAGGTGTGAATTGTATCAAGCCAGGACAGTTGGTAGGATTTCGCAGGCCAGATGGTGGGGGATGAATGTAATGCGATATGAATCCCAGGTCCCGGTTGTGGCCGCACTCATGTGTGCGGAACTTGGCTATAAGTTTCTGCTCGGCGATTCTGCGTTGTCGCGGGTCCTGAAGGCCGCCTTGGAGAACGCTTACCCGGAGATCAGAGGCTGAATGCCCTTGACTGCTGAAGTGTTCCCCGACTGGAAGGGAACATTCCTGCCTGGTGATTGTTGCGCGATGTCCGTTCATTCGTTGTCGCAGCGTCTGCATGGTCTCGCCAATGTACCACGTTTGGAACATCCTTACCTGCAGCGTATGAGGTAGACAACGTTGGCCGAGTCGCACGAGTATGTACCGCGTACCTGATGGGTGGTGTTCTCACGTGTAATAGTGGTATCCATGTCGATGATCTGGCACGTCTTGCAGAGATTGCCATGACAGGGTTGTGTGGTGTCGTGGTCACTGTTCTGAAGACTGGGTAGTTTGCTGCAAACAATGGTTTGTTTGAGGTTGCGCGGTTGTTTGAAGGCAAGTAGTGGGGGTGTGGGGATGACCTTGGCAAGATGTTTATCATCATCAATGAAGGCTGTGAAGAAGATGACGTAGTTTCTCCGCTCCGGGGAAGTACTGGACGACGAAGGGTATTCTGTCGGTTGTGTCCCATGTTTGTCTTCTGGGGAGGTCGGTGCGGTTTTTCGCTGTGCCGCATTGGAACTGTCGCTCGATGAGTCGAGTGCCATATCCTGTTCATACGAGGGCATCTTTCAACGTCTGTAGATGTCTGTTACGCTCCTCCTTGCCTGAGCAGATCCTGTGTATACGGAGCGCTTGTCCATAGGGGATGGCTTCTTTAATGTGTTTAGGGTGGAAGCTGGAGAAGTGGAGCATCATGAGGTTATCTGTGGGTTTGCGGTAAAGCGAAGTGCTGATGTGACCGTCCTTGATGGAGACGAGTGTGTCCAAGAATGCGACCGATTTGGGAGAGTAGTCCATGGTGAGTCTGATGGTTGGATGGAACTTATTAATGTCATCGTGTAGTTGTTTCAGTGATTCTTCGCCGTGGGTCCAAAATAAAAAATGTCATCGATGTATCTGGTGTATAACGTCGGTTGAAGGTCCTGTGCGGTGAGTAGGTCCTGTTCAAACTTGTGCATGAAGATGTTGGCGTATTGGGGTGCGAATTTGGTCCCCATGGCTGTTCCGTGCGTCTGGATGAAGAACTTGTTGTCGAAGGTGAAGACGTTGTGATCCAGAATGAAGCGGATGAGTTGCAGAATTGCGTCTGGAGATTGGCAGTTGTCGGTGTTGAGTACTGAGGCTGTTGCAGCAATGCCGTCGTCATGGGGGATGCTGGTGTAGAGTGCCGAGACGTCCATTGTGACGAGGAATGTTCCTGGTTCAACTTGTCCATGGGTGCTGAGTTTCTGTAGGAAGTCCGTCGTGTCGCGACAGAAGCTGGGTGTACCTTGTACGATGGGTTTCAAGATGCCCTCGATGTAGCCAGAGAGGTTCTCACACAGGGTCCCATTGCCTGAAATGATAGGGCGGCCTGGTGTGTTGGCCTTATGTATTTTCGGGAGGCAGTAGAGATCTCCAATGCGGGGAGTACGTGGGATGAGAGCACGTAGGGTGCTCTGAAGATCTGGATCCAAGGTCTTGATCAGTTTGTTAAGTTGGCGGATGTGTTCCTTGGTCGGATCTGCGGGTAACTGTCTGTAGTGTTCTTGGTTGTTCAGTTGTCGGTATACTTCTTTGCAGTAGTCCGTTCTGTTCAGTACGACAGTGGCCCCTCCTTTGTCTGCTGGTTTGATGACGATGCTGCGATTGGTCTTGAGAGCGCGGATGGCATTGCGTTGTGCTTGGGTGACGTTCGGGGCTGTCTTGTGAATGCGACTGATGAATCTGGCATTGACGCGACATCTGACGGCTTGAGCATACATGTCGAGTCTAGGGCAGCGGCCTTCCGGAGGGGTCCAATTCGACTCTTTCCTCTTCGGTTGCCGCACCGCAGATCTCTCGGTCTGCTGTTCCGGTTCATTGGTAGTCTGCTTGGGTTCGCTGTTGGCCTCTTGGGGTCTGTGGAAGAATTCCCGGAGCCTCATTCGCCTGATGAATTCCTCCGTTTCTGCCGCGAGACTGATGGGGTCCATTTTGGTGGTGGTGCAGAAATTGAGCCCTCTGCTGAGGACTTTGATTTCGTCTGGTTGAAGGGTGTAGTCTGACAAGTTGACAATAGATTTCCCTGTATTGTTTTCTACTGTGGCACCGGGGGTGGCTTGGTTGCTGCCGGTGGTGATGCCAAGTTTCTCAAGCTTTCTGTTCTTGGTATGCATATAGGTGAAAAACTGAACAACCAAGAACACTACAGACAGTTACCCGCAGATCCGACCAAGGAACACATCCGCCAACTTAACAGACTGATCAAGACCTTGGATCCAGATCTTCAGAGCACCCTACGTGCTCTCATCCCACGTACTCCCCGCATTGGAGATCTCTACTGCCTCCCGAAAATACATAAGGCCAACACACCAGGCCGCCCTATCGTTTCAGGCAATGGGGACCCTGTGTGAGAACCTCTCTGGCTACATCAAGGGCATCTTGAAACCCATCGTACAAGGTACACCCAGCTTCTGTCGCGACACGACGGACTTCCTACAGAAACTCAGCACCCATGGACAAGTTGAACCAGGAACATTCCTCGTCACAATGGACGTCTCGGCACTCTACACCAGCAACCTTCATGACGACGGCATTGCTGCAACAGCCTCAGTACTCAACACCGACAACTGCCAATCTCCAGACGCAATTCTGCAACTCATCCGCTTCATTCTGGATCACAACGTCTTCACCTTTGACAACAAGTTCTTCATCCAGACGCACGGAACAGCCATGGGGACCAAATTCGCACCCCAATACGCCAACACCTTCATGCACAAGTTTGAACAGGACCTACTCACCGCACAGGACCTTCAACCGACGTTATACACCAGATACATCGATGACATTTTTTTCCTTTGGACCCACGGCGAAGAATCACTGAAACAACTACACGATGGCATTAATAAGTTCCATCCAACCATCAGACTCACCATGGACTACTCTCCCAAATCGGTCGCATTCTTGGACACACTCGTCTCCATCAAGGACGGTCACATCAGCACTTCGCTTTACCGCAAACCCACAGATAACCTCATGATGCTCCACTTCTCCAGCTTCCACCCTAAACACATTAAAGAAGCCATCCCCTATGGACAAGCGCTCCGTATACACAGGATCTGCTCAGACGAGGAGGAGGTAACAGACATCTACAGACGTTGAAAGATGCCCTCGTACGAACAGGATATGGCACTCGACTCATCGAGCGAAAGTTCCAATGCGCCACAGCGAAAAACCGCACCGACCACCTCAGAAGACAAACATGGGACACAACCGACAGAATACCCTTCGTCGTCCAGTACTTCCCCGGAGCGGAGAAACTACGTCATCTTCTTCACAGCCTTCATTGATGACGATGAACATCTTGCCAAGGTCATCCCCACACCCCCACTACTTGCCTTCAAACAACCGCGCAACCTCAAACGAACCATTGTTTGCAGCAAACTACCCAGTCTTCAGAACAGTGACCACGACACCACACAACCCTGTCATGGCAATCTCTGCAAGACGTGCCAGATCATCGACATGGATACCACTATTACACGTGAGAACACCACCCACCAGGTACGCGGTACATACTCGTGCGACTCGGCCAACGTTGTCTACCTCATACGCTGCAGGAAAGGATGTCCCGAAGCGTGGTACATTGGCGAGACCATGCAGACGTTGCGACAACGAATGAACGGACATCGCGCAACAATCACCAGGCAGGAATGTTCCCTTCCAGTCGGGGAACACTTCAGCAGTCAAGGGCATTCAGCCTCTGATCTCCGGGTAAGCGTTCTCCAAGGCGGCCTTCAGGACCCGCGACAACGCAGAATCGCCGAGCAGAAACTTATAGCCAAGTTCCGCACACATGAGTGCGGCCTCATCCGGGACCTGGGATTCATGTCGCATTACATTCATCCCCCACCATCTGGCCTGCGAAATCCTACCAACTGTCCTGGCTTGGTACAATTCACACCTCTTTAACCTGGGGTTACCCCATCTCTGGATCTGTAAGGATTTAATCACCTGCTAATGGTCGCATTCCTAGCATTGTTTGGCATCTTTGAATTTGTCTATATATGTGTTTCTGGAACAGACCTCTTCATTCACCTAGGAAGGAGCAGCGCTCCGAAAGCTAGTGACATCGAAATAAACCTGTTGGACTTTAACCTGGTGTTGTCAGACTTCGTACTGTGCTCACCCCAGTCCAACGCCGGCATCTCCACATCATGGCTTTATATAGTGGTATCTGAAGCTCCCTCTAGTGGCTTTTCATGGTACTACATTGCAATGCTGATAGTTCAAAGAATTTACAGTGCAAAAGGAGGCCATTCTGCCCATCGAGTCTGCACCGGCCCTTGAAAAGAGCACCGTACTCAAGCCCATGCCTCCACCCTATCTCCGTAACCCTGCTTAACCTTTTTGGACACTAAGTACAATTTAGTGTGGCCAATCCACCTAACCTGCACATCTTTGGACTGTGGGAGGAAACCGGAGCGCCCGGAGGAAACCCACACAGACACGGGGAGAACGTGCAGACTCTGCACAGACAGTGACCCAAGCGGTGATCGAACCGGGGAACCTGGAGCTGTGAAGCAATTGTGCTAACCACTGTGCTACCGTGCTGCCCTGATGTTATGATAATACCAGATGGTGAGGAGTATTTCTCGGAATAAACTTCAGCAGCATATTGCAAGTTTTCTCTGGTTTAGCTTCCAGTTCAAAGTTTTGGGAAGGCAGTCACCCCTGTTTTTTTTTTCATTATAATTTGCATTTTTATTGCCTCGGCATCAAGATGCTGCCGTATTTATTTGCCTGTATCTCCGTCCGTATAATACTTCACTGTGGCTGAAGATTTGCCTGCTGGTTAATTGAGTGTCCTAATTGGACACTGCGGCAAGATAATCTGGATTTTCGTTTGTTTTTGTGGTATTAAGGTTGGAATAGTAACGGATGTTGTAGATGCTCCATCATTGACTACATTTTTGGCCTCTCAGGGTATTAAGGGATTATGGGGAATGGGCAGAAAAATGGAATTGAAGCAGAAGGCCATCCAGGGTCACAGTGAATGACACAGCAGGTCTGAGGGGCCACGTGGTCTACTCCTGCCTCTATTTCTTAGATCTTAGAAAGGAAGTTGCCTCTGTGAGACTGAGACAGATCTCAATGCATGAAAGCCAGAGTAACGATCAAAATATTCATATTTTCACCAAGTTTACTGAGCTTGTTTAAGATGCAGGAGATTAAATACCGTACTCAGAAAGTGATCCACCTGTACGGCATTTTTCAATTTTTCCACAAACCTTTGATTTTATTGATTTGACTTTCCCATCAATGAGAGAGAAATGTTAGCTTTGTTCTGAACAATTAGTACACTCAATGATTTCATCATAAGGAAGGCCAACCAGCTTAAATGTTTGTACAACATCCACGTGTTTGCCTTTGCCTCTCGCTGATAAGGATATCCCCCACTACTGCCAATTCATTAAATTGAGGAATTTGGCTGTGTTTATTTTCCCTGCCCCTGTTCCATTGTTCTTTCTGGTAGGTGACAAGTATCAGAGTATCAGAACCTTTTCTTAAGGGTGTTTCTTCAACGAAAAGCCGTCCAGTTGCACAATTTGATAATCTCTCCAGTTAATTTATCTGCCACAGAGAGCGAAACATTAAATATACCTCCCCATGGGCTGAGTTGAACACTGCAACGGGTGGGTCAGAGCAATGCTCGCTTGCCCTCAACATCCATGGGGCGGCACGGTGGCACAGTGGGTAGCACTGCTGCCTTACAGCAACAGGGACCCGTGTTCAATTACAACCTTCGGTGACCGTCTGTGTGGAGTTTGCACTTTCTCCCCGTGTCTGCATGGGTTCCTCCGGTTTCCTCCCACAGTCCAAAGATCTGTAGGTTAGGTGGGTTGACCATGATAAATTGCCCCTTAGTGTCCAATGATGTGTAGATTAGGTGGGGTTATGTGGGTAGGGTGGGGGAGTGGACCAAGGCTCGATGGGCCGAATGGCCTTCTTCTGCACTGTAGGAATCCTATGATCCAACTGCGAATAATGCAACTGATGGGATAAGGAATTTCCCTGTCTTCAGTCATGAAAGGATGCAGTATCTGAGGGCAGGAACGAAGGTAACAATGTTTGGAAAATACGGAGGCATGGGATTCAGGGTGATTTAGCAATTTGGATCAGAAATTGTCTAGCTGGAAGAAGAGAAAGGGTGGTGGTTGATGGGAAATGTTCAGACTGGAGGCCAGTTACTAGTGGTGTACCACAAGGATCTGTTTTGGAGCCACTGCTGTTTGTCATTTTTATAAATGACCTGGATGGGTGAGTAAATTTGCAGATGACAATTAAGTCAGTGGAGTTGTGGACAGTGCGGAAGGATGTTACAAGTTACAGAGGATCATAGATAAGCTGCAGCGCTGGGCTGAGAGGTGGCAAATGGAGTTCAATGCAGAAAAGTGTGAGGTGATTCATTTTGGAAGGAATAACAAGAAGATAGAGTACTGGGCTAATGGTAAGATTCTTGGCAGTGTGGATGAGCAGAGAGATCTCGGTGTCCATGTACATAGATCCCTGAAAGTTGCCACCCAGGTTGCGAGGGTTGTTAAGAAGGCGTGCGGTGTGTTAGCTGTTATTGGTAGAGGGATTGAGTTTCGGAGCCATGAGTTCATGTTGCAGCTGTACAAAACTCTGGTGCGGCCGCATTTGGAGTATTGCGTGCAGTTCTGGCCGCCGCATTATAGGAAGGATGTGGAAGCATTGGAAAGGGTGCAGAGGAGATTTACCAGAATGTTGCCTGGTATGGAGGGAAGATCTTATGAGGAAAGGCTGAGGGACTTGAGGCTGTTTTTGTTAGAGAGAAGAAGGTTAAGAGGTGACTTAATTGAGGCATACAAGATGATCAGAGGATTGGATAGGGTGGACAGTGAGAGCCTTTTTCCTTGGATGGTGATGTCTAGCACGAGGGGACATAGCTTTAAGTTGAGGGGAGATAGATATAAGACAGATGTCAGAGATAGGTTCTTTACTCAGAGAGTAGTAAGGGCGTGGAATGCCCTGCCTGCAACAGGAGTGGACTCGCCAACACTAAGGGCATTCAAATGGTCATTGGATAGACATATGGACGATAAGGGAATAGTGTAGATGGGCTTTAGAGTGGTTTCACAGGTCGGTGCAACATCGAGGGCCGAAGGGCCTGTACTACGCTATAATGATCTATGAATCACTGAATGGATGATCTCTGTTAGGAAAGAGTTAAGTTTCCCAACATTTGAGTTAGAATTGGTGTTTTAATTGTTTTTATTGTTCAATAGATTTCATTTAATGTTCAAATAGACTGCACCATATTTATTTTTTATTTGTTCATTTATTGCCCATGGGCATTTATTGCCCATCCCTAATTTCCCTTGAGGGGGCAGTTCAGAGTCAACCACATTGCTGTGGTTCTGGAGTCACATGTAGGCCTGACCAGGTAAGGATGGCAGATTTCCTTCGCTGAAGGATATTAGTGAACCAGATGGGTTTTTCTGACAATCAACAATGGTTTCATGGTCATCATCTGACTTTCTAATTCCAGATATTTTATTGATTTTAAATTCCATCACCTGCCGTGGTGGGATTCGAACCTCGTCCCCAGATTACTATTTTGGGTCTCTGCATTTCTAGCCCAGTGACAATACCACTCTGCCAGGTGGCGCCCCCATTCAGGGGGGATCTCTTTATTAAGGGGATGCTTGTGGGTGGTCCCTTAATTTAGGGGGTCTCTGGGGTTGGGGTCCCTTCATTTAGGGGGTCTCTGGAGATGAGGTCCCTTAATTTAGGGGGCGTCTGGGGGAACTCTTTATTTAGGGGGTTTCTGTGTGGGGGGGGGGGGGTGGTGGGCAAGTCTTGCATTATGGGGGAGGGTGGCCCTCGGATGGACTTTGGGGGAACTCCCTCAAAGAATTACTCCCTTTGCCAACCGCGAGGTCCACCGCGTCATGGCCACGCTTGTCAATGGCAGCAGTGATTCTCACCCATGTGATTCCAGAAGACTGGAGAATCACGCGGGCTAAGAGAATATGATGCCTGACCATTTAAGTGGATGCAAATGGGTCTTAATGACCCATTGTCATCCTCGCGCTGGCGCGGGCCCCAAACCTTGATCCCGGAGCCAGTGGCGACCGGAGAATCGGAAACGGCCTAACCCATTTTCATCACTATCACGGGATTCACCGCCTCACTGGTAACTCTGCTATATATTTGTTTTAATTTGACATTTCCATCATCCACAGCAGTTCACCTTTTTTTACTATTACAATGGTTAGGGTTCCTGATTTCAAAAAATGGGTTAAAGAGATATGGGGAACAGGTAGGGAAGTGGATTTGAGACCAGAAGAGATCAGCTTGAAGGGCTGAATTGCCTACTTCTGCTTCGAATTCCTATGTTCCTATGTAGGGTTATGTTTTCCTTGCTAATACTTTATGTAGTGTACTTCTCCTGAATGTGTTAGATACTTGCAGGGTTACAATTACATGGGCACCAGTTAACCGCCTGCTAACGTGGAAATTATTCACCTGTGAGTAGACAGTGAGTGTTAGATATTGCACTGCTTTGCAATGGAAGCTGGATTAGCTACAGTGAGCTTAGTGAATTGCAGTGAGCAGGAGTGCAAATGCTGTTTTTCTTTTCTTTTCCCATTTTCCAATCCCCAACTAGCCATTGAACTAATAATCCAGAAACCCAGGATAATGCTCTCGGTGCCAGGGTTCAAATCCTACCACGGCAATAAGTGAAATTTGAATTCAATAACAATCTGAAATTAAAAGTCTAAAAATGAATAGGAACCCATTGTTGATTATCATAAAAACCCATTTGGTTCACTAATATCCTTCAGAGAAGGAAATCTTCCATCCTTACATGGTCTGGCCTACGTGTGATTCCAGACCCACAGCAATGTGGCTGACTCTTACAATGCCATTCCAAATGGCCTAGCAATCCATTCAGTTCTCGGGCAATTAGGCATAGGCAATAAATGCTGGCCCACACAGCGATACCCCAATCCCATGAATAAAAAAAAAAGTGCTGAGGCTGATTAAGGTCACCTTTCCTGAGATTCAGCTAACTTTGCACAGACATGGTTAATCCTAGTTTCTGTAGCTCAGTAACTCAATTATTCTTGTTATGCAGCCAATGAGGGAGCTGTTCTCATGAATTATGCAATTTATTTTCCCAGCTAGTCCAATTACGGCAAGAATGTGTTGTATTAGCTGACTATGGTGTCTATCATGGCTCTGACTCAGAAAGTCCTAGATTCGCAGCCCACCGCCTGGGCTGGAGTTGGCATTACAATGCAGTACTGAGGCAGTGCTGCAGAGTTGGAGGTGCTGTATTTTCGGTGAGTCATTAAACAGAGGCCGGGGGCTGGATTCTCCGTCCCGCCATGCCACATTTCTGTTCCAGCACTCCGACGGGATGCTCTATTACGCCGGCTGGTCAATGGGGTTTGCCATTGTGGGGCAGCCCCGCGCCATCGGGAAACCCCTGGGTTACCGGCAAAACGGAGCATCCCGCTGGCGAAGAATCTAGCCCCTGATCTTCATGTTTGGTGGGTATAAAAGATCCCAGGGCTCCACTTTGAAGTAGAATAGGGGAGCTGTCCTGGGTGTCCCAATTCATCTTTATCCCTTAATTGCATTACGAAGAAACAGATTATCTGGTCTTGAACACATTGTGCAGGTTTGCTGTGCGCAAATTGCCTGCCATGTTTCCTATATTTCAACAATGGACTACATGTCAAAAAGTACATCATTGACGAGAAAAGTGCATTGAAACACTGGTGGTTATGAAAATAGGTACATAAATGCAAGTCTGTTTTAAATACATGCTTTTAATATTCCTGCAATATTTAATGGTTGCAATTTTAATATAAAAATCTGTGTTTTTACACAATGCCAATATTCTTCTTTACTGCACTGTAGAGATTCTCTGATTATATAAGAATTTGTGTGCGGTAAAACATTGTTTGTTCAAAGAAACATCTTCCAATAGTTAGTATAGAAACAATGAAAACCCCAAGGGATTCTGTTGGATTATCTTAACCTGACATAGCGGGGGCTAAGTCCTGGAGGCCAAGTTTTCGCGCCGTCGTGAACGCCGTCGCATTTCACAACGGCGCGAACAGGCCCTGGGAACGACCTATTCTGGCCCCCACAGGGGGCCAGCACGGCGCTGGAGCAGTTCATGACGCTCCAGCGGCCTTACGCGGTGCGAAATGGGTGCCCCGCCAACCCGCGCATGCGTAGTTGGGGCAGCCCAATCCTGCGCATGCGCAGTTGGGCCACGCTATCCTGCGCATGCACGGGGAACGTCTTCTGCACGCCAGCCCCTCACCAACATGGCGCAGGTGTTCTGGGGCCGCGCGCGGAAGGAGATAGGCCCGGGGGGGGGGGAGAAGCCGGCCCGCCGATCGGTGGACCCCGATCGCGGGCCAGACCCCATCGGAGGCCACCCCGGTGAAGGAGTCCCCCTCCCTCCCCCACAGGCCGCCCCCCAATGTTCCCACAGAGAACTTGTCGTGTCGTAGCGGCCGCTCGGCCCATCTGGGCTGGAGAATCGCCGCTCGCCGGTTCTCTGAGCGGCTCGGTGCAAATCACGCGCCGCTGGTTTCCAGGTGGGTGGGAGAATCGCGTGCGGGGGTTGGGGCGGTGTGGCGCGATTCGCACGGCGCCCCGGCGATTCTCCCACCCGGCGTGGGGTGGGGGGGGAGAATAGCGCCAGCCTCTTTGGAGGTATGTATGAATGATTTACTTGCTGCAATTGTTTTTTTGAGGAAGTATTTTGTGATCACAACATTAATACTTCATTGCCAGTAATGTATCTGTGCTTTGTATCCAAGGTGGTACATGTGATTTCAGAAAACTGGTCAGCGATTCAAAATATGTAGTTAATAGTGTTTAATGTACAACTTATGTTGAAGAATAAATATGGCAATTATATCAGTGTCGACTCATATAGGGCGCGATACTCCGAGCCCCGCGCCGGGCCGGAGAATCGCTGCAACCGCGCCATGACGCCCTGACGCCGGCGCGCAATTCTCCGAGGTGCGGCAAATCGGCGCCATTTGCGTCGGCGCATTTGACACGGAGCTGCCCGTGGGCTGCTGGAATCGCCGGGGCCGCCGATTCTATGGCCCGGATGGGCCGAGGGGCCGTGCGGAAAAAGCAGAGTCCCGCCGGCGTCGTTGACCCCTGGTTGCTGCCGGCGGGAACTCTGCGCGAAGGGTCAGGGGGCGGCCTGTGGGGTGGGGAAAAGCGCTCCTTCACCAGGGGCGGGGGGGGGGGGTGCCTCCGATGGAGTCTGGCCCCTGAACCCCCATGTTGCGTAGGGGCCGGCGCGCTGAAGAAGTCCCCCGCGCTTGTGCGGGCTGGCGCGGCCCATCTGCGCATGCACGGGTTGTGCGGCGCCCATTTGGCACCGGGAAGGGAGGCTGGAGCGGTGTGAACCGTGGGGGACAGAATCGGTCAACCCCGCGCCCGTTTCGCGCAATCGTGATACACGACGGCGTTCACGACGGCGCAAACACTCCATCTCCATTTTGGTGAATCGCCCCCATAATTTCAGTTTAAATTGTTGCGACCCAATTTTGTCAAAATGTTATCCTGCCTCTGTAATATGCATGGTGCGATTTAAGCACCGTGTTGCGCCAGGTTCAGATCTGGGCGCGCCGGTTAAATAGCGGGAAACACAACAATTGAGATTTACGCCTGCCGCGAATCAGTTTGCTCTCTAACCGGCCTGCTCCTGATGCCGAGTTCCAGAGCATATCATTATTGGGGAGCATATCATTAACCCTAATTTGCATTAATTTCTACTTCAGTAGTGAGATTGAAGTTGAATACAACTGCCTCCCAGGAATTAACTGACTCCCCAATGAGAAAACGCGAGCATCGTTTAGTACCCATTTTTAAAACGTGAAGCTGGTGCAATGGCTGCTGAGGGGGAATGAGGAGGTGAGTAGCCATTTCCATTTTCCAACATGCAGCTCACGGGCACTGAAGCTGTTGTCCCAAGGCTCGGGGAGAGTGAGGGAAGGGCTGAAGCATTCCAGTTGGGTGAGGGTCTTTTCGTTTGTGAGCCTTCAAGCCATCTTTAAATATTGTGGATACCCGTAATAGGTGTAACTACAACTGTTGCCTGTCCACCCTACCAATCACCTCCAGGACAGAGACCTGCTCTTGGTTCTAAGTTGAAGGTCACTTTAACTCCCTTTGACTGTGAGCAGACTCTAGCTTCACAGCTGAAGGCTAATGCTAATGAGGAATTGGCTTTGCTAGTTGTGAGAGCACTTCACAGCTTCAGGTTGTGTTTGCTGCTTGCTTCTACTTGTGGCTGTAAATGCCTGGAGGCTGGATTGCTGTTTCCTTCCTTTACTGTAGCCGGAAACAAGGACAATTTTTTCTTAGATACCTGGGCCCTGGAACACAGGGCTCAGGGGATGTATACATCCAGAAGGCAATCTGGGTTGAAGCAAGAAGACGCTGCGGGACCTGGGGCGAGATTCTCCGACCCCCCGCCGGGTCGGAGAATCGCCGGGGGCTGGCGTGAACCCCGCCCCCGCCGGTTGCCGAATTCTCCACCACCTGATATTCGGCGTGGGCGGGAATCGCGCCGCGCCAGTTGGCGGGCCCCCCCCCCGCGATTCTCTGGCCCGGATGGGCCGAAGTCCCGCTGCTAAAATGCCTGTCCCGCCGGCATAGATTAAACCACCTACCTTACCGGCGGGATAGGCGGCGCGGGCGGGCTCCGGGGTCCTGGGGGGGAGGCGCGGGGTGATCTGGCCCCGGGGGGTGCCCCCACGGTGGCCTGGCCCGCGATCGGGGCCCACCGATCCGCGGGCGGGCCTGTGCCGTGGGGGCACTCTTTTCCTTCCGCCTTCGCCACGGTCTCCACCATGGCGGAGGCGGAAGAGACTCCCTCCACTGCGCATGCACGGGAATGCCGTCAGCGGCCGCTGACTCTCCCGCGCATGCGCCGCCCGGAGATGTCATTTCCGCGCCAGCTGGTGGGGCACCAAAGGCCTTTTCCGCCAGCTGGCGGGGCGGAAATTCGTCCGGCGCGGGCCTAGCCCCTCAATGTTGGGGCTCGGCCCCCAAAGATGCGGAGCATTCCACACCTTTGGGGCGGCGTGATGCCCGACTGATTTGCGCCGTTTTGGGCGCCAGTCGCCGGACATCGCGCCGTTTCCGGAGAATTTCGCCCCTGGTGCGCGACATTGATCCAAATGAGCCACCTGATGATACCGTTGAAGAAATGCTTTTGCAGATTCCTGATGCTTTTGTTGCTGGTGTGGTAAGTGGTGCATGTAACAGGCACATCACGACAGGTTAAACACGCTGGGAGGCAAGATGTTCAACTGCACCTTGAGCGTCAGTGGAAAATGTGGATACCAGGATTTGGTTCCGGTTAGATTGGGCCGTGTGGGAGGGCCGGCACAGTTGCAGCTCCTGAACGGAGAATGGCACTGATACATGGAACAAGTCACACATTGACGGACAAATCATTTCTAAGACAAATCTGTGGACATGATAACCCATTCTCAGGCTTATCCGTTTCTCTTGAGGAACCTGCAAGGGTGATACCTTGTGTTTGGTTTTCTTTGTGAAAATTATTTGATATAGCTTTGTATTGGTACCAATATGGAACAGTGTTGGTTCTTTGTTGTTTGACAGTTAGTGTGATATGTGGAATGTTACAAAGTTGATTTTCAATTCTTTGTTACTGTTGACCATTTAATAAACAAAATATTTTTGTAGCTTCTCGTGGGTACAAGTGCCATGTCTCAGACAATGGTTATTGCATCGTATTTCAATCAAACTTTGAAGCCTGAACATTTTTCTGGAACTCTAGAAGCATCAGCAATACAGAGACAGCAGCCAACAATCAAACACTCAAGAGCAGGGCTTCGGCACTGGGGATATCCTCGCGACCAAAGGATGAGTGTGTGGATCAGGGGTGGGCATCTGAGCACGGTCTCCCTAATGTTACTGGCATGGGTGTGGGGTCTAGGGGCTCCTGCTGTGGCCGGGGGTGAATGTGCAGAGCAAGGTTCTCAGTGGATGGCATTCTGGGAGAAGGCGGGCCAATTAATGGTGGAGGCTTCTTCGGTGATTTGAGGGGCCTGGGACGGAAGACCCAACTGATTGACAGTCTCTCTCCTCCAATTCCTTACAGATATAACGATATGGCTGGTTATGTCGGTCCCGCAGAGGATGCTCTAGCGGTGCTGGTGGCAGCCCAGGAGCCAGACGTCGGAGAAGGTAGCAGCGTTGACGCAGGCTGAAGGTGGCACCCCATCTGCAGGGGCCGGAGCTCACTCCCGGCCACCCATCAGGCCTAGGAAAAACCCAGAGGGGGATGCCAGTGACGGCCCAAGGAGTACAGGCGTTGTTGAACTGGAGATGACGGACAACATGTGCTGCAGGAGACTGAGTCTCAACAAAGGGACAATGCGACACCTGTGCCACGTCCTCATGGACCTGGAACCCCGTGGGGGGAGGAGGACATCCACTCCTGGTGGCCGTGAGGACATCACAGCCCACAAAGTTCTATGCAATGGGGTCATTCCATGGCTTGAGCGGGGACTTGTGCGGCACTTCATAGAATCATCATAGTATTTACAGTACAGAAGGGGGCAATTTGGCCCATTGTGTCTGCGTTGGCCCTTGAAAAGAGCACTGTACTTAACCCCACACCTCCACCCTATCCCCGTAACCCAGTAACCCCACCTACTCTTTTTGAACACTAAGGGCAATTTAACATGGCCAATCCACCTAACCCGCACATCTTTGGATTGTGGGAGGAAACCGGAGTATCTGGAGGAAACCCAAATAGACACGGGGAGAACGTCGCACAGTGACCCAAGCCGGGAATCAAACCTGGGACCCTGGAGCAGTGAAGCAACAGTGCTAATTACTGTGCTACCGTGCCGCCCCCCCCTTACCAACATGCATCCGTGAGGTGTATGCCTGGGCATCAGACTTTATCAACTTTGAACTGAACCAGAACCATCAAGATGCCCGGGCTGCAGGATTCTCTGCCATCGCTGGGTGCCCCAGGTCCAAGCGACAATAGATGGCATGCATGTTGCCTTACGCACATCAGGGAGTGCACTTCATTAACTGGAAGGGGTTCCACGCCCTGAATTTTCAATTGGTGTCCTGCTGCTGGATCATGCACATGTGTACAGGCTTCCTTAGGAACATGCATGAGAGCTCCATCCTGGGACACATGGAGATCCCCTGCATCTTCGAGGACCACCGTAGGATGAAGGGTTGGCTCTTGGGGGTTAAAGGCTACCCTGAGATCCTGGCTGATGAACCCTGAGATCCTGGCTGATGATGCCAGGGCGGAGTCCGAAGGCAGAGATGGAGATCTGATATAATGAGCCCAATGTTGCCAACCGTGCTGCCATTGAGCGGTGCATCAGACTGTGGACAATGTGGTTCTGAGGCTTGGACCACTCTGGTGGTGCACTGTAGTACAGCTGTGCACTGTAGCACAGCAGCGGGGCGACATACTGGAGGAGGAGGGACATGCGGCCTCATCTGAAGAGGAGAAGGCGGACGAGGAGGGGATGGAGAACGAGCCTGTGAAGGACCAGTAGGAGGTGCCGGAGGATGGGGGATAGGTGGCAGCAAGGATCTGGCATGCCCGGAGGACCAGGGAGGCCCTTGTCCTCACCTGATTCTCATAGGACGAGGCTTTGTTCATCAGGCATTGTTAGCAGGGCAATATACACAGCAAGAGGGTGATGATCCCTGGCTGTGAGGTTATCCCTGGTGCTTCTCAGTTTATGCCAAAGTCTAACTCCTCGCTTTCTTCTGATAGCGTACTCACACCTATCCTCTGAATGGGGTCTGCATTGGGGGCATTTAGAACACTGTGCCCGGTGGGGCGAGGGGGGAGAGCGGAGGGCAGCAGGGGGTGGGAATGCAGGGAGCCCGCTATGTAGATTAACGTGACAGAGGCTCCAAATGTATCAGGTGTAACATGTTTATTTGTGAATATTTGAGATTTCCTATCCCTCTAGCTGCAGAGAGTGCCCCCCAATCCCCAATGCCCACTCAGTAATTTCTCTCTTCTTGATCTTTTGTGGTCTATTGCTACATCTAGGTGTGTCCCCAAGATGCACATCAGAGGTGGAGGGAGCCTGCTGCTTTCTGCACCCTGTGGCGTTTGATGCCCTTAGCGGATGTCCTCTGGAGGGCCTGGAGCCAGGAGGGTCCAGCCGACTTAACGGTGTCACTGGCATCGCCTTGCCACCCTGTTCTGCCCACTGCCCTTGGGATGTGCCGGTGTCAGGTCGGGGATGGGGGGGGGGGGGGGGGGCGGAATCGGAAGTACTGGCGACCGTTGTCGTGTCCTTGGTGGCAGGCCTCGGGTTTGCTGCCAGCGTTTCCTCCTTCCTGATGGTACCCGTAGGGCCCTGGGGGTCTCCATGGGAGAGGATCAGTTAGAGTGAGCTCTGGATGCCTCTGTGTCATCTGGCTCTGGCAGTCCTTGCGAGTCCCAAATGTCTGCACCAGGGTGCTGACGCCCTCAGTGATACTCCTTGGTGACTAAGGAATGCTCTGCAGTGCCTTGGTAATGTCCACTGCATCTGGGACATGTCCCCCATTGACCGGACATAATCTGAAGGCCCTCAGCCATGGTCGTCACAGACTGAACCATGTCTAAGGCACCACCACTCAAGATGCTGACGTCATGCTTCAGGCTTTCCACTGCGGTCATCCCCAGTGTTGGACTCGGTGCCACGTATTTTTGGCACCATTTCAGCACCTGTAGCCTTTGGGACTCTTCCAATTGGCTATGCACTCACTGGAATGTCACTGACATCCCCTCCTGAATCTCATGGCTGTGTCCTACATCTGCATCAGCTCTGGGATAACCTTGTCTAGAGACTCGGCAACTGACTGGAACTCATCTGGGAACCAGCAGACCTCTGACTGCTGACTCCCCTGGATGTTCCTGCCTCCACCTAATGCTTATCAGCAATTGCGTGTTGCTCACCAGATTGTGCCCCAGAAGCCAGTCCACTTCTGGCACAAAAACAGAGCCGGCTTTTGTTTTCAGTCTGCAAAGGTTTAGTCAGGCTCCAGATCCATGAAATTCAAACCTGACAAACCAACAACTCAAAAATAGGGGACGTGTTATCATAGATCATAGAATTTACAATGCAGAAGGAGGCCATTCAGCCCATCGAGTCTGCACCGGCCCTTGGAAAGAGCACCCTACCCAAGCCCACACCTCCACCCTATCCTTGTAACCCAGTAACCTTTTTGGACACTAAGGGTAATTTAGCATGGCCAGTCCACCTAACCAGCACATCTTTGGACAAAGTCTCCCAGCCATCAAAGTCTAATCGCTAGAATTCATGCGATATTAGTCTTTACAATGTTAATCAGTAAGGGGAAACTTGAGTGAGACAGGGACTGAATAAATATATTTGGGAATTTGGTTCAAAATGGGAATTTGGTGCGTAGGGCGGAAGAAGTTCTTTGGAGGCGATTTTGCACTGGCGTCTCTCGTCAGTGGGAATAGCAACGCGGGCGCAGACTCTCGCGTGAATCGGAAATGAGATTCTCGCCGGCGAGATCTCGTATCCGATTTTCCCTGCCCCTCTGTTGTGACGTAAAGAGGCCCCGAAAAGACGAGAACCTCATTTTTATGTTTTTAGATACATTTTAATATAATTAGCGAGCTCCCCCCCCCCGCCACATGATCCCCCCTCCACTGAATATTAAAACCTTGCTAATGTGATCTGAATCAGTCGAGGGGATCTCCAAAGTGGGGGTGCAAATGTAAGCCCCTGACAATGATGGTGGTGGTGATGGGGGGAGGGGGGAGCCCCAATGCCGATGCTGTGGTTCGAGGAGGGGGATGATTTTCTGTGATGCCCAGGACGCTGTTTCTCATCCCCGATCTCTCTGGAGCCAGCCTTGCCGGCTTCACTAGGTCCCACCCAGACATAGTAAACCACGCCCACTGAATCTTGTTTCAGAGTGTCTGAAAATCTGGGACAAAAATCCCAGCTGTGTAGCTGGAGAGCTACTCGCCGAGTTTCAGTCAGAGCTTGACATTCTTTGAAAAATATGGGAAAGTAACACCCTTTATATAAGCTTTACAGTCAGAAGTAAGCCTGCCGAGGGTGGAGTTCAGTGAAGATCAATCATTTACTGGTAACTGGAAACTGTAAGCTAACCAGTATTACATGTACTGTATTTTTGTTATCAGTATTGTAAAGTTTACTGGCAGTGCCAAAAGCTATTGGGAGGTGTAAACTTTATTAATTTTAAATGAGCACATGTTAGCGGTGACAGAGCTGGTGATGTGCTATGACTGCAGGATGTGGGAGCTACTGGATACTGGTGTGATCCAGGGCAAACACAAGAGTTTGCGGCTGCAAGAATTTCATCACCAAGTTACTGAACTGGAGGCCGCGCTGCAGATACTGCAAAACAGGAAATTCACTGGACACTTTCTTACAGGGAGGTGATCACTCTCCTTAGGATAGGGTCTACTGATGTGGTCAGCGGTCAGGGACAGGAGGGTGTGACTGCAAGGGGACACAAAGGGCAGGAGTGCAGGAGCTTCAGCCTTTGCAATTGTTCAAGAGGTTTGAGGTTTTATCAGCTTGTTTGGATGAGAGTAGGGGCTGCAGTGCAGATGAGCTAAGAGGCCATGGCAGGGTGATACAGGACTACATTCAAGCGGGGGGGGGGGGGGGGGTTACAAGGAATGTAGTCTTAGCAGGGAATAACATGATGAGAAGCATTGATACCATTCTCTGCAGCAAAGTGCTAAGTCCAGGCAGCCATTGGCACCAAATCAACGGGGGCGATTCTCCGATATGGAGGCCAAGTGTTCGCGCCGTCGTGAACGCCGTCGCGTTTCACGACGGCGCGAACAGGGCCTGGGCACAACCTTTTCTGGCCCCCATAGGGGCCAAATGGGTGCCGTGCCAACCCGTGCATGCGCAGTTGGGGCAGCCCAATCCTGCGCATGTGCAGTTGGGCCACGCCATCTTGCGCATGCGTGGGGAACGTCTTACGCACGCCGGCCCCTCACCAACATGGCGGCGGTGTTCTGGGGCCGCATGTGGAAGGAGGTAGGCTGGGGGGGTAAAGGCCGACCCGCTGATCGGTGGGCCCCGATCGCGGGCTAGACCCCATCGGAGGCCACCCCGGTGAAGGAGCCTCCATCCCTCCCCCACAGGCCGCCCCCCCAGCGTTCCCGCAGAGTTCCCGCCGGCAGCGACCAGGGGTGGACGACGCCGTCGGGAACCTGTCGTGTCGTAGCGGCCGCTCGGCCCATCTGGGCCGGAGAATGGCCGCTCGCCGGTTCTCCGAGCGGCCCGGTTCGAATCGCGCACCGCTGGTTTCCGGGGGGTGGGAGAATCGCGTGCGGGGGTCTGGGCGGTGTGGCGCGATTCGCGCGGCGCCCCGGCGATTCTCCCACCCTGTGGGGGGGGGGGGGGAAGAATAGCGCCCCATATCTTTCATTTTCTAGCTGCTGGCAAATAACGCAAGCGACTGTGAAGATGAATTATTTTCTTACACGAGACAGTTAGATAGGCAGAGTGCCCACTGGACAGGATCTCACATCTGAATCTGCTGGAGAGGGCTGTGCGAGAGAGTCCAGAGCAGCACAGAGCAGAGCTAGTATTAGCTCTGTACAGAGCTCCAGAGCATCTGGTTAACAGCCTACAAAGAAGAAATTCTACTCCGGATCAAAGCAGTATAAAGATGGTTTGGTCACTTGTGTCAATGCAAAAACGAATGCAAAGGCCATGTGTATTATATGCAGGGAAATACTGACAAATGAGAGGAGAAGATTAAGATTTTGAAACAGAAGTGGGAGGTGAAAGATTTCTTTAGACTTAACAGCTGACTCCAAATGAAAAGACTAAGCTGCTGTACATGATCTGTGGCAGCACATTAAAAACACAACAAAGGGCCAAGAGGTTGTCAGCATTCTGGAGTAGCATCTCCCAGAAGTACCAATGCTGAATAAAACAAGCATTTCATTGTTATTGCCCTTCACAATGACCTACATGTGCGAGGTTGGATTTTCCATCCTCACAAAGATGAAGATGGCACAAAGAATTGGCTGAACTCTGCACCTGGTATGTGCATTTCGCCCTCCTCCTGTGAACCTGATTGGCGTGAGGATCAAGCAGGCTCCCCTTTTGCATTAAATGTAAGCGAACATGGTGTGTGTCACAAAGGTTGACGAGCGTGGCTCGCAAAGGTCGACTGGTTGACAAAAGTGGATCCCAGGAAAAATGTTTGAAAAACACAGGTTTAAAAATAAGGGGTCGCCCATTTAAAACGGAGATGAGGCAAAATGCTTTCCGCCAGAGAGTCGTGAAAAGGCAGTGGAAGCAGTCTTTGAATATTTCTAAGGCAGCGGAGGATTGATTCTTGATAAGCGTCGGGGGATAGTTTGTTGGGGGTAGGTGGGATGCAAATTTGGGGTTAGTGTTAGATGAGCCATGATCTTATTAAATGGTGGAGCAGGCTCGAGGGGCTGAATGGCCTATTCCTGCTGTTTGCTTGTATACTCGATAGAACATTAGAAATGGCTTTCAGGGTGTTGTAGAAGGTATTGAAGCAAAAGTAGAGATAGAAGTTCCTCTTGTTAGCAACTGAGGGTTAATGTGGGAACTTGGATTGCAAAGCAATCTGCGCAGACACAAAACGGTCTCACTTGTCCATGTATCATGCCCACAGTTGTTGCTTGGTTTAATTGTGGGTGAGCTTTGCACATTTGGCTTTTGTTTCAAAATAAGTTAGAACTCAGAATAAAAAGAGAAAGTTTGAGTATTTGCAAGGTTGTTTATTGATTCACAATTCTAACAGTACAATCATTGACAGGTTTCAGAAAGTAAAAATGCTGCACAACTATTGCGGAACAGATAGCGATATTTGTGGCAATATTGCACCGAGAGCAATTAAAATCTATGACATCTATGAAATTTAGACTAAGCCGGCTTTCTAGGTAGGATATTGGAATTATGACCTCTAGCTCATGGCAGGTTTCCTTGAAACGGCTAGTCGTTGCCATTTTAAGTTTTTTGGCAGATACATGACTTGATGTCAGTATACTTGTATGTCTTTGTAGTTCCATTCTTGCACTGCAGTTTCACTGACTTCTCTTCTGTCTCTCGTGCACGGCAACATTGGCAAATATGTTGCAAGGCATTTATATCAAAGTTATACCTGGAAAAGAAAATGACATTGTGAGGTAAACCTTTCCAACAAACGCAAAATGTGTATAACCGCATCGATAAGGCCTTTACTGACATGTGAGCTTTCAATAGAACCTGTAGAGGCATCGGGAAAAAGGGCAGCTGGAAAAATCTTGCCATGCACACACAGGATGTGAGTAGAAGTAATGGAAGGCACAAGTGTAATCGGTCTTAGAATCACTCTTAGAATGTGCAATTTGCTACCACATGGCACAGTCGAGGCAAATTGCCGAGAAGAATTAAACTGCATTTAAGAGGAAGCTTGGAAGTACATGAGGGAGAAACGAATATGGGAGTGTTGTTAGAGTGAGTTAAGGAAGGTAGGAGGAAGTTTGCGTGGAGGATAAATACCAACACAGGTCAGTTGGGCTGAATGGCCTGTTCCTATGCTGTAAGTACTGCATAGTTTGAAAGGTGATCAGAGACTTATTTACACTGCCTCATGGTGTGCTATTCAAGGTAAGTATAAATAATTGAAAAGTATACTTACTTGGTCATTGAAAAGCATGTCCCTTCACACTGGTTCACTTTAACATTTGCTTCACAATCGTCCTTGACAATTATTTCCATATGTAACGTGGGCTTGCAAACTGCAAAGGCAAAGAAAAGTTAGCAACTCATTCACGAGTCAGCGATCAAATTAATTTGTCGAGGAAAAGTGAAGATCATTTCTGGTGTGATACAATGTTAATATACATCTGCTCCTTGTTGTAGAAGCCTTTATTTCCCCAGCCAGTTATGTTGCTTTATCAAATGCCCTGCTTTTCTAACTGAATTCATCATGTTAACGAGCACCACTTTCAGCGTATAAAAGAGGGAAATGCTCTTTAGGTGAACTATTATGAGTCAATTCACAATGTTAATGTCCAGGTCATCACTCAGTGGGGAGAGCTGTTGATGGGGAGGCAAGTAAATCAGACAGATATACCTGTACTCTCTCAGCTGAAGAGGAGATGGTGTGGTATCAATGAAATATAATTAATGGAGAGACATTAGCTAAGAAAAGAGGTCAACCTTAATAGAAACGTTTTAAATGGAACTTAGTGCAGCTGGGACTTTAATATGATAAATGTCAATTGTGAAATTGACGCAATGGGCCAGATATTCACGGAGGATGCGGGAAACTTGAGTCGTGAAACTTCCTGACCTGGTACTCCATCTCCATTAAAGGAGCAATTGCGTGGCTTATTTTAATTCTAGAGAATTTGGTATTGGGATTAAGTCGGGTAAGTATGGACTGGTCTCCAAAATATATTATCAACTGAACTCTCTTGAAATTATTTAAAAACCCTGGCTAAAGCTGACTTATCTCAACTGGTTAATACATTTACATTTTTTTTTAAGAGTACCCAATTGTTTTTATTTCCAATTAAGGGGCAATTTAGCATGGCCAATCTACCGATCCTGCACAGCGTTAGGTTGTGGGGGTGTGACCCACGCAGACACAGGGAGCTTGTGCAAACTCCACACGGACAGTGACCCAAGGCCAGGATTGAACCTGGGTTCTCGGCGCCGTGAGGCAGCAGTGCTAACCACTGCCGCCCCCAACTTCTTAATTCATTAATACAAAATATATTTCTTCAAAAATAATGTCTGTCTGTTAAATGCCGGAATTCCCTCTCTTAACCTCTCGACCTCGCTACTTCTTAATCCCCCTTTAAGAAACTCATTAACTCTTGGTCTCAGCTTTTAATCAGCTGTCCTAATATCTCTTTATGAGGTTCTGTGTCAACATTTATTGATAATGCTCCTGTGAAGTGCCTTGGGGTGGTTTTTTATTTTTGTAAGTTGTTACTGTAGTGAAAACCCTCTTTGAAAATAAACTGGCTTACCATCACATGTAGCAATACATTTAGTATTGTTCTCTGCCAACATCATCCCATCTGGACAAAAGCACCCCTCCATAGCAGCGGGATATTTTCTTCCAGGAATTACCAATCTGAAAAATGATCAGGCATTTTTTAAAGATTATCAGTAACATTAAAAATATATATTTGTTAAGTTATAACTTGAAAAAGAATTATTGCGACACAGGGCACGATTCCTCCAAAAGGGAACAAAGTCACTGAGTGGACGTGTTCAGCCACGTGTTTCCCAGCACTCGCTGTGCCGAGAAACGCATAGCTATTCAACTCGATGACTCGCGTTGAATAAGGGGCCTGAAAGGGAACGCATGACCGAGGTCGCAGATAGTCCCGTTTTCTACAGTGGGGAGCTCTGCTCGCCCTAACTCCCCATTGTTGCGAGAGTTTGGGACGCTATTTTTAATTAGCAGCCCCATCTCTGACCTCCCCACCCCCCTGCCCCGCCCAAACACAATATTGGAGGGTCCCCAGCCCCCCGCACCTCCCCCCGCAAGACCCATGGCAGACAGCCCTGGCCCGAATGTGCGCACACAAAAAATACCAGCTTGGAACCTTGGCAATACCAACCTGGCAGTGCTCATGCCAGCCTACTGTGCCACCTGGGCACTTTGGCAGTGTGAGGTGGCACTGCCAGGATGTCTGGCTGATGGTGCCAGGTTGGCACCAGTAGTGCCCCAAAGGGCATGCAGTTGGGGGACCTCCGATCTCCTGGGATACCCCCATGAGTGACATTCCATCTAGTCCCCGTTGGTGGGGACCAATGATGAATGGTGTTCAGCTGAGGCCTCTGAGGAAAGGGGTTGAATCCCAAAGCCTCATGTACCTTGGGAATCTGCTCATTACAGTGAGACTAACTGTCACGCTCTAATAGCAGATTTGCTGAAAAGTGGTCCCGCCAATTGTGGGTGGGATTTACAACGCAACGTTTCACGAGATTCAGCGCAATCCCGCGAGGCGTTGCGAGCGGAGTAGATCCCGGGTGCGGAATCTCCTGGCTTTCAACAGTCACATTGCGCCGTGGCTAGCTGTTTTTCTGACACATGGTCCGTTGGACCATGCTCCATGGACTGTTTTTTAAAAATAAATTTAGAGTACTCAATTATTTTTTCTAATTAAGGGGCAATTTAGCGTGGCTAATCCACCAAACCTGCACATATTTGGGTTGTGGGGGCGAAGCCCACGCAGACACGGGGAGAATGTGCAAACTCCACATGGACAGTGACCCAGAGCCAGGATTTGAACACGGGTCCTCAGCGCTGTAGTCCCAGTGCTAACCACTGCGCCACATGCAACCCTCTCCATGGACTATTGAAAGATGGGAATGTACTTACTGGTTCACACAAGAATCATCTTCCTTCTTCCGACAAAAGTTATAAACTAAATCTCGGTCACATGAATAGTCTTGAATTTAAAAAAAAAAATTTAGTATAGAATTTAGTAATGCAAGCAATTATATTAAAGCTACTGCATAAGCATTCCATTAACAGCTAAAGGAATTACAGTTTCTTATATGTTGCATGCATAATATAATTACATATAAATAAGCTTCCTATTTTGTTTATTTTGTTTTATTCATTTAAGGGATATGGGTGCCACTCTCCAGACCGGCATTTATTGCCCATCCTTAATTGCTCTTGAGAAGGTGGTGATGAGGTGCCTTATTGAACTGCTGCAGGCCACATGGTGTAGGTGCACCCACAATGCTGTTAAGGAGGGAGTTCCAGGATTTTGACCCAACCTCAGTGAAGGAATGGTGATACCTCCTGGCTGAAGATTGTAACAAATGCTTCAGCCTTATCTTTTGCATTGATGTGTTGGGATCCTCTATCATTGAAGATGGAGATATTTGTACAGCCTCTTCCACCAGTGAGTTCATAGAATCATAGTATCCCTACATTGCAGAAGGAGCCAATTCGGTCCATTGAGTCTGCACTGACTCTTCGAAAGAGCACCCCACCTCGGCGCTCTCCCCCACCCTATCCCTGTAATGGCATCTAATCTTTGGACACTAAGGAGCAATTTAGCATGGCCAATCCACCTTACCTGCACATTTTTGGACACTCGGAGCAAACCGGAGCATTCGGAGGAAACTCACGCAGACACGGGGAGAAAGTGCAAACTCCACACAGTCACCCAAAGTCAGAGTCGAACTTGGATCCCTGGCACTGGGAGGCAGCCGTGCTAACCACTGTGCTACCGTGCCGCCCTTGCTTAATTGTCCAGCATCATTCATGATTGGGTTGTGACAGGACTTTGAAAATGGGTCTTCAAAATTTCTTTTAGGTTTCTTGAAGACTGGTGCACTCCCAGATAAAGTTACACACAAGCAATCATACAGATTACTGAACTTGATGTGTTTGTAATTACAGTGGGCGTCGCTGGCTATAGGCCATCATACTTACAGCCCATCTCTAATTGTCTGTGAGAAGGTGCTGTTGAGCCATCTCCTTGAACCATGGCAGTCTATGTGGTGTGCACCCACAGTGCTTAGGAGTTCCATTAAGACCTATATCTCCATTGTTTACCTGACCATGAGAGAAGAAAATCTGGCAGTTGCCCAAATAGACATAAATGCAACTATGAGTGGGATTATCCGGCCCTTCACATGGTGGAATTTTTCGAGGCTCTTCCCTCTATGCCGGATCCCCCCGGCAGTGGGACGGGTGAACCATGTAAAATGCCATAGACATCAGCAAGACCAGAAGATCCCACCGGCGCCAATGGTGAGCTGCCTCTGCTGACGGACGTCACGCCGTGAGGGGACCGATTCCCGTCCTTTGTGTTCTTTGGTTCAGACATCAGTCCTAATAATAAATTCCAGTAACTTGCCCCAATGGACATTGGACGGAAATGCCTGCAATCTCCTGATTTAATATTTCTACTTTTCTTAATTTTCCAATCCAAAAGGGACAATTCCTGAATCAGAGTTTTGGAAAATCATGACTAGAACAATGACATTTTCTTAGCATACTCAACGTCAGGCCTTGGAGATTCGTTTACCTGATTATTTTATCCATGGTTTTCTTTTTCAACTCATAATAAATCTAGTAAATTCACTTTTTTAGCTTTTTTCTCATATCTCTGTACTCTGTCCTCATCAAGCATTTAAAAAAAAAACATTCATTGAAGGACTTCCCATGCGGGCTACACCAACACCCAACTGGAAGCTGTTATCTCACTCTGGTGTCTTTCTGATGCTTCCCTGACAGCGGGATGAGCGAGCCACACAAATTCCATGCAATGTGTTGTGCCCACCTTCCCTTTGTATTATGGAGTGAATTTGGCACAAGCTGCAAGGAAACTTATGGCCTTTCATATAAACTAGCATTTAAAAATTTTTATTGGGATCTGGGGCGAAATTCTCCCCCAACGGCGGGATGTCCGCCGACTGGCGCCCAAAACGGCGCCAATCAGACGGGCATCGCGCCGCCCCAAAGGTGCGGAATGCTCCGCATCTTTGGGGGCCGAGCCCCAACATTGCGGGGCTAGGCCGACGCCGGAGGGATTTCCGCCCCGCCAGCTGGCGGAAACGGCCTTTGTGCCCCGCCAGCTGGTGCGGAAATGACATCCCCGGGCGGCGCATGCGCGGGAGTGTCAGTGGCCGCTGACAGTTTCCCGCGCATGCGCAGTGGGGAGAGTCTCTTCCGCCTCCGCCATGGCGGAGACCGTTGCGGAGGCGGAAGGGAAAGAGTGCCCCCACGGCACAGGCCCGCCCGCGGATCGGTGGGCACCATCCGGGGTCAGATCGCCCCGCGCCCCCCCCCCAGGACCCCGGAGACCGCCCACGCCGCCTTGTCCCGCCGGTAAATACCTACTTTAATTTACGCCGGCGGGACAAGGCAATTTCTCGGCGGGACTTCGGCCCATCTGGGCCGGAGAATTGAGCGGGGGGGCCCGCCAACCGGCGCGGCCCGATTCCCGCCCCCGCCCAATCTCCGGTACCGGAGACTTCGGCAACCGGCGGGGGCGGGATTCACGGCGGCCAACGGCCATTCTCCGACCTGCTGGGGGGTCGGAGAATGACGCCCCTGATTTGGAATAGGATTTGTCCACACATCGGCAGGACCAGAAAGTACCACTGGCATCCAATGGCAAGCTTCCCCTCCACACTGGAAAACATGCCATG
This sequence comes from Scyliorhinus torazame, assembly GCF_047496885.1. Lineage (NCBI taxonomy): Eukaryota > Metazoa > Chordata > Chondrichthyes > Carcharhiniformes > Scyliorhinidae > Scyliorhinus > Scyliorhinus torazame. Next base: position 58,409,531 of record NC_092719.1, read on the forward strand.
TTGGGGGGCGGATTGCAAAATTCCACACAATTCCACGCAAAGTGTGCCCACCTTTCCTTTGTATTATGGCGCAAATTTGTCACAACCTGCAAGGAAACTTATGGCATTTCATATAAACTAGCATTTTTTAATTTTACTGGGATCTGATTTGGAATAGGATTTGTCCACCATTGTCCATTACATACAGAATAACTCTCCGCAATTTAAGAGTGCTTCTTAGTTATTTTCTTGGATAGTGTTATAACCTGCAAGTACTTCCCCATGGACGTGCAGAATATAAGCTCTGCCGATAAGGGGGCAGAGGACCTCTAAACAGTGTATGGCTGTAAGGTATATAAAGCCGGCCAGTTTGGGACCGGCAGACCCAGTTGGGATCTACCGTCGTAGCCAGAGTAAATGAACTAAGTTTCTTTGAAATACTCAGTGTGGACTTCTTCGTGGCCTTATAAAAGATAGGTACTTAGTCTCTTTCAAAATTTGAAATACTCACTGCACTTTTCATTTGTGAAAGGTCTCCAATTAACACAGATGCCTATGCTCGCACAAGCCATAGCAGCAGCTTCCAAGCTTGAACAGTCAACAGTGGAATTCAGCTGGCAATGGTCAAAGTGACAAGTCTTGATGTACTTTCCAAGGTCGATCTTCTTGCTGCACTCTTCAAATGGCCTGCGTAGTGGGAAAGAGAAGCACACTTAAAAATTGCGAATGGTTCATTTTTCTACTCCTTCATATAAAATATGCTTACCTAAATTTTTTAGATTTCAGATGCTTAGCTTGTTGGAACCAGTCAGTATTTCATTGAAAAGCATTTTTTCCACAGCTTTGCTCTGATGTAAACTGCCATTTACTGGTTACTTAGATATAACAGATTATCTAATCTCAAAGACGGTAATGCACTTACATATACACCGATATCAGTAGCCTTTTTCATCACGCCACCTATTTTCAAGGGGATGTTGGAATTTTAAGCCGTCCTCAGGAGCCGGCTGCCAGGAAGGGCATGGATAGAATTGGGTGTCATGGTAGCGGCGTCATGTTGGTTTCCAACCCAGCAGGTATTTTACCCATGGTGGGGTGGCATCAGTATCCCACTCACTCTTGGGCCAAGTGAGGCATTTAATTTCCTATAAGTGGCCATTTAAGGGCCTCCTCATGCGGTACTTGGAAATATCTGGTGTTGGAAGGTCCAGGCCAAGTGCCTCGGTGGCTAGGTAAAGACTGGTGGCCTTATTGCCAATTAGATGGGTGCGCTGGGGAAACCCTTCCCGAAGGTATTCCACCTCTCCTTTTCATGGACCGGAGGCTCGCAGAGGTGGGACCCCCTTTGTAATGGGGGCAGAAGTCCCACCTCAAGGCCAATGGCTGTTAAATGGCTGTGGAGCAGGCAGGCCAAAGAGAGGCAAGTTCACTGATCCCCCACCCCACCATCTGCCATTGCCCCCCCACCCCCAGCCCCCATGTTAAATTAAGCCCAACATTTCAAAATTTCTGCATGAGCGCAGAGAGAAGGAGACATTTAAGTAAAAAACATTAATGTTATATCAATAATGAGCCAATAGCTTAAAACATTAGGAAGAATGTCAAGTGCTTGGCAAAGATACAAATGGGTTTTACTAGAATAAAACCAGGAAAATTAGTTGTAGGAACAGACTTGAGAAGCTGAGATTGTTCTCAGTCAAATTCCTCTTTAAGGAGAGCAAAGCCAACCTTTTCATACGATCCACATAACTGAAATCCTTTATCCCTCTAACCATTCTAATAAATCTCTTCCGTGCCTTCTCCAAGGACTTCACATCCTTCTTGAAGTGCAATGTCTAGAAATGGACATGATGCTCCAGTTGTGGCTGACCCAGTGTTTTATAACGATTTGTTATAACTTGCATGCTTCTGCACTCTATGATCATATTTATGAAACTTATGATTCCATATGTTTCTATAATCACTTTCTCAACCTGATCTGTCATCTTTACCAATCTTCCACATACACCCCTAAGTGCCCCTGGTTTAGTGTCCCCCATTAGAATTGTACCATTCACTTCATATTGCCTCTCCTTGCGAAATGTTGCACTTTACACAATCCTGTGTTAAGTGTCATCTGCCATGTGTCCGCTCATTCCATCAGTCAGTGCATGTATTCTTGGAGTCCCTCCCTATCCTCTTCACTGTTCGTTAACCTTCCAAGATTTGAGTCATCGACAAGTTTTGAAATTGTGCCTTATTCACCCAACCAAGCCACTAATATATATCATTAAAAGCAGTGGTCCCCATTCTGACATCTGAGGAGCACTAATGTATGCCTTCCTCCACTCTGAAAAACAACCATTTAATACTGCTCCCTGCTTTCTGTCACTTTGCTAATTTTGTATCCCTGCTGTCCCTTTATTTCAATGTTACAATGCTGTTGGCAAATAAATTGGGTGTGATTTAACCACCACATTATGCACAGCGCAGATTTGAGAGTACCGATTAAATAGCGGGAAAGGCCAAAATCAAGATTTGGACCGAGAGCAAATCAGTTTACTATCTAACTGACCGGCACCCGGTGGTGAGTTCCGGATCTCGCCCAAATATGGAGAGCATATCATTAACCCCAATTTGCATTAATTGCCATCTCAATAGTGAGATTGAAGTTGAATGTAACGGCCTCCCGGGAATTAATCAGCTCCCCAGTGACAAATCACGTGGCCATTGTTTAGTACTCCTTTTTAAAAATGTGAAGCTGGCACAATGGCTGCTGAGGAGGTGAGTAGCCCTGTGTTCTCTCTCCTTCTTCTGCTGTGCCCCATGTTGGCATGACCGTTTTGGGTGGTTTGTGCTGCTCGCTCTCACATACTCGCACTCTAACTGGCATGCACACGCAGTTATTCATGCTATGCACGCACTGACGTTAGCATACATGCTTTCCTGTACATGCATTGAGCGCCTTTCCATTAATGTAGGTCTGCTGTTGGGGCCACGGGGCGCGGGGTGCGGGGGGGAAGGGATGCGCTGACTCAGCAGTTGGCAGTATTGCATTCTTTTAGATTTTTGTCTCGTTTCTGTCTTTTGTGCGCAGCTGGCGTCCCCGTTCCTGCCTGTTTTGTGTTTTCTTCTGGTGCATGGTACCAGAGCTAGTGAAGGGGTGGGGTGTTCTCTCTCCTTCTTCCCCTGTCGGTGTCCTTTTCTGATGGTTTGGGTTGCTGTGTAACACCCTCCCGCCATTGTAGGATTGTAGGTCTTGCTGGGGCCGGCTGCCTTGGCAGCTGGTAACGTTGTTCATTTTTTCTTGTGTTGGTTTTCGTCCTTGGTGTATGGCTGGTGTCTTTGTTGTCCTCCGGCCCGTTTTGTCTTTTCGGTCGGTGGTTGCTCTGTGTTTGGTTTGGTTTATAATGTGCCGGACCTGTTCTGGACTGAATCGTGCCCCTCTTGAGAGCGGTGGAATGTTTTTCTCGCTCTCCTTTGCCATGCTCCGTGTTGGAGTGGCCTTTTCCTGTGGGCTGGTGAGCCTTTCATTTGATGTAGGGCTGGGGGGGGGGGGGGGGGGGGGGGAGGAGGTTGGGAGTGTGTTCTGGGTGCCAATAAACTAAAATAATTGCAGGTTGTGTTTACTGCTTGCCCCTGCTGGGAATGCCTCTAGGCTGCTGTTGCTGTTTCCTTCCTTTTCTGTAGCCGGAAGGAAGGACAATTTTTTCTAAGACACCTGGGAACACCAGAGTCGTAGACGTATGAGTCCAGAAGGCAACGTAGTTTGAAGTAAGTAGATGCTGCGGGACCCGGTGCGCAAGATTGTTTCAAATGGGCCACCTACTGTTGAAGAAATGCTTTTGCAGATTGCTGATACTTTTGTTGCTGGTGTGGTGAGTGCTGCATGTAACTGACACATCACCGTGGGTTAAACATGTTGGAAGTCATGGATGTTCAACTACACCTTGAATGCCAGTGGATTATGAGGATGCCAGGATTTGGTAAGATTGGGCCCTGTGGGAGGGCCTGCACAGCTGCGGCTCCTGGACGGAGAATGGCACTGATACATGGAACAAGTCACACATTGATGGACAGATCATTTCTGCAACAAAGTTGTGGATATGATCACACATTCTCAGGCTTATCCCCCGGTTCTGTTGAGAAACCTGCGAGGGGTCATACCGTTTTTTCTTTGTGAAAATGAGCTGATATTACTTTGTATTGGGACCAATATGGAACAGTGATGTTTCCTTGTTGTTCAATGGTTAGTGTGATATGTGGAATGTTACATAGTGGATTTTCAAATATTTGTTACTGTTGATCGTTTAATTATCAAAATATTCTCAAGTGGCTCAAGTGCACTGCAGTGCGCCCCCAAGAGGTCTTCCCGCTTTGTGGTGGTTTGTTGTGCCCTCCACAACTTGGCATAGCAGCGGAGTGACATGATCGAGGAGGAGGAGGGCCATGCGGCCTCATCTGAAGAGGAGGCAGACCAGGAGTGGATGGAAGATGAGCCTAGGGAGGACATGCAGGAGGAGCCAGAGGATGGAGGACAGGCGGCGGCGAGGCTCCGGCATGCCCGGAAGACCAGGGAGGCCCTCATCCTCACCTGATTCTCATGGGACAAGGCTTTGTCCGTCAGCTCACCCCTCCTCCCCATTCCCCTCCTTCCCCGATTCCTGTTCCCCCTATTCTCCTCCTTCCACCACCTGCCCCATTTCCCAGACCTGTAGGAAGAGTCATTTAGATCTGAAACGTTAACTCTTTCTCCACAAATGCTGCCAGATCTGCTACGTTTATCTGGCATTATCTGTTTTTATTTCAGATTTCCAGCGTCTGCAGTATTTTGCTTTTAAATATGTGTAATTAATTGAGGGGAATCCAGGGTAGTTAAGTAAGCACTCGAGGGAGAAAGGAATAAGAGTATGCAAATGGATAAATGTAGAGGTGTAGAGGCGCCATACGTGGAACATAACCACCAACATAAACCAGTTAGGTGATTGCTCTGTTTCTGTGCTCTAGACTCGATACAATTTGAGATAATTTAATACATTTATAGATTGTCTCTCAGAATGTTATTTTGAAAAAAAAGGAGCAATGAGTGAGCTTACTTTTCTGCAATGATATCACATATTGTTTCCTCAGGTTTGCATGTTGGTGCAGGAGTAGTTGGGGTGCAAGGTACATCAGGAGGAGGTAACTGACAATAAGGCTTCTTGGGATCATAAACTCTCCAGTCGTATGCTGTTTGGGAGCAGCAATCCAGTGATTCAACTTTCCCATTCTTTCTGGTGCAATTGGATAGGCTGTTTGAGCAGGATCCTAAGGTCAGAAAAAGAATTATGCAGTGTATTATGGTGTTATGTACAAGCTTATGCTACCAGCAAAATTATCAATGTACAATTTTACACAGAACTGTGCATAGTCAGAGAGCACATACCGCACTGGCCTTGGGTATTATCCAAGAAGAATTGTTCTGGCACTCTGATCCTAAAGGCATTACGGAGAGCAGTGATACTTGTTCGAATATCAGGAATAGAAATGTATGTGATGGTGCCCAGTTTAGTAATCTCAAATCCGTTTGCACTGTAGGGAAGACTTACTTCCTTTTTGTTGACAGTTAACTGTGAAAGAAAATAATACAAATTTAGAAGAACTTTGCAAGCCACAAGAAAGAAAGACTATATCGACATATATTAATGCAGTCCTATGTTTCGGTGGTCTTGTGGCACAGTGGGTAGTGTCCTGACTCTGAGCCAGTAACTCCAGGTTCAAGTCGCACCCCAGGACTTGATGGGCGAAGGAAACTGCATTCATAACATGGCCAAATATTGAGTGTTGACTGACAAATCTTTCCAACACACCAATGGCTGGCGGTAAGAGTGGTAGAGACTCTCAAGCCACGCTTGATGTGGAGTGGTACCCCTTAAGCTATAAGCCTCTGGCGACAGACTAGCGACCGGTTCCAGGAATGACTAGCTATGGAAACAGGCAAAAGTCTGCCTTCATGCACAACATGCGAGAATATCCTGGAATTGGAATATCCTGGGCGGGATTCTCCGTCTCACCCGATCCTTTTTCCGACGCAGTGCGCCCCCACCGGCAATGGGAGTTTCCATTCCTGCAGCCGGCCAATGGGGTTTGCCATTGCGACCAGACCACGCGTCGGGAAACCCGCAGGTGTGAATCTACTGCTGGTTCGAGTTATTATTCAAATAAAGTGAGAGGTAAAAATGAGATACACCAGATAAGTAACAACAGGACTCTGTTGTGATGTTTAACACTCTTAATGCTTTGCTATATTGGTCATTAGTTTAACATAATGACAGTACTACTTTAATGTTCCCAAAATCTATTGTTCGAACTGAAGAAGCAAACCTCGAAGTTGAGGTTATTTTAGAAAGCACTGATTACAATGTGTTTGTTCCGTGATAGATTTAATACAATGGTCAACATTTTATGTCAGTGGACTAACAATATGGAGAATGGGACAAATTAAATGAAACCCTTTCTCTCTCTCTCCGCCCCCCCCCTCCCCCCCCCCCCCCCCCCCCCCGGTGGGTTTTCCGGCGGCAGATGCAGGGAGCTATTGGCCACTGGTGGGAACTTCGGTCCTTATGAAGTCTACGTTGTTTTAGTATGATGCATCCATTTGAACCAAGACCCCATTTATCTATTCTAGTCATTCCAGTCAATGCTAATGATCGCATGCTACTGGTTTAGCTCAGTTGGCTAGACAGCTGGTTGGTTTGTGATGCAGAGCAGTGCAGGTTCAATTTCCACACTGGTTGAATTATTCATGAAGGCCTTGCCTTCTCAACCTTGCCCCTCGCCTGAGGTGTGTTGGTCCTCGGGTTAAACCACCATCAGTCGGCTTTCCCCCTCAAAGGCCTATGGTCATTTGGGACCATGGTGACTTTACTTTTTTTTAAAAAACCGTTACTATTTAAGGAAGGGCAATATATTCTCCGGTGTCCAGTCCATGTGAAAATGTCAACAAACAACTATTCATTTTGGATGCTGGGCCTTTTTCTGGCACCGGATGATCCTTCCTGAAAGCATTAAATGATACTTGAGCATGGTTCCAAAGTCCTTGGGAGTCCTCTGCTACCTTGTCCAAGTGATCGTTCTCGTTAAAGATCCTGTCATTGCGTGTTTGAAAGCTATTTAACTCTAAGTGCATCACCGTTGCTTTCCAAAAGCTCACACTGCAAACTATTAAACAGGAAGCACGGATGGCAATCCACAGCAGGACTCTGGCTACCCATTTCCTTTCTGTCGGCCCAGCTATTCCCACCATCGGATTAACATGACAAGCAGATATATGAATGTCTGTTTTGTGTGACTGCAATTGGCTAGGCGCAATAGCTTTACCTAATAAGCTACCAAGGTGCTCTAAAGGACCATTTCACCTTCACTGATGAGATGATAAATGCACCTTTCAGACAGCTTACTGGACATAATGTTCCAGATAGCTTGCTATTTATCCATTCCTACAGAGACAGCTGAAAGGGCAATGTTAAATTTATTTCATTTATTTATTTCTGGAAAGTAGTCACATTGGACTTGAAATGTTCTGCAGAATTTTCCACCGTGGTGGGTCACTGTGAGCCAGCCAAAGGCCCATTGACTTCGGTGACTCCGGTAAATCCCACCAGCAGAGAGGACCAGAAGATCCCACTGGTTAACTCTATTTCCCTCTCCACAGATACTCATTGAATTCCTACAGTGCAGAAGGAGGCCATTTGGCCTATCACGTCTACACTGACCCTCCGAAAGGGCACCCTAACTAGGCCCTGGCCTCCACCCTATCCCTGTAACCCCACCTAACATTTTGGAAAATAAGGGGGCATTTATTATGGCCAGTCCACCTAACCTGCACATCTTTGGACTGTGGGAGCACACCAGATCACCCGGAAAACCACACAGACAAGGGTAGAAAGTGCAAATCCCCACAAATGAAGCACCCTACTTAAGCCCATGCCTCCACCCTATCCGCGTAACCCAGTAACCCCACCTAACCTTTTGAACATTAAGGGACAATTTAGCGTGGCCAATCCACCTAACCTGCACATTTTCGGACTGTGGGAGGAAACTGCAGCACTCAGAGGAAGCCCATGCAGATGGGGGAAAATGTGCTGACTCCACACAGAGAGTCACCTGAGGCCGGATTTGAACCCAGGTTCCTGACGCTGTGAGGCAGCAGTGCTAAACACTGTGCCACCCTACTGCCTGATCTGCTGTGTTTTTCAAGCATTTCCTGTTCTTATTCGAGATTTCCAGCATCTGCAGTATTTTGTTTTAGATTTAATAGACAGGAGGCTGGATTCTCCGTTGCAAACCCGCCCTACTACCGCTGCTGGTGAGGACGGAGAATTTGGCCACACCATCTGCTGTTGACGGTGTTCTCTACTCCCGTCTCTTATCAATGTGATTATCCATTTAAGCCACCCCACGATGCCAAGAAACCACGGGTGGGGGTGCTCTGCCAGTGGAACCGGAGAATCCCACTGCTAGAGAATGGCTGGAGAATCTATTCAGTATCTATACATAATAATCAACAATACCGTAAGACACTTACCACATACTCATCCCCAGTTGAAATAGTTACATCAATTCCATTGTAAGATACAACTAACCCCTTTGGACAAGATTTTGGTATACTGGGCAAACAAAAATAATTGTCGACTAGAATTTTTAAATTGTACTTTGGGACTTTTTCTTCAACAAGAATATATGTGCAATTTTCAAAGAAATCATACTGCAGATCATCAAATGTACGATAATGTGGCTCTCCCCATACTTCACATTGACCTAAAAATTAGACAAAGATAGAATTTCAACATGGTGGTAAAGCGAGAATCTGCAGTTTTCTAAATGGGCGTTTAACTTAAATTGTTGAACAGAGAAAGAATACTTACAATCACATTCCCATTTCTCACAACAGCCATTTTTAGTTTGGACTTTCACAGGCTCTAAACCATGCCTGCATTCTGGTTTGCTTGGTAGCGACGGACACGTGATATTTTTCATCAGATAGGTATCTCCTCCCAAACAAGTAAATTTGGAGCAATGATCCACCCAAGTTTCATTGCACTAGAAAGAAAAACAAAAATTCATTGTAAACTTTGAGTCAGTTTAATTATCAAATACAGAAACTAATTATCCCTACTTGTACTCCAATGAGCAACATTAGTAGTTTGTGCACAAGAGTAAAAAGCGACTTAATTGGATTCTACACTGTTTTTATTTATTGGTATTTTATTGTACAATCATCTTTATCTGTTCCTGTTTGTTCAATGCAGTTTTAAACAAAATTATTGTGCGTGGAATAAATTATTTTGCTCAGCCTTTTCCTGCACTTTCAATCTTCCTAGTCAATTCATGTTTTATCTGCTCCTCCGACTGTTGTTTGCACCACAGTACAGCCCCTTATGGCAAACTTGGATACTGCAGCCATTGCTGTCATTACACACCAGCACCAGTTCAATCATGGGAATGTAATTTTAAGCATGAAGACCACAAACTTGCAAATCTTGCAGCACAGATGCATTCATTAAAAACAATACTACTCTCCACCTGATGCGGACTGGATATAAATCGTAGAATTATATGGTCAAAGTGAAGGGCAGGGCCAAGCAAGAGAGAGCTGTCAATCAGTGTATATGAGTCAGTGTATACTGAGGGTTCAATCAGTATATATGAGTCAGTGTGTACTGAGGGTTCAATCAGTGTATATGAGTCAGTGTGTACTGAAGGTTCAATCAGTGTATACGAGTCAGCGTGTACTGAGGGTTCAATCAGTGTATATGAGTCAGCGTGTACTGACGGGTCAGTCAGTGCATATTAGTTAGGTACTGAAGGGTCAGTCGTGTATATGAGTCAGTGTACTGAGGGGTCAGTCAATGTAAAAAGTTTTTTTAAAAATGGGCGGCATGGTGGCACAATGGTTAGCAATGCTGCCTCACAGTGCCAGGGGCCTGGGTTCAATTCCAGCCGCGGGTGACTGGCTGTGTGGAGTTTGCCCTTTCTCCTCGTCTCTTCGTGGGTTGCTTCCGGGTACTCCGGTTTTCTCCCAAAGTCTAAGGTTGCGCAGGTTAGGTGGATTGGCCATGCTAAATTGCCCCTTAGTGTCCAAAAAGGTTAGGTGGAGTTACTGGGTTATGGGGATAGGGTGGAAGTGTGGGCTTAATTAGGGTGCTCTTTCCTAGGGCCAGTGCCGACTCGATGGACCGAATGGCCTCCTTCTGCACTGTTATCTCTGTGATTCTATGATACAGTGCAGAAGGAAGCCATTCAGCCCATCGAGTCTGCACCAGCCCTTGGAAAGAGCACCCTACTTAAGCCCATGCCACCACTCTATCCCCATAACCCAGTGACCCTACTAAAGGGTACCTGAAGCTGTGTACCTACAAAACTTCCTTTCTTAAGACTCCGTCTTTAATGCCGCCTTAATGACTGCTGTTGCCCCGAACCTCCTCTTCTAACTAGTCTGGCACCCAATGGATCCTCATCAAGTGCAACTGAAATGTGCAAGTGATAAATAATGGCGTGTTAAATGGAACATATTGGCAGAGCACAGCAATATACTCCTGCCAACATTTTTTTTAAATTTAGAGAACCCAATTCATTTTTTACAATTAAGGGGCAATTTAGCATGACCAATCCACCTACCCTGCACATCTTTGGGTTGTGGGGGTGAAGCCCACGCAAATACGGGGAGAATGTGCAAACTCCACACGGACAGTAACCCAGAGCCGGGATCGAACCTGGGACCTCGGTGCCGTGACGCAGCAGCATTAACCACTGCGCCACCGTGCTGCCCTTACTCCCACCAACATTACCACCAAACCTCCAGACAGGAAAACTGGGGCAATGATCCTTTCGGAAAATTGTTGGGGAGACATTCTGGTTTGCAGTGCCTCCTGTTCCTCACTCCATCCTTTCACACAGCGGGAGCACAAATCGTGTAGCTCCAACCTGTGGTTCTTCAAACCTTGATTGCAAAGTTTGGAAAAGGAGGGGCAGAGGAAATGCAATTTCCTGACGTGTGCTTGAGGCACAAAAATGGTCTCTTCCTTAATGTTGTTGAAATGACTGGCCCTTGGTCAATGCTGAACAGGTAAAGAAATAAATAGGAATTTTCCACTCAAGTGAATCTGAGGCGCAAAAACGCAGCCCTGACCCCAGCTGATCTTGTAGTCCTTAAGGCTACCATTGAGAAATGTAGCCAGAGTGGGCACAGTTTAGAAGCACAAATTGTTAACTTAGCTATTAAGTGTTAGATTGTTTCTGTAGTTTTGGGGTTATTGGTTCAGTGCTCAATACATTTTATTTTCTCAATTTCCTTCCTTATTCTGTTAAGAAGTGGTGGCTACTATTGGCATTGTTCTTACAGGTGCTTCTAGTTGTTTGGTGCCTTGTCGAAGCAGTTATTTCTGTCATATTTTTGTTATTGTCCTGTTCTTTTTACATATAGTTCTACGCTGTTTGTAGACCCTCACCTCCATCTCATTGCCACTGTAAGGTGAGTTGTGATATACATTGTGAATTGCACCAATTTTACCAATTTTCTTCATAATTCTCACTCTGTCCAGATGAAGTCTATCTTCCAACAATCCTGTAGGAAAACCTCCTGTTCGGGTGCTATGCTAGAGCCCTTTGCTAACATTTCAGCTCTATCTGACTTTGGGTTCTGCCTGTTTTTTCCTGACTATGGTGTATCCAGCAATAGTAAGCTCACAGTTATGTTCCAACCTAAGACACATTCCTGCTTTAGCTACTCAATCACATTCCTGTATAATTGCTAATGCTTGTAATGCTCAAGTTTTATGTTTAAGGCCACGTGTATTTATGCATACGAATCAATCCCGATTCTAATTTATTTGGAACATGGATTTAAAAAAAAATCTTTTTTTTAAATTAAATTTAGAGTACCCAATTATTTTTTTCCAATTAAGGGACAATTTTTAGTGTGGCCAATCCACCTACCCTGCACATCTTTGGGAGTGAAACCCACGCAGACACAGGGAGAATGTTAAAACTCCACACATTCAGTGACCCAGGGCCAGGATCGAACCTGGGTCCTCAGCGCCATAGGCAGCAGTGCTAACCACTGCGCCACTGTGCCACCCACCCAGGATTTTTTAAAAATTAATTCATGGGATGTGGCCCTTGCTGGCTAGGCCAGCTTTTATTGCTCATCCCTAATTGCCCTTGAGAAAGTGGAGGTGAGATGCCTTCTTGAGCCGCCACATTCCCTGTGGATGGACATAGATTCTCTTTCCTGGTTTTCTGTCTTACTTCCTTCATTACTTTCCCCTCTTCTGACAGTATTTTTCTCTCTCTCATCATTTCGTAGTTTCTTTCCCTTTTCTAATAATGTTTTCTTTCTATTTATTTGAACAGTCTTCTGCTTCTGTGATAACAGCTATATAAATCTTCACAAGCCTAGGCTACCCCAAAACTCGTTAAAGCTGAAATTAAAAATGATTGCTTCCAATGCCATTTATTTTGACTTGTTCATACTGTCGCTATAAGAAGCTTACTTTTCTCCGTGGCACTTGATTACAGTAGCATCCTGGTTCTCTCGTTGTTGAGCTAATTGCTGTTGTTGGAGAAACTGTGCTTGGAGTTGTAGACGTTACAGACTCGCAGCAGACGCGGATTCTATAGTCCAAACACATGATGTTCTTCTGAGAAGTCTCTTCATCGAAAGTGCAAATCAATCCTTTCTCCACATCGCAAGTGACATTGTCTTTAGATTCACCGATTGGGCGCTGTGGGAATTTCACTGCTTCACATTCAATCTGGCTTACTTTATGAGTGGCAACGGGACATTGCTTTTCACGTATTGGCTTCAGTAACTCAACATCATTTTTGTTGGGAATAGATGGCGTATTTTCATTGAGCCAGTCAGACCAAACACCATTGCAAACCACTGTAAGATAAAATAAGACCAGATTAATAGATCTGTTCTCTGTTTTCCCTCCAACTTCCCTCTTTATACCTCCTGTCAACCTGCTTATCTCACTCAACAGTTCGAGATTATTTTGATAGCTGTCTATTTATATTCCAGGACAACAACATAAAAACCACATTTTCGTTGACTTTCTTTCAAAAGTCAGAGAATATCGCAAAAGGCGATATCGCAAAATGAGGAAAGGTTAATTAATAAAGAGAGAATAAAAGAGACAGAAGCACACATAAATATAGGACTGGATTTGAAGGGGTGCGATTATCCCCACACCCACCCTCTCCCTCTGCCCCCACCTCCGCTAAAGAGGTTCGACAGTGAGAAGTCAGCCCACAATTCCATTGGCTGACTGCATCAATCTAACGCTAAGAACAGCATGAATTGCTTTATGGCAAGATTCCTGCCACTTTCACGGGTGGATGCCCCGCTTTACAGGGCTGCTAGCCAATTGGACGAATGTCATCTTTGTGATCCCAGAAGCACAAGCCGGGAGTCGTGATCATTGCTGGGATTACAGGCAGTCCCACCTTGTTGGGCAGCCCAAGTAAGTCCTGGGGTCTTGGTCAGGGGGCTAGGTTCAAGAGGTCAGGGACAAACGTTAAAGTGGGGAATAACATTTTGGGTAAGAAGTTGATGGGGTCCACAAATTTACCATGGCAACAGTTCAATCAATCAGAGCCCACTTGCCAATCAAACAGTACAAATTATTGCCCACTTTAAAGTTTGGCATTCATGCCTCTGCCCTGATGAGTTCAAGAGGAAAAGCTTTGACAGCATGGGCGTCATTCTCCGACCCCCCGCCGGGTCGGAGAATGGCCGTTGGCCGCCGTGAATCCCGCCCCCGCCCCCGCCGAAGTCTCCGCTCCCGGAGATTGGGCGGGGGCGGGAATCCAGCCGCGCCGGTTGGCGGGACCCCCCGCTGGATTCTCCGGCCCGGATGGGCCGAAGTCCCGCCCAGGAATTGCCTGTCCCGCCGACGTAAATCAAACCTGGTATTTACCGGCGGGACCAGGCAGCGTGGGCGGGCTCCGGGGTCCTGGGGGGGGGCGCGGGGCGATCTGACCCCGGGGGGTGCCCCCACGGTGGCCTGGCCCGCGATCGGGGCCCACCGATCCGCGGGCGGGCCTGTGCCGTGGGGGCACTCTTTCCCTTCCGCCTCCGCTACGGCCTCCACCATGGCGGAGGCGGAAGAGACTCTCCCCACTGCGCATGCGCGGGAAACTTTCGGCGGCCGCTGACGCTCCCGCGCATGCGCGGGGAAACTGACAGCGGCCGCTGACGCTCCCGCGCATGCGCCGCATTTCCGCGCCAGCTGGCGGGGCAACAAACGCCATTTCCGCCAGCTGGCGGGGCGGAAATCCCTCCGGCGTCGGCCTAGCCCCTCAATGTTGGGGCTAGGCCGCCAAAGATGCGGAGACTTCCGCACCTTTTTGCCGGCGCGATGCCCGTCTGATTTGCGCCGGCTTTGGCGCCAGTCGGCGGGCATCCCGCCGTTGGGGGAGAATTTCGCCCCATGTCTCTTTTTTTCAGCAATAATCTTCACATTTAAATGTTTTTATATTTTCAACCAATTCCACCCAAAAGCCAAATGCAGGAGTGACATTGCCTAAAAACCAAACCTGGGGAATGCACATTGGTGTGAAACGATTTGCTGGTGTATACTGAAAGGAAACTATGGCCTGATTTTTTGTTCAGTGATGATGCCTGGCCCACTCCCCTTACACCTCAAAAGCTACCGTACTCAGGCAAATGTTGAGCTCAGTGTCAGAGTCTTTTGCAGAAAGTCACAGTCAGTGCAAATCAGCGCATCAGAAGTTTAAACATGCTAGAAGTGCCAAATTACAAGAGTCTGGACTCCTGTAAGGTCGTCATGCACATTATAAACTAAAGACTATATTTTTTTGCTGTGGACTTCGGGAGTTTTGGCCATCAGTTATCTGTTGTAATATTACCAGTAACAGAAGATGAAATTTAGAGTAACATTAACGATGTTGTTCTTCTGATGACACAAACTCTGAGGGGAGAACTTTTCACAAAGCCATTTTTGTAATTCTTGTCAAGAATCATTGTTCGTAGATTAAAAATACTGAACTTTTAAAATAATTCAGGAATGGGCTTCAGGTTCACAGGACAGGACAGAGGACTGGCATTGCCTACGCCAAAGTCAATCAATTAAAACACACTTGTAAAAAAAAACTTACTTGTCTATATTGAAAGAGAAAAAAAGCGTATTTGAGGAGCAGCATCACAAACTTGAGGTTACAGTCATGGCTAACAGGGAGCACCTAGCCTGTGACTGACCAAAATGGAGAAATATCATTTGGGAAGAGACCGAATTCAAGGGGAGATTTAATCGCATAGGAAAAGCAAAATCATTGGGGCATGTACCTCCAAACAAATCATCGTCATGACTCTCAAAGCACCATCTGCCCCACATGAGGCAAAACCTACAGATTGTGCAACGAACCTATCTGCCGTCCCAGAACACCTCAAACTAGAATGGAAGCACGCTGTCCTCAAAACTGAGGGACTACCTAATTGAGGAAAGGAAGATATTGAAACAAATCATCACTTACCAGTTGTAGTGCTGACTGCAGACACAGTTGTTAATTCTTTAGTGGTTGTGACTTCTGAGGAAGAAAAAAATTATTCAAAACCACTGCACTCTGACTGAAAATTGTATTAATGGAAGGTTATTTAACTGACAAGAAGGCATCAAGAATGAAGAAAGTATTGACTGCAGCTGTTGACTTTCTCACCAAAATTTGAGAAAAAAGGGGAAAACTTAGAACAGCAGAAAGACGAAGATTCAGTTGACATTGGTGAGCAAGGAGATTCTTGGAGAGAACGGTGCATACAGGAGTATAGAGGAAACATAATTCTACAAGTGCAGGTTTTGATCGGGCTTCATTTGAATCGGCCCGTTATGCATCAGTTCACTTGAGAGGTTATGGGCAAGATATTGACAAATAGGAAGTAGTGTCGTTCCACTGTCTGGAAGTTGTTGAAACAAAACAGTTTGTGTCTCTGGTTTGGTTACTGTATATAAAAAGAAGACATCACTCACCCGGTGTGGAGCTCCTTGTTGTTGATGTCACTGTTGTGGTGGTCACTTCTGAAGAATAAGAAACACAATCAAATCCATGGCAGTACAACATAAAAGCTTATAGTGTTCCATTGCAAGATTTATTTTATTGGTTTTGCTGAAGATTTGATGTTTAAAGTGGGACATCTGGATTCAAATGCTTTCAAGAATTCAATCACTTCCACCACAAAGAAACAGTACGAAGTCTTACAACACCAGGCTAAAGTCCAACAGGTTTGCTTCGATGTCACTAGCTTTCGGAGCGCTGCTCCTTCCTCAGGTGAATGAAGAGGTATGTTCCAGAAACATATATATAGACAAATTCAAAGATGCATCTTTGAATTTGTCCATATATATGTTTCTGGAACATACCTCTTCATTCACCTGAGGAAGGAGGAGCGCTCCGAAAACTAGTGACATCGAAACAAACCTGTTGGACTTTAACCTGGTGTTGTAAGACTTCGTACTGTGCTCACCCCAGTCCAATGCCGGCATCTCCACATCACCACAAAGAAAGGTCAACATGACTGAACTAACGTACTGACATTGACATATTGACTGGTGCATTTGAGAACAGTGCACTGGTGTGGACACTCATGCACACAGCATTTCTCTTCGCGACTACCTCTGCTCTACCTTTATTCAAAGAGTACAAATTTCATACACTTCCCTTTGGAAAGTGAGGTCACAGTGTCTATCCATGGTGAGTGATGATTATCTAATCTGTACTGAAACAAAATCACTTGTTCCAGCAAAATACTTTGGATGGTGGTAATTTGATATAAAAACAGAAGGTGCTGAAAATACTCAGCATCTGTAGACAGACTTGCTGAATATTTGTTCCAGCAAAATACTTTGGATGGTGGTAATTTGATATAAAAACAGAAGGTGCTGAAAATACTCAGCATCTGTAGACAGACTTGCTGAATATTTGCAGCACCACTCTTTTTATAAATTTTTTTTAGAGTATCCAATTCTTTTTTTCCAATTAAGGGTCAAGTTAGCGGGGCCAATTCAGCTACCCTGCACATATTTTTGGGTTATGGGGGTGAGACCCACACAGACACAGGCAGAATGTGCAAGCTTCACACGGGCAGTGACCTGGAGCCGGGATCGAACCAGGGTCCTCAGCGCCGTGAGGCAGCAGTGCTGACCACTGTGCCATTGTGCTGTCCTGTACTCTGTGTTTTTAATTCACTTGTTTTCCTGGTCTTGCTGCTGTTTATCAAAAGAAACTGTTACTCACCCAGTGTGGAGCCAGTGGTAGACTCAGTTGTCGTTGATTTCACTGTTGTGGTGACCCCTTCTGAAGAAGAAGAACAATAATGTAAATCACTTCACCATAATGTAAACCTGTTGAATTTGAGCAGAAAACAATCGTATTGATCTTGGTGCAAAAGTGATGTTCACAAAACTAATTAATAATTCACATTTTGGTAACATTTCACCCATTTCCATTGAAAAGTAAGTGTGGACAAGACTGAATGAATAGACCAACATTTCTTGAAACCTGCAAATGAGAAAAGCTCGGCGGTGTGAACAGACTTGTTGGTGACAATTGAAAGGAGACATCACTTACCTGTTGTAATAGTTTTACCAGGTGTAGTACTCGTTTCCTGTGTTGTTGGTGGCACTGCTGACAAAGAAATAACATTCAAAACCAGCAAATTCCAATTCCAAATCCTACGGTATTGAGAATTTTACAACTGGGATATATTCTTGATGTGAAACATAAACCTTGATAATGTATGTGAGATTAATTATCATCTAAAGGAGAGCGAAATGGGAAGAGGCGATCAAATTTACAGTTAAAACTGTCAAAAATTTAAAGATTTGATAATCCTGGTGGGAAAAACTCAGAGGGGAGAACATTTGACAACACCGTTCTTCTGAGTGTGAAAATGCCCTTGATTGCAGATTGAGAATACTGATCACTTCAAATAATCCCCCCCCCCCAAAGGATTGGGTTTCAGGCTAAAGGAACAAACTGAGGGACGAGCATTATCTGTGCCTGTTGATCAAGTCGCACTTGTCAGAGTATTTGAAAAGAATATTTGAGGCACAGTATAAAAAACATGAGGCTGAGGTTATGATTTGCCGGCAGCAGAGATTGACATGCTCTTTTATGCTTCGTCAAATTGGACAATTTACAGCAGCCACCTCAAGGACAACAAGCACAGGTAATGTCTTTGCAAGATCCTCCCAGTCTGGTGGCATGAAAGGCACTGTAACAGCAGCATCCTCTCCCAGGCCAACGTCTTTATCAGTGAGGCAACAATTACACGGAACGAACTCTGCTGGGCAGCAGAAGACATATGTTCGCCTGACACCAGGCTCCCAAAGCAACTGCTCCACCCAGAACTTGGGTAGCAGGAGACGCCAGGAGGATAGCAGAAACACTTCAGGGATGTCCTTAAAGCAATCCTGATG
Organism: Scyliorhinus torazame; assembly: GCF_047496885.1. NCBI lineage: Eukaryota > Metazoa > Chordata > Chondrichthyes > Carcharhiniformes > Scyliorhinidae > Scyliorhinus > Scyliorhinus torazame. The sequence goes on from NC_092719.1 coordinate 58,427,965, forward strand.
ACAGTAAACATCCCCGTAGATTTACGGGAGCTTTTGATCTGTGAATGACCAAAATGGAGAAACGTCGCAGAAATAAAGACAAGGCATTGGAACGAGCGCTGAAACCTACAAGTCATTTATGTGACTCTCAATGCACAATTCTGCCCCGCACGCCGAAGAATAGGCAGATTGTGCCATGGACTTATCTACGGTCACAGAAATCCTTGAACTGGAATAGAAGCAAATCATCTTCGAAACCAGGGGACTGTCTAAAAGGGGAGCTGATGATATTGAACGAAAAACTCACTTACCGGTTGTAGAACGGGCTATAGACACAGTTGTTACTTTTGTTGTAGGTGTAACTTCTAAAGGAAAATAAAAATATTCAAAACCATTGCCCTCTGACTGGAAATCCAGCTGTATTAATAGAGTTCCAGCTTTAGGTTATTTAATTGACAATAAAGCATAGAGAATGAGTAAAGTATTGACTACAGCTATTGGCGAGTTTACTTAACTTGGAATATTATGGAGCAAAGTTAAACAGGAGAAAGACCAATCAATATTTAGATGTTTGGTTTTGTTTCAAAAATATTCTTTTAAGGTACTGGGTGAAAGAAGAAAATGAATAATATTAACAATCACTCTATGCAGAGATTGGTTTGCTCAGTTGGCTGGACGGCTTGTTCGTGATGTGGAGTGCTGCCAATAGTACAGGTTTAATTTGTGTACAGATGAGGTTATTCATGAAGGCTCTGCCTTCTCAACCTTACCCCTCACTTAAGGTGTGGTGACCCTCATTTTAAATCACCACCGGTCAGCCCTGAAACGGAAGAGCAGTTTGTGGTCCTCTGCGACTGTGGCGACATTTACATTTACTTCGTGGAACATCCTTGGGTAAGATATGTTATAAAAACTACTGAAACAATGGTGACCAAGTAAATTTGAGGAGATAACGCTGCATACAGAAATATGGAGAAAACATTTTTCCTCATGTGCAGATTCTGATCGAACCTCATTTAAATAGGTCCGTAATCAGCCAGTTCACTCTGGAAGTTATGGCCTAAATATAAATAAGTATGAGTTAGTGTCCTTCCACTGTCTGAAAGTGGTTGAAACAAAACAGTTTGTGTCACTGGTTTGGTTACTGTAAATTAACAGAAGCCATCACTCACCCGGTGTGGAGATGGTAGTAGAGGCGGTTGTTGTTGGTGTCACTGTTGTAGTGGTCACTTCTGGAGAATAAGAAACACAATCAAATCTGATGCAGTACAAAATAAAAGCAAATAGCGTTCCACTACACAATTGATTTTATTGGGCTTTGCTGCAAAATGATGTTGAAATAGAACATCCACTTGTTTCCTGACCTTGTTGCTGTTTATCAAAAGAAGCTGTTACTCACCCTGTGTGGTGCCAGGAGCGGTCCCAGTTGTAGATGGTTTCACAGATGTGGTGACTCCTTCTGAAGAAGCAGAACAATAATGAAAATCACCATCACAATTTAGGCACCATTATACTGTGCTAGAGTTTGATCATAAAACAATCGTATTGATCTTGGTGCAAAAGTGATGTTCACAAAACTAATTTATGATTCAGATTTTGGTAAATTTTCACCCATTTCCATTGAAAGGTAAGTGTGGACAAGACTGAACGAATGGACCAACATTTCTTGAAACCAGCAAATGCGAGAAGCTCGCCGATGTGAACAGGCTTGTTGGAGAATATTGAAAGGAGGCATCACATACCTGTTGTAGCAGTTTTAACAGGTGTAGTACGTGTTTCCTGTGTTGTTGGTGGCTCTGCTGACAAAGAAAGAACATTCAAAACCATCAAACTCCAATTCCAAATCCTACAGTATTGAGAATTTTACAACTGGGATACATTATTCATATGAAGGCACAAATTCGAGGAAATTGGTGACTACAGCTGCACTGTAGCAATTATGATTTCTTCATTTGCTTTATTTTGTTCATTGGTTTGATTTAATCAGAAGATATAATTGCCTCGTTGATACATGTCTCACTTACCAGACGTAGACGTTGTTCTGCTGGATGTTGCGGTCACTGGTGTTACTGGCTCACAGCAAACGCGAACTTGGTAATCAGAACAAATCCTTCTCTGCTCCAAAGCAGTTCTGGAGACGACACAGGTGAGCCCTTTGTCTTTGTCGCAAGTCACATTGTCTTGTGAATCACTAAATGGTCGATCAGGTTGAATAACATCTTGACACTGAATGTTGGTGATTACTTCGGAAGGGTAGTTACAGTATTTAGTATCTTTGGGATTCAACAATTCCGAATCTCCGGGGCTGACCACAGAAGGTGTGTTTTCATTAAACCAGGGTGACCAGTAGCCAAGGCATACAACCTCTGTCAGGGCAAAGGAGAAATGTACGAGAACATATGAGACACTCATGAACTAACCACAAATGGGACCTTTAAATGTGAGAACAGCAAGTCAACATTTGAAAAGCTGCAAATATAATTTTCATGATAACAAACTAATTTTAATAACATCAGCAACATATCAAGGGAAAAACTTTGACAATATTTGGAAATCAATCTAATGGCATTGAAAAGTCTGCTGTCTGTGACATCAGCATGAAGAACATATGGGGCGTCATTCTCCGACCCCCCGCCGGGTCGGAGAATGGCCGTTGGCCGCCGTGAATCCCGCCCCCGCCCCCGCCGAAGTCTCCGCTCCCGGAGATTGGGCGGGGGCGGGAATCCGGCCGCGCCGGTTGGCGGGACCCCCCGCTGGATTCTCCGGCCCGGATGGGCCGAAGTCCCGCCCAGGAATTGCCTGTCCCGCCGGCGTAAATCAAACCTGGTATTTACCGGCGGGACCAGGCGGCGTGGGCGGGCTCCGGGGTCCTGGGGGGGGGGCGCGGGGCGATCTGACCCCGGGGGGTGCCCCCACGGTGGCCTGGCCCGCGATCGGGGCCCACCGATCCGCGGGCGGGCCTGTGCCATGGGGGCACTCTTTCCCTTCCGCCTCCACCACGGCCTCCACCATGGCGGAGGCGGAAGTGACTCTCCCCACTGCGCATGCGCGGGAAACTGACAGCGGCTGCTGACGCTCCCGCGCATGTGCTGGGAAACTGACAGCGGCCGCTGACGCTCCCGCGCATGCGCCGCATTTCCGCGCCAGCTGGCGGGGCAACAAACGCCATTTCCGCCAGCTGGCGGGGCGGAAATCCCTCCGCCGTCGGCCTAGCCCCTCAATGTTGGGGCTAGGCCACCAAAGATGCGGAGACTTGCGCACCTTTTTGCCGGCGCGATGCCCGTCCGATTTGCGCCGGCTTTGGCGCCAGTCGGCGGGCATCCCGCCGTTGGGGGAGAATTTCGCCCATGATGTTTTTAACAGGGTGGTAAATTGTAATGAAAATGTGTGTGAGAATAAATAACAACAAAGAAGACAGAAGTGGGAAAAAGGGACCAAAGTTACAATTAAAGCTGTTGAAACATTAACGATTTGATTCTTCCAATTAGGAAAACTTCCAAGGAGATTATTTTTCCCACCAACTTTTTTAAGATTGTGCAAGCGCCATTAGTTGCAGATTGAGAAGGCTGAATTTTTCAACAATCCCAGCCCAAAGGAATGGCCTGTTGGCAACAGGACACGATGAGCATTGTCTGTTGCTATTTAGATCAAATTTGCTATTTGAAAAGAATATATTTTAAAATAAATTTAGAGCACCGAATTTGGCGCAATTTAGCATGGCCAATTCACCTCCCTGCACATCTTTTGGGTTGTGGCGGCAAAACCCACACAAACACGGGGCGAATGTGCAAACTCCACACGGACAGATCTGGGATCGAACCTGGGACCTCGCAGCCGTGAGGCAGCAGCTCTACCCACTGCGCTATCGTGCTGCCTTTGAAAAGAATATTTAACGTCCAGTATGAGAAATGTGACGCGAAGGACATGCTTTACCAGGCAGCAGTGTCTGACTGTCTTATGCTTCGTCAATTTGGATAGTTTACAGCAGCCACCTCAAAGCACTGAAAAACTACTACAAGGGTTGTATTTGCAAAGTCCTTCCAATGTGGCGGCAAGAAAGGTGCTCCAACAGTAGCATCCTCTCCCAAGCCAACATGTTCAGCTTTGAGGCAACAATTACACGTAATGAGCACCTACTGGGTCGGTAATATATTTCTTGACCTGACACATGACTTGAAAAGCAACTGCCCGACCCAGAACTCGGTTGTAGCAGGAAACCCCCAGGTGGACGGCTGAAACATTTCAGAAATTTCCTAAGACTATCCCAAATGACCTTAAATATCCTTGTCGATTAAATTATGTCTTGGCCTCAGATTTACCAAAACGGATAACATACGGAGTACCTTTATCGCAGAGGCAGATTTGAGTTATCAGAAGCACGCACAGAGCTCCAAACAAGTAATCTACGTGTCTATCGAAGCAACATCTGACCTGCATATCACAGAATGTGCAGATGGTGCATTGGACTGTTCTGCCATTCCAGAATTCCTCAAACTGGAATGGAAGCAAGTCATCCTTGAACACGAGGGAACGTCTAATATGTGACAGGAAGATACTGCAAAAATAATCCTCACTCACCAGTTGTAGAACTGGCCGTGGGCACAGTTGTTGCTATTTTTGTTACAGACGTCGTTTCTAAAGGAAAAGAAAAATATTCAAAACCATTGCACTCTTTCTTAAAATTCATCTCTATTAACAGAATTCCAGCTTTAGGTTATTTAATTGACAATAAGACAACAAGACTAAGGAAAGTATTGACCAGATCTACTGACAAGCCTATAATTATATGTGAGTAGAATGCAGAAAATGTAAACAGTAGAAAGGCAAATCAACATTTGTACATTTGGTCTCGGTTCCAAAAGACAATTTTAAGTTACTGGGTGAAAGAAGATAATGCAAGAATATTAACAATCACACTATGCTCAGAGGAACATCTTTTGCGAAGGTATGTTTTGGAAACTACTGAATTTGAAAATGATCCTGCAGATCATCATCCAAAGACAATGAACAATTCCTAATTTATTCAAATGCCAGGCCTCGGTTTTGGAAAAGGTTCAGAAAACAAGTAAATTCGAGGAGAGAACGGTGCATACAGAAATATGGAGAGGAATAATTTTACTCATGTGCACTGTCTGATTGAGCTTCATTTGATTAGATCTATTTATGAACCAGTTCACTCTGATTGCTATGGACTAAATATCAATAAGTCTGAGTGAGTGTCCTTCCACTGTCTGAAAGGTGTTGAAACAAAACAGTTTGTGTCACTGGTTTGGTTACTGTAAATTAAAAGAGGCCATCATTTACCCGGAGTGGAGATGGTAGTAGAGCTGGTTGTTGGTGTCACTGTTGTAGTGGTCACTTCTGGAGAATAAGAAACAAAATCAAATCTGATGCAGTACAAAATAAAAGCAAATAGCGTTCCACTACACAATTGATTTTATTGGGCTTTGCTGCAAAATGATGTTGAAATAGAACATCCACTTGTTTCCTGACCTTGTTGCTGTTTATCAAAAGAAGCTGTTACTCACCCGGTGTGGTGCCAGGAGCGGTCCCAGTTGTAGATGATTTCACAGATGTGGTGACTCCTTCTGAAGAAGCAGAACAATAATGAAAATCACCATCACAATTTAGGCACCATTATACTGTGCTAGAGTTTGATCATAAAACAATCGTATTGATCTTGGAGCAAAAGTGATGTTCACAAAACTAATTTATAATTCAGATTTTGGTAAATTTTCACCCATTTCCATTGAAAGGTAAGTGTGGACAAGGCTGAACGAATGGACCAACATTTCTTGAAACCAGCAAATGAGAGAAGCTCGCCTATGTGAACAGACTTGTTGGAGAATATTGAAAGGAGGCATCACATACCTGTTGTAGCAGTTTTACCAGGTGTAGTACGTGTTTCCTGTGTTGTTGGTGGCACTGCTGACAAAGAAAGAACATTCAAAACCATCAAACTCCAATTCCAAATCCTACAGTATTGAGAATTTTACAACTGGGATACATTATTCATATGAAGGCACAAATTCGAGGAAATTGGTGACTACAGCTGCACTGTAGCAATTATGATTTCTTCATTTGCTTTATTTTGTTCATCGGTTTGATTTAATCAGAAGATATAATTGCCTCGTTGATACATTTCTCACTTACCAGACGTAGACGTTGTTCTGCTGGATGTTGCGGTCACTGGTGTTACTGGCTCACAGCAAACGCGAACTTGGTAATCAGAACAAATCCTTCTCTGCTCCAAAGCAGTTCTGGAGACGACACAGATGAGCCCTTTGTCTTTGTCGCAAGTCACATTGTCTTGTGAATCACTCAATGGTCGATCAGGTTGAATAACATCTTGACACTGAATGTTGGTGATTACTTCGGAAGGGTAGTTACAGTATTTAGTATCTTTGGGATTCAACAATTCCGAATCGCCGGGGCTGACCACAGAAGGTGTGTTTTCATTAAACCAGGGTGACCAGTAGCCAAGGCATACAACCTCTGTCAGGGAAAAGGAGAAATGTACGAGAACATATGAGACACTCATGAACTAACCACAAATGGGACCTTTAAATGTGAGAACAGCAAGTCAACATTTGAAAAGCTGCATTATAATTTTCATGATAACAAACTAATTTTAATAACATCAGCACCATATCAAGGGAAAAACTTTGACAATATTTGGAAATCAATCTAATGGCATTGAAAAGTCTGCTGTCTGTGACATCAGCATGAAGAACATATGTTTTTAACAGGGTGGTAAATTGTAATGAAAATGTGTGTGAGAATAAATAACAACAAAAAAGACAGAAGGGGGAAAAAGGGACCAAAGTTACAATTAAAGCTGTTGAAACATTAACGATTTGATTCTTCCAATTAGGAAAACTTCCAAGGAGATTATTTTTCCCACCAACTTTTTTGAGATTTTGCAAGTGCCATTAGTTGCAGATTGAGAAGGCTGAATTTTTCAACAATCCCAGCCCAAAGGAATGGCCTGTTGGCAACAGGACACGACGAGCATTGTCTGTACTTATTTAGATCAAATTTGCTATTTGAAAAGAATATATTTTTAAATAAATTTAGAGCACCGAATTTGGCGCAATTTAGCATGGCCAATTCACCTCCCTGCACATCTTTTGGGTTGTGGTGGCAAAACCCACACAAACACGGGGTGAATGTGCAAACTCCACACGGACAGATCTGGGATCGAACCTGGGACCTCGCAGCCGTGAGGCAGCAGCTCTACCCACTGCGCTATCGTGCTGCCTTTGAAAAGATTATTTAACGTCCAATATGAGAAATGTGACGCGAAGGACATGCTTTACCAGGCAGCAATGTCTGACTGTCTTATACTTCGTCAATTTGGATAGTTTACAGCAGCCACCTCAAAGCACTGAAGAACTACTACAAGGGTTGTATTTGCAAAGTCCTTCCAATGTGGCGGCAAGAAAGGTGCTCCAACAGTAGCATCCTCTCCCAAGCCAACATGTTCAGCTTTGAGGCAACAATTACACGTAATGAGCACCTACTGGGTCGGTAATATATTTCTTGACCTGACACATGACTCGAAAAGCAACTGCCCGACCCAGAACTCGGTTGTCGCAGGAAACCCCCAGGTGGACGGCTGAAACATTTCAGAGATTTCCTCAGACTATCCCAAATGACCTTAAATATCCTTGTCGATTCATGGGATGTCTTGGCCTCAGATTTACCAAAATGGATAACAAATGGAGTACCTTTATCACAGAGATAGATTTGAGTTATCAGAAGCACCGCACAGAGCTCCAAACAAGTAATCTACGTGTCTATCGAAGCAACATCTGACCTGCATGTCACAGAATGTGCAGATGGTGCATTGGACTGTTCTGCCATTCCAGAATTCCTCAAACTGGAATGGAAGCAAGTCATCCTTGAACACGAGGGAATGTCTAATATGTGACAGGAAGATACTGCAAAAATAATCCTCACTCACCAGTTGTAGAACTGGCCGTGGGCACAGTTGTTGCTATTTTTGTTACAGACGTCGTTTCTAAAGGAAAAGAAAAATATTCAAAACCATTGCACTCTTTCTTAAAATTCATCTCTATTAACAGAATTCCAGCTTTAGGTTATTTAATTGACAATAAGACAACAAGACTAAGGAAAGTATTGACCAGATCTACTGACAAGCCTATAATTATATGTGAGTAGAATGCAGAAAATGTAAACAGTAGAAAGGCAAATCAACATTTGTACATTTGGTCTCGCTTCCAAAAGACAATTTTAAGTTACTGGGTGAAAGAAGATAATGCAAGAATATTAACAATCACACTATGCTCAGAGGAACATCTTTTGCGAAGGTATGTTTTGGAAAGTACTGAATTTGAAAAAGATCCTGCAGATCATCATCCAAAGACAATGAACAATTCCTAATTTATTCAAATGCCAGGCCTCGGTTTTGGAAAAGGTTCAGAAAACAATGGTAAGCAAGTAAATTCTAGGAGAGAACGGTGCATACAGAAATATGGAGAGGAATAATTTTACTCATATGCACTGTCTGATTGAGCTTCATTTGATTAGATCTATTTATTAACCAGTTCACTCTGATTGCTATGGACTAAATATCAATAAGTATGAGTTAGTGTCCTTCCACTGTCTGAAAGGTGTTGAAACAAAACAGTTTGTGTCACTGGTTTGGTTACTGTAAATTAAAAGAGGCCATCATTTACCCGGAGTGGAGATGGTAGTAGAGCTGGTTGTTGTTGGTGTCACTGTTGTAGTGGTCACTTCTGGAGAATAAGAAACACAATCAAATCTGATGCAGTACAAAATAAAAGCAAATAGTGTTCCACTACCCAAATGATTTTATTGGGCTTTGCTGCAAAATGATATTGAAATAGAACATCCACTTGTTTCCTGACCTTGTTGCTGTTTATCAAAAGAAGCTGTTACTCACCCGGTGTGGTGCCAGGAGCGGTCCCAGTTGTAGATGGTTTCACAGATGTGGTGACTCCTTCTGAAGAAGCAGAACAATAATGAAAATCACCATCACAATTTAGGCACCATTATACTGTGCTAGAGTTTGATCATAAAACAATCGTATTGATCTTGGAGCAAAAGTGATGTTCACAAAACTAATTTATGATTCAGATTTTGGTAAATTTTCACCCATTTCCATTGAAAGGTAAGTGTGGACAAGACTGAATGAATGGACCAACATTTCTTGAAACCAGCAAATGAGAGAAGCTCGCCGATGTGAACAGACTTGTTGGAGAATATTGAAAGGAGGCATCACATACCTGTTGTAGCAGTTTTACCAGGTGTAGTACGTGTTTCCTGTGTTGTTGGTGGCACTGCTGACAAAGAAAGAACATTCAAAACCATAAAACTCCAATTCCAAATCCTACAGTATTGGGACTTTTACAACTGGGATACATTATTCATATGAAGGCACAAATTCGAGGAAATTGGTGACTACAGCTGCACTGTAGCAATTATGATTTCTTCATTTGCTTTATTTTGTTCATCGGTTTGATTTAATCAGAAGATATAATTGCCTCGTTGATACATGTCTCACTTACCAGACGTAGACGTTGTTCTGCTGGATGTTGCGGTCACTGGTGTTACTGGCTCACAGCAAACGCGAACTTGGTAATCAGAACAAATCCTTCTCTGCTCCAAAGCAGTTCTGGAGACGACACAGATGAGCCCTTTGTCTTTGTCGCAAGTCACATTGTCTTGTGAATCACTCAATGGTCGATCAGGTTGAATAACATCTTGACACTGAATGTTGGTGATTACTTCGGAAGGGTAGTTACAGTATTTAGTATCTTTGGGATTCAACAATTCCGAATCGCCGGGGCTGACCACAGAAGGTGTGTTTTCATTAAACCAGGGTGACCAGTAGCCAAGGCATACAACCTCTGTCAGGGAAAAGGAGAAATGTACGAGAACATATGAGACACTCATGAACTAACCACAAATGGGACCTTTAAATGTGAGAACAGCAAGTCAACATTTGAAAAGCTGCAAATATAATTTTCATGATAACAAACTAATTTTAATAACATCAGCACCATATCAAGGGAAAAACTTTGACAATATTTGGAAATCAATCTAATGGCATTGAAAAGTCTGCTGTCTGTGACATCAGCATGAAGAACATATGTTTTTAACAGGGTGGTAAATTGTAATGAAAATGTGTGTGAGAATAAATAACAACAAAGAAGACAGAAGGGGGAAAAAGGGACCAAAGTTACAATTAAAGCTGTTGAAACATTAACGATTTGATTCTTCCAATTAGGAAAACTTCCAAGGAGATTATTTTTCCCACCAACTTTTTTGAGATTTTGCAAGTGCCATTAGTTGCAGATTGAGAAGGCTGAATTTTTCAACAATCCCAGCCCAAAGGAATGGCCTGTTGGCAACAGGACACGACGAGCATTGTCTGTTGCTATTTAGATCAAATTTGCTATTTGAAAAGAATATATTTTTAAATAAATTTAGAGCACCAAATTTGGCGCAATTTAGCATGGCCAATTCACCTCCCTGCACATCTTTTGGGTTGTGGTGGCAAAACCCACACAAACACGGGGTGAATGTGCAAACTCCACACGGACAGATCTGGGATCGAACCTGGGACCTCGCAGCCGTGAGGCAGCAGCTCTACCCACTGCGCTATCGTGCTGCCTTTGAAAAGATTATTTAACGTCCAATATGAGAAATGTGACGCGAAGGACATGCTTTACCAGGCAGCAATGTCTGACTGTCTTATACTTCGTCAATTTGGATAGTTTACAGCAGCCACCTCAAAGCACTGAAGAACTACTACAAGGGTTGTATTTGCAAAGTCCTTCCAATGTGGCGGCAAGAAAGGTGCTCCAACAGTAGCATCCTCTCCCAAGCCAACATGTTCAGCTTTGAGGCAACAATTACACGTAATGAGCACCTACTGGGTCGGTAATATATTTCTTGACCTGACACATGACTCGAAAAGCAACTGCCCGACCCAAACTCGGTTGTCGCAGGAAACCCCCAGGTGGACGGCTGAAACATTTCAGAGATTTCCTCAGACTATCCCAAATGACCTTAAATATCCTTGTCGATTCATGGGATGTCTTGGCCTCAGATTTACCAAAACGGATAACATATGGAGTACCTTTATCGCAGAGACAGATTTGAGTTATCAGAAGCACCGCACAGAGCTCCATACAAGTAATCTACGTGTCTATCGAAGCAACATCTGACCTGCATTTCACAGAATGTGCAGATGGTGCATTGGACTGTTCTGCCATTCCAGAATTCCTCAAACTGGAATGGAAGCAAGTCATCCTTGAACACGAGGGAACGTCTAATATGTGACAGGAAGATACTGCAAAAATAATCCTCACTCACCAGTTGTAGAACTGGCCGTGGGCACAGTTGTTCCTATTTTTGTTACAGACGTCGTTTCTAAAGGAAAAGAAAAATATTCAAAACCATTGCACTCTTTCTTAAAATTCATCTCTATTAACAGAATTCCAGCTTTAGGTTATTTAATTGACAATAAGACAACAAGACTAAGGAAAGTATTGACCAGATCTACTGACAAGCCTATAATTATATGTGAGTAGAATGCAGAAAATGTAAACAGTAGAAAGGCAAATCAACATTTGTACATTTGGTCTCGCTTCCAAAAGACAATTTTAAGTTACTGGGTGAAAGAAGATAATGCAAGAATATTAACAATCACACTATGCTCAGAGGAACATCTTTTGCGAAGGTATGTTTTGGAAAGTACTGAATTTGAAAAAGATCCTGCAGATCATCATCCAAAGACAATGAACAATTCCTAATTTATTCAAATGCCAGGCCTCGGTTTTGGAAAAGGTTCAGAAAACAATGGTAAGCAAGTAAATTCTAGGAGAGAACGGTGCATACAGAAATATGGAGAGGAATAATTTTACTCATATGCACTGTCTGATTGAGCTTCATTTGATTAGATCTATTTATGAACCAGTTCACTCTGATTGCTATGGACTAAATATCAATAAGTATGAGTTAGTGTCCTTCCACTGTCTGAAAGGTGTTGAAACAAAACAGTTTGTGTCACTGGTTTGGTTACTGTATATTAAAAGAGGCCATCATTTACCCGGAGTGGAGATGGTAGTAGAGCTGGTTGTTGTTGGTGTCACTGTTGTAGTGGTCACTTCTGGAGAATAAGAAACACAATCAAATCTGATGCAGTACAAAATAAAAGCAAATAGCGTTCCACTACACAATTGATTTCATTGGGCTTTGCTGCAAAATGATGTTGAAATAGAACATCCACTTGTTTCCTGACCTTGTTGCTGTTTATCAAAAGAAGCTGTTACTCACCCGGTGTGGTGCCAGGAGCGGTCCCAGTTGTAGATGGTTTCACAGATGTGGTGACTCCTTCTGAAGAAGCAGAACAATAATGAAAATCACCATCACAATTAAGGCACCATTATACTGTGCTAGAGTTTGATCATAAAACAGGCCTCGGTTTTGGAAAAGGTTCAGAAAACAATGGTAAGCAAGTAAATTCTAGGAGAGAATGGTGCATACAGAAATATGGAGAGGAATAATTTTACTCATGTGCACTGTCTGATTGAGCTTCATTTGATTAGATCTATTTATGAACCAGTTCACTCTGATTGCTATGGACTAAATATCAATAAGTATGAGTTAGTGTCCTTCCACTGTCTGAAAGGTGTTGAAACAAAACAGTTTGTGTCACTGGTTTGGTTACTGTATATTAAAAGAGGCCATCATTTACCCGGAGTGGAGATGGTAGTAGAGCTGGTTGTTGTTGGTGTCACTGTTGTAGTGGTCACTTCTGGAGAATAAGAAACACAATCAAATCTGATGCAGTACAAAATAAAAGCAAATAGTGTTCCACTACACAATTGATTTCATTGGGCTTTGCTGCAAAATGATGTTGAAATAGAACATCCACTTGTTTCCTGACCTTGTTGCTGTTTATCAAAAGAAGCTGTTACTCACCCGGTGTGGTGCCAGGAGCGGTCCCAGTTGTAGATGGTTTCACAGATGTGGTGACTCCTTCTGAAGAAGCAGAACAATAATGAAAATCACCATCACAATTTAGGCACCATTATACTGTGCTAGAGTTTGATCATAAAACAGGCCTCGGTTTTGGAAAAGGTTCAGAAAACAATGGTAAGCAAGTAAATTCTAGGAGAGAACGGTGCATACAGAAATATGGAGAGGAATAATTTTACTCATGTGCACTGTCTGATTGAGCTTCATTTGATTAGATCTATTTATGAACCAGTTCACTCTGATTGCTATGGACTAAATATCAATAAGTATGAGTTAGTGTCCTTCCACTGTCTGAAAGGTGTTGAAACAAAACAGTTTGTGTCACTGGTTTGGTTACTGTATATTAAAAGAGGCCATCATTTACCCGGAGTGGAGATGGTAGTAGAGCTGGTTGTTGTTGGTGTCACTGTTGTAGTGGTCACTTCTGGAGAATAAGAAACACAATCAAATCTGATGCAGTACAAAATAAAAGCAAATAGCGTTCCACTACACAATTGATTTCCTTGGGCTTTGCTGCAAAATGATGTTGAAATAGAACATCCACTTGTTTCCTGACCTTGTTGCTGTTTATCAAAAGAAGCTGTTACTCACCTGGTGTGGTGCCAGGAGCGGTCCCAGTTGTAGATGGTTTCACAGATGTGGTGACTCCTTCTGAAGAAGCAGAACAATAATGAAAATCACCATCACAATTTAGGCACCATTATACTGTGCTAGAGTTTGATCATAAAACAATCGTATTGATCTTGGAGCAAAAGTGATGTTCACAAAACTAATTTATAATTCAGATTTTGTTAAATTTTCACCCATTTCCATTGAAAGGTAAGTGTGCACAAGACTGAATGAATGGACCAACATTTCTTGAAACCAGCAAATGAGAGAAGCTCGCCGATGTGAACAGACTTGTTGGAGAATATTGAAAGGAGGCATCACATACCTGTTGTAGCAGTTTTACCAGGTGTAGTACGTGTTTCCTGTGTTGTTGGTGGCACTGCTGACAAAGAAAGAACATTCAAAACCATAAAACTCCAATTCCAATTTCTACAGTATTGGGACTTTTACAACTGGGATACATTATTCATATGAAGGCACAAATTCGAGGACATTGGTGACTACAGCTGCACTGTAGCAATTATGATTTCTTCATTTGCTTTATTTTGTTCATCGGTTTGATTTAATCAGAAGATATAATTGCCTCGTTGATACATTTCTCACTTACCAGACGTAGACGTTGTTCTGCTGGATGTTGCGGTCACTGGTGTTACTGGCTCACAGCAAACGCGAACTTGGTAATCAGAACAAATCCTTCTCTGCTCCAAAGCAGTTCTGGAGACGACACAGATGAGCCCTTTGTCTTTGTCGCAAGTCACATTGTCTTGTGAATCACTAAATGGTCGATCAGGTTGAATAACATCTTGACACTGAATGTTGGTGATTACTTCGGAAGGGTAGTTACAGTATTTAGTATCTTTGGGATTCAACAATTCCGAATCGCCGGGGCTGACCACAGAAGGTGTGTTTTCATTAAACCAGGGTGACCAGTAGCCAAGGCATACAACCTCTGTCAGGGAAAAGGAGAAATGTACGAGAACATATGAGACACTCATGAACTAACCACAAATGGGACCTTTAAATGTGAGAACAGCAAGTCAACATTTGAAAAGCTGCAAATATAATTTTCATGATAACAAACTAATTTTAATAACATCAGCACCATATCAAGGGAAAAACTTTGACAATATTTGGAAATCAATCTAATGGCATTGAAAAGTCTGCTGTCTGTGACATCAGCATGAAGAACATATGTTTTTAACAGGGTGGTAAATTGTAATGAAAATGTGTGTGAGAATAAATAACAACAAAGAAGACAGAAGTGGGAAAAAGGGACCAAAGTTACAATTAAAGCTGTTGAAACATTAACGATTTGATTCTTCCAATTAGGAAAACTTCCAAGGAGATTATTTTTCCCACCAACTTTTTTAAGATTGTGCAAGTGCCATTAGTTGCAGATTGAGAAGGCTGAATTTTTCAACAATCCCAGCCCAAAGGAATGGCCTGTTGGCAACAGGACACGACGAGCATTGTCTGTTGCTATTTAGATCAAATTTGCTATTTGAAAAGAATATATTTTTAAATAAATTTAGAGCACCGAATTTGGCGCAATTTAGCATGGCCAATTCACCTCCCTGCACATCTTTTGGGTTGTGGCGGCAAAACCCACACAAACACGGGGCGAATGTGCAAACTCCACACGGACAGATCTGGGATCGAACCTGGGACCTTGCAGCCGTGAGGCAGCAGCTCTACCCACTGCGCTATCGTGCTGCCTTTGAAAAGAATATTTAACGTCCAGTATGAGAAATGTGACGCGAAGGACATGCTTTACCAGGCAGCAGTGTCTGACTGTCTTATGCTTCGTCAATTTGGATAGTTTACAGCAGCCACCTCAAAGCACTGAAAAACTACTACAAGGGTTGTATTTGCAAAGTCCTTCCAATGTGGCGGCAAGAAAGGTGCTCCAACAGTAGCATCCTCTCCCAAGCCAACATGTTCAGCTTTGAGGCAACAATTACACGTAATGAGCACCTACTGGGTCGGTAATATATTTCTTGACCTAACACATGACTCGAAAAGCAACTGCCCGACCCAGAACTCGGTTGTAGCAGGAAACCCCCAGGTGGACGGCTGAAACATTTCAGAGATTTCCTAAGACTATCCCAAATGACCTTAAATATCCTTGTCGATTAAATGATGTCTTGGCCTCAGATTTACCAAAACGGATAACATATGGAGTACCTTTATCGCAGAGACAGATTTGAGTTATCAGAAGCACCGCACAGAGCTCAATACAAGTAATCTACGTGTCTATCGAAGCAACATCTGACCTGCATGTCACAGAATGTGCAGATGGTGCATTGGACTGTTCTGCCATTCCAGAATTCCTCAAACTGGAATGGAAGCAAGTCATCCTTGAACACGAGGGAACGTCTAATATGTGACAGGAAGATATTGCAAAAATAATCCTCACTCACCAGTTGTAGAACTGGCCGTGGGCACAGTTGTTGCTATTTTTGTTACAGACGTCGTTTCTAAAGGAAAAGAAAAATATTCAAAACCATTGCACTCTTTCTTAAAATTCATCTCTATTAACAGAATTCCAGCTTTAGGTTATTTAATTGACAATAAGACAACAAGACTAAGGAAAGTATTGACCAAATCTACTGACAAGCCTATAATTATATGTGAGTAGAATGCAGAAAATGTAAACAGTAGAAAGGCAAATCAACATTTGTACATTTGGTCTCGCTTCCAAAAGACAATTTTAAGTTACTGGGCGAAAGAAGATAATGCAAGAATATTAACAATCACACTATGCTCAGAGGAACATCTTTTGCAAAGGTATGTTTTGGAAAGTACTGAATTTGAAAAAGATCCTGCAGATCATCATCCAAAGACAATGAACAATTCCTAATTTATTCAAATGACAGGCCTCGGTTTTGGAAAAGGTTCAGAAAACAATGGTAAGCAAGTAAATTCTAGGAGAGAACGGTGCACACAGAAATATGGAGAGGAATAATTTTACTCATGTGCACTGTCTGATTGAGCTTCATTTGATTAGATCTATTTATGAACCAGTTCACTCTGATTGCTATGGACTAAATATCAATAAGTATGAGTTAGTGTCCTTCCACTGTCTGAAAGGTGTTGAAACAAAACAGTTTGTGTCACTGGTTTGGTTACTGTATATTAAAAGAGGCCATCATTTACCCGGAGTGGAGATGGTAGTAGAGCTGGTTGTTGTTGGTGTCACTGTTGTAGTGGTCACTTCTGGAGAATAAGAAACACAATCAAATCTGATGCAGTACAAAATAAAAGCAAATAGCGTTCCACTACACAATTGATTTCATTGGGCTTTGCTGCAAAATGATGTTGAAATAGAACATCCACTTGTTTCCTGACCTTGTTGCTGTTTATCAAAAGAAGCTGTTACTCACCCGGTGTGGTGCCAGGAGCGGTCCCAGTTGTAGATGGTTTCACAGATGTGGTGACTCCTTCTGAAGAAGCAGAACAATAATGAAAATCACCATCACAATTTAGGCACCATTATACTGTGCTAGAGTTTGATCATAAAACAGGCCTCGGTTTTGGAAAAGGTTCAGAAAACAATGGTAAGCAAGTAAATTCTAGGAGAGAACGGTGCATACAGAAATATGGAGAGGAATAATTTTACTCATGTGCACTGTCTGATTGAGCTTCATTTGATTAGATCTATTTATGAACCAGTTCACTCTGATTGCTATGGACTAAATATCAATAAGTATGAGTTAGTGTCCTTCCACTGTCTGAAAGGTGTTGAAACAAAACAGTTTGTGTCACTGGTTTGGTTACTGTATATTAAAAGAGGCCATCATTTACCCGGAGTGGAGATGGTAGTAGAGCTGGTTGTTGTTGGTGTCACTGTTGTAGTGGTCACTTCTGGAGAATAAGAAACACAATCAAATCTGATGCAGTACAAAATAAAAGCAAATAGCGTTCCACTACACAATTGATTTCATTGGGCTTTGCTGCAAAATGATGTTGAAATAGAACATCCACTTGTTTCCTGACCTTGTTGCTGTTTATCAAAAGAAGCTGTTACTCACCCGGTGTGGTGCCAGGAGCGGTCCCAGTTGTAGATGGTTTCACAGATGTGGTGACTCCTTCTGAAGAAGCAGAACAATAATGAAAATCACCATCACAATTTAGGCACCATTATACTGTGCTAGAGTTTGATCATAAAACAGGCCTCGGTTTTGGAAAAGGTTCAGAAAACAATGGTAAGCAAGTAAATTCTAGGAGAGAACGGTGCATACAGAAATATGGAGAGGAATAATTTTACTCATGTGCACTGTCTGATTGAGCTTCATTTGATTAGATCTATTTATGAACCAGTTCACTCTGATTGCTATGGACTAAATATCAATAAGTATGAGTTAGTGTCCTTCCACTGTCTGAAAGGTGTTGAAACAAAACAGTTTGTGTCACTGGTTTGGTTACTGTATATTAAAAGAGGCCATCATTTACCCGGAGTGGAGATGGTAGTAGAGCTGGTTGTTGTTGGTGTCACTGTTGTAGTGGTCACTTCTGGAGAATAAGAAACACAATCAAATCTGATGCAGTACAAAATAAAAGCAAATAGCGTTCCACTACACAATTGATTTCATTGGGCTTTGCTGCAAAATGATGTTGAAATAGAACATCCACTTGTTTCCTGACCTTGTTGCTGTTTATCAAAAGAAGCTGTTACTCACCTGGTGTGGTGCCAGGAGCGGTCCCAGTTGTAGATGGTTTCACAGATGTGGTGACTCCTTCTGAAGAAGCAGAACAATAAGGAAAATCACCATCACAATTTAGGCACCATTATACTGTGCTAGAGTTTGATCATAAAACAATCGTATTGATCTTGGAGCAAAAGTGATGTTCACAAAACTAATTTATAATTCAGATTTTGTTAAATTTTCACCCATTTCCATTGAAAGGTAAGTGTGCACAAGACTGAATGAATGGACCAACATTTCTTGAAACCAGCATATGAGAGAAGCTCGCCGATGTGAACAGACTTGTTGGAGAATATTGAAAGGAGGCATCACATACCTGTTGTAGCAGTTTTACCAGGTGTAGTACGTGTTTCCTGTGTTGTTGGTGGCACTGCTGAAGAAGAAAGAACATTCAAAACCATAAAACTTCAATTCCAATTTCTACAGTATTGGGACTTGTACAACTGGGATACATTATTCATATGAAGGCACAAATTCGAGGACATTGGTGACTACAGCTGCACTGTAGCAATTATGATTTCTTCATTTGCTTTATTTTGTTCATCGGTTTGATTTAATCAGAAGATATAATTGCCTCGTTGATACATTTCTCACTTACCAGACGTAGACGTTGTTCTGCTGGATGTTGCGGTCACTGGTGTTACTGGCTCACAGCAAACGCGAACTTGGTAATCAGAACAAATCCTTCTCTGCTCCAAAGCAGTTCTGGAGACGACACAGATGAGCCCTTTGTCTTTGTCGCAAGTCACATTGTCTTGTGAATCACTCAATGGTCGATCAGGTTGAATAACATCTTGACACTGAATGTTGGTGATTACTTCGGAAGGGTAGTTACAGTATTTAGTATCTTTGGGATTCAACAATTCCGAATCGCCGGGGCTGACCACAGAAGGTGTGTTTTCATTAAACCAGGGTGACCAGTAGCCAAGGCATATAACCTCTGTCAGGGAAAAGGAGAAATGTACGAGAACATATGAGACACTCATGAACTAACCACAAATGGGACCTTTAAATGTGAGAACAGCAAGTCAACATTTGAAAAGCTGCAAATATAATTTTCATGATAACAAACTAATTTTAATAACATCAGCACCATATCAAGGGAAAAACTTTGACAATATTTGGAAATCAATCTAATGGCATTGAAAAGTCTGCTGTCTGTGACATCAGCATGAAGAACATATGTTTTTAACAGGGTGGTAAATTGTAATGAAAATGTGTGTGAGAATAAATAACAACAAAGAAGACAGAAGTGGGAAAAAGGGACCAAAGTTACAATTAAAGCTGTTGAAACATTAACGATTTGATTCTTCCAATTAGGAAAACTTCCAAGGAGATTATTTTTCCCACCAACTTTTTTAAGATTGTGCAAGTGCCATTAGTTGCAGATTGAGAAGGCTGAATTTTTCAACAATCCCAGCCCAAAGGAATGGCCTGTTGGCAACAGGACACGACGAGCATTGTCTGTTGCTATTTAGATCAAATTTGCTATTTGAAAAGAATATATTTTAAAATAAATTTAGAGCACCGAATTTGGCGCAATTTAGCATGGCCAATTCACCTCCCTGCACATCTTTTGGGTTGTGGCGGCAAAACCCACACAAACACGGGGCGAATGTGCAAACTCCACACGGACAGATCTGGGATCGAACCTGGGACCTTGCAGCCGTGAGGCAGCAGCTCTACCCACTGCGCTATCGTGCTGCCTTTGAAAAGAATATTTAACGTCCAGTATGAGAAATGTGACGCGAAGGACATGCTTTACCAGGCAGCAGTGTCTGACTGTCTTATGCTTCGTCAATTTGGATAGTTTACAGCAGCCACCTCAAAGCACTGAAAAACTACTACAAGGGTTGTATTTGCAAAGTCCTTCCAATGTGGCGGCAAGAAAGGTGCTCCAACAGTAGCATCCTCTCCCAAGCCAACATGTTCAGCTTTGAGGCAACAATTACACGTAATGAGCACCTACTGGGTCGGTAATATATTTCTTGACCTAACACATGACTCGAAAAGCAACTGCCCGACCCAGAACTCGGTTGTAGCAGGAAACCCCCAGGTGGACGGCTGAAACATTTCAGAGATTTCCTAAGACTATCCCAAATGACCTTAAATATCCTTGTCGATTAAATGATGTCTTGGCCTCAGATTTACCAAAACGGATAACATATGGAGTACCTTTATCGCAGAGACAGATTTGAGTTATCAGAAGCACCGCACAGAGCTCAATACAAGTAATCTACGTGTCTATCGAAGCAACATCTGACCTGCATGTCACAGAATGTGCAGATGGTGCATTGGACTGTTCTGCCATTCCAGAATTCCTCAAACTGGAATGGAAGCAAGTCATCCTTGAACACGAGGGAACGTCTAATATGTGACAGGAAGATATTGCAAAAATAATCCTCACTCACCAGTTGTAGAACTGGCCGTGGGCACAGTTGTTCCTATTTTTGTTACAGACGTCGTTTCTAAAGGAAAAGAAAAATATTCAAAACCATTGCACTCTTTCTTAAAATTCATCTCTATTAACAGAATTCCAGCTTTAGGTTATTTAATTGACAATAAGACAACAAGACTAAGGAAAGTATTGACCAGATCTACTGACAAGCCTATAATTATATGTGAGTAGAATGCAGAAAATGTAAACAGTAGAAAGGCAAATCAACATTTGTACATTTGGTCTCGCTTCCAAAAGACAATTTTAAGTTACTGGGTGAAAGAAGATAATGCAAGAATATTAACAATCACACTATGCTCAGAGGAACATCTTTTGCGAAGGTATGTTTTGGAAAGTACTGAATTTGAAAAAGATCCTGCAGATCATCATCCAAAGACAATGAACAATTCCTAATTTATTCAAATGCCAGGCCTCGGTTTTGGAAAAGGTTCAGAAAACAATGGTAAGCAAGTAAATTCTAGGAGAGAACGGTGCATACAGAAATATGGAGAGGAATAATTTTACTCATATGCACTGTCTGATTGAGCTTCATTTGATTAGATCTATTTATTAACCAGTTCACTCTGATTGCTATGGACTAAATATCAATAAGTATGAGTTAGTGTCCTTCCACTGTCTGAAAGGTGTTGAAACAAAACAGTTTGTGTCACTGGTTTGGTTACTGTATATTAAAAGAGGCCATCATTTACCCGGAGTGGAGATGGTAGTAGAGCTGGTTGTTGTTGGTGTCACTGTTGTAGTGGTCACTTCTGGAGAATAAGAAACACAATCAAATCTGATGCAGTACAAAATAAAAGCAAATAGCGTTCCACTACACAATTGATTTCATTGGGCTTTGCTGCAAAATGATGTTGAAATAGAACATCCACTTGTTTCCTGACCTTGTTGCTGTTTATCAAAAGAAGCTGTTACTCACCCGGTGTGGTGCCAGGAGCGGTCCCAGTTGTAGATGGTTTCACAGATGTGGTGACTCCTTCTGAAGAAGCAGAACAATAATGAAAATCACCATCACAATTTAGGCACCATTATACTGTGCTAGAGTTTGATCATAAAACAGGCCTCGGTTTTGGAAAAGGTTCAGAAAACAATGGTAAGCAAGTAAATTCTAGGAGAGAACGGTGCATACAGAAATATGGAGAGGAATAATTTTACTCATGTGCACTGTCTGATTGAGCTTCATTTGATTAGATCTATTTATGAACCAGTTCACTCTGATTGCTATGGACTAAATATCAATAAGTATGAGTTAGTGTCCTTCCACTGTCTGAAAGGTGTTGAAACAAAACAGTTTGTGTCACTGGTTTGGTTACTGTATATTAAAAGAGGCCATCATTTACCCGGAGTGGAGATGGTAGTAGAGCTGGTTGTTGTTGGTGTCACTGTTGTAGTGGTCACTTCTGGAGAATAAGAAACACAATCAAATCTGATGCAGTACAAAATAAAAGCAAATAGCGTTCCACTACACAATTGATTTCATTGGGCTTTGCTGCAAAATGATGTTGAAATAGAACATCCACTTGTTTCCTGACCTTGTTGCTGTTTATCAAAAGAAGCTGTTACTCACCCGGTGTGGTGCCAGGAGCGGTCCCAGTTGTAGATGGTTTCACAGATGTGGTGACTCCTTCTGAAGAAGCAGAACAATAATGAAAATCACCATCACAATTTAGGCACCATTATACTGTGCTAGAGTTTGATCATAAAACAGGCCTCGGTTTTGGAAAAGGTTCAGAAAACAATGGTAAGCAAGTAAATTCTAGGAGAGAACGGTGCATACAGAAATATGGAGAGGAATAATTTTACTCATGTGCACTGTCTGATTGAGCTTCATTTGATTAGATCTATTTATGAACCAGTTCACTCTGATTGCTATGGACTAAATATCAATAAGTATGAGTTAGTGTCCTTCCACTGTCTGAAAGGTGTTGAAACAAAACAGTTTGTGTCACTGGTTTGGTTACTGTATATTAAAAGAGGCCATCATTTACCCGGAGTGGAGATGGTAGTAGAGCTGGTTGTTGTTGGTGTCACTGTTGTAGTGGTCACTTCTGGAGAATAAGAAACACAATCAAATCTGATGCAGTACAAAATAAAAGCAAATAGCGTTCCACTACACAATTGATTTCATTGGGCTTTGCTGCAAAATGATGTTGAAATAGAACATCCACTTGTTTCCTGACCTTGTTGCTGTTTATCAAAAGAAGCTGTTACTCACCCGGTGTGGTGCCAGGAGCGGTCCCAGTTGTAGATGGTTTCACAGATGTGGTGACTCCTTCTGAAGAAGCAGAACAATAATGAAAATCACCATCACAATTAAGGCACCATTATACTGTGCTAGAGTTTGATCATAAAACAGGCCTCGGTTTTGGAAAAGGTTCAGAAAACAATGGTAAGCAAGTAAATTCTAGGAGAGAATGGTGCATACAGAAATATGGAGAGGAATAATTTTACTCATGTGCACTGTCTGATTGAGCTTCATTTGATTAGATCTATTTATGAACCAGTTCACTCTGATTGCTATGGACTAAATATCAATAAGTATGAGTTAGTGTCCTTCCACTGTCTGAAAGGTGTTGAAACAAAACAGTTTGTGTCACTGGTTTGGTTACTGTATATTAAAAGAGGCCATCATTTACCCGGAGTGGAGATGGTAGTAGAGCTGGTTGTTGTTGGTGTCACTGTTGTAGTGGTCACTTCTGGAGAATAAGAAACACAATCAAATCTGATGCAGTACAAAATAAAAGCAAATAGCGTTCCACTACACAATTGATTTCATTGGGCTTTGCTGCAAAATGATGTTGAAATAGAACATCCACTTGTTTCCTGACCTTGTTGCTGTTTATCAAAAGAAGCTGTTACTCACCCGGTGTGGTGCCAGGAGCGGTCCCAGTTGTAGATGGTTTCACAGATGTGGTGACTCCTTCTGAAGAAGCAGAACAATAATGAAAATCACCATCACAATTTAGGCACCATTATACTGTGCTAGAGTTTGATCATAAAACAGGCCTCGGTTTTGGAAAAGGTTCAGAAAACAATGGTAAGCAAGTAATTTCTAGGAGAGAACGGTGCATACAGAAATATGGAGAGGAATAATTTTACTCATGTGCACTGTCTGATTGAGCTTCATTTGATTAGATCTATTTATGAACCAGTTCACTCTGATTGCTATGGACTAAATATCAATAAGTATGAGTTAGTGTCCTTCCACTGTCTGAAAGGTGTTGAAACAAAACAGTTTGTGTCACTGGTTTGGTCACTGTATATTAAAAGAGGCCATCATTTACCCGGAGTGGAGATGGTAGTAGAGCTGGTTGTTGTTGGTGTCACTGTTGTAGTGGTCACTTCTGGAGAATAAGAAACACAATCAAATCTGATGCAGTACAAAATAAAAGCAAATAGCGTTCCACTACACAATTGATTTCATTGGGCTTTGCTGCAAAATGATGTTGAAATAGAACATCCACTTGTTTCCTGACCTTGTTGCTGTTTATCAAAAGAAGCTGTTACTCACCCGGTGTGGTGCCAGGAGCGGTCCCAGTTGTAGATGGTTTCACAGATGTGGTGACTCCTTCTGAAGAAGCAGAACAATAATGAAAATCACCATCACAATTTAGGCACCATTATACTGTGCTAGAGTTTGATCATAAAACAGGCCTCGGTTTTGGAAAAGGTTCAGAAAACAATGGTAAGCAAGTAAATTCTAGGAGAGAACGGTGCATACAGAAATATGGAGAGGAATAATTTTACTCATGTGCACTGTCTGATTGAGCTTCATTTGATTAGATCTATTTATGAACCAGTTCACTCTGATTGCTATGGACTAAATATCAATAAGTATGAGTTAGTGTCCTTCCACTGTCTGAAAGGTGTTGAAACAAAACAGTTTGTGTCACTGGTTTGGTTACTGTATATTAAAAGAGGCCATCATTTACCCGGAGTGGAGATGGTAGTAGAGCTGGTTGTTGTTGGTGTCACTGTTGTAGTGGTCACTTCTGGAGAATAAGAAACACAATCAAATCTGATGCAGTACAAAATAAAAGCAAATAGCGTTCCACTACACAATTGATTTCCTTGGGCTTTGCTGCAAAATGATGTTGAAATAGAACATCCACTTGTTTCCTGACCTTGTTGCTGTTTATCAAAAGAAGCTGTTACTCACCTGGTGTGGTGCCAGGAGCGGTCCCAGTTGTAGATGGTTTCACAGATGTGGTGACTCCTTCTGAAGAAGCAGAACAATAATGAAAATCACCATCACAATTTAGGCACCATTATACTGTGCTAGAGTTTGATCATAAAACAATCGTATTGATCTTGGAGCAAAAGTGATGTTCACAAAACTAATTTATAATTCAGATTTTGTTAAATTTTCACCCATTTCCATTGAAAGGTAAGTGTGCACAAGACTGAATGAATGGACCAACATTTCTTGAAACCAGCAAATGAGAGAAGCTCGCCGATGTGAACAGACTTGTTGGAGAATATTGAAAGGAGGCATCACATACCTGTTGTAGCAGTTTTACCAGGTGTAGTACGTGTTTCCTGTGTTGTTGGTGGCACTGCTGACAAAGAAAGAACATTCAAAACCATAAAACTCCAATTCCAATTTCTACAGTATTGGGACTTTTACAACTGGGATACATTATTCATATGAAGGCACAAATTCGAGGACATTGGTGACTACAGCTGCACTGTAGCAATTATGATTTCTTCATTTGCTTTATTTTGTTCATCGGTTTGATTTAATCAGAAGATATAATTGCCTCGTTGATACATTTCTCACTTACCAGACGTAGACGTTGTTCTGCTGGATGTTGCGGTCACTGGTGTTACTGGCTCACAGCAAACGCGAACTTGGTAATCAGAACAAATCCTTCTCTGCTCCAAAGCAGTTCTGGAGACGACACAGATGAGCCCTTTGTCTTTGTCGCAAGTCACATTGTCTTGTGAATCACTAAATGGTCGATCAGGTTGAATAACATCTTGACACTGAATGTTGGTGATTACTTCGGAAGGGTAGTTACAGTATTTAGTATCTTTGGGATTCAACAATTCCGAATCGCCGGGGCTGACCACAGAAGGTGTGTTTTCATTAAACCAGGGTGACCAGTAGCCAAGGCATACAACCTCTGTCAGGGAAAAGGAGAAATGTACGAGAACATATGAGACACTCATGAACTAACCACAAATGGGACCTTTAAATGTGAGAACAGCAAGTCAACATTTGAAAAGCTGCAAATATAATTTTCATGATAACAAACTAATTTTAATAACATCAGCACCATATCAAGGGAAAAACTTTGACAATATTTGGAAATCAATCTAATGGCATTGAAAAGTCTGCTGTCTGTGACATCAGCATGAAGAACATATGTTTTTAACAGGGTGGTAAATTGTAATGAAAATGTGTGTGAGAATAAATAACAACAAAGAAGACAGAAGTGGGAAAAAGGGACCAAAGTTACAATTAAAGCTGTTGAAACATTAACGATTTGATTCTTCCAATTAGGAAAACTTCCAAGGAGATTATTTTTCCCACCAACTTTTTTAAGATTGTGCA
Organism: Scyliorhinus torazame; assembly: GCF_047496885.1. Taxonomy (NCBI): domain Eukaryota; kingdom Metazoa; phylum Chordata; class Chondrichthyes; order Carcharhiniformes; family Scyliorhinidae; genus Scyliorhinus; species Scyliorhinus torazame. The sequence goes on from NC_092719.1 coordinate 58,454,306, forward strand.
AGTGCCATTAGTTGCAGATTGAGAAGGCTGAATTTTTCAACAATCCCAGCCCAAAGGAATGGCCTGTTGGCAACAGGACACGACGAGCATTGTCTGTTGCTATTTAGATCAAATTTGCTATTTGAAAAGAATATATTTTTAAATAAATTTAGAGCACCGAATTTGGTGCAATTTAGCATGGCCAATTCACCTCCCTGCACATCTTTTGGGTTGTGGCGGCAAAACCCACACAAACACGGGGCGAATGTGCAAACTCCACACGGACAGATCTGGGATCGAACCTGGGACCTTGCAGCCGTGAGGCAGCAGCTCTACCCACTGCGCTATCGTGCTGCCTTTGAAAAGAATATTTAACGTCCAGTATGAGAAATGTGACGCGAAGGACATGCTTTACCAGGCAGCAGTGTCTGACTGTCTTATGCTTCGTCAATTTGGATAGTTTACAGCAGCCACCTCAAAGCACTGAAAAACTACTACAAGGGTTGTATTTGCAAAGTCCTTCCAATGTGGCGGCAAGAAAGGTGCTCCAACAGTAGCATCCTCTCCCAAGCCAACATGTTCAGCTTTGAGGCAACAATTACACGTAATGAGCACCTACTGGGTCGGTAATATATTTCTTGACCTAACACATGACTCGAAAAGCAACTGCCCGACCCAGAACTCGGTTGTAGCAGGAAACCCCCAGGTGGACGGCTGAAACATTTCAGAGATTTCCTAAGACTATCCCAAATGACCTTAAATATCCTTGTCGATTAAATGATGTCTTGGCCTCAGATTTACCAAAACGGATAACATATGGAGTACCTTTATCGCAGAGACAGATTTGAGTTATCAGAAGCACCGCACAGAGCTCAATACAAGTAATCTACGTGTCTATCGAAGCAACATCTGACCTGCATGTCACAGAATGTGCAGATGGTGCATTGGACTGTTCTGCCATTCCAGAATTCCTCAAACTGGAATGGAAGCAAGTCATCCTTGAACACGAGGGAACGTCTAATATGTGACAGGAAGATATTGCAAAAATAATCCTCACTCACCAGTTGTAGAACTGGCCGTGGGCACAGTTGTTGCTATTTTTGTTACAGACGTCGTTTCTAAAGGAAAAGAAAAATATTCAAAACCATTGCACTCTTTCTTAAAATTCATCTCTATTAACAGAATTCCAGCTTTAGGTTATTTAATTGACAATAAGACAACAAGACTAAGGAAAGTATTGACCAGATCTACTGACAAGCCTATAATTATATGTGAGTAGAATGCAGAAAATGTAAACAGTAGAAAGGCAAATCAACATTTGTACATTTGGTCTCGCTTCCAAAAGACAATTTTAAGTTACTGGGCGAAAGAAGATAATGCAAGAATATTAACAATCACACTATGCTCAGAGGAACATCTTTTGCAAAGGTATGTTTTGGAAAGTACTGAATTTGAAAAAGATCCTGCAGATCATCATCCAAAGACAATGAACAATTCCTAATTTATTCAAATGACAGGCCTCGGTTTTGGAAAAGGTTCAGAAAACAATGGTAAGCAAGTAAATTCTAGGAGAGAACGGTGCACACAGAAATATGGAGAGGAATAATTTTACTCATGTGCACTGTCTGATTGAGCTTCATTTGATTAGATCTATTTATGAACCAGTTCACTCTGATTGCTATGGACTAAATATCAATAAGTATGAGTTAGTGTCCTTCCACTGTCTGAAAGGTGTTGAAACAAAACAGTTTGTGTCACTGGTTTGGTTACTGTATATTAAAAGAGGCCATCATTTACCCGGAGTGGAGATGGTAGTAGAGCTGGTTGTTGTTGGTGTCACTGTTGTAGTGGTCACTTCTGGAGAATAAGAAACACAATCAAATCTGATGCAGTACAAAATAAAAGCAAATAGCGTTCCACTACACAATTGATTTCATTGGGCTTTGCTGCAAAATGATGTTGAAATAGAACATCCACTTGTTTCCTGACCTTGTTGCTGTTTATCAAAAGAAGCTGTTACTCACCCGGTGTGGTGCCAGGAGCGGTCCCAGTTGTAGATGGTTTCACAGATGTGGTGACTCCTTCTGAAGAAGCAGAACAATAATGAAAATCACCATCACAATTTAGGCACCATTATACTGTGCTAGAGTTTGATCATAAAACAGGCCTCGGTTTTGGAAAAGGTTCAGAAAACAATGGTAAGCAAGTAAATTCTAGGAGAGAACGGTGCATACAGAAATATGGAGAGGAATAATTTTACTCATGTGCACTGTCTGATTGAGCTTCATTTGATTAGAACTATTTATGAACCAGTTCACTCTGATTGCTATGGACTAAATATCAATAAGTATGAGTTAGTGTCCTTCCACTGTCTGAAAGGTGTTGAAACAAAACAGTTTGTGTCACTGGTTTGGTTACTGTATATTAAAAGAGGCCATCATTTACCCGGAGTGGAGATGGTAGTAGAGCTGGTTGTTGTTGGTGTCACTGTTGTAGTGGTCACTTCTGGAGAATAAGAAACACAATCAAATCTGATGCAGTACAAAATAAAAGCAAATAGCGTTCCACTACACAATTGATTTCATTGGGCTTTGCTGCAAAATGATGTTGAAATAGAACATCCACTTGTTTCCTGACCTTGTTGCTGTTTATCAAAAGAAGCTGTTACTCACCCGGTGTGGTGCCAGGAGCGGTCCCAGTTGTAGATGGTTTCACAGATGTGGTGACTCCTTCTGAAGAAGCAGAACAATAATGAAAATCACCATCACAATTTAGGCACCATTATACTGTGCTAGAGTTTGATCATAAAACAGGCCTCGGTTTTGGAAAAGGTTCAGAAAACAATGGTAAGCAAGTAAATTCTAGGAGAGAACGGTGCATACAGAAATATGGAGAGGAATAATTTTACTCATGTGCACTGTCTGATTGAGCTTCATTTGATTAGATCTATTTATGAACCAGTTCACTCTGATTGCTATGGACTAAATATCAATAAGTATGAGTTAGTGTCCTTCCACTGTCTGAAAGGTGTTGAAACAAAACAGTTTGTGTCACTGGTTTGGTTACTGTATATTAAAAGAGGCCATCATTTACCCGGAGTGGAGATGGTAGTAGAGCTGGTTGTTGTTGGTGTCACTGTTGTAGTGGTCACTTCTGGAGAATAAGAAACACAATCAAATCTGATGCAGTACAAAATAAAAGCAAATAGCGTTCCACTACACAATTGATTTCCTTGGGCTTTGCTGCAAAATGATGTTGAAATAGAACATCCACTTGTTTCCTGACCTTGTTGCTGTTTATCAAAAGAAGCTGTTACTCACCTGGTGTGGTGCCAGGAGCGGTCCCAGTTGTAGATGGTTTCACAGATGTGGTGACTCCTTCTGAAGAAGCAGAACAATAATGAAAATCACCATCACAATTTAGGCACCATTATACTGTGCTAGAGTTTGATCATAAAACAATCGTATTGATCTTGGAGCAAAAGTGATGTTCACAAAACTAATTTATAATTCAGATTTTGTTAAATTTTCACCCATTTCCATTGAAAGGTAAGTGTGCACAAGACTGAATGAATGGACCAACATTTCTTGAAACCAGCAAATGAGAGAAGCTCGCCGATGTGAACAGACTTGTTGGAGAATATTGAAAGGAGGCATCACATACCTGTTGTAGCAGTTTTACCAGGTGTAGTACGTGTTTCCTGTGTTGTTGGTGGCACTGCTGACAAAGAAAGAACATTCAAAACCATAAAACTCCAATTCCAATTTCTACAGTATTGGGACTTTTACAACTGGGATACATTATTCATATGAAGGCACAAATTCGAGGACATTGGTGACTACAGCTGCACTGTAGCAATTATGATTTCTTCATTTGCTTTATTTTGTTCATCGGTTTGATTTAATCAGAAGATATAATTGCCTCGTTGGTACATTTCTCACTTACCAGACGTAGACGTTGTTCTGCTGGATGTTGCGGTCACTGGTGTTACTGGCTCACAGCAAACGCGAACTTGGTAATCAGAACAAATCCTTCTCTGCTCCAAAGCAGTTCTGGAGACGACACAGATGAGCCCTTTGTCTTTGTCGCAAGTCACATTGTCTTGTGAATCACTCAATGGTCGATCAGGTTGAATAACATCTTGACACTGAATGTTGGTGATTACTTCGGAAGGGTAGTTACAGTATTTAGTATCTTTGGGATTCAACAATTCCGAATCGCCGGGGCTGACCACAGAAGGTGTGTTTTCATTAAACCAGGGTGACCAGTAGCCAAGGCATACAACCTCTGTCAGGGAAAAGGAGAAATGTACGAGAACATATGAGACACTCATGAACTAACCACAAATGGGACCTTTAAATGTGAGAACAGCAAGTCAACATTTGAAAAGCTGCAAATATAATTTTCATAACAAACTAATTTTAATAACATCAGCACCATATCAAGGGAAAAACTTTGACAATATTTGGAAATCAATCTAATGGCATTGAAAAGTCTGCTGTCTGTGACATCAGCATGAAGAACATATGTTTTTAACAGGGTGGTAAATTGTAATGAAAATGTGTGTGAGAATAAATAACAACAAAGAAGACAGAAGTGGGAAAAAGGGACCAAAGTTACAATTAAAGCTGTTGAAACATTAACGATTTGATTCTTCCAATTAGGAAAACTTCCAAGGAGATTATTTTTCCCACCAACTTTTTTAAGATTGTGCAAGTGCCATTAGTTGCAGATTGAGAAGGCTGAATTTTTCAACAATCCCAGCCCAAAGGAATGGCCTGTTGGCAACAGGACACGACGAGCATTGTCTGTTGCTATTTAGATCAAATTTGCTATTTGAAAAGAATATATTTTAAAATAAATTTAGAGCACCGAATTTGGCGCAATTTAGCATGGCCAATTCACCTCCCTGCACATCTTTTGGGTTGTGGCGGCAAAACCCACACAAACACGGGGCGAATGTGCAAACTCCACACGGACAGATCTGGGATCGAACCTGGGACCTCGCAGCCGTGAGGCAGCAGCTCTACCCACTGCGCTATCGTGCTGCCTTTGAAAAGAATATTTAATGTCCAGTATGAGAAATGTGACGCGAAGGACATGCTTTACCAGGCAGCAGTGTCTGACTGTCTTATGCTTCGTCAATTTGGATAGTTTACAGCAGCCACCTCAAAGCACTGAAAAACTACTACAAGGGTTGTATTTGCAAAGTCCTTCCAATGTGGCGGCAAGAAAGGTGCTCCAACAGTAGCATCCTCTCCCAAGCCAACATGTTCAGCTTTGAGGCAACAATTACACGTAATGAGCACCTACTGGGTCGGTAATATATTTCTTGACCTAACACATGACTCGAAAAGCAACTGCCCGACCCAGAACTCGGTTGTAGCAGGAAACCCCCAGGTGGACGGCTGAAACATTTCAGAGATTTCCTAAGACTATCCCAAATGACCTTAAATATCCTTGTCGATTAAATGATGTCTTGGCCTCAGATTTACCAAAACGGATAACATATGGAGTACCTTTATCGCAGAGACAGATTTGAGTTATCAGAAGCACCGCACAGAGCTCAATACAAGTAATCTACGTGTCTATCGAAGCAACATCTGACCTGCATGTCACAGAATGTGCAGATGGTGCATTGGACTGTTCTGCCATTCCAGAATTCCTCAAACTGGAATGGAAGCAAGTCATCCTTGAACACGAGGGAACGTCTAATATGTGACAGGAAGATACTGCAAAAATAATCCTCACTCACCAGTTGTAGAACTGGCCGTGGGCACAGTTGTTCCTATTTTTGTTACAGACGTCGTTTCTAAAGGAAAAGAAAAATATTCAAAACCATTGCACTCTTTCTTAAAATTCATCTCTATTAACAGAATTCCAGCTTTAGGTTATTTAATTGACAATAAGACAACAAGACTAAGGAAAGTATTGACCAGATCTACTGACAAGCCTATAATTATATGTGAGTAGAATGCAGAAAATGTAAACAGTAGAAAGGCAAATCAACATTTGTACATTTGGTCTCGGTTCCAAAAGACAATTTTAAGTTACTGGGTGAAAGAAGATAATGCAAGAATATTAACAATCACACTATGCTCAGAGGAACATCTTTTGCAAAGGTATGTTTTGGAAAGTACTGAATTTGAAAAAGATCCTGCAGATCATCATCCAAAGACAATGAACAATTCCTAATTTATTCAAATGCCAGGCCTCGGTTTTGGAAAAGGTTCAGAAAACAATGGTAAGCAAGTAAATTCTAGGAGAGAACGATGCATACAGAAATATGGAGAGGAATAATTTTACTCATGTGCACTGTCTGATTGAGCTTCATTTGATTAGATCTATTTATGAACCAGTTCACTCTGATTGCTATGGACTAAATATCAATAAGTATGAGTTAGTGTCCTTCCACTGTCTGAAAGGTGTTGAAACAAAACAGTTTGTGTCACTGGTTTGGTTACTATATATTAAAAGAGGCCATCATTTACCCGGAGTGGAGATGGTAGTAGAGCTGGTTGTTGTTGGTGTCACTGTTGTAGTGGTCACTTCTGGAGAATAAGAAACACAATCAAATCTGATGCAGTACAAAATAAAAGCAAATAGCGTTCCACTACACAATTGATTTCATTGGGCTTTGCTGCAAAATGATGTTGAAATAGAACATCCACTTGTTTCCTGACCTTGTTGCTGTTTATCAAAAGAAGCTGTTACTCACCCGGTGTGGTGCCAGGAGCGGTCCCAGTTGTAGATGGTTTCACAGATGTGGTGACTCCTTCTGAAGAAGCAGAACAATAATGAAAATCACCATCACAATTTAGGCACCATTATACTGTGCTAGAGTTTGATCATAAAACAGGCCTCGGTTTTGGAAAAGGTTCAGAAAACAATGGTAAGCAAGTAAATTCTAGGAGAGAACGGTGCATACAGAAATATGGAGAGGAATAATTTTACTCATGTGCACTGTCTGATTGAGCTTCATTTGATTAGATCTATTTATGAACCAGTTCACTCTGATTGCTATGGACTAAATATCAATAAGTATGAGTTAGTGTCCTTCCACTGTCTGAAAGGTGTTGAAACAAAACAGTTTGTGTCACTGGTTTGGTTACTGTATATTAAAAGAGGCCATCATTTACCCGGAGTGGAGATGGTAGTAGAGCTGGTTGTTGTTGGTGTCACTGTTGTAGTGGTCACTTCTGGAGAATAAGAAACACAATCAAATCTGATGCAGTACAAAATAAAAGCAAATAGCGTTCCACTACACAATTGATTTCATTGGGCTTTGCTGCAAAATGATGTTGAAATAGAACATCCACTTGTTTCCTGACCTTGTTGCTGTTTATCAAAAGAAGCTGTTACTCACCCGGTGTGGTGCCAGGAGCGGTCCCAGTTGTAGATGGTTTCACAGATGTGGTGACTCCTTCTGAAGAAGCAGAACAATAATGAAAATCACCATCACAATTTAGGCACCATTATACTGTGCTAGAGTTTGATCATAAAACAGGCCTCGGTTTTGGAAAAGGTTCAGAAAACAATGGTAAGCAAGTAAATTCGAGGAGAGAACGGTGCATACAGAAATATGGAGAGGAATAATTTTACTCATGTGCACTGTCTGATTGAGCTTCATTTGATTAGATCTATTTATGAACCAGTTCACTCTGATTGCTATGGACTAAATATCAATAAGTATGAGTTAGTGTCCTTCCACTGTCTGAAAGGTGTTGAAACAAAACAGTTTGTGTCACTGGTTTGGTTACTGTATATTAAAAGAGGCCATCATTTACCCGGAGTGGAGATGGTAGTAGAGCTGGTTGTTGTTGGTGTCACTGTTGTAGTGGTCACTTCTGGAGAATAAGAAACACAATCAAATCTGATGCAGTACAAAATAAAAGCAAATAGCGTTCCACTACACAATTGATTTCCTTGGGCTTTGCTGCAAAATGATGTTGAAATAGAACATCCACTTGTTTCCTGACCTTGTTGCTGTTTATCAAAAGAAGCTGTTACTCACCTGGTGTGGTGCCAGGAGCGGTCCCAGTTGTAGATGGTTTCACAGATGTGGTGACTCCTTCTGAAGAAGCAGAACAATAATGAAAATCACCATCACAATTTAGGCACCATTATACTGTGCTAGAGTTTGATCATAAAACAATCGTATTGATCTTGGAGCAAAAGTGATGTTCACAAAACTAATTTATAATTCAGATTTTGTTAAATTTTCACCCATTTCCATTGAAAGGTAAGTGTGCACAAGACTGAATGAATGGACCAACATTTCTTGAAACCAGCAAATGAGAGAAGCTCGCCGATGTGAACAGACTTGTTGGAGAATATTGAAAGGAGGCATCACATACCTGTTGTAGCAGTTTTACCAGGTGTAGTACGTGTTTCCTGTGTTGTTGGTGGCACTGCTGACAAAGAAAGAACATTCAAAACCATAAAACTCCAATTCCAATTTCTACAGTATTGGGACTTTTACAACTGGGATACATTATTCATATGAAGGCACAAATTCGAGGACATTGGTGACTACAGCTGCACTGTAGCAATTATGATTTCTTCATTTGCTTTATTTTGTTCATCGGTTTGATTTAATCAGAAGATATAATTGCCTCGTTGATACATTTCTCACTTACCAGACGTAGACGTTGTTCTGCTGGATGTTGCGGTCACTGGTGTTACTGGCTCACAGCAAACGCGAACTTGGTAATCAGAACAAATCCTTCTCTGCTCCAAAGCAGTTCTGGAGACGACACAGATGAGCCCTTTGTCTTTGTCGCAAGTCACATTGTCTTGTGAATCACTAAATGGTCGATCAGGTTGAATAACATCTTGACACTGAATGTTGGTGATTACTTCGGAAGGGTAGTTACAGTATTTAGTATCTTTGGGATTCAACAATTCCGAATCGCCGGGGCTGACCACAGAAGGTGTGTTTTCATTAAACCAGGGTGACCAGTAGCCAAGGCATACAACCTCTGTCAGGGAAAAGGAGAAATGTACGAGAACATATGAGACACTCATGAACTAACCACAAATGGGACCTTTAAATGTGAGAACAGCAAGTCAACATTTGAAAAGCTGCAAATATAATTTTAATGATAACAAACTAATTTTAATAACATCAGCACCATATCAAGGGAAAAACTTTGACAATATTTGGAAATCAATCTAATGGCATTGAAAAGTCTGCTGTCTGTGACATCAGCATGAAGAACATATGTTTTTAACAGGGTGGTAAATTGTAATGAAAATGTGTGTGAGAATAAATAACAACAAAGAAGACAGAAGTGGGAAAAAGGGACCAAAGTTACAATTAAAGCTGTTGAAACATTAACGATTTGATTCTTCCAATTAGGAAAACTTCCAAGGAGATTATTTTTCCCACCAACTTTTTTAAGATTGTGCAAGTGCCATTAGTTGCAGATTGAGAAGGCTGAATTTTTCAACAATCCCAGCCCAAAGGAATGGCCTGTTGGCAACAGGACACGACGAGCATTGTCTGTTGCTATTTAGATCAAATTTGCTATTTGAAAAGAATATATTTTAAAATAAATTTAGAGCACCGAATTTGGCGCAATTTAGCATGGCCAATTCACCTCCCTGCACATCTTTTGGGTTGTGGCGGCAAAACCCACACAAACACGGGGCGAATGTGCAAACTCCACACGGACAGATCTGGGATCGAACCTGGGACCTCGCAGCCGTGAGGCAGCAGCTCTACCCACTGCGCTATCGTGCTGCCTTTGAAAAGAATATTTAACGTCCAGTATGAGAAATGTGACGCGAAGGACATGCTTTACCAGGCAGCAGTGTCTGACTGTCTTATGCTTCGTCAATTTGGATAGTTTACAGCAGCCACCTCAAAGCACTGAAAAACTACTACAAGGGTTGTATTTGCAAAGTCCTTCCAATGTGGCGGCAAGAAAGGTGCTCCAACAGTAGCATCCTCTCCCAAGCCAACATGTTCAGCTTTGAGGCAACAATTACACGTAATGAGCACCTACTGGGTCGGTAATATATTTCTTGACCTAACACATGACTCGAAAAGCAACTGCCCGACCCAGAACTCGGTTGTAGCAGGAAACCCCCAGGTGGACGGCTGAAACATTTCAGAGATTTCCTAAGACTATCCCAAATGACCTTAAATATCCTTGTCGATTAAATGATGTCTTGGCCTCAGATTTACCAAAACGGATAACATATGGAGTACCTTTATCGCAGAGACAGATTTGAGTTATCAGAAGCACCGCACAGAGCTCAATACAAGTAATCTACGTGTCTATCGAAGCAACATCTGACCTGCATGTCACAGAATGTGCAGATGGTGCATTGGACTGTTCTGCCATTCCAGAATTCCTCAAACTGGAATGGAAGCAAGTCATCCTTGAACACGAGGGAATGTCTAATATGTGACAGGAAGATACTGCAAAAATAATCCTCACTCACCAGTTGTAGAACTGGCCGTGGGCACAGTTGTTGCTATTTTTGTTACAGACGTCGTTTCTAAAGGAAAAGAAAAATATTCAAAACCATTGCACTCTTTCTTAAAATTCATCTCTATTAACAGAATTCCAGCTTTAGGTTATTTAATTGACAATAAGACAACAAGACTAAGGAAAGTATTGACCAGATCTACTGACAAGCCTATAATTATATGTGAGTAGAATGCAGAAAATGTAAACAGTAGAAAGGCAAATCAACATTTGTACATTTGGTCTCGCTTCCAAAAGACAATTTTAAGTTACTGGGTGAAAGAAGATAATGCAAGAATATTAACAATCACACTATGCTCAGAGGAACATCTTTTGCGAAGGTATGTTTTGGAAAGTACTGAATTTGAAAAAGATCCTGCAGATCATCATCCAAAGACAATGAACAATTCCTAATTTATTCAAATGCCAGGCCTCGGTTTTGGAAAAGGTTCAGAAAACAATGGTAAGCAAGTAAATTCTAGGAGAGAACGGTGCATACAGAAATATGGAGAGGAATAATTTTACTCATGTGCACTGTCTGATTGAGCTTCATTTGATTAGATCTATTTATGAACCAGTTCACTCTGATTGCTATGGACTAAATATCAATAAGTATGAGTTAGTGTCCTTCCACTGTCTGAAAGGTGTTGAAACAAAACAGTTTGTGTCACTGGTTTGGTTACTGTATATTAAAAGAGGCCATCATTTACCCAGAGTGGAGATGGTAGTAGAGCTGGTTGTTGTTGGTGTCACTGTTGTAGTGGTCACTTCTGGAGAATAAGAAACACAATCAAATCTGATGGAGTACAAAATAAAAGCAAATAGCGTTCCACTACACAATTGATTTAATTGGGCTTTGCTGCAACATGATGTTGAAATAGAACATCCACTTGTTTCCTGACCTTGTTGCTGTTTATCAAAAGAAGCTGTTACTCACCCGGTGTGGTGCCAGGAGCGGTCCCAGTTGTAGATGGTTTCACAGATGTGGTGACTCCTTCTGAAGAAGCAGAACAATAATGAAAATCACCATCACAATTTAGGTACCATTATACTGTGCGAGAGTTTGATCATAAAACAATCGTATTGATCTTGGAGCAAAAGTGATGTTCACAAAACTAATTGATAATTCAGATTTTGGTAAATTTTCACCCATTTCCATTGAAAGGTAAGTGTGGACAAGACTGAATGAATGGACCAACATTTCTTGAAACCAGCAAATGAGAGAAGCTCGCCGATGTGAACAGACTTGTTGGAGAATATTGAAAGGAGGCATCACATACCTGTTGTAGCAGTTTTACCAGGTGTAGTACGTGTTTCCTGTGTTGTTGGTGGCACTGCTGACAAAGAAAGAACATTCAAAACCATCAAACTCCAATTCCAAATCCTACAGTATTGAGAGTTTTACAACTGGGATACATTATTGATATGAAGGCACAAATTCGGGGAAATTGGTGACTACAGCTGCACTGTAGCAATTATGATTTCTTAATTTGCTCTATTTTGTTCATTGGTTTGATTTAATCAGAAGATATAATTGCCTCGTTGTTACATTTCTCACTTACCAGACGTAGACGTTGTTCTGCTGGATGTTGCGGTCACTGGTGTTACTGGCTCACAGCAAACGCGAACTTGGTAATCAGAACAAATCCTTCTCTGCTCCAAAGCAGTTCTGGAGACGACACAGGTGAGCCCTTTGACTTTGTCGCAAGTCACATTGTCTTGTGAATCACTAAATGGTCGATCAGGTTGAATAACATCTTGACACTGAATGTTGGTGATTACTTCGGAAGGGTAGTTACAGTATTTAGTATCTTTGGGATTCAACAATTCAGAATCGCCGGGGCTGACCACAGAAGGTGTGTTTTCATTAAACCAGGGTGACCAGTAGCCAAGGCATATAACCTCTGTCAGGGAAAAGGAGAAATGTACGAGAACATATGAGACACTCATGAACTAACCACAAATGGGACTTATAAATGTGAGAACAGCAAGTCAACATTTGAAAAGCTGCAAATATAATTTTCATGATAACAAACTAATTTTAATAACATCAGCACCATATCAAGGGAAAAACTTTGACAATATTTGGAAATCAATCGAATGGCATTGAAAAGTCTGCTGTCTGTGACATCAGCATTAAGAACATCTGTTTTTAACAGGGTGGTAAATTGTAATGAAAATGTGAGTGAGAATAAATAACAACAAAGAAGACAGAAGTTGGAAAAAGGGACCAAAGTTACAATTAAAGCTGTTGAAACAGTATCGATTTGATTCTTCCAATTAGGAAAGCCGCCGAGGAGATTATTTTTCCCAACAACGTTTTTGAGATTGTGCAAGTGCCATTAGTTGGAGAATGAGAAGGCTGAATTTTTCAACAATCCCAGCCCAAAGGAATGGCCTTTTGGCACCAGGACACGACGAGCATTGTCTGTCTCTATTTCGATCAAATTTGCTATTTGAAAAGAATATATTTTAAAATAAATTTAGAGCACCGAATTTGGCGCAATTTAGCATGCCCAATTCACCTACCCTGCACATCTTTTGGGTTTTGGGGGCGAAACACACGCAAACACGGGGAGAATGTGCAAACATCACACGGACCGATCCGGGATCGAACCTGGGACCTCGCAGCTGTGAGGCAGCATCACTAACCACTGCGCCTCCGTGCTGCCTTTGAAAAGATTATTTGACGCCCAGTATGAGAAATGTGACGCGAAGGACATGCTTTACCAGGCAGCAGTGTCTGACTGTCTTATGCTTCGTCAATTTGGATAGTTTACAGCAGCCACCTCAAAGCACTGAAAAACTACTACAAGGGTTGTATTTGCAAAGTCCTTCAAATGTGGTGACACGAAAGGTGCTCCAACAGCATCCTCTCCCAAGCCAACATGTTCAGCTCTGAGGCAACAATTACAGGTAACGAGCACGTCCTGGGTCGGTAATATATTTCTTGACCTGTATCCTGGCTCGAAAAGCAACTGCCCGACCCAGAACTCGGTTGTAGCAGGAAACCCCCAGGTGGACGGCTGAAACATTTCAGGGATTTCCTCAGACTATCCCAAATGACCTGAAATATCCTTGTCGATTCATGGGATGTCTTGGCCTCAGATTTACCAAAAGGGATAACATATGCAGTACCTTTATCGCAGAGACAGATTTGAGTTATCAGAAGCACCGCATAGAGCTCCAAACAAGTAATCTACGTGTCTCGCAAAGTAACATGTGACCTGCATGTCACAGAATGTGCAGATGGTGTATTGGACTTTTCTGCCATTCCAGAATTCCTCAAACTGGAATGGAAGCAAGTGATCCTTGAACACGAGGGAATGTCTAAAATGTGACAGGAAGATATTGAAAAAAAAAATCCTCACTCACCAGTTGTAGAACTGGCCGTGGGCACAGTTGTTGCTATTTTTGTTACAGATGTTGTTTCTAAAGGAAAAGAAAAATATTCAAAACCATTGCACTCTGACTTAAAATTCACCTCTATTAACAGAATTCCAGCTTTAGGTTATTTAATTGACAATAAGGGAACAAGACTAAGGAAAGTATTGACCAGATCTACTGACAAGCTGATAATTATATTGGAGTATAATGGAGAAAATGTAAACCGTAGAAAGTCAAATCAACATTTGTACATTTGGTCTCAGTTCCAAAAGACAATTTTAAGTTACTGGTTGAATGAAGATAATGCAAGAATATTAACAATCACAGAGTGCTCAGAGCTAACATATTTTGCGAAGGTATCTTTTGGAAACTACTGAATTTGAAAAAGATCCTGCAGATCAGCATCAAAAGACAATGAACAATTCCTAATTTATTCAAATGCCAGGCCTCGGTTGTTTAGTTTTCATTGAATTTACAGTGCAGAAGGAGGCCATTCGGCCCATCAAGTCTGCACCAGCTCTTGGAAAGAGCACCTCACGCAAGGTCCACACCTCCACCCTATCCCCATAACCCAGCAACTCCACCCAACACTAAGGGCAATTTTGGACACTATGGCAATTTAGCATGTCCAATCCACCTAACCCGCACATCTTTGGACTGTGGGAGGAAACCGGAGCACCCGGAGGAAACCTACGCACACAGTGGGAGAGTGTGCAGACTCCGCACAGACAGTGACCCAAGCCGGGAATCAAACCTGGGACCCTGTATCTGTGAAGAAATTGTGCTATCCACAATGCTACCGTGCTGCCCCAACTATGTCGAGCCTCAAGTTCCCTCCACTTTTTGAGCCGAGATTTTGAGTGATTTCTGCCGGGTCCGATAAGTTGCCAGCATAACAGTCCCGGGGAGTGCACTGTTTAAAACTTTTGCGCCCTTTTTTTTCCTTCAGAGCAACCCGTCAGCTGGGTTTAAATTGCCAAAACCTTGGTTCCCGAGTCAGAGCCAACCTGTGTGCAGCCACTTATGTCACAACCACCATCGGCTTTTGGAAAAGGTTCAGAAAACAATGGGAAGAAAGTAAATTCTAGGAGAGAACGGTGCATACAGAAATAGGGGGCGAAATTCTCCCCCAACGGCGCGATGTCCGCCGACTGGCGCCAAAAACGGCGCCAAACAGACGGGCATCGCGCCGGCCCAAAGGTACGGAATGCTCCGCATCTTTGGCGGCCTTGCCCTAACATTGAGGGGCTAGGCCGACGCCGGAGGGATTTCCGCCCCGCCAGCTGGCGGAAATGGCGTTTGTTGCCCCGCCAGCTGGCGCGGAAATGCGGCACCTGCGCGGGAGCGTCAGCGGCCGCTGTCAGTTTCCCGGCGCATGCGCGTGAGCGTCAGCAGCCGCAGTCAGTTTCCCGCGCATGCGCAGTGGGGAGAGTCTCTTCCGCCTCCGCCATGGTGGAGGCCGTGGCGGAGGCGGAAGGGAAAGATGCCGCCACGGCACAGGCCCGCCCGCGGATCGGTGGGCCCCGATCGCGGGCCAAGCCACCGTGGGGGCACCCCCAGGGTCAGATCGCCCCGCGCCCCCCCCAGGACCCCGGAGCCCGCCCACGCTGCCTGGTCCCGCCGGTAAATACCAGGTTTGATTTACGCCGGCGGGACATGCAATTTCTGGGCGGGACTTCGGCCCATCCGGGCCGGAGAATTGAGCGGGGGGTCCCGCCAACCGGCGCGGCCCGATTCCCGCCCCCGCCCAA
The DNA here is from genome assembly GCF_047496885.1 of Scyliorhinus torazame. Taxonomy (NCBI): domain Eukaryota; kingdom Metazoa; phylum Chordata; class Chondrichthyes; order Carcharhiniformes; family Scyliorhinidae; genus Scyliorhinus; species Scyliorhinus torazame. Next base: position 58,469,901 of record NC_092719.1, read on the forward strand.
TCTCCGGTACCGGAGACTTTGGCGGGGGCGGGATTCACGGCGGCCAACGGCCATTCTCCGACCCGGCGGGGGGTCGGAGAATGAAGCCCAGGGAGAGGAATAATTTTACTCATGTGCAGTGTCTGATTGAGCTTCATTTGATTAGATCCGTTTATCAACCAGTTCACCCTGATTGCTCTGGACTAAATATCAATAAGTATGAGTTAGTGTCCTTCCACTGTCTGAAAGTTTTTGAAACAAAACAGTTTGTGTCACTGGTTTGGTTACTGTATATTAAAAGAGGCCATCACTTACCCAGAGTAGAGATGGTAGTAGAGCTGGTTGTTGTTGGTGTCACTGTTGTAGTGGTCACTTCTGAAGAATAAGAAACACAATCAAATCTGATGCAGTACAAAATAAAAGCAAATAGTATTTCGCTGCACAATTGATTTCATTGGGCTTTGCTGCAAAATGATGTTGAAATAGAACATCCACTTGTTTCCTGACCTTGTTGCTGTTTATCAAAAGAAGCTGTTACTCACCCGGTGTGGTGCCAGGAGCGGTCCCAGTTGTAGATGATTTCACAGATGTGGTGACTCCTTCTGAAGAAGAAGAACAATAATGAAAATCACCACCACAATGTAGGCACCATTATACTGTGCTAGAGATTGACCATAAAACAATCGCATTGATCTTGGAGCAAAAGTGATGTTCACAAAACTAATTTATGATTCAGATTTTGGTAAATTTTCACCCATTTCCATTGATAAGTAAGTGTGGGCAAAGGGACCAAAGTAAGTGAGGACAAAGGACCAAATTTACAGTTAAAGCTGTGGAAACATTAACGATTTGATTCTTCCAATCAGGAAAATCTCTTTCCTCTGAGGGGAGTATTTTAACAACACCGTTTTTGAGATTGTGAAAGTGCCATTAGTTGCAGATTGAGAATGCTGAATTTTTCAACTAAGCCCAGTCCAAAGGATTGGCCTGTTGGCAACAGGACACGGCGAGCAATGTCTGTACCTATTTAAATCAAGTCACACTTGTATATGTATTTGGAAAGAATATTTTACGCCCAGTATGAGAAATATGACGCTAATGACATGGTTCAGCAGCAACAGTGACTGACTCTTCTGCTTCGTCAACATGGACAATTCCCAGTAGCTACCTCAAAGCACTGGAGAACAGTTACAAGGGTTGGATTTACAAAAGCCTCTCAATCTGGTAGCAAGAAAATTGCTCCAACAGCAGCATCCTCTCCCAAGCCAACATGTTTAGCTCTGAGACAACAATTACACGTAATAGGCTCTGCTGGGTCGGAAATGGCATTTCTTGGCCTGACATGTGACTCACAAAGCAACTGCCCGATCCAGAACTCGGTTGTTGCAGGAAACCCCCAGGAGGACAGCTGAAACATTTCAGGGATTTCCTCAGACTATCCCATGTGAGCTTAAATATCCCTGTCGATTCATGGAACATCTTGGCCTCCGATTTACCAAAATGGTGAACATATGGAATACGTTTGTCGCAGAGACAGATTCGTGCTATCAGAAGCAGCGCACAAATCTCCAAACAAGTAATCTCCGTGTCTCTCGAATCAACATCTGACCTGCATGTCACAGAATGTGCAGATGGTGCATTGGACTGTTCTGCCATTCCAGAATTCCTCAAACTGGAAGGGAAGCCGGTCATCATTGAACATGAGGGAATGTCCAAAAGGTGATAAGAAGATACTGAAAAAAAATCCTCACTCACCAGTTGTAGAACTGGCCGTGGACACCGTTGTTGCTATTTTTGTTACAGTTGTTGTTTCTGAAAGAAAAGAAATATATTCAAAACCATTGCACTCTGATTGGAAATCCAGCTCTTTAGCAGAGTTCCAGCTTTAGGTTATTTAATTGACAATAAGACAACAAGACAAAGGAAAGAATTGACTAGATCCACTGATGAGCTTAACTATATTGGAGTATAATGGAGAAGATTTAATCAGGAGAAAGACAAATCAACATTTGCACACTTGGTCTCGGTTCCAAAAGACAATTTTAAGTTACTGGTTAAAGAAAAGAATGCAAGAATATTAACAATCACTCTCTGCTCAGAGGAACATCTTTTGCGAAGGTATTTTTCGGAAACTACTGAATTAGAAAAGTTGCTGCAGATCATCATCAAAAGACAATGAACAATTCCTAATTTATTCAAATGCCAGACCACGATTTTGTAAAAGGTTCAGAAAAGAATGCAATTGTTGAGGCATGCTCTTTTCACACCCTTGGTAGTCTATTCCACACTTAGCTCAGGCTCATCATCTGTTACAGATGGATCTGCTTCAACTTCTACAGATGCTTTTGGTTCAGCTGGTGTAGAATCTGATTTTGCCTCAGCCATGATAATAGGGTCAGGGATTTCCAAACCTTGAGTGTCAGATATTGGCCTTTCAGATACCGATTCTGCAAATTCTCTTTCCGAAGCAAGGATTTGATCAGTATTTCCCCTCCAAACTCTCTCTCTAACGGTCTTTCATCCTTTGATGCTTTATTTAAAAAAAATGTATTTTATGACAAACATGTATCAAAACAGAGTACAGCAAGTAATCACCCTGGGAAACATACTTCCCAGCAATCAACTGTACAGTCTGTACAGAATTTTCCCCTTTTTCACCCTCCCCCCTCCCCCCCCCCCTACCCCCCCCCACTCCTACGACGAACAGCTCCTCAAACACGGTCACAAACCCCCCCCCCCCACCTTTTCTAAAACAACCCCCCCTGCAGAGCCCCTTAACTCATACTTTATCTTCTCCAACCGCAAGAAATCTTACAGGCAACCCAACCAAGCCAGTACCCGGTGGAGATACCGACTACCACTTCAACAAAATTCGCTGCCGTGCAATCAGAGAGGCGAAGGCCATGACATCGGCCTTCCTCCTCTCCATTAGTTCCAGTTACTCTGAAACCCCCAAAATCGCAACCAAAGGTTCCGGGTCCACCTCCTCCTCCACTATCCTGGCTAAGACCGCGAACACACCCGCCCAGAATCTTCCCAATTTTCCGCAACCTCAAAACATGTGGCCGTGATTCGCTGGCCCCGCCCACACCTCCCACACTCATCTGCTGCCCCCTGAAAGAACCCCCTCATTCTCGCCCGAGTCATGTGCACCACCTTAAACTGTCATGCTCATCCTTGCAGAAGAGGAGGTCCCGTTTACCCTATGCAGTGCTTCAATACTCCCCAATTGATTTCCCCTCCGAACTCCGCTTCTTATTTCTCCTTGATCTTCACCACCCATTCGCCTCCCTGCTCCCCCAGCCACTTGTGTATATCCCTAATTCCTCCCTCCCCTTCCACATCCAGAAGCAGCAGTCACTCCAGCAGGGTGTATCCTGGCAACCCAGGGAACTCCCTCCAGACCTTTTCTATTAGTTACCTTCAGTAACTGAAAAGATACCTGAACTCACTCCCCCTTGGCAGCTATACCCTCTCCCTTAGCTCCTCCAGACTGACGCACTCTTCCTCCAAATACAGGTCCCTCACCTTGACCAGCCCCACTTCCCTCAACCTCCTGCATACACTATTCACCACCACCCCCCCACCCACAGCTCAAACCCATGATTCTCTCACAATGGCGTTAGCACCGATATCCCTTCCACCCTAAAATGCCTCCTCAACTGATTCCATATCTTCACTGTGGATTGCACCACTGGGCTCCTTGAATACCTACTCAGAGCCATTGGCAACGCTGCAGTCACCATAGCCCTCAAACTAGACCCCTTTCAAGATCCTCTATCCTAACCCTTCTCCTTCCCACCACGGCCGCACCTTGTGCACATTCACTGCCCAATAATAATGAAGCAGGTTCGGCAACACCAACCCCCTTGCTGCCTCTGTGTCTGTAGCAGGGTCCTCCTCATCCTCGCACCTTCCCCGCCCATACAAAGTCTGAAATGATCGTGTCCACTTTCTGAATAAAGGCCTTTGGTATAAAGATCGTGAGAGCCTGAATAATTAACAAGTACCTCAGCAGAATATTAATTTTCATCACTTTGATCCGCCCCGCCAACGTTAAGTGCACTGTATCCCACCTCATAAGATCCTCCCTGGCTTCCTCCACCAGCTTCGTTAAGATCCACTTATGGAGCCCCGTCCATTCCCTTGCTACCTGAATTCCCAAATACGTAAACCTATCCCTCGCTACTGTAAATGGCATCCCCCCTAAATTAGCCCGCTGTCCCAGCTCATTCACCGGGAAAACCTCGCTTTTCCTTACATTCAGTTTATACCCCAATCCCCAGCAGGCCCATAATCCTTCACATACTCTCCAATGAATCTAAAACATACAGAAAGAGTTCATCAGCATAGAGCGAAACCCAATACTCCCTCTGTCCCCTCATAATCCCTCGTCACTTTACCGACCCCCTGAAAGCCATCGCCAATGGCTCCATGGCCAGCGCAAACAGCAGCTGCGACAACGGGCACCCCTGCCTCGTATCCCTGAGTAAGTCAAAGCTTCATGAGCTCATATCATTCATCCTCACACTCTCCCTTGGTGTCACATACAGTAACTGCACCCATGCCAAAAATCTCGGCCCAAACCTTCCCAAAACCCCGAACAAATACTGCCACTCCACCCAATCAAATGCCCTCTACGCGTCCATGGACACCACCACCTCCAGTACCAGAGCCCCCGACGGATTCACCACCACATTCAACAGCCGCCTTATGTTACTCATGAGCTGCCTGCCCTTGACGAAGCCTGTTTGATCTTCTGCAACCACCCCCGGGACACAATCCTCCATCCTCCCTACCAACAACTTAGCCAATACTTTCACATCCGTGTTCAATCATGATACGGGCTTATACGACCCACATATCACTGGTTCCTTCCCCTTTTTCAGGAATAGTGTGATTACTGCCTGCTTCATTGTCTCCGTCAATTCCCCCTTCTCCAGTGCTTCATTAAATGCCCCAACAGATGTGGTGCCAGGTTCGTCGCAAAATCCTTATAAAATTCCGCCGGGTACCCAGGGGCCTTCCCCGACTTCATACCCCTGATAGTATCCAGCACCCCCCTCTCGGCCTTCTCCTCCACCATCTCACTTCCGTTCACCAGCATCACCTGCTAGCATGGCAGCCCCTTCCCAAAGACACCTCCCAATGACCTCCCCTCCCCCATCCACTGCTCAGCTCAAGGAGGAAGGCTCCCTGCTCACCTTACCCTCCCTCACCCAAACAAAGACTTCTCCTGAACTCCAGGCAGCCTTCTCCAAAAGCAAACAAATGTTTAATACAAAGTCCCATAAAACAGGAGGGGGAATGGGAACATCCGTCCCCACATAAATTACTCCCACTTCAAACATGCTTCTGACCTTTACAAAGTGCCAGCACCCCAGTTCCCAAGCATTGTCCGCTCAGTATTCCCCCAGTTTATGCTCCTTAAAGAAGTCTTTGGCCGCTTCTGGACTCTCAAAATAATACTCCCGCCCTCCGAACGTCACCCATAATTTTGCGGGTTAGAGCACTCCAAACCTGATCTGCCGCCGGTACAGCACTGCCTTGTCCTTGGTGGAGCCTTCCCGCCACTTCGCCAACTTGGCTCCATTGTCCGATAAATTCAGACCTTATTCCCTTCCCAGTCGCAGGTACGCTTCTCCCTGGCCCAACGCAAAATTTTCTCTATCTCCACAAATTTGTGGAGTTTCATGATCACCGCCCGCTGTGGCTCCCCAGCTCGAGGCTTCTGCGTCAGGGACCTATGCGCTCTGTCCACTTCAAGGACCTTATCTAGCACCACTTCTGCCACCGGCCCTGCTAGCTTCTTCGAGATGTACCTCACACCCTCATTCAGGCAGGTCCACTATTCGCAGGTTCTGTCTTCTCGAGGTATTCTCCTGCTCCTCCACCTTTGCCCTCAACATTTTACAGAGGTCCCCTAGGAGCCCCACCTCCGCCTCCAGAGCCACCACTCAATCGCTATGGTTCGCAATCACTCCTTCGATCTCCCAAATCTGCGATCCTTGCACCTCCAAATACTTCTTCACCCATTTCAACAAACACTTCAGGGCTGCCATAGCTCCTTTGGTGGCCTTCGAGCGATCCTCCTGCATTTCCTCCTTAATAAAATCCATCAACTGCTCCAGCTGGGGCCTTCCCACTTGCATCAACCCTTCCCCCGTCGCCATGCTTATACTGGTTTTTGCAGTACAGGCTTCCTCCAACTTTTTAGCCTGGTCTCTCACTGTCTTGTGCCGGGATAACCAGCAGACATACCACTCCAGGAGGGGAACTACTCCAACCTTCATCTACATCTTTTCATCAATATTCCACCCAGTATTGGGTAAAAAGAGTTATTCCCTGTGTCTTCAAGCAGGAGCTGCCCTGTGTGTGACCACTCACACCATGGCATCACCAAAGCTGTCCTTTGATGCTTTAATGGTATTCTTCAATGTCTGCACCAACCTCTCTGCCAATCAATTGATAGAAGGATGATAAGGCCCAGTTTTTTCTGCTGTATGCCATTATTTCTAAGGTAGTCTACAAATTCCTTTGACCTGCATTGAGTTTCATTATTGCAAACTAAATTGTTCTGGTTTGCCAAACCATGTTAATACTTTGTCCTGTCATCCGATTGTCTTTTCAATACTCATCGACTTCATGATCATTATTCCGGGCCACTTGGAACGTGCATCCACAACTCCATAAGCATGGAGGAATGACAACCTTGATCCTCTACAGAAGTACTCCGCTTTATACCGTTAATTTAAGTTCCCTTGTTTGGTATGGCTTGAATTACGAATTCCTCCTCTGTTTATCCAGTGGTATACCTTCCAAAATCATGTCCATGACCTTCCCCATCACCGGATCTTCCCTCGTATGTCTTTGCACTTGCGAGGCTGTAATAAGTACATTATCAATCTTGGAAAAATACACATAGTTTACATAGTTATCCTGTGACACAGCTTTGTACAGGATTGGAGAAGTGATAGAGCATCGGCATTCACATATTGCTCAGATTTTCTGTGTTTAATCTCATAATTATGCACTAAGATGAGGGACCATCTCCGCAAGCCTCGAAAATCTAAGTAGGATTAAAACCCGCTTAGTTGTACTGACCCAGGATCCATCAGCCTTCCAGCATCTACCGGCATCCCCAGGGAGTCCCCAGCCGGGCGCCATTCAGTACTGGTCCACACAAACAAGGCACCCTAGGGGTTTCCCAGGCCATCGGAGGCCACTGGGTGGTCAGGTACTGGGCAGAGTGGCCCTCAGGCCCCCCCCCCCCTGAATATGGGTACCTTGGCATTGCCAGTCTGGCACCTTGGCACTCACCCTGGCACTGCCAAGGAGCCAATTTGGCACTGCAAAGCCGACAGGAGCACTACCATAGTGGCAGTGCCAGGGTTCCCACGGTAGCACAGCCAAAAGTCAGGGCCTACAGGAGGCCATGCCCATGGAAGATGGAAGGTGGAGGGGATTACGAAGGGTGGGAGATGCAGGATTGGTATGAAGGGGCGTCTGGAATTTTTGGGGGGGGCTGAAGGGTGAGTCGTGAAACTGGGGGGGGGGAAGGGGGGGTGGGAAAGGGGGGTGGGAAGGCCTGAAAAGGAGGGGCCCTCAGCCACCCCATAGCAATGTGTCATTACGTGGGGTGTGGGGGGAGGTGTGGAGCAGTGCCTATGTATGTGGGGGTGACATTTTCCAACAGCACAGTCAGAGTTTTTCACAAGGCCTGTTATCTCTGTCCAGGACATATTTAAGCCTAATCCTTTGTGCAGACACTTGTGAACCTGATAAGGTGGGAGCTCATGTTCCCACATCTCAAACAAACTGCCTGGGAGAAATACTCAATAAGTCCATGTTGTAATATCTCTTCAACATGCCATCACTATAATAATAACCTTTATTAGTGTCACATGTAGGCTTACATTAACACTGCAATGCAGTTACTGTGAAAAGCCCCTAGTTGCCACATTCCGGCACCTGTTCGGGTACACAGAGGGAGAATTCAGATTGTCCAAATTACCTAACAGCACATCTTTTGGGGCTTGTGGGAGGAAACCGGAGCACCCGGAGGAAACCCACGCAGACACGGGGAGAATGTGCAGACTCCACACAGACAGTGACCCAAGCTGGGAATCGAACCTGGGACCCTGGAGCTGTGAAACAACAGTGCCTCCCAGTGTGCTACCGTGCTGCTTACAGAACCCAGTCTCAGTTTCACATTGGCCAGTAAAAACCTTCATTCCTAATTGTTAGGTGAAATTTGATGGCTTGCTTGGCTGGTACAGACACCACTGAATCAAGAAACCATAGCTCGGTAGGTACATGGTTTGAATATTTTCAATTGCTATAGTAAGTCAGCTGCATCCCAATTCAAACTGGGGAATTTTGTAGACTTTTGGTAATAAACTTTTGATGTTCCTCCGTGTTTTATTCAATTTATATTTCGGTAACTCTCAAAGCCACCCCTTATAATCGCAACATTCTCTGACCCGCTTTCGCTGACTATCCTAGAAAGACCAGGTGCAGGGGCACCATTCAGACAGAGCACCTGCACCTGCTCTTTTTAGGAGCTCTTCAGAACAAATGGACAGCCTCTTGAAAAATCTGTGGTTAGAAAGAAGAGGAAGCACTTCAGAGTTAATGAACCCCTGTAGAGCTATATCAATAAACAACTGCACCCCTTCCTTTGAGGTTGCCAGGACTTGTCATTCAAGAGGTTTATAAAGGCCAATGGACTTTGAAATTGAGTGTAAAAATGCAGTTGAAAACTTTTAGGCTTCTAACCATGCATAGAGGCTTGAAAATGTTAAAGGGCAATGAAACTGACTGTGATAAAAGTACATCAAAGGTTTACACCACATCAAAGGGAATACCTTCACTCTCTTCCTACAGATCATTGATATTGACATGCTGGGAGAGGGTTTAAAGGTTTAAAGGCTACAGAGAGAACACTTTCACATTCTTCTAACAGATCATTGATAATGACATTCTGAAAGCTGCCAACACATCAGAGGGAAGACTTTAAACTGAAATTTGACATGCTGAAAGTCAGTTTAAAGAATTTCAAGGCTACAGATGGGAAGGCCAGCCTAACGATCTCCGTCACGGGAAAGACCCCATGACCTGAGCCCCACTAGCCCAGCCCAAGCCCCTTCGACACCTACCTCTCCATAACAAGCCCCCCTGGCACGATAGAGGCAGGAAGGGTAGTCATCCTCTTATCCCCCATTGGAGTTCAAGATGCCAGGTTGGCACTGCCAAAGTGTAGGACCTGAAGGGAGGTTCTGAAGCAGGGACTGAAGGGGGGCCAGAAGGCAGGGGCATTTGGTGAGCACTTAAAGGGGGGGGGGGGTGGCCTAGCCAGTGATTAGTAGGGGGTTGTAAGATTATTCTGAGATCAGGGCACATTTTAAAAATTGTGCCTCATTCTTTGAGGAGCAGTGCCTGTCAGCGAGTTTAGGCCCTGCTCCCTCAAGTTTTTTTAAATTAATTTACATGATGTGGGTGTCACTGATTAGGCCAGCATTTATTACCCATCACTAGCAGCCCTTCACAAGGAGGTGGTGAGCTGCCTTCCTGAACCGCTGCAGTCATTGAGATGTAGGTACACCTCAGTCTACACCAAGTCTAACGTAAAACGCAATCCTGTGAAAACAAATTCTGAATGCCATTGAATGACACGTCAGCATCACTCCCAGCACCAGCGGGCCGCATGGTAGCATAGTAGCATAACAGCATGGTAGCATAGTGGTTAGCGCAGTTGCTTCACAGCTCCAGGGTCCCAGCTTTGATTCCCGGCTTGGATCACTGTGTGGAATCTGCACGTTCGCCCCGTGTGAGCGTAGGTTTCCTCCGAGTGGTCCGGTTTCCTCCCACAGTCCAAAGATGTGCAGGTTTGGTGGATTGGCCATTCTAAATTGCCCTTAGTGTCCAAAAAGGTTAGATGGGGATAAAGGGTATAGGGTGGAGGCGTGGGGCTTAAGTAGGGTGCTCTTTCCATGGGCTGGTGCAGACTCGATGGGCTGAATGGCCTCCTTCTGCACTGTAAATTCTATGAAACAGTCCCGATTCCCTGCTCGTGGGAGCACAGACTCAAAACTGGGGGATTATGCCCTATGACTCCGATTCAGTCGATGAAACCATCAAGGGTGTTCTCATAGCATCTGGCATGATCTAAGACTGTTTGCTAGGTTGTGCCTGTATTTAATATTGCTGCCATAATATTTCACCACTGCTGAATAGCATGTTGTGACCTTATAATGATATGAAGGCATTGATCGTTCACAAGGGATTGTGAAAACACATTAGGGATTCATTTATTTAAAGTAGGCCCATGAGAACATTTATACAAGGATACAAAACTTGAAGACAGCAGCAGAAGAGCTGTGTATGCTGTGTTCTGCTCACAGGACAAAGTAAAACTGAGACTGGATATTGTGACACACTGTCCTTCCAGTGATAGCATGCTGCTATCCCTTAAAGACATATTACAACTGTAATAGATATGCAAGAGGACGAGCCCATTGCCAGAGGGCTGGAATAGAAGAGGGTCAACCTGTGTACCTGTCTCCTGGTCCTTGAACAATTGAATGGGAATATGCAACAAAATGAGCATTAGGTATCCACCAGCTCTTAAACTCAGCCAGGACAATAACGTCCTTCTTCCAGGTTTATGGGCAAAGACAGTGCAGGAATGACAATAATCCACACTATGCCAGAGCAATGATTTCCTGTCAATAGGTTCCAGTTTTCAGGCTGCCTGAATGCCCATTGCTTTCTGAGGCTTCCAAAATCACAGGAATGGAAAGGAGATGTGACAAGTCTGCCCTCCTCTCCATCCTCACACCCGCCTCCAACACTCCCTTGCCCCTCCCGGTCTCTCACTTTTCTCTGCGGGGAGATGGTGGCATAGTGGTCATGTTACAGACCCAGTATTCCAGGAACCCATTCTGATGCTTTGAGAACACGATTAAAATCCCACCATGTAGCTGATGAAATGTAAATTCAATTGATTGATAAATCTGGAATTGAAAGCATATAACATTAATCTTGACCATGAAGCTGTCATCAATTGTGATAAAACCCATCTAGTTTATTCATGTCCATTAAGGAAGGAAATCTACCTTCCTTACCAGGTCTGGATCACATGAGACTCCAGATCCACAGCAATATTGCTGACTCTTGACTGCCCTCTGAAATGGCCTAGCAAGCCACTCAGTTCAAGGGCAATTAGGGATGGGCAGAAATTCTGGCCTTGCCAGCAAAATACTCAAATCCTATCAAATAACAAAATAATTTTAACACAGCTCTGCTGTGTGCTGCTTCCCAATGCCAGGAGGACGAGGCCAGACTCTGAGCGAACGCAGACATGGATAGTAAGGCTGAGGAAGTGAGCGGGGACAATGTGGTTTCTGAAACCTGGATACCATCCCCCAAATGATGCAGTGGCCTAAGGAAGTCAGAAACGATAAGTGGCATCTCACTTTCAGGTTCCAACCCCACACTCTGACTTCCCCATCATCCTCCTGACAGCACATCTCAAAACAACACACCTTAGCAGTTCTACACATTTGTCTCTCTCCAGCACATCCTGATGGACACGTAAACATATGGTCACAGTCACCTCTACAAATATTGTCGTAGCATCCTCTGTGCAGAATTCATTTTTCTAATTCTCTGCTTCCTCTATTTCTAGAAGACAGCACACAGCTCTACAGAGAGGTATACAACTGGGGTTGACCCTTCAGTAATAGTCACCTTGATAACCACCAGCAAAACTATTCCACCGGGTCCACAGTGAAGGAGGTTTTGTTCCAGGAGGCTTCAGATAGCAACAATGACCTGCCGTGAAAGCCTGAGTCTCTTGAGGCACTGGTGCTCAGATGTGGCAATAAGGCCTCTGATGTAGATCCTGTGTTAAGAGTATTGCCTCCTTTGACTTGGATCTCTGTGTCTATTCCCTCTGTCTTGTGGAGTGATGGGGCATGGGGCTGAGGAAAAGGCAGTCGGTGATGCTTCCAGTGTTGGCCTGGCTCCTTTGAAGTCACTGGTCCTCTTGTTCATCATTAGGGGTTTTAGATAGAACCGCAGAAGTTGCTGACTTGCCATAGTGAACTCTGACAGCAGGGAAGATAAGATCAAGGTGAAGAAAGCCCAAGTGAGAAGAATGACTTTGAGAAAGTTGGAAATTGCTGGTGAAGGAGTGAAGACTTGCTGTCTGAAAGAGCATTGTCAGCACAAGCCTCTCTCATGGGCAGCCAGCCTCTACCTGATTTCACTGTTTAAAGGCTTTCCAACCTGTTAGTCTCATTCGGCTCTGATCTGTACTCTTGCATCCTCGATCCTCATTAGTTCCATACAGCCCTGAAGACTTGTGTGCTAGTTTTAAAAGTCAGAATTCTGGGCTAAATTTCCAATTAAGTGCCGATTTAAATATTTGAATTACGTAGCCAATAGCTCCACAGGGGTTCCCTGCCCGTCTGCCAATTCAGGGCAAATAGACCCAAACATGGACAAGACCATGTTGGGTTTCCGTTGTGGATTTTAACCACCCCACCCACACTGCCAGTTCCCCCAGCCCCATCAGTCTTAACCACTAAAATTCTGCCAAATTTGACAACATGCAGAGTCTCACCATCAACATACAACAAGAATCTTACATCTCTTTCACATGTTCTGGTATTATTTCAAAAAATGTTGACTAACAACAAGTTGGGAACCAAAGCAGAGCCAAGAGAGACAGAGTTTGTAGAAACATGGGACACAGCATTCCACCTCATACACAGACACTGATCTGGCTTCATTCAGATAGTAATTAAAACTGATTCTGCAAATTCCTGCCTGAATATCCACACGTGTGAAGTAATATCCTTCTAGTGCCTGGGAACGAATGCAATGTGCGGATCTGAGTTACATGGTCTTGTTCCTGCAAATCAGAAGAAGACATCACTCACCCGGTTTGGAGACAGAAGTGGACTCAGTTGCAGTAGTGGTACCTTTTAAAGAAGAAGAAAATCGATCAGAACCCACGACATTGCAGTAGAAATCCCCGTAGAGCTCCAGGATGTGACCTTTTTATTCATTTTACTGCAAGTGTGGTGTTGTAAAAATTATCGCAGGAATTTACATATTCATCCAATTCCAACCACAAGGTGAGTGACCACTGGATTGAACTAATGGACTGACATTGCCTGAAACTTGAATTTAAGAAAACTGCCCTGGTGTGATCAGACGTGCTGGTGAGTGTTGAAAGAAGAGACCACATACCTGTTGTCGTAGTTTCAATGTTTTGTCTGTCAGTGACAGCTATAACAACAAAAGAAAAATAAATAAAACCACTGAACCGCAATTTCAAATCCGCACAGCATTGATCATTTTATCAGGTGACTTTTTAATTTATGCCAAAGCACAAGGGCTGAGGAATGTTTTATCTCACAATAACAAGGTCAACATTATTTTTCTGACTGTCAAGTCTTAACATTAAACAGAAGCATGGAATGAACAAGACAATATTTACAAAATTGGTTGGCTTTCAAAAAAATTATTTCAATCTACTGGTCAAAAGACAAAACGGGAAGAATATTAACTATTACATGTCAATGGGGTCATCCTTAATTTGAAAATACACAAAGTTTCACCATCAACATGAATAGAATTATCAGAGCATCATTACAAAAAGGTTCAGGAAATGTTAAGCATGAAGAGACTATGAGAGACAGAGAAATTCATAAACTTGGACATAGCTCCTCAGGCACAGACTTTGATTGAGTTTGACTCAAACAGTAAGTTTGAAACAAGCTTGTTCTAGACGAAATGAGCTAAATATCTACCAGTGTTAATAATGTCCTTCCACTAACAACAACATGACTGGTGACACTGGCCTTGCTAATGTATATCACAAGAAACCACCAGTCGCATAGGGAGGAGTCATTATTGGAATTGGTTCTAGATGCTGTCTCTGTTGTAGTGCAAAAAATGCCAACCCTCAAGAATTTTGTGAAGATGTTTTGTCAGTGAAATTCCGGCTCACTCACAACCTTGTGAGGGTGTTCAAAATGTGTTTTTTTTTATTAGTGCTACTGTGCTTATGCACCCAATCCATTGGGTCTTTGTTGCACCTAGACATTTCTGTGCATTAGAGGCTCATAATCATTTGATTTCTCCCATGCTGCCTTTTGCAACAAACCTGAATTGCTTAGGCTCCGAAATGGAGGCATGAAGTGAAGCAACAGTTACAGATCATGAATCGGAGCTTGTCCAATATGTTTTGGTTACTGGTTTCCATGCTAGAAATGAAGGTGCTACTCAGCAGCTGTCGTGATTAGCATCATTATGGTGAGAATAACCATGCACATGTGTTCAAACGAACATAACTACTTATGGAGCAGAAGTGGGTCATATGGCTGCTCCGCCTCTCAAGCCTACGCCTCCATTCAATAAAGATCGTGGCTGATATTTTTGGGTGCACATTTGGCATGCGTAGTGTCAATTATAGCAGCACTAGGGAGGCTTTGTACTGCTTATGTGGTATAGGCTGCCCTGCCGGATGTCTCCTGTGCAGTCAGCGTACAAAAAGGACATGTGCTGTGTGTCCTAGAAAGTTGCAATTGGATGATATCCTGTTTCCTTATAGTCAGACCAGCTGATGTGATGCAAGGACTGTAAACATGAACCAAGCAGATCCTATCTACATATGTAAAAGCAAAATACTATGGATGCTGGAAATCTGAAATATAAACAGTAAATGCTGGAAGACATCAGTTGTTTTGGTCGTCCATGTGACTCTTCAGAATTAAGGAGCGGGAGAAATCATAGAATCCCTACAGAAATGTGATGGATTTTATCCTGTTTAAAAGAGGGTGGCACAGGTGGAGTAAAATAGATGGTCAAGAATAGGTGGGTACAAAGATGTCATGGAACACAAGACACATAGATTATCATAGAATTTACAGTGCAGAAGGAGGCCATTCAGCCGATCGAGTCTGCACCGGTTCATGGAAAGAGCACCCTGCCCAAGGTCAACACCTCCACCCTATCTCCATAACCCAGAAACCCCACCCAACACTAAGGACAATTTTGAACACTAAGGGCAATTTATCATGGCCAATCCACCTAACCTGCACATCTTTGGACTGTGGGAGGAAACCGGAGCACCCGGAGGAAACCCACGCACACACGGGGAGGATGTGCAGACTCCGCACAGACAGTGACCCAAGCCGGAATCGAACCTGGGACCCTGGAGCTGTGAAGCAATTGTGCTATCCACAATGCTACCGTGCTGCCCGACGAGGGATGACTTTCAATAGATCGCAGCGAGATAGCTGCTCTGCTACGTACGAAACCCTGAGCCAGAATCAGGTCGTCTGCGAATATTTTAGCACCAGGTTCCCCATGAACATTGTGTGCGTTTATAGAGAGAGGCGGCGCCCATCCGGCCGCGCTCCAGGCAAGTATCGGGTGGCACTCCTCACCGACCGGAGTCGGCTATCCCAGGCCAACAAGTGATCCGCGGCGCTAGGGGTATCGTGGACAGTCAATGGTAATGTTAAAGTCCAAAGAGGGGGGTGATAGTGGCATAAAGGTAAGAATAGCACCTCGTCTTCCGATTAGGCACTTTACAGCCTTCTGGACTTTACATTGAGTTCAACAACTTCAGACCATGAACACTCGCCTTCATCTTGCCACTATTTAAAAATTGAATTTTTCTATTTTCTCACAACTATCCTAGCCCCAACCCCTACAGACCCATCTGTTACTTGTTCTTAAGATTTGCCTTCACAGATAACTGACCCTTGTTCTGTTATAAACACATTCTGCTATATTATATTTGTGTCACTATCAAGACCATCTTTAGTCTGTAACATGATCATTAACATTCACATAATCTTGTGTTCAACAATTTTCAACCATTTGCACCCAAACAGAAAATGTCAACAAGACTTAACGAATGGAATGACATTGCGAATTTGAAAAACGAGTGAAGAGGCTTGATGGAGGCTATTGAAAAAAGACACCACTCACCAGTTGAAGTAAAATTATGGACATCAATTTTCACTGTTGTCCCACTTGTTGAAGCCATCACTTCTGAACAAAAAGTAAATTACTCACAATGACTACTGACAAATTTCAAATTATGCCGTATTGATAATTTCATTAGGAGGATATTTTATTGATTCTACACCACAAAGAATGAGGAAACATTTTTGAAACAATAGCAATAGAAATATTAACAAACATGAAAGTGGCAAAACAATATTTGCATATTTGGTTGATTTAAAATAACTACCTCAATATGTTGGATGAAAGAAAAAAAAAGTAAATCATACAATTAATTCAAATGTTAGAAAAAGTGGAGTAATTCAAATGTTAGAAGAGGTGGAGTGGGTTTACCCGCACAATCTGCTGAATTGAATGGGAGGAAATTGTCGCCCCTAGAGGAGGCCAGTAACAGTGAGTTGGAGAGGAAGATCAAAATCCAGTTTAGGGAAAGATCGGTGTGTTGAGAGGTTGAGGACAAGATTGGGAAGATCAAAGCAGACGGTAAATGGAGTATGGAGCCAGCCAAACCCAAGTAAGCCGGCGTCATGAGAGGTCAGAAGTAAATCAGAGGCAGGGTCTGGGTAGATTAGAAGGGTCGTGATGGGGAAATTGGAGATGGAGATGGCATTATTGTGGAGATCAGAAGTGTTGGGTTTTCCAATCGTGGTGGGTTGGTGACACAGATGAACTGTATCCAACAGGTTAGTGAAATGCAGGTGGAATACAAGTAAATGCAACATGAATGGGAATTTGCTTTAAGTCATAAGTGAGGAGTTGAAATTTTAGCTGTTGAATTAGAAAGAGAAATGAAAGGTACATTTATCACTGGGAAAGGCCATACATTAATAAAGTAACATTGTGAACTTTAATTTGCTGGAAGTAATGGCCATGAAGACAACAAGAAAGATTTTGTATATTCTGGGGAACATACCTTTTAAAAGAAGGTTGAGAACAATGGGTTTAAAGATGCCTTGCAGTAATATTGCTGCAATTTTTGTAGATTAACAAACTAAAGGGACTGTTGCTGTAAAGCTGTGCTTATTCGTGAGTCTAGCTATGTAGAAATCTTTTTGCAAATGTTGCCAGACTAAATTTATCTCTGTAATTGTAAGTTTGCATGTTAATTTTTTATTTGTATTGTTAATTTAATATTTTAATACATCTAAAATCGCCAAAAGTGGTATTGGAATCTTTGCTTCAGACATCAGTACACATTTTTTATTTATGTTGTTAATATTGTTACATTTACTTGTATTATATTGTCTGTGTGGAGTCTGCACATCCTCCCCGTGTGTGCGTGGGTTTCCTCCGGGTGCTCCGGTTTCCTCCCACAGTCCAAAGATGTGCCGGTTAGGTGGATTGGCCATGATAAATTGCCCTTAGTGTCCAAAATTGCCCTTAGTGTTGGGTGAGGTTACTGGGTTATGGGGATAGAATGGAGGTGTTGACCTTGGGTAGGGTGCTCTTTCCAAGAGCCGGTGCAGACTCGATGGGCCGACTGGCCTCCTTCTGCACTGTAAATTCTATGAATAGTCTATGAATAAATGTTTTAATTTAATATTTTAATATATTTAAAATCTCCAAAGGTGGTATTGAAATCATAGTCATGACATCAGTACACATAACGTCTATTAATAAAATACAAACAGCAAATTGTTGTGATAACTTGACCTGGTTTACCTTTGGGATTTGGTCAGCCCAGCAATTACTACCAGCTATACCGTAACACATGCAAATGTTTGTTTTCAACCTGATCACTCTGGAAGAAATGGTCTAAATATCCAAAACCGTGAAGAAAAGAATTCCCCTGTCTGGGAACACAATGCCGATTGTCATTGTCTTGCTACTGCATATCGAAAGACGCCGTAACTCACTTGGTGTGGAGACAGTAGTGGACTGGGTTGTGGGTCGTTTCACTGTTGTAGTGACCCCTGCTGAAAAACAAGTAAAACAGTCAAAACCATTGAACTCCCAATTTCAAATCCCACTGGAATGCGAATTCCACGCGGCGTTAATATTATTAATGCTAGAATACAAAGAGCAAGAAAAATGTTTTCTTTAATTGCAGCAGTATTAATGATGTGCCAGCTTTCTTTCCATCAAATAGAACATGAGAAAAAGCAAGGCAAAAGCAATATTTGCATTGTCAGTTGCAATTAAAAATAATTTTTGCAAGCTACTGGAACTAAGAAGAAAATAAATAATATTATCAATACAACATCATGAGGATCATCCTTTGTCGAGATACGATAATAATTCTGTGGGAATTCAGAATTATGCAGACTACCACCACCTACCTAAAATTCATATATATTTCATTTAAACGTCAGGACATTTTAAGAAATGTTCAATACATTATGGGACGCCAGTAAAGTCCAAGGGGGATAGAGGTGTACAGAAACACAGACTCAATGGGCGGGCGCACCGCTGGCTGATGCCAAAATCGCGATACACGATTGGGCATAGAATAGGTTTTGATGCCAGAATTGCGGCTAGAGCTGAATTTAACACAAACACGCAACTACCCGTCACCTCGACAGCGGTGTCAATGCGGTCAGGAACACACTTATAGTAAACACCGTTTGCATGTCATCAGCGGGATCGACCCAGTATTCCCTGGGGCCTCCGCGGTGCTCCGCCTTCGATGGGCTGAGTTCCCGACGGCGCGGTTCACATGTGCTTTTAAAAATTGTTATACACGCGTCTTGGCTGCCGAGGGAGAGAGAGGGGATACAGAAAGTGTCCAACATTGCCATAGTTTGCAGACAGTTGTGCTGCTGGCTGGGGTGTTTCTGTCAGGGCCAGGAGGAGTAGTGGGGGGAGGCAAGGAGAAGAGCTGTGGCGTCAGGGATGAGGGGCGCAGAGCATCATTGCCGCAGCGCACAACGCAGTCATATAGCTGCGCATGCCGCTGACTGCACATTGTGAGGTTAGGGGCGTAGGCCATATAGGTGTGCCACCAAACCACCCTCCTCAGTGCCCTCTGGCCACAGCCAAGCCATCATCTGTATGGTCGTCTCCAGCACAACCAGTGCCACCTTTTAGGCTGTGATGGTGCGTGTGAGCAGTGAAGTGTGTATATGCGGCTGCAGCTTGTCAGCCTCCCGAGTGTCAATCGCAGACCCACAAATCCCACACCGTTTTTCATTGGAATCGGGTGTGTTCCACATAGCGCCAAACCTATCCTCTCCACAGTTACTGATTCAATCCAGGGTTGGCGCAGTTTTGCTGTTGTGAAAGTCCACGGATTCTGCATTGGCATCAACACTTAGTCTCAGAAACGGAGAATCCCGCCCAATATTTCTCATCATGCTCACACTCTGATCGAATTTCAATCAGGTAGTTAATTTTTGACCAGTTTACTCCTGAATGAATGGGTTAAATATCTGCAGGGAGTGGATTAATGTCCTTCCACTGTCTGGGAGTTGTTGAATCAAGATGGCTTTGGAAATTGGTCTTGCTACTGCATAGCAAAAGAAGCCATCACTCACCTGATGTGGAACCAGTGGTGGACCTGATTGGAGTTGGTTGCACTTTTGTAGTGACCCCTCCTGAAGAACAATAACATGAACTAGAACCTGAATACGGAACTATCCCTGTAGAGTTTCACCATAAGACCAATTCATTGGTTTTACTTCAAAGGTAACATTCACACAACTATCTGTAGGCTTGGATATCTTTATATTTTCAACCATTTCTGCTAAAGAGGAAGTGTCTACAATACTGGACTGGATTAACGTTGCCTGAAAAGTGAACATGGGGATATTGTGAACAGACTTGCTGGTAAATATTGACAGAAACTATCACTTACCTGTTGTAGTCTTTTCAGATATGACAGCTGTGGTAGTAGCTTTTGGTGTAGTTGTCACTTCTGAACAAAAAGGAAGACATTGATCGTCATTACAGTAAATTCCTAATTATGAGATAGAGGTGTACTTAAACACGGACTCTATGTGCGGGATCTAAGCTGACTGACGCCGAATTCGCAATTTGCGATTGGGCGGGGAATAGGTTCCAACGCCAAAATCCCGGAGGGTGCCGATTTCACGCAAAATCACAAACCTCCGTCACCTTGATAGCGGTGTCAATGCAGCCCGTAACGCAGGCGTAGTGAACACCGTTTGCCTGTCATTAGCGGGGCTGACCCGGTATTCTTCGGGTCCGCCCCGATGATCCGCCTCCAATGTGCCGAGTTCCTGATGGCGCGGTTCACGAGCGCTTTTAAAAATCGTGAAACCGGTGTCATTGCTGCTCAGGGAGAGAGATGGGGTACAGGAAGTGTCCATCATCGCCATAGTTGGCTGACAGTTGTGCTGCTGGCCAGGTGTGTTTTGCCAGGGCCGGGAGAGGAGCGCGTGTGGCCAAGAGATGGGCTGTGTGGTCGGGGTTGACGGGCACAGAGCACCATTGCCGCAGGGAACAAGGCAGCCATGCTGCTGTGCACAAAGCTGACTGCCCACTCTGAAATTAGGGCCACGGATCATATGGGTCCCCCCCCAGACCACTCCCCTCGGTGTCCTCTGGCCGCTGCCAACCCATCAGTTGTATGGGCACGCTCCGGCACAACCAGCGAACATGAGGAAAGTGTGAACAGACATGCTGGTGAATATTGAAAGAAAATATCACTTACCTGTCGTAGTCGTTTCAGATGTGGCAGTAGTTTTTGGTGTAGTTATCACTTCTGAATAAAAAGTAATACATTGATCATCATTACAGAAAACTCCAAATTATGCAGAATTAAGAGAGCTTGCCCAGCAGCTAACAACATTACTCTTAAATAACAATGAAAAAGGAAAATTATTTTTTAATGACGATAATAACGAGTTTCATTTTCTTCACAATTGCCACGTAAAATGTACCAACAGGACCACGCGATCAATCTTAAGCATTTTCCTTTGATAAGAAAGGACTGATTATCTGTAAGAGGTGAGGGAATGGACTTATTAATGGGAGGGATCTTTTGTCCCTGTCTGCACGAGAGATAGCCATTTAACCAGTTCGAGAGACTCGCTGCTGTCGAGCTTTGCACTTTTGGGTCGGTACAGTGGCACAGTGGTTAGCACTGGTGCCCCACAGCTCCAGGGGCCTGGGTTCAATTCTGGCCTCGGGTGACTGTGTGGAGTTTCTCCCCATGTCTGTGTGGGTTTCCTGCCACAGTCCAGAGATGTGCAGGTTAGGTGGATTGGCCATGCAAAATTGCCATGTCGTGTCGCAAAGGTTAGGTGGGGTTAGTGTGTTTCTGGAATACGGTGGATGCATGGGTTTAGTAGGGTGCACTTTCCAAGGGCCGTTCAGACCAGTGGGCTGACTGGCTTCCTTCTGCTCTGTAATTCCCAGGATTCTATGATACCTCTCACCAGGCACTGGCAGCAAATAGCACTCAATGAGCCTCAAAAATTAGGAAGGCAGGGAGATTGGGAGGGTTAGGTTGTGTGGAAAAGGATGGAGGGGAGATCACAGCAGGATGAAGATCAAAGTCCGGAGCCAGAGAAATTGGAGGAGGACAGTAAGAGTGAGATGGAGAGGAAAGTCAGAGTCTAGCATAGGGGAAGATTTGTGTGTTGAGGAGAGGGAGAGGATAAGATTGTTCTGGAGGCAAGAATGATTAGGGTGATCAAACAGAAGGTAACTGGAGTTTGGAGCCAACCGACGTCGAGTAAGCCAGGGTCATGGGACGTCAGAAGTAAATCAAAGGCAGGATCTGAAGAGATTAGAGGAGTCATGATGGGGGGATTGGAGATGGCATTATTGAGGAGATCAGAAGTGTCGGGTTTTCAAATCGTGGGGGGTTGGTGAAACAGTTAAAATGTATCCAACAGGTTAGTGAAAATCTAGGTGGAATACAAGTAAATGTAAAATGTGTCGGAATTTGCATTAAGTGATAAGTGAGGAGTTGAATATTTAGCTGTTCAATTTCAAAGAGAAATGAAAGGAAGATTTGAAACTGGTAAAGTTCATAAATTTATAAAGTAACGTATGAACTTTACTTTGCTGAAAGTAATGGCCACCAAGACAACAATAAAGAACTTGTATATTCTGGGGAACATACCTTTTAAAGAAGGTTGAGAACAATTGGTTTAAAGATACCTTGTGGTACTTTTACCGCAATTTTTGAAGATTAAGAATCTATCGGGACTGTAGCCTGGAAAAGGGTGTTTAGTTTTTAGTTTAGCTATGTAGAAATTGTTCTGCAACTGTTCTCAGACTCAGTTTATCTCCGTAACTGTAATTTTTGCATGTTTATTTTTTATTTATTTTGTTAACAAATGTTTTAATTTAATATTTTAATATATTCAAAATCTCCAAAAGTGGTATTGGAATCTTTACTTCTGACATTTGTACACATATTTTATATCAATAAAATACAAACAGCAAATTGTTGTGATAACTTGACCAGTTTTCCCTTTGGGATTTGGTCAGCCCAGTAATTACTACCAGCCATACCGTAACACAGGCAAATGTTTGTTCTCAACCTGATCACTCTGGATGAAATGGTTGCAATTTCTAAAACTATGAAGGAATGGATTCCCTTGTCTGGGAGCACAATGCCGTTTGTCATTGGTCTTGCTACTGCCCATCGAAAGACATCATCACTAACCTGGTGTGGAGCCAGTCGTGGACTGGGTTGCAGTTGGTTTCACTGTTGTAGTGACCCCCGCTGAAAAACAAGAAAAACATTCGAAACCATTGAACTCCAATCTCAAATTCCACTGAATTGAGAATTCCACAGGGCAGTTATTTTATTATTGCGTGAGTACAAAGAATGAGAAAAAAGGTTTCCTTAATTGCAGCAGTATTAATTATGTGCCAGCTTTCTTTCCATCAAACAGAACATGGGAAAAAGCAAGGCAAAAGCAATATTTGCATTGTCGGTTGCAATTAAAAATAACTATTGCAAGCTACTGCAACTTAAAGAAAGGAAATAATATTATCAATACAATGTCGTGAGGATCATCCTTTGTCAAGACACGATAATAATTCTTTGTGAATTTAAAACTATGCAGAGTATGACCACCTACCTAAAATTCATATTTTATATTTCATTTAAACGTCAGGCATTTTCAAAAATGTTCAGTACATTTTGCAACACAAGCAAAGTTTAAGAGGGATAGAAGTGGACAGAAACACGGACTCAATGTGTGGGATCTCCATGGCTGACGGCAAAACTGCGAAACGTGATTGGGCAGAGAATAGGTTCCGTGCCAAAATTGCAGCTGGAGCCGATATCACGCCAAATCGCAATTCTCCGTCACCTCGGCAGTGGTGTCAATGCGGTCTGGAGGACACGTATAATAAAGAGCATTTGCATGTCATCAGCGGGGTCCACCCATTAGTCGCCGGCGCCTCCGCGGTGCTCCACCTTCGATGAGCAGAGTTCCCAACGCGCTGTTCACATGCGCTTTTTAAAATTGTTATACCGGCGTCATGGCTGCTGAGGGAGAGAGAGGGGATACAGCAAGTGTCTAACATCGCCATAGTTTGCTGACAGTTGTGCCGCTGGATGTGGGGGGTTCAGCCAGGGCCAGGGTGTGTTTTGGGGGGTGGCAAGGAGCAGGGCTGTGGCATCAGGGTTGAGGGGTACAGAGCACCATTGCTGCAGCGCACAATGGAGCCATGCAGCTGCGCATGCCGCTGACTCCCCACTGTGAGGTTAAGGGCGCAGGCCATATTAGTGTCCCGCCTGATCAAACCCCTCAGTGCACTCTGGCCACAGCCAACACATCAGCTATATGGGCGCGCCCCAGCTCAACCAGTGCCATCTTGTAGGCTGGGATGGTGTGAGTGAGCAGTGAAGTGTGCATATGCGGCTGTAGCTTGTCAGCCCCCTGAGATTCAATCACAGAACAGGCAAATCCCACACCGTTTTTCATTGGAATTGGCTGTGTTCCACATAGCGCAGTCCTGGCCCCTCCACAGTTGCTGATTCAGGGTCGGCGCCAGTTTTGCTGTTGTGAACGTGCACGGATTCTGCACCGGCATCAACACTTGGTCTCAGAAACGGAGAATCCCGTCCAATATTTCTCATCATGCTCACATTCTGATCTAATTTCAATCAGGTAGTTAATTTTTGACCAGTTTACTCTTGAATGAAAGGGTTAAATATCTACAGGGAGTGGAATAATGTCCTTCCACTGTCTGGGAGTTCTTGAATCAAGTTGGCTTTGGACATTGGTCTTGCTACTGCATAGCAAAAGAAGCCATCACTCTCCTGATGAGGAACCAGTGGTGGACCTGATTGGAGTTGGTTTCACTTTAGTAGTGACCCCTCCTGAAGGACAATAACATGAACTAGAATCTGAATAGGCAACTATTCCAGTAGAGTTTCACCATAAGACCACTTCATTGGTTTTATTTCAAAGGTAACATTCACAAAACTGTCGGTTTGGATATCTTTATATTTTCAACTATTTCTGCTTAAGAGGAAGTCTCTACAATACTGGACTGGATTAACATTGCCTGAAAAGTGAACATGTGGATATTGTGAACAGACTTGCTGGTAAACATTGACAGAAACTATCACTTACCTGTTGTAGTCTTTTCAGATATGACAGCTGTGGTAGTAGCTTTTGGTGTAGTTATCACTTCTGAACAAAAAGGAAGACATTGATCATCATCATAGAAAACTTCTAATTATGAGATGGGGGTGTACACAAACACGGACTCAATGGGTGGGATCTAAGCTGGCTGTCGCCGAAATGGCGATTTGTGATTGCGGAGAATGGGTTCCAACGCCAAAATCCCGGCGGGAGCCGATTTCACGCAAAATCACAAACCTCCGTCACCTTGATAGCGGTGTCAATGCAGCCCGTAACGCAGGTGTAGTGAACACCGTTTGCCTGTCATTAGCGGGGCTGACCCGGTATTCTCTAGCGCCGCCCCGATGCTCCGTGTCCTTAGTGCTGAGATCGCGATGGCACGGTTCATTTGTGCTTCTAAAAATCGTGAAACCAATGTAATGGCTGCTGAGGGAGAGAGATGGGGAACAGAAAGTTTCCATCATCGCCATAGTTTGCTGTCAGTTGTGCTGCTGGATGTGGGGGTTTCTGCCAGGGTCCAGGAGTGGAGCGGAGGTGGCCAGGAGATGGGCTGTGGGGTCGGGGTTGGTTGGCACAGAGCACCATTGCCACAGCAAACAAGGCAGCCATGCTGATGCGCACAACACTGACTGCCCACTCTGAAGTTAGGGGCACTGGTCATATGGGTCCCCCCCCCCAGACCACTCCCCTCGGTGACCACTGGCCGCTGCCAACCCATCAGTTGTATGGGCACGCTCCGGCACAACCAGCGAACATGAGGAAAGTGTGAACAGACTTGCTGGTGAATATTGAAAGAAAATATCACTTACCTGTCGTAGTCGTTTCAGATGTGGCAGTAGTTTTTGGTGTAGTTATCACTTCTGAATAAAAAGTAATACATTGATCATCATTACAGAAAACTCCAAATTATGCAGAATTAAGAGAGCTTGCCCAGCAGCTAACAACATTACTCTTAAATAACAATGAAAAAGGAAAATTATTTTTTAATGACGATAATAACGAGTTTCATTTTCTTCACAATTGCCACGTAAAATGTACCAACAGGACCACGCGATCAATCTTAAGCATTTTCCTTTGATAAGAAAGGACTGATTATCTGTAAGAGGTGAGGGAATGGACTTATTAATGGGAGGGATCTTTTGTCCCTGTCTGCACGAGAGATAGCCATTTAACCAGTTCGAGAGACTCGCTGCTGTCGAGCTTTGCACCTTTGGGTCGGTACAGTGGCACAGTGGTTAGCACTGGTGCCCCACAGCTCCAGGGGCCTGGGTTCAATTCTGGCCTCGGGTGACTGTGTGGAGTTTCTCCCCATGTCTGTGTGGGTTTCCTGCCACAGTCCAGAGATGTGCAGGTTAGGTGGATTGGCCATGCAAAATTGCCATGTCGTGTCGCAAAGGTTAGGTGGGGTTAGTGTGTTTCTGGAATACGGTGGATGCATGGGTTTAGTAGGGTGCACTTTCCAAGGGCCGTTCAGACCAGTGGGCTGACTGGCTTCCTTCTGCTCTGTAATTCCTAAGATTCTATGATACCTCTCACCAGGCACTGGCAGCAAATAGCACTCAATGAGCCTCAAAAATTAGGAAGGCAGGGAGATTGGGAGGGTTAGGTTGTGTGGAAAAGGATGGAGGGGAGATCACATCAGGATGAAGATCAAAGTCCGGAGCCAGAGAAATTGGAGGAGGACAGTAAGAGTGAGATGGAGAGGAAAGTCAGAGTCTAGCATAGGGGAAGATTTGTGTGTTGAGGAGAGGGAGAGGATAAGGTTGTTCTGGAGGCAAGAATGATTAGGGTGATCAAACAGAAGGTAACTGGAGTTTGGAGCCAACCGACGTCGAGTAAGCCGGGGTCATGGGACGTCAGAAGTAAATCAAAGGCAGGATCTGAAGAGATTAGAGGAGTCATGATGGGGGGATTGGAGATGGCATTATTGAGGAGATCAGAAGTGTCGGGTTTTCAAATCGTGGGGGGTTGGTGAAACAGTTAAAATGTATCCAACAGGTTAGTGAAAATCTAGGTGGAATACAAGTAAATGTAAAATGTGTCGGAATTTGCATTAAGTGATAAGTGAGGAGTTGAATATTTAGCTGTTCAATTTCAAAGAGAAATGAAAGGAAGATTTGAAACTGGTAAAGTTCATAAATTTATAAAGTAACGTATGAACTTTACTTTGCTGAAAGTAATGGCCACCAAGACAACAATAAAGAACTTGTATATTCTGGGGAACATACCTTTTAAAGAAGGTTGAGAACAATTGGTTTAAAGATACCTTGTGGTACTTTTACCGCAATTTCTGAAGATTAAGAATCTATCGGGACTGTAGCCTGGAAAAGGGTGTTTATTTTTTAGTTTAGCTATGTAGAAATTGTTCTGCAACTGTTCTCAGACTCAGTTTATCTCCGTAACTGTAATTTTTGCATGTTTATTTTTTATTTATTTTGTTAACAAATGTTTTAATTTAATATTTTAATATATTCAAAATCTCCAAAAGTGGTATTGGAATCTTTACTTCTGACATTTGTACACATATTTTATATCAATAAAATACAAACAGCAAATTGTTGTGATAACTTGACCAGTTTTCCCTTTGGGATTTGGTCAGCCCAGTAATTACTACCAGCCATACCGTAACACAGGCAAATGTTTGTTCTCAACCTGATCACTCTGGATGAAATGGTTGCAATTTCTAAAACTATGAAGGAATGGATTCCCTTGTCTGGGAGCACAATGCCGTTTGTCAATGGTCTTGCTACTGCCCATCGAAAGACACCATCACTAACCTGGTGTGGAGCCAGTCGTGGACTGGGTTGCAGTTGGTTTCACTGTTGTAGTGACCCCCGCTGAAAAACAAGAAAAACATTCGAAACCATTGAACTCCAATCTCAAATTCCACTGAATTGAGAATTCCACAGGGCAGTTATTTTATTATTGCGTGAGTACAAAGAATGAGAAAAAAGGTTTCCTTAATTGCAGCAGTATTAATTATGTGCCAGCTTTCTTTCCATCAAACAGAACATGGGAAAAAGCAAGGCAAAAGCAATATTTGCATTGTCGGTTGCAATTAAAAATAACTATTGCAAGCTACTGCAACTTAAAGAAAGGAAATAATATTATCAATACAATGTCGTGAGGATCATCCTTTGTCAAGACACGATAATAATTCTTTGTGAATTTAAAACTATGCAGAGTATCACCACCTACCTAAAATTCATATTTTATATTTCATTTAAACGTCAGGCATTTTCAAAAATGTTCAGTACATTTTGCAACACAAGCAAAGTTTAAGAGGGATAGAAGTGGACAGAAACACGGACTCAATGTGTGGGATCTCCATGGCTGACGGCAAAACTGCGAAATGTGATTGGGCAGAGAATAGGTTCCGTGCCAAAATTGCAGCTGGAGCCGATATCACGCCAAATCGCAATTCTCCGTCACCTCGGCAGTGGTGTCAATGCGGTCTGGAGGACACGTATAATAAAGAGCATTTGCATGTCATCAGCGGGGTCCACCCATTAGTCTCCGGCGCCTCCGCGGTGCTCCACTTTCGATGAGCAAAGTTCCCAACGCGCTGTTCACATGCGCTTTTTAAAATTGTTATACCGGCGTCATGGCTGCTGAGGGAGAGAGAGGGGATACAGCAAGTGTCTAACATCGCCGTAGTTTGCTGACAGTTGTGCCGCTGGATGTGGGGGGTTCAGCCAGTGCCAGGGTGTGTTTTGGGGGGTGGCAAGGAGCAGGGCTGTGGCGTCAGGGTTGAGGGGTACAGAGCACCATTGCTGCAGCGCACAATGGAGCCATGCAGCTGCGCATGCCGCTGACTCCCCACTGTGAGGTTAAGGGCGCAGGCCATATTAGTGTCCCGCCTGATCAAACCCCTCAGTGCACTCTGGCCACAGCCAACACATCAGCTACATGGGCGCGCCCCAGCACAACCAGTGCCATCTTGTAGGCTGGGATGGTGTGAGTGAGCAGTGAAGTGTGCATATGCGGCTGTAGCTTGTCAGCCCCCTGAGATTCAATCACAGAACAGGCAAATCCCACACCGTTTTTCATTGGAATTGGCTGTGTTCCACATAGCGCAGTCCTGGCCCCTCCACAGTTGCTGATTCAGGGTCGGCGCCAGTTTTGCTGTTGTGAACGTGCACGGATTCTGCACCGGCATCAACACTTGGTCTCAGAAACGGAGAATCCCGTCCAATATTTCTCATCATGCTCACATTCTGATCTAATTTCAATCAGGTAGTTAATTTTTGACCAGTTTACTCTTGAATGAAAGGGTTAAATATCTACAGGGAGTGGAATAATGTCCTTCCATTGTCTGGGAGTTCTTGAATCAAGTTGGCTTTGGACATTGGTCTTGCTACTGCATAGCAAAAGAAGCCATCACTCTCCTGATGAGGAACCAGTGGTGGACCTGATTGGAGTTGGTTTCACTTTAGTAGTGACCCCTCCTGAAGGACAATAACATGAACTAGAATCTGAATAGGCAACTATTCCAGTAGAGTTTCACCATAAGACCACTTCATTGGTTTTATTTCAAAGGTAACATTCACAAAACTGTCGGTTTGGATATCTTTATATTTTCAACTATTTCTGCTTAAGAGGAAGTGTCTACAATACTGGACTGGATTAACATTGCCTGAAAAGTGAACATGTGGATATTGTGAACAGACTTGCTGGTAAACATTGACAGAAACTATCACTTACCTGTTGTAGTCTTTTCAGATATGACAGCTGTGGTAGTAGCTTTTGGTGTAGTTATCACTTCTGAACAAAAAGGAAGACATTGATCATCATCATAGAAAACTTCTAATTATGAGATGGGGGTGTACACAAACACGGACTCAATGGGTGGGATCTAAGCTGGCTGTCGCCGAAATGGCGATTTGTGATTGCGGAGAATGGGTTCCAACGCCAAAATCCCGGCGGGAGCCGATTTCACGCAAAATCACAAACCTCCGTCACCTTGATAGCGGTGTCAATGCAGCCCGTAACGCAGGCGTAGTGAACACCGTTTGCCTGTCATTAGCGGGGCTGACCCGGTATTCTCTAGCGCCGCCCCGATGCTCCGTGTCCTTAGTGCTGAGATCGCGATGGCACGGTTCATTTGTGCTTCTAAAAATCGTGAAACCAATGTAATGGCTGCTGAGGGAGAGAGATGGGGAACAGAAAGTTTCCATCATCGCCATAGTTTGCTGTCAGTTGTGCTGCTGGATGTGGGGGTTTCTGCCAGGGTCCAGGAGTGGAGCGGAGGTGGCCAGGAGATGGGCTGTGGGGTCGGGGTTGGCGGGCACAGAGCACCATTGCCACAGCAAACAAGGCAGCCATGCTGATGCGCACAACGCTGACTGCCCACTCTGAAGTTAGGGGCACTGGTCATATGGGTCCCCCCCCAGACCACTCCCCTCGGTGACCACTGGCCGCTGCCAACCCATCAGTTGTATGGGCACGCTCCGGCACAACCAGCGAACACGAGGAAAGTGTGAACAGACTTGCTGGTGAATATTGAAAGAAAATATCACTTACCTGTCGTAGTCGTTTCAGATGTGGCAGTAGTTTTTGGTGTAGTTATCACTTCTGAATAAAAAGTAATACATTGATCATCATTACAGAAAACTCCAAATTATGCAGAATTAAGAGAGCTTGCCCAGCAGCTAACAACATTACTCTTAAATAACAATGAAAAAGGAAAATTATTTTTTAATGACGATAATAACGAGTTTCATTTTCTTCACAATTGCCACGTAAAATGTACCAACAGGACCACGCGATCAATCTTAAGCATTTTCCTTTGATAAGAAAGGACTGATTATCTGTAAGAGGTGAGGGAATGGACTTATTAATGGGAGGGATCTTTTGTCCCTGTCTGCACGAGAGATAGCCATTTAACCAGTTCGAGAGACTCGCTGCTGTCGAGCTTTGCACCTTTGGGTCGGTACAGTGGCACAGTGGTTAGCACTGGTGCCCCACAGCTCCAGGGGCCTGGGTTCAATTCTGGCCTCGGGTGACTGTGTGGAGTTTCTCCCCATGTCTGTGTGGGTTTCCTGCCACAGTCCAGAGATGTGCAGGTTAGGTGGATTGGCCATGCAAAATTGCCATGTCGTGTCGCAAAGGTTAGGTGGGGTTAGTGTGTTTCTGGAATACGGTGGATGCATGGGTTTAGTAGGGTGCACTTTCCAAGGGCCGTTCAGACCAGTGGGCTGACTGGCTTCCTTCTGCTCTGTAATTCCTAAGATTCTATGATACCTCTCACCAGGCACTGGCAGCAAATAGCACTCAATGAGCCTCAAAAATTAGGAAGGCAGGGAGATTGGGAGGGTTAGGTTGTGTGGAAAAGGATGGAGGGGAGATCACATCAGGATGAAGATCAAAGTCCGGAGCCAGAGAAATTGGAGGAGGACAGTAAGAGTGAGATGGAGAGGAAAGTCAGAGTCTAGCATAGGGGAAGATTTGTGTGTTGAGGAGAGGGAGAGGATAAGGTTGTTCTGGAGGCAAGAATGATTAGGGTGATCAAACAGAAGGTAACTGGAGTTTGGAGCCAACCGACGTCGAGTAAGCCGGGGTCATGGGACGTCAGAAGTAAATCAAAGGCAGGATCTGAAGAGATTAGAGGAGTCATGATGGGGGGATTGGAGATGGCATTATTGAGGAGATCAGAAGTGTCGGGTTTTCAAATCGTGGGGGGTTGGTGAAACAGTTAAAATGTATCCAACAGGTTAGTGAAAATCTAGGTGGAATACAAGTAAATGTAAAATGTGTCGGAATTTGCATTAAGTGATAAGTGAGGAGTTGAATATTTAGCTGTTCAATTTCAAAGAGAAATGAAAGGAAGATTTGAAACTGGTAAAGTTCATAAATTTATAAAGTAACGTATGAACTTTACTTTGCTGAAAGTAATGGCCACCAAGACAACAATAAAGAACTTGTATATTCTGGGGAACATACCTTTTAAAGAAGGTTGAGAACAATTGGTTTAAAGATACCTTGTGGTACTTTTACCGCAATTTCTGAAGATTAAGAATCTATCGGGACTGTAGCCTGGAAAAGGGTGTTTATTTTTTAGTTTAGCTATGTAGAAATTGTTCTGCAACTGTTCTCAGACTCAGTTTATCTCCGTAACTGTAATTTTTGCATGTTTATTTTTTATTTATTTTGTTAACAAATGTTTTAATTTAATATTTTAATATATTCAAAATCTCCAAAAGTGGTATTGGAATCTTTACTTCTGACATTTGTACACATATTTTATATCAATAAAATACAAACAGCAAATTGTTGTGATAACTTGACCAGTTTTCCCTTTGGGATTTGGTCAGCCCAGTAATTACTACCAGCCATACCGTAACACAGGCAAATGTTTGTTCTCAACCTGATCACTCTGGATGAAATGGTTGCAATTTCTAAAACTATGAAGGAATGGATTCCCTTGTCTGGGAGCACAATGCCGTTTGTCAATGGTCTTGCTACTGCCCATCGAAAGACACCATCACTAACCTGGTGTGGAGCCAGTCGTGGACTGGGTTGCAGTTGGTTTCACTGTTGTAGTGACCCCCGCTGAAAAACAAGAAAAACATTCGAAACCATTGAACTCCAATCTCA
This sequence comes from Scyliorhinus torazame, assembly GCF_047496885.1. Taxonomy (NCBI): domain Eukaryota; kingdom Metazoa; phylum Chordata; class Chondrichthyes; order Carcharhiniformes; family Scyliorhinidae; genus Scyliorhinus; species Scyliorhinus torazame. The sequence continues at coordinate 58,502,045 of NC_092719.1, forward strand.
AATTCCACTGAATTGAGAATTCCACAGGGCAGTTATTTTATTATTGCGTGAGTACAAAGAATGAGAAAAAAGGTTTCCTTAATTGCAGCAGTATTAATTATGTGCCAGCTTTCTTTCCATCAAACAGAACATGGGAAAAAGCAAGGCAAAAGCAATATTTGCATTGTCGGTTGCAATTAAAAATAACTATTGCAAGCTACTGCAACTTAAAGAAAGGAAATAATATTATCAATACAATGTCGTGAGGATCATCCTTTGTCAAGACACGATAATAATTCTTTGTGAATTTAAAACTATGCAGAGTATCACCACCTACCTAAAATTCATATTTTATATTTCATTTAAACGTCAGGCATTTTCAAAAATGTTCAGTACATTTTGCAACACAAGCAAAGTTTAAGAGGGATAGAAGTGGACAGAAACACGGACTCAATGTGTGGGATCTCCATGGCTGACGGCAAAACTGCGAAATGTGATTGGGCAGAGAATAGGTTCCGTGCCAAAATTGCAGCTGGAGCCGATATCACGCCAAATCGCAATTCTCCGTCACCTCGGCAGTGGTGTCAATGCGGTCTGGAGGACACGTATAATAAAGAGCATTTGCATGTCATCAGCGGGGTCCACCCATTAGTCTCCGGCGCCTCCGCGGTGCTCCACTTTCGATGAGCAAAGTTCCCAACGCGCTGTTCACATGCGCTTTTTAAAATTGTTATACCGGCGTCATGGCTGCTGAGGGAGAGAGAGGGGATACAGCAAGTGTCTAACATCGCCGTAGTTTGCTGACAGTTGTGCCGCTGGATGTGGGGGGTTCAGCCAGGGCCAGGGTGTGTTTTGGGGGGTGGCAAGGAGCAGGGCTGTGGCGTCAGGGTTGAGGGGTACAGAGCACCATTGCTGCAGCGCACAATGGAGCCATGCAGCTGCGCATGCCGCTGACTCCCCACTGTGAGGTTAAGGGCGCAGGCCATATTAGTGTCCCGCCTGATCAAACCCCTCAGTGCACTCTGGCCACAGCCAACACATCAGCTACATGGGCGCGCCCCAGCACAACCAGTGCCATCTTGTAGGCTGGGATGGTGTGAGTGAGCAGTGAAGTGTGCATATGCGGCTGTAGCTTGTCAGCCCCCTGAGATTCAATCACAGAACAGGCAAATCCCACACCGTTTTTCATTGGAATTGGCTGTGTTCCACATAGCGCAGTCCTGGCCCCTCCACAGTTGCTGATTCAGGGTCGGCGCCAGTTTTGCTGTTGTGAACGTGCACGGATTCTGCACCGGCATCAACACTTGGTCTCAGAAACGGAGAATCCCGTCCAATATTTCTCATCATGCTCACATTCTGATCTAATTTCAATCAGGTAGTTAATTTTTGACCAGTTTACTCTTGAATGAAAGGGTTAAATATCTACAGGGAGTGGAATAATGTCCTTCCACTGTCTGGGAGTTCTTGAATCAAGTTGGCTTTGGACATTGGTCTTGCTACTGCATAGCAAAAGAAGCCATCACTCACCTGATGAGGAACCAGTGGTGGACCTGATTGGAGTTGGTTTCACTTTAGTAGTGACCCCTCCTGAAGGACAATAACATGAACTAGAATCTGAATAGGCAACTATTCCAGTAGAGTTTCACCATAAGACCACTTCATTGGTTTTATTTCAAAGGTAACATTCACAAAACTGTCGGTTTGGATATCTTTATATTTTCAACTATTTCTGCTTAAGAGGAAGTGTCTACAATACTGGACTGGATTAACATTGCCTGAAAAGTGAACATGGGGAAATTGTGAACAGACTTGCTGGTAAATATTGACAGAAACTATCACTTACCTGTTGTAGTCTTTTCAGATATGACAGCTGTGGTAGTAGCTTTTGGTGTAGTTATCACTTCTGGACAAAAAGGAAGACATTGATCATCATCATAGAAAACTTCTAATTATGAGATGGGGGTGTACACAAACACGGACTCAATGGGTGGGATCTAAGCTGGCTGTCGCCGAAATGGCGATTTGTGATTGCGGAGAATGGGTTCCAACGCCAAAATCCCGGCGGGAGCCGATTTCACGCAAAATCACAAACCTCCGTCACCTTGATAGCGGTGTCAATGCAGCCCGTAACGTAGGTGTAGTGAACACCGTTTGCCTGTCATTAGCGGGGCTGACCCGGTATTCTCTAGCGCCGCCCCGATGCTCCGTGTCCTTAGTGCTGAGATCGCGATGGCACGGTTCATTTGTGCTTCTAAAAATCGTGAAACCAATGTAATGGCTGCTGAGGGAGAGAGATGGGGAACAGAAAGTTTCCATCATCGCCATAGTTTGCTGTCAGTTGTGCTGCTGGATGTGGGGGTTTCTGCCAGGGTCCAGGAGTGGAGCGGAGGTGGCCAGGAGATGGGCTGTGGGGTCGGGGTTGGTTGGCACAGAGCACCATTGCCACAGCAAACAAGGCAGCCATGCTGATGCGCACAACGCTGACTGCCCACTCTGAAGTTAGGGGCACTGGTCATATGGGTCCCCCCCCAGACCACTCCCCTCGGTGACCACTGGCCGCTGCCAACCCATCAGTTGTATGGGCACGCTCCGGCACAACCAGCGAACACGAGGAAAGTGTGAACAGACTTGCTGGTGAATATTGAAAGAAAATATCACTTACCTGTCGTAGTCGTTTCAGCTGTGGCAGTAGTTTTTGGTGTAGTTATCACTTCTGAATAAAAAGTAATACATTGATCATCATTACAGAAAACTCCTAATTATGCAGAATAATTCAAGAACTCCCAGCAGGTTACAACATTACTCTTAAATAACAATGAAAAAGAAAAATTATTTTTTAATGACGATAATAATGAGTTTCATTTTCGTCACAATTGCCACGTAAAAAGTACCAACAGGACCACGCGATCAATCTTAAGCATTTCAACCATTTTCCTTTGAAAAGAAAGGACAGATTGTCTGTAAGAGGTGAGGGAATGGACTTATTAATGGGAGGAGGTTTTCGTCCCTGTCTCCACCAGAGATAGCCAGTCAGCCAATTTGAGAGACTCGCTGCTGTCGAGTTTTGCAGCTTTGGGTCGGTACGGTGGCACAGTGGTTAGCACTGGTGCCTCACAGCTCCAGGAACTTGGGATCAATTCTGGCCGCGGGAGACTGTGTCGAGTTTGCATTTTCTCCCTATGACTGTGTGGGTTTCCTGCGGGTGCTCCGGTTTCCTCCCACAGTCCAAAGATGTGCAGGTTAGGTGGACTGGACATGCCAAATTGCCCCTTAGTGTCGCAAAGGTTAGGTGGGGTTAGTGTGTTTCTGGAATACAGTGGTGGCATGGGTTTAGTAGGGTTCACTTTCCAAGGGCAGTTCAGACTCGATGGGCTAAATGGCCTCCTCTTCCTAAGAGTCTATGAAACATCTCACCAGTCACTGGCAGCAAATAGCACTCAATAAGACAGGAAAAAATTAGGAAGGCAGTGAGATTGGGAGGGTTATGTTGTGTGGAGAGGGAGGGAGGGGAGATCGCGGCAGGATGAAGATCAAAGTCCTGAGCCAGATAAATTGGAGGAGTCCAGTAAGCGTGAGATGAAGAGGAAGGTCAGAGTCTGGCATAGGGGAAGATTTGTGTGTTGAGGAGAGGTTGAAGAAAAGATCGCTTGGAGCCAGGAAAGATTAGGGAGATCAAACAGAAGGTAATTGGAGTATGGAGCCAGCGAACCTCGAGTAAGCCGGGGTCATGGAAGGTCAGAAATAAATCAGAGACAGGATCTGGAGAGATTAGATAGGTCATGATGGGGGGATTGGAGATGGAGATGGCATTATTGAGAAGATCAGAAGTGTAGGGGTTTCCAATTGTGGTAGGGTTGGTGAAACAGATAAACTGCATCCAACAGGTTAATAAAAATGTAGGTGGAATACAAGTAAATGCAAAATGAATCGAATTTGCATTAAGTGATAAGTGAGGAGTTGAATATTTAGCTATTGAATTTCAATGAGAAATGAAAGGAAGATTTAAAACTGGTAAAGTTCAGACATTTATAAAGTAACTTTAAGAATTTTAATTTGCTGAACATAATGGCCATCAAGACAACAAGAAAGAACTTGTATATTCTGGACAACAAGAAAGAACTTGTATATTCTGGACAACATACCTTTTAAAGAAGCTTGAAAAAAATGTGTTCAAAGATACCTTGTGGTAATATTACTGCACCTTTTACAGATTAAGAAACTATAGGGACTTTGCCTGGAAAAGGGTGTTTATTTGTCAGTCTAGCTATGTAAAAATATTTCTGTCAATGTTGCCTGACTCAGTCTGTAACTGTAAGTTTTGCATGTTAATTTTTAAAAAATGTTGTTAATAAATGTTTAAATTTAATATTTTAACCTTTTTAAAATCTCCAAAAGTGGTATTGGAATCTTTACTTCTGACATTGGTGCACATATTTTCTATCAATAAAATACAAACAGCAAATTGTTGTGATAACTTGACCAGGTTTCCCATTGGGATTTGGTCAGCCCAGCCATTACTACCTGCCATACCGTAACACATGCAAATGTTTCTTTTCAACTTGATCACTCTGGAAGAAATGGCCTAAGTTTCTAAAACTGTGAAGGAATGGATTCCCTTGTCTGGGAACGCAATGCCGTTTGTAATTGGTCTTGCTACTGCATATCGAAAGGCGCCGTCACTCACCTGGTGTGGAGCCAGTAGTGGACTCGGTTGTAGGTGGTTTCACTGTTGTAGTGATCCCTGTTGAAGAACAAGAAATACAGTCAAAACCATTGAACTCCAATTTCAAATCCCACTGAATTGAGAATTCGACCGGGCGATTATTTTATTACCGCGAGAGTACAAAGAGTGAGAAAAAGGTTTTCTTCAATTAGAGCACTATTAATGATGTACTAGCTGTCTATCCATCAAACAGAACATGAGCAACAGCAAGGCAAAAGCAATATTTGCATTATCTGTTGCGTTTCAAAATAATTATTACAAGCTACTGGACCAAAGAAGAAAGGAAAAAATATTATCACTACAACATCATGAGGATCATCCTTTGTCAAGATACAATAATAATTCTGTGGGAATTTAAAACTGTGCAGTGTATCACCACATACCTAAAATTCATATTTTATATTTCATTTAAATGTCAAGGCATTTTCAAAAATGTTCAGTACATTTTGGGACGCAAGTAAACTCTAAGAGAGATAGAGTTGTACACAAACACGGACTCAATGGGCGGGATCGCCGTTGGCTTGCGATGAAATTGTGATATGCTATTGAGCGGAGAATTGGTTCCAACGCCAAAATCCCGGCGGGCGCCGATTTCACGCCAAATCGCAAATCTCCGTCACCTCGACAGCAGTGTCAATGCGGTCCGGACGCTGGTATAGCAAACACCGTTTGCATGTCATTGGCGGGGACGATCCAGTATTCTCCGGAGCCTTTCCGAAGCTCCGCCTCCGATGGGCCGAGTTCCTGAAGGGGTGGTTCACTTGTGCCTCAAATAATCGTGAAACTGGCATCATGATTGCTGAGGGAGAGAAGAGGGGGTACAGAAAGTGTCCACCATCGCCATAGTTTGCTAACAGTTGTGCTGCTGGCCAGGGGCTTCTGCCAGAGTCGGGGGAGTAGCAGGGGTGGCCAGGAGATGAGCTGTGGGGTCGGGTTTGACGGGCACAGAGTACCATTGCTGCAGCGCACAAGGCAGCCATGCAGCTGCGAATGTCGCTGATTGCCCACTGTGAAATTAGGGCCACAGGTCATATGAGTGTCCCTCAAGATCATTCCCCCCAGGTGCCCTCTGGCCACAGCCCACCCATCAGCTGTATGAGCTCGCTCCAGCACAACCAGTGAACATGAGGAAAGTGTGAACAGACTTGCTGGTGAATATTGAAAGAAAATATCTCTTACCTGTTGTCGTCGTTTCAGATATAACAGCTGTGGTAGTAGCTTTTGGTGTTGTTATCACTTCTGAACAAAAATGAAGACATTGATCATCATTACAGAAAACTTCAAATTATGCAGAATTAAAAGAGCTTCCCCAGCAGGTTATATCATTTGTTAAAGTACAATGAATGAGGAAAAATCTTTTGAATTGATGTTTTAACTATTCCTTCAGAATAGACAAGTAAAACGTACCAACAGGAACACGCTATCAATCAAAGGCATTTGAACCATTTTCCTTTGAAAAGAAAGGGCTGATTATCTAGAAGAGGTGAATGGATTTCTTATCCGTGGGACTTGTTGAATCAAGTTGACTTTTTTTTTTTGCTACTTCCGAACAAAGCCATCACTTGCCTGGTATATATCCAGTAGTGGATTCAGTTGTAGGTGGCTTCACTGTGGATCCCTTTTATAAGATAAAAGAATCTAATGGCAAGCCACTCCAATACAAGTTAAATACCTAATTATTTTTGCTGACTCCCACCATTTTGTTGTTCAACTTCAATTTTTGCAAATGTGACATTGAAAAACCTATCTGAAGTTGAGATGCTTTTAAATTTTCAATTGAAAAGGAATTGCTGACACGATTTCACAAATATAGTGACACAGCCTGAAAGTTGGATTTGGTAAAAGGGCACTGGTTTGAATGGACTTAATGTTGAAGACATTACTTACCTGTTGTTGTAGTTTCACCAATAACAGTTGCGGTGCTTGTTCCTTTTGGTGTAGTGGTTACTTCTGAAAAAAGGAAGAAAAAAACTCAAAACTATCAAACTCCAATTTCAAATCCTGGAACATTGACAATTCCTTTGCAAAGCAATTGTTTTGAGACTGAAGTAAAATGAATGAAGAAGTGTATTTTCTGACAGTGATAACACACTCAACTAATGTCTCTTCCCTTCACGTCAAAAGAGCAAATGCAAACATGGGAGGTAAAGGCAGTATTTGCATATTTGGCTGTACTTCAGGAACACTATTTCAAAATACTGGAGAAAGATGAAAAGCAAAGAACATTTACAATCCCATCATGACTGAAGAAGAATCCTTTGACTTGACGTGACATAAATCAACTGCAATTTGTTTGAAAAACTAGAGTATCACCATCAACGGGCCAGCTTTATCAGTTGCTTCGAAAACAGCTAGCTGGACAGACAGGGTTCAGTTTAGTTCCACCAAGATATCGCTCTCCCAACGACCGTATCAAGATAAGTAAAGCCTGTTAGTTAACCTTATTCATGTGTGATATTTAAAGTATTTGGGCTTGCTTAATTGCAATGTAGAAGCTTTCAGGAAGCAAGTTAAGATGTTGTAATTATTAACTGTAAAGCTGTTTCTTTGTTGACGATGTGGTTAATTCTCTGTTTAACCTCAAGTTTGTTTAACCATAAAAGCTGTCTACTGATCGGTGTTATCACTCCTATCGTGCAGTGACATATCCTTACAGTTTTACCAAATGCAACTTACAGATTTTAGGCAGGGTTTTAACAAAAGATTTGGGTTCTTGTCGGAACCTAATAACAACACCAATTTGCTTTGTAATTTATGGGCTAAGTATCTGAAAGTTGTTGAAACCAGACGGTTTGTGTCACGGGTTTGGTTTCTGTATACCAAAAGAAGTCACCACTTACCCGGTGTGGAGATGGTAGTAGAGCTGGTTGTTGCTGGTGTCACTGTTGTAGTGGTCACTTCTGAAGAATAGGAATCACAATCAAATCCACTATATTACACCCTAAAGTATAGTAGTGTTGCACTGGCAGTCTATTTTATTGGCTTTTATGCAAACATGATGTTTTAAAAATTATCTGCAGTACTAATTATTCAATATTACCAGCCAAAAGGAAGAATCTACAAGACTAAGCTAATGGACTGACATTGCCTCCAGAGGTGAATTTGAGAACAGCGCCCTATTGGCATCATTCAGGCACCCAGCATTTCTCCTCAGCTGCATGAACATTCTATTTTCACTCAAACAGTGAAAAACCCATCCATTTCTCTTAATCTGGAAAAAAGGTCAGAGAATCTAAAAATGATGAAGTCATGCATTTCTAGTCAGTGCTGAAAAAAGATAATGGGTGGGCTATAACTGAATGGGAACAGAGTCTCGGAGCGCAAGATTAGCTCAGAGCGCCAAGAAACACCCCGCTATCCATGCCCATCTGGGTAGATTGGGGGCCTCAGTGGGGAACTCCCCGACGAGGCTGCACGTAGCCTCGTTTGCAGGACTGAGGAGCTCTGCTCATCATTTTTACATGGTGTCCCAATTTCTCGAGCCCCCAATGTAACCCCTGAACCCCCCCCCCCCCCCCCACCGCCCCCCCCCCCCCCCCCCGGCACCAACTCACTATAAGGGGGTTCCCGGGTCGCCCCAAACCCTCGCAGGGCACACCCTGGTGTAATCACCACCATGCAAAAAATGCCAGCTTGCCTCCTTGTCAGTGCCCCTTCCAACTGGAAGTATTACCTAGACACCTTGGCAGTGCCAGCTGGCACCCAGGTGGCACAGACAGAGTGTCCAGGTGGCACCAGTTATGGAAAGGTACAACCCTGCCCAGAGAGCATGCACCTTGGGACTCCCAATCCCTTTGGACCCCCCCCCCCCCCCCCCGAGTGCCATTCTGCCTGGCCCTCATTTTTGGAGACCAGTACTGAACGGCACTCACCCGAGGCCTCCAAGGCTAGGGAGTTAGATCCCAGGCCTTGTTTAGAGCTTGGGGACACATATTTGAGTGAGACGAGCTGTTTCACTCTAATATGCAGATTTCCCAGAAAGTGATCCCACCCACAATGGCTGGAATTCACATCATGACGTCTTTGTCATGATATTCAAACACACACATCATGATGGACACACTAACAGGCAAATCAGAGTACACAACACCACAACCAATCACAGACAAGAACACCAACCACATAAAAAGCACGAGCACGACACCTGGAGGTCAGTAGGTCTGGGGAGAAGGAAGCATGAAAGAGCTGTTGAAACACCACAAGCAGGGAGCCCCCCACGTGCAGAGTGCAAAGACCAAGTTGTAAATAGTGAGTTTAAATAAACAAGTGTTGTACCATATGCAACTGTGTTGGCTCTTCTGTGTGTTAGAACACCCAACACCACATGGTACAGGAGTGGATCGATACCTGCCTACCAACCTGCCATTCTGGACATGGACCACACCGGCAAACCGCAGCCGATGCAAGTCACGGGGAACCTAGGCACCAACTGGAAGCTCTACAGGCAGCGATTTGACCTGTACATCCGTGCCACCGAAAAACAGAATGTCTCGGATGATTCGAAGATTGCAATGCTCCTCTTCTACGCAGGCCCCCACCCAAATGATGTCTTTAATTCACTGGTGTTCGAGGAAGGCGAAAACCAGGCCAAATATGACACGGTCATCCTCAAAATGGACCAGCACTTTCAAACTGAAGTAAACGAAACTTTCGAAAGATACATCTTTCAGCAACGCCTGCAAGGTAAGGAGGAGCTTTTTCAACCCTTTTTGACGCACCTCCGGATTCTAGCGCAGTCCTGCGGTTACGGCACCACCACAGAGTCCATGATCAGGGACCAGATTGTTTTTGGCGTTGCCTCCAGTGGCCTACGCCAGCAGCTTCTTAAAATAAAGAGCCTCACCTTAGCGTCTGCTGTGGAAGCCTGTGTCCTCCATGAAAATGCGACCTGCCGTTTTGCCCGATTTCAGGCGTCCGAGTTGGCACGGAGGGGGTCCCCAGCCGTCGAATCGGCAAGCCAGGCCGCCCACGACGTCGAACGCATCCAGGCCGTCGATTTCTTCCCGCCCCACGGCCCGGACGACAGCGGCCGCTTCCCGCGCTTTTCGCGGTCTCCCGCGCAGGTGCGCGCCAAGAATAACGGCCACAACGAGGGACGCACTGCGCAGGCGCGCCCACCGCAAGATCGCACTGCGCATGCGCAGTGGCGCAACGAACGCCGTGACGTCATGACGTGCAGCAAGTGTGGAGGTCTACACTTAAAAGGGCAATGTCCTGCAAAATACCAACAGTGCAACAGATGTGCCATGATAGGCCACTACGCAGCCCGCTGTCGTGCGGCTCAACCCATGGATCCGGCGCATCCTCGACAACCTCGCACACGAGTCAGGACCGTCCAGCCCACGCATCAAGACTTCCAGTTAAGTGATGCAGATGACCAGGATGACTTCAGAGTTGCCGTCATTGATGTCAACAAGGTCAATGCCATCAATCCAGACGATGAGTGGTGTGCCACCCTGACGGTCAACCGATCGCGCGTCGCCTTCCGTCTGGACACCGGCGCATCCGCCAACCTGATTGCTTACTCTGCAGTCCAGGCCATGAAGGTCAAACCACTCATCACACCATCCCGGCTTAAGATGGTTGACTATAACGGGAACGTTATCCCGTCCGTAGGATCTTGCCAGCTACAGGTGACTCACAAGAGGTACACGGCCACACTCCCCTTCGAAGTTGTGGGCTCATCAAAGGACTCGTTACTGGGCGCACAAGCGTGTAAGGTCCTTCACCTGGTACAGCGCATCATGTCTCTCTCTCCAGATGAGATATCCGACTTCCCGGATGCTGAGTTCCACGCGAATCTCCATTCCCTCCTCGCTCACAACCAGGAGGTTTTTGAAGGCATGGGGACATTGCCACACACGTACAAGATTCGACTCAGACCGGACGCCATCCCTGTCGTTCACGCACCTCGCAGGGTTCCTGCGCCTCTCAAAGACCGCCTCAAGGCACAACTGCAGATTCTTCAGGACCAAGGGGTCCTATCCAAGGTCACGGAGCCCACGCCATGGGTCAGCTCCATGGTCTGTGTAAAGAAGCCCTCTGGCGAGCTCCGTATATGTATAGATCCAAAAGATCTGAACAACAACATCATGCGGGAACACTATCCCATCCCAAAACGAGAAGACCTCACCAGCGAGATGGCGCGAGCCAACATATTCACTAAATTGGATGCGTCCAAAGGATTCTGGCAGATCCAACTGGACCCGGCCAGCCGAAGACTATGCACATTCAACACCCCTTTTGGCAGATTCTGCTACAACCGGATGCCATTCGGCATCATTTCGGCATCTGAAGTATTCCACCGCATTATGGAGCAGATGATGGAAGGCATCGAAGGGGTACGTGTATATGTGGACGATATCATCATTTGGTCCACCACTCCGCAGGAACACATGCATCGTCTTCGACGTGTCTTCACCCGCATACGGCAAAATGGCCTGCGTCTCAACCGTGCGAAGTGTGCTTTCGGCCAGACGGAGCTGAAATTCCTCGGGGACCACATCTCAAGGTCCGGGGTCCGTCCCGATGCAGACAAGGTTAGCGCCATCACAGCCATGCCACGACCGGCTGACAAGAAGGCTGTCTTAAGATTCCTGGGCATGGTCAACTTCCTTGGGAAGTTCATTCCCAACCTGGCTTCTCATACAACAAACATGCGCCATCTCGTAAAAAAATCGACGGAATTCAACTGGCACCAGTCGCATCAGCAGGAATGGGAGGAGCTCAAGCACAAACTGGTCACGGCACCAGTGCTGGCCTTCTTTGACGCGACTCGCCCTACAAAGATCTCAACAGACGCCAGCCAATCTGGTATTGGAGCGGTACTCCTGCAAAAAGACAGCACGTCATCATGGGCCCCGGTTGCGTATGCCTCACGAGCCATGACCCCTACCGAACAGCGCTACGCGCAAATCGAAAAAGAATGCCTGGGCTTGTTAACTGGACTGGACAAGTTCCACGACTATGTGTATGGCCTGCCACGATTCACGGTCGAAACTGACCACCGCCCCCTGGTCAACATCATTAACAAAGACCTGAACGACATGACTCCTCGCCTCCAGCGCATCTTACTCAAACTCAGGAGGTACGATTTTGAACTGATCTACACTCCGGGGAAGGAACTCATAGTGGCGGACACTCTTTCCCGAGCAGTGAGCACACCACCAGATGCGGAGGGGTTCGTGCGTCAAATTGAGGCACACGTGACTCTGACAGCAGCAAATATGCCAGCTGATGATCCTTGTCTGGCCCACATACGCGCAGAGACGGCGACTGACCCTCTGCTGCAGCGAGTGATGCGCCACATGACGGAAGGGTGGCTAAAAGGGCAGTGCCCCCAGTTTTACAATGTGCGAGATGATCTCACCAATATAGACGGGGTCCTTATGAAATCGCATAGGATCGTCATTCCACACAGTGTGCGCCAGATGATTCTTCGTCAACTACACGAAGGCCACTTGGGTGTCGAAAAATGCAGACGAAGGGCCCGGGCGGCGGTATATTGGCCGGGTATTAATGAAGACATAGCCAACATGGTGCTCAACTGCACAACCTGTCAGAGGTTTCAGCCGGCGCAACCTCCGGAAACACTTCTACCACACGAGATGGTGACGTCCCCCTGGGCGAAGGTGGGTGTTGACCTATTTCACGCGCTCGGCAGAGATTACATTGTTATTATAGACTACTTCTCAAACTACCCGGAAGTCATGCCTCTCCATGATCTGACGTCGTCCGCAGTCATTGGGGCCTGCAAGGAAACGTTTGCTCGCCATGGCATTCCAAGGACTGTCATGTCAGACAATGGACCTTGTTTTGCCAGCCGTGAATGGTCGTCCTTTGCCGCAGCATATGGTTTCACTCATGTGACATCCAGCCCTCTGCATCCACAATCGAACGGGAAGGCTGAAAAGGGTGTCCACATCGCAAAGCGGCTCCTGTGCAAGGCGGCTGATGCCGGATCGGACTTTAACCTTGCCTTGCTGGCCTATCGATCGGCCCCGTTATCCACGGGCCTCTCGCCAGCGCAGCTACTAATGGGTCGCTCCCTCAGGACGACGGTACCTTCCGTCCTGGCACCGACAACAGACCATGAGGCGGTTCTTCGGGACATGCAACTGCAGCGTGATCGCCAGAAAGGTCGGTACGACACACGAGCGACGGACCTGCCCCCCCTGTCCTCCGGAGACAAAGTACGCGTCCATCAACCGTATGGTGGCTGGTCAGCACCGGCCGAAGTCCTCCGACAAGTGGCTCCCCGCTCGTTCCTGGTTCGCATGCCGGATGGTTCCGTGCGTCGCCGCAATCGGCGCGCCCTTCGCCGACTTCCACGTTCACAGCCACACAACACGCCAGATCCTCAACAGGCTTCCGAGGATGACTTTGTGGAGCTGCCGCACATCACGCCCTTTCCATCGCCACCCATGGCCATGCCTGCACAGCAGCCGGTGGTTCTTGATCCACCCTTAAGGCGGTCAACCCGAATTCGTCGCAAACCCATTAGAATGGACTTATAATACAGTTCATATGTTTAATAAGTTGGACAATTTTACATGATAACCTGTTGTTGTTTATCGTTCCAGATGTCGTCTGACTGGACAACTGTTCAAAATTTTTTTTCTTCTTCTCTCGTTCGCATTTCTGTTATGTTATGGTACAACTGGATTCATGTGACGCACTCGACATCGCCCCATGTACATAGTTCCGTCATAGACACATGCTGCACACGACACACACACACTCTTAGATGCACTCACGTCACGATCATATTTATTACCACGTAGGCACATATCTTTGTGAAAAGGGGGGATGTCATGATATTCAAACACACACATCATGATGGACACACTAACAGGCAAATAAGAGTACACAACACCACAACCAATCACAGACAAGAACACCAACCACATAAAAAGCACGAGCACGACACCTGGAGGTCAGTAGGTCTGGGGAGAAGGAAGCATGAAAGAGCTGTTGAAACACCACAAGCAGGGAGCCCCCCACGTGCAGAGTGCAAAGACCAAGTTGTAAATAGTGAGTTTAAATAAACAAGTGTTGTACCATATGCAACTGTGTTGGCTCTTCTGTGTGTTAGAACACCCAACACCACAGTCTTGTGAGTTGTGGCCAGCCAGGTATACCCCGAAGTGGGATCTCCCGGCATCTACTGGACGCGTTGTGCCGCGCTGCTTTTCGGGCGCAATGCGACTGGTAGATCCAGCCCAAGGTGTTTCACTTGTATTGTCACTTTTTGTCACAAGAAGCCTTCTCTCACCTGGTGTGGAGCCAGTAGTGGACCCAGTTGTAGCTGATTTCACTGTTGTAGTGAAGCCTTCTGAAGGAGAAGGAAAATAATGAAAACCACTTCACCACAACATACAAACCACAGTAATCCTGTATAGTTTGACCTCAAAACCGCTGTTTTTGACCTTGCTGCAAACTGGATATTTACAAAATCAATAGCAGATTGAGATTATGATTTTCAACCATTTCTGTGCAAAAGGAAGTATGTAAAAAACTGAGTTAATGAACCGACAGTGCCTGAAAGCTCCATTGGAGCCAAACAATGAGCTGGTGCAAACAGACTGTAGCACCATCGATCACACACGAGGCGAGACGTAAAGAACTTCAATCGAGGCTTTATTGAGCAGACTTGTTCAGACACGTTCCCCAGCAGCTCACTCACAGAATGCAGCTGCGGGGATTACCCAGGTTCTTATATCCCTCCTATCTGGGTGGAGCCCAGTAGGTGGAGGATCCAATCGGGATCCAGCATCTGTCCTCCAATAGCTGCTCGGCATTCCTGGTGTACCGTATTACCCCTAATACATACCACCACACAGACTTGATGGTGAATATTGAACAAAGGCACCACTTACTGGTTGTAGTAGTTTTCTCAATAACTGTTGTGGTTGTTCCTTTTGGTGTAGTTGTTGCTTCTGAATAAAAAGAAAAGAAACGAAACACCATTTTCAAATTCTGTAGCATTGAGAATTTCAAAAATTGGCTATTTATTGATAGTCAAGTACAAAGAATGATGAAAAATCTTTTTACCACAGCAATAACTGGATGGAGAACGTTCTCCCGTGTGAAATAACAGAAGCAAACACAGATACGAGTGTGGCAAGGCAACATTTGCATCATTGATTACATTTAAAAGGAACCATTTCAAGGTACAGGACAAATCAGCACATGTTTGTGTTTGTTTCTTTTCCCTTGAAACAAAGGGAAATATGTTTATCTTGTTATTTATGCGGTTAAAAAAAGAACAAATATTGTTGAGCCAGAGCGACCCTGGGCCCAATTCTGACTCTGTAAAAGAATGGGTTTTGAGTGAGTTGAAATCAGGGATGATAATGGCATAGTGTAGGTTAGATGGCTTTTGTTTCGGTGCAACATCGTGGGCCGAAGGGCCTGTACTGCACTGTATCGTTCTATGTTTTTTGTTCTATGTTCTACAAATGTGGAGTGAAATTCTCCATCCCGCCGTGCCACATTTCTGCCCCGACCCACCGGCGGGAGTCTCCGTTACACCGGCCGGTCAATGGGATTTCCCATTGTGGGGCAGCCCCATGCGTCGGGAAATCCCCGGGCGCCGGCAAAACGGAGACTCCCGCCGGCGGAGAATGACGCCCCTGGACATACTGGGCTGGATTCTCCGGCCTCCCAGCCACGCCATTTTTGGCAGTGGGAGACGGCGTGCCATTCGCTGATGGCGGGGTTCTCTGTTTCCGTCTCTGTCAATGGGAATTCCCATTGAAACAACCCCACACTGCCGGGAAACCCACAGGGGTGCGCTGTCGGCTGGACCAAAGAATCCCACCGCCAGCGAATGGCTGGAGAATTCCGGCCACCATTTGTCACAGGCAGGTGGGGAGTCAATTTAAACTGCCCTGATTTCCCCCACTCTCTACCCATCCATAAACAAAGGTGATTTTTGTTGCTCATTTCTCCCTTTCATTTCCCTAACCCTTAAATTTGAAATGTCTCTATTAATAAGTCGCATTATTAATAATAATATAAAGAATTATATATATAATTATTTATTTATATTCATCAGTTGGACAACTTAATGAAGCTTTATATAAACATATGTAAAATATGTATATAGTTTTCTTGTTGTGAAAATGAAATGAACTCTATTTAATTTCATTTGTTTTCATTTTTTTCTAATGCGGTCTCCAGGAAGAAGGATAGGGAAACATAGGCATAGTGTTAGGAAAACAAAGGTAGTTTTAAGGGATTTATATTTGTATTGGTACATTTTAGGTATAAGGTGTAGTTTTAGGTGGGTTTTATTTAATATTTCTGTGCCTGGGACCTATAACTAGATTCATGCTGGGCAAAGGCACTTGTGCGTGTGGGGATTGGTTAAGTTCTAACTGTGTTAGAGGGAGTTATGATGTGAAGAGTAAATATAGTTGCTTTACAACTAGAGGCTCTTGGAAGGGAATAACATTTTGTTTGTTCTTCAGTTTTAGCTGGAAGCTACAGCAGTTGGGAACAGGCAGCTAAAGAGGAAACATCTCTCTCAGCTTTGCTTGATGAAAGGTCATACAATGGAGTGATAGTTAAGAAAACTAGTGCCATAAACTTAAAGGATAGCTATTTACAGAAACTAAAGATATGACGAGGAATTTCCAGGAAGCCTGAAGTTAAAGGAACAAAGAGGAACTGGGAGCAGAACAGCTATCTACCAAGCTATCTTGAAATACAGGTTTCCAATCCTTGTTCAGTTCTGATTAATCTACCTGTTCTGGATAGGGATTGAGGTCTAACTTCTCCAAAGGCATTTACCATGCCTTGGGATTTGGGGCCTCAGGGGGTATTTTCTGAGTAGATTCCAGGTTAAAAATCTGACATCTCCCCAACATTAGAGAGGGTAGAGTTTAACTGTATCGTGCTTCCACACCCTCCTGATTATTGTAAAATAATTTGCCAAGTTGCTCTTAAAGAGTTTTCTGTGGTGTGTGACTTTTCTTAAAATCACTTCCAGGCACTGAGTTTACCTCTTTTGGTTTCCAATTGCTTATTTTTATCTCTAATTTGGCTGGTCACTGAATTTGGACTCTGTTCAAATTGAAATTAGATAAATCCCACACAAGCCCCCAGTTTGTCATGGCGAGGAGGGGAATCAATTTAAGCTGCCCTGTTCACCCCACTCTCTACCCGCCCAGAAACAAAAAGGTGTATTTTAAAATTCTGGGGCCGGATTCTCCGCCCCGCCACGCCACATTTCTGCCTCGATGCGCCGGCAGAATTCTCCGTTATGCCGGATGGTCGATGGGGTTTCCCATTGTGGGGCAGCCCCACGCTGTCGGGAAACCCCGGGCGCCAGCAAAACGGAGAATCACGCCGGCAGAGAATCCCACCCTGGATCTCCCTCTTTATAAATGATGGCATCTTTTCCCCAACCCTTAAATTTGGAATGTACCAATTCTCTATTAATCGTTTGTACAGAAGACTGGAGGTAAGATGAAATAAAAAGAGTTAGTTTATTTTTACATACACACAAGCACGCACCCATATTGCATTGGATTGGATTGGATTTGTTTATTGTCACGTGTACCGAGGTACAGTGAAAAGTATTTTTCTGCGAGCAGCTCAACAGATCATTAAGTACATGAGAAGAAAAGGGAATAAAAGAAAATACATAATAGCGCAACACAACATATACAATGTAACTACAAAAGCACTGGCATCGGATGAAGCATACAGGGTGTAGTGTTAATGAAATCAGTCCATAAGAGGGTCATTTAGGAGTCTGGTGACAGTGAGGAAGAAGCTGTTTTTGAGTCTGTTCGTAAGTGTTCTCAGACTTCTGTATCTCCTGCCCGATGGAAGAAGTTGGAAGAGTGAGTAAGCCGGGTGGGAGGGATCTTTGATTATACTGCCCGCTTTCCCCAGGCAGCGGGAGGTGTAGATGGAGTCAATGGATGGGAGGCAGGTTTGTGTGATGGACTGGGCGGTGTTCACGACTCTCTGAAGTTTCTTGCGGTCCTGGGCTGAGCAGTTGCCATACCAGGCTGTGATGCAGCCTGATAGGATGCTTTCTATGGTGTCTATGTCTGCATATATGCTTGCATGCATGCAGACACACTTTTGCAACATCCACCCCTTTTGCACTCACCCAATAAATGGGGAATAAGGAAGAAGGTGGAGGACATGGCCGCAATAAAAAATGTAAGTATCAGTTTTACACCTATCCAGAGTCCAGAATCAATGGAGTCCGGTTCACGTTGGAGGCCAAACATTAACTGCCTGAGTTCAGTTCCACTGGGCAATATTACCATGCACACTGTGACATACACACTGGGTGATGGACAAAGAATGCCTGGAACTTGAGGTGTTAAATTGGAGTCAGAATTCCCTCTTGTTCCCGTAAGCATTGATTTTGGGTTAACAAAATTAAGCCCTCTTGTCAAAACCATTGTGTTAGAACAATTTATGCTTAGTCCATTAATACCACAATGGAAGATTAAAACCTGCGAAAGTTTGCGTTTGTTCTAAGTTGGCTGGAGCGGGTTCGTGGTCAGTGGGGCAACTGTTACATTTGAAACTGCTAAAGGTATCATGTGACCAGCTGGTGACATCAGCAATTGTCCATTTAGAAAAACACAAAGTAGTGCAGCTAATGAATATATTATATCACATCTCGGCTCTCTGGCACACACTCATTCAAATTTCAGCCTAGTCATTATGGTGGTTATGGCCTTAACATCTACAAGTGTAAATTAATGGACTTCACTATCTGGGAACTGTTGAAACAAGGTAACTGCTGTCAATGGTTTGTAGCTTGAAAGAAGCAATCACTCACCTGGTGTGGAAGCAGTAGTGTACATTGTTGTAGTGCTGTTCCCGCTAACACCTTCTCAAGCAGAAGAAAGAAGGTTAAAACTACTAGGCTATAAGTTAAATTGCCACACCATTTCTGTTGAGTTATACCATAAGAATAAATGGACCTGCTGCAAATGTCATGTTGAAAAGACTATTTGCAGTTTCCGATACCTTTACATTTTCTACCGTTCTCACACCATTGAGATATAAATCCAACAGGAGATGGGATTATTTTGCGCTGAGTTGCAATCTCCTGGACTGGTATTGCCTGGTGTCAAAATTAATTAAATGACGCTTGTACATGGAGACTTGCTTATGTACACGGAACATAGGCATCAGTCAACAATTGTGGAACTGACAGTAACTCTAGTTGTTTAATAGGTCTGGAAGCTTCCCATTTTCTCTGTAAACTCTGTTTGGAAACCTCCAAACATTCTGGCTGGCTTTCTCCTGCCCGTTCAGCTTCTGTTTGATTCAAGAGGCTTTTCCTGACTTTTTGAGACTACTATGTTACAGGATGGCTTGGATGTCTTTATGTGCCTTTGGAATTCCCACTGTCATCTTTGGAAAGCTTCCCCTCTCTCTTTAATTCTTGGAGTTTTAACTCACCAAATTTGTTGGATTTGACAAGCTTTCACTTTGATGATATGTCCCTTTGGCAGTTTACCAAAAAAAACATTGGACAATCCGTCCTTGCTTTGAAGTCAGGAGCCAGTAAAAGAAAAGGGGAATTTTTAATATGGCCAAATTGAAAAGATAGATGGAGGAAATTACCTGCAGGCGAAGATGCTTCCGGATGGCTTCAGATGAAACTATGGAGGTGCAACTGAAGTAATTTCATGAACAGAGTAAAGTTCACTTCCCCCTGGAATGTTGATGTGTTAAGTCACGCCAGCAGAGTGAGAGCTACCTACAACTTCACCAGCTAACTGCAGACATATCAAACTGTTTAAAGAAGACCTGTTTTCAAAGACAGATACCAGCAGTTACCTGGGCCGGGATACTCCATTGCGAGTCCACCCCGCTATCCCTGCAGCGAGGATGGAGAATTTGATGCTCAGTCAAATCTCCCATTCATTGCAGCAGGACAGGGGAATCTCGCTGTCGTGAATGGACAGAGATCCCACCCCTGATGTCTGGTACTGTAAAGTTAATCACTTTTCTGGAAAGTTCCCATATGGATGTCACTGCAGACCTGTTTCAAGATATTGGGAGGTGGCACGGTGGCACAGTTTGATATCGACCTCGGATGACTGTCTTTGTGGAGTTTGCACTCTTGGCCCATGTCTGCGTGGGTTTCCGCCGGGAGCTCCGGTTTCCTCCCACGGCCCAAAGATGTGCAGGTTAGGTAGGTTGGCCATGCCCCTATTTGGGGTTACAAATTGCCCCTATTTGGGGTTACAGGGATAGGGTGGGAATTGGGCCTAGGTAAGGTGCTCTTCCAGAGGGTTGGTGCAGACTCGAGGGGCTGAACGCCCTCCTTTTGCATTGTAGGGATTCTATGGATCATTCACTCTTAAAATGTCATGAATCATTTTGTTTATGAAGCATTCAGATATATATATGCCAGGACAGGATCTAAAGTTTGATTTGAAAATTAAGTTTGTATGTTTTGCTAACAATTGTATTGATATGAGTTGACATAAGGATACTAGCATTTAGCAAATCACTGATCTATTATATCACACATTTTAACTGTTTACAAAAATAAATTACTTACATTCAACAATTCCATTCCAGCAGTGACTGCAAAAATGAAGAAATAAAAGATTTCACATCACTGTCTCAAGCCCCCCACCCCCAGCCCACTCCGGGAGAGTGCCTTCATATGATAGATATACAATCATGCAATGCATTTGTAGGATGACTTTATAAATGTGTCTCGACAAAACAATAAGAAGGTAAAAAAGAACATTTGCTCTAATTCTTATTAACAAAAATAATATTAGTTATTTTAATTAGATTTACTGCTGTAAATGAATTGTAGCCAATCGAATATTTATAGATGTTGCTGATATTTCCTCTGTAATGTATACAGTAACGATGGCGTCAAATGCAAAAGTTTCACTGACTCACCTGTTATTCCTGCCTGAGTTAGGTCACTAAACACAATGTACACTGCCCTAACTTCTGAACTTAGGATTCACATTACCAGCATGTTGATGACATGCTCCCGCCATGGTTCTATATCCAGAACCTGGGACAGATAGATTGCTGCTGCTTTAGAAATCAGGAGACCTATGAGCGGCACGATGGCACAATGGTTAGAACTGCTGCCTCCCAGCTCCAGAGTCCCGGGTTCAATTCCGGCCTCGGGTGACTGTGTGGAGTTTGCACTTTCTCCCCGTGTCTGTTTGTGTTTCCTCCGGGTGTTGCAGTTTCCTCCCAGAGTCCAAAGATGTGCAAGTTAGGTGGGTTGGCCACTCTAATTGCCCCTTAGTATCCAAAAGATTAGGTGAGGTTACTGGGTTGCAGGGATAGGGTGGAGGTGTGGGCTTAGTGTAGGATGCTCTTTTCAGGGGCCGGTGCGGACTCAATGGGCCAAATGGCCTCCTTCTGCACTGTAAATTCTATGATTCTATGGCAGCAGTACTGATCACTATCTTATGGTCTTTTGGCTTCTGTCAAAGACAGGAGATTGAAGGCCACTCGCTTGTGGGGAAAGAAGAACACGGGTGGAATTGTCCAGTCTCTGCACAGAGTACTGGCTGATGAACTGCTGATGAATTGCCTGGTCCCCATTTATGAAAAGAAGGTGCAGACCTCACCGCTGTGGAATTCCAAATGTGGTGAGAAAGTATGGAGGCGGGGAGGCACGGGGACCGGCTAATTATATTAAAATCTATTGAAATTAGGATCCCGACCTTTTGGCAGGAACCTCGTTATGTCACTGGCAAGGAGCGGGGAAAATCGGAGAATGAGATCTCGTAGGCGAGATTCTTGTTTTCCGAGTCTCACAAGATTTTGCCCCCAGTTCACCATGTATGCTTGCTGAGAAAGCAGGTGTACAATCATAGCACACATGTTTTTAGGCTTCTCATAAACCTCTCAGGTCTTCCAATGTGGCTGGGGGTGTAAAGGTTGCTTCCGGTGCACCTCCATATGGACCCCCTACCAACATTCCGAGGGTGAAGTGAGGCAGGAATGCCATTAGGTCCTTCTCCCCTCACATCCATTCCAACACAATTCTGGCACTATTGTAGGTGAAGACTTTTCACATCCCCACAGAAACTCTAGAAATCTCAGGGCGATAGAAAGTAGAAGCAGAACCGTTATCACTTTTCCCTCTTTTGCAGTCGGGAACTTAACAGTTCCTCAAATGCATAGGAAAGAAATACCAGTCACATAAATTGACGCGCTAAAACTTTGCAGCCGCCAACCCGAGTAATGCTCACCCTCGTCAGTTACTAACAAGTAGGCATTGGAAAAACAATGTGGCTAATTTGATTACATCATAAGTAGAAATTGGTGAAATAAGAAAATGAATTGTTATGGTTACTTTACCATTCTTTACAGTGAGTCCTTATCACTTCGCCTGGTTGCAATATCTTTCCATTATAGTAACATGTGCAATCAGGTAACTTAACGCACTTCATTATATTTTCATCCAAATAAGGAGCTTTCTCAGGGCACTTTGCATAACAACCTATATTGATTAACAAAAAGCAACATGTGATGCTAAGAATGTCTGAATTACATAGTCAATTTTAAAACTATTTATGCAAATTATTGTGTGACATTGTATCCATGTTTATGGTAAGCCATGGAATCACAAAATGTGCTCCCCATTCACGATTCTTCCATAGATCAACAGTTATTCAAAGTGAAAATCAGGGGCAGGATTCTCCGACCCCCCGCCGGGTCGGAGAATCACCGAGGGGGCGGAGTGAATCCCGCCCCCGCCGGCCGCCGAATGCTTCGGCACCAGAGATTCGGCGGGGGCGGTACTCGTGCCCCGCCGGTTGGCGGGCCCCCCTGCCGATTCTCCGGCCCGTGATGGGCCGAAGTCCCGCTGCTGTCATGCCTGTCCCACTGGTGGGAATTAAACCACCTCTCTTACCGGCGGGACTGGCGGCGCGGGCGGGCTCCAGGGTCCTGGGGCGATCTGGCCCCGGGGGATAGCATTTAAAACCAAGAAATGGTCATTGTGAGCTAAATGTAAAATACCTAAATACAAGAACAGGAATATTTTCAGATGCTATAAAGGCATAAGAATGCAGTTTAAACCTTCAAGTATTGCAGAGAACTTCTTTCCAACATAATGGTCCGAACATGTTTTTGGTGTTGATTTTCCACATGGATGATAATGCCAACTGCATTCATCAGGACTGTTATAATAGTCACAATAAACAGCTGCAAAACAGAAGTTATTATGTAATCAACTAAAGCAAGTTACACAATCTGTGGAAAATTCACAGAAAACACTGCCGAGATTTACAGAAAAGGCCATTCAGCCTGTTTATTGTTGAAACAAAATGGCTATTTGGTCCAAAGGTCTAGATACATACTTCTACGAGAAAAGGTAAATTTATTTTCTTAATTCAAGTTCCTTGTATCTTTTTATACCGGGTATTTCTCTCCCTTTTAAAATCATTAACTGACTTTATTGCCACAGCTTTCTGAGACAGGACATTCTATATTATCAAAACCCTTGAGAGGAGAGCTTTTTCTAGATACAATTAACCTTTCTATGTTATATTTTTATATTGTTTTCCTTTGTACTTGATTTCCTAACTGATAAAAAGAGACATTTATTTTCCTCTGTCAATTCCCTTCACTATTTTAAGCAGCGTGGTTTAATCATCTCTTAACCAACCTATTTGTCAGGCCATTATTAGCCACATGCTTAAGTCCCTTTATTGCAGGTAAGATGCTGATATATTGTAACCAGGTTGCCTCCGAGGCTCTTATATCCTTCTTAATGTAGAAAGCCATATCTGAACACCAAGGTTGCATTTTAACATGAAGAGACAGGTGGGTTTGGCTCAGATAAGTGGGGTGTTAAAGTGTCAGAAATCAGGGGCGAAATTCTCCTACCCGCCCCGCCACATTTCTGCCCCGACCGGCCGGCGGGAGTCTCCGTAACACCGGCCGGTCAATGGGGTTTCCCATTGTGGGGCAGCCCCACGCCGTCGGGAAATCCCCGGGCGCCGGCAAAACGGAGACTCCCGCCGGCGGAGAATGACGCCCCTGTTTACCAACACAAAGAGCCCTCCAGCCCATCCATTTCTGGTTTTAATGAGGTTGGGACCAATCACTCAAGGAGGTGAGTTGTAACTTTAAGTATATTAATAATGCTTTGAGCCTCTTTGTCTGGCAGGTTTAGCTTCTGTCCAGATTTTCCGAGCCCCGACAGCTTCCACATGGTGAAGACAGTGAATTCATGAGGTAAATATCTTCGCACTTACCCCTGGAACTCGATGCCTCCCCTAGGAGCCTCGATGAAGAAGATCCCCTTCAACTCCCAAAATAGCTTACCCCCCCTAAAGCCTATGACCTCATCACCACAAATTCCCACACGACAGTACGAAGTCTTACAACACCAGGTTAAAGTCCAACAGGTTTGTTTCGATGTCACTAGCTTTCGGAGCGCTGCTCCTTCCTCAGGTGAATAAAGAGGTCTGTTCCAGAAACACATATATAGACAAATTCAAAGATGCCAAACAATTCTAGGAATGCGAGCATTAGCAGGTGATTAAATCTTTACAGATTTCTTCACAGCCTTCAACACGTCATTGATGACGATGAACATCTTGCCACGGTCATCCCCACACCCCCACTACTTGCCTTCAAACAACCGCGCAACCTCAAACGAACCATTGTTTGCAGCAAACTACCCAGTCTTCAGAACAGTGACCACGACACCACACAACCCTGTCATGGCAATCTCTGCAAGACGTGCCAGATCATCGACATGGATACCACTATTACACGTGAGAACACCACCCACCAGGTACGCGTTACATACTCGTGCGACTCGGTCAACGTTGTCTACCTCATACGCTGCAGGAAAGGATGTCCCGAAGCGTGGTACATTGGCGAGACCATGCAGACGCTGCGACAACGAATGAACGGACATCGTGCAACAATCACCAGGCAGGAATGTTCCCTTCCAGTCGGGGAACACTTCAGCAGTCAAGGGCATTCAGCCTCTGATCTCCGGGTAAGCGTTCTCCAAGGCGGCCTTCAGGACGCGCAACAACGCAGAATCGCCGAGCAGAAACTTGTAGCCAAGTTCCGCACACATGAGTGCGGCCTCTGGGACCTGGGATTCATGTCGCATTACATTCATCCCCCACCATCTGGCCTGCGAAATCCTACCAACTGTCCTGGCTTGGTACAATTCACACCTCTTTAACCTGGGGTTACCCCATCTCTGGATCTGTAAAGATTTAATCACCTGCTAATGCTCGCATTCCAAGCATTGTTTGGCATCTTTGAATTTGTCTATATATGTGTTTCTGGAACAGACCTCTTCATTCACCTGAGGAAGGAGCAGCGCTCCGAAAGCTAGTGACATCGAAACAAACCTGTTGGACTGTAACCTGGTGTTGTAAGACTTCGTACTGTGCTCACCCCAGTCCAACGCCGGCATCTCCACATCATGGCTCCCACACTACAGTAAATTGTTTGATAAGGTTCCCCACAGTAGGCGACTGCAGAAAATATGGAGGCATGGGATTCAGGGTGATTTAGCAGTTTGGATCAGAAATTGGCTAGCTGGAAGAAGACAAAGGGTGGTGGTTGATGGGAAATGTTCAGACTGGAGTCCAGTTAGTAGTGGTGCACCACAAGGATCTGTTTTGGGGCCACTGCTGTTTGTCATTTTTTTAAATGACCTGGAGGAGGGCGTAGAAGGATGGGTGAGTAAATTTGCAGATGACACTAAAGTCGGTGGAGTTGTGGACAGTGCGGAAGGATGTTACAAGTTACAGAGGGACATAGGTAAGCTGCAGCGCTGGGCTGAGAGGTGGCAAATGGAGTTTAATGCAGAAAAGTGTGAGGTGATTAATTTTGGAAGGAATAACAGGAAGATAGAGTACTGGGCTAATGGTAAGATTCTTGGTAATGTGGATGAGCAGAGAGATCTCGGTGTCCATGTACATAGATCCCTGAAAGTTGCCACCCAGGTTGAGAGGGTTGTTCAGAAGGCGTACGGTGTGTTAGCTTTTATTGGTAGAGGGATTGATTTTCGGAGCCATGAGGTCATGTTGCAGCTGTACAAAACTCTGGTGCGGCGGTATTTGGAGTATTGTGTGCAATTCTGGTCGCCGCATTATAGGAAGGATGTGAAAGCATTGGAAAGGGTGCAGAGGAGATTTACCAGAATATTGCCTGATATGGAGGGAAGATCTTATGAGGGAAAGCTGAGGGACTTGAGGCTGTTTTCATTCGAGAGAAGAAGGTTAAGAGGTGACTTAATTGAGGCATACAAGATGATCAGAGGATTAGATGGGGAGGACAGTGAGAGCCTTTTTCCTTGGATGGTGATGTCCAGCACGAGGGGATATGGGTTTAAATTGAGGGGAGATAGATATAGGACAGATGTCAGAGGTAGGTTCTTTACTCAGAGAGTAGTAAGGGCGTGGAATGCCCTGCCTGCAACAGTAATGGACTCACCACCACTAAGGGCATTCAAATGGTCATTGGATAGACATATGGACGATAAGGGAATAGTGTAGATGGGCTTTAGAGTGGTTTCACAGGTCGGCGCAACATCGAGGGTCGAAGGGCCTGTACTGCGCTGTCATGGTCTATGTTATATGTTCTACCACCAGGTCTCAATTTCAGTCCCCTACCTTAAGGTCGCGAATCCATCCATCATGAGGCCTCTGACCTTCTGTCCTTCAGGAGCTAATTTTCCCTCCAGGATAACCAACCCACATCACTTGACATTGTCCATAATTCAACAATGTCTCCTTTCTTCCAACTACCTAGTGTTTAAACAATTTTCTATCAAGGTCAGATATCTATCTCAAGTCCTATGTCTCAGCTTGAGTCTGTCCTGACCAAAAGTATACTCCTTTTGCTCTGTATATATTACTTTACTATGTTCACGACATCCTGCAGTACCCCATTTGAGTAAATACATGCAAATGTATAACATAATTATGATCATGCTCTTTAATTCTTAATAACACAAATCCTTACGGCACATGTCTGGGGTTCTCCAGCGAACACAAACACCAGCTTTATTACAAGCTTCTGCATACACTGCTACAGCGGTACAGAAACCCAGATATTTCCCTTCCAAGTCACAGGCACAAGCTTCTTGGATACAGGCATCATAGAATGGAGTTGGGTCAACCTGATAGAAATGTTAGGACACAGTGTCAGAAGTCAGAAAATACCTTGAACGAAGATACACTCCAGTTGCAAGTAACATATTTGACAGTAAACTTACCTTTTTATGGCATTTTTGAAACACAGCATCCTTGATCATACGGCACTTCCTTTGAGCCCATGATAAACAGTATGGGTTCCTGTCACAGGGGAATGTTTGATCAATTGCATTTGAACAGGACAATGATGACTTCCAGCTGTTTCCAAATTCCAGTGTGTTTGTCACCACAGAGTTTTCTTTTGTTGTTAGGTCATCTGCAACATTACCATTGAAATTTCCACAAAGACCACATACTTTATTCTGAAATAAATGAGTGCACAAATATTAATTTAATAAATCATAATTACTATAATACTGACAGTTTTTGTAAAGTATGTAATGGCAAGGCAACTTTAAAGTAGTTCCCAACATGGATATGAAGTCAGTGGAGGTGCTGCTGCCCATACCGACTGGTGTCAGCGTGAGGCCATTTTGAAGTCCGGGCCTCCTGCCACCACCAAATTTTAGGCATCAAACCAGCTCACCCAGGCTCAGAGAAGTGGATTGGGGCAACAGGAAAATTGGCCAGCTCCGCCACTGAGTTGGCCAGCAGCATAGGCCTAGGAGAGGACCTGGGACCTGGGACCCAAAGAGATTGTCAAAACTATCCTCCACACTTAAAATTCTGCCATTGGCTCCTGGGGTGTGATGCTCTACGACTGCGAAGCCAGAAAATGTTCCCCTTATCTTGTTGCACCCCAGCTAGCCACAAGGTTGATATTCTTTACTTGAGAGTAATGGAAGATTATTTATATATTTGAAATGGTTGGCAGCTAGATCTGTTTTTCGACAATGGATTTCTAGATGAATCTGGAAGCAGATTATCCAGGCCTGCAAGCTTTTTCATTGTAATGGGCTTCAGTTCATGGTACATTATATGGGAAGTAACACCTTTGGTTTTGCAAATAAACACGTTCTCAATACCTGAAATGGTTGCTCTTTCCAGATATATTTTCTACACTAATAAATTAGTCCAAATTAGGAAATATTAATGTTTTGAGCCATGGACTTACCTTCCATCTTGGATCTAGTGTGATTGAAACTCTTGTGCGTTTGTCCCATATCACAGTGACCCCATTGGTGAATGTAAGGATTAGATAGAGTCCAACAGTGTGAATCGAATAGGGCTCATCTAGGCACTTGGATTGGTCACGAGGCATCACAGCTCTAATCACTCTGCCATCGATTAGTTTGAATTCTACACCCTGAAGAAATCCCAATGATTTAGGTTATGTATAAAATAATGTATAATCACAATCGACATGTAAGAAGTAAAGGGAAACATTGTAATACATCGCCAGCTAGAACATTTTAGTAATTTCAGATTGATGAACTGGAAACACATACCTCAAATAAAATCCTGATATTTCTTGAACACGTGACTCCCTTTTCACAGCATGGGACACTTTCTATTAATATTTGGATTGTGCCAGATCCTTTATTGCATCGATCCTACAGTGAATCATAAAGGGATTTGTATGATGGTACACTAACATTGTTTAAAAATGAAGCAAATGTAATAATTTGTAGATTTGTATGATATCATTATAATGTGTATTGCATTAGCAATAATGCTTACATATTCACTATGAATGAATGTCCTGTCCAAATAAAGAACAGATACCATCTTCTACTTGTACACAATCAAATTGTCTCCTCTCCTCTTCTAGTTGCACCAAAAGTTACTTGTATTTAAGCACATGTGCAGCTACATGACTCGAGGAGAACCCAAATTGGTCAATTCAAAATTATTTAAATGTCCAGAAATTTTATGAAACGACCAAATGCATAAAGCGGGACAAACAAATTCCTGTTATATTCCAAGTTTCAAGAAGAGAACTTGCATTCATATCTCTTCCAGGGCTAGAGAATATGATCAAACTTTACCCGAAAGTATGAATTCAATGAACCGTTAATATCTATTGCTGTTAGTTAGCAATATTAATGACCCGGAATTCCCAGTTGTAATGAGGCAAAACTTTCAGTGTCACCATCATTTAGTTATCAAACCACCTGAAACCTTTGGTGGCAGCATATGTAAAGTGAAACACAGAAATCCAGAAGCTGCTAAAAATGATTCCCTGCTCCTTCACAGGACCAAGGTGGGAATCTTCAGGAATCATTTGAACTGATGTGATTTTCCTCTTACACTGTAATGTCCATGTAAAAACCTCAGAAAACGTTATGCCTAGTTGATTTAGGTGTAATTGTGTTTTAAATAGCGTCCTAAGACTGAAGAACTACAACCTCTCTGGCCCTGAAATAATCTTTTTATATTTGTGGAATTTAACATTTCTACATTGTGATTAACAATTCTATAATTTATTCATGTAATAAAATGTGTTTAAAGTTTGTTTTTTATATTTCTGTTTCTACTTTATTCCCATGTGTGTGCTCCAATCTTTATTTCACATTGCAAGATCTGTAAATAGTGAAAGTCATTCAGTGCATTTATTTCCTGATTTGCTGGGTTTGAGAATTCATCAACGTGATTGGTTGCATAGGTTTTTGGACATCTGGAGATCCCCTAGAGTTGGTGCCAGAATCAAACCATCAACAGGAGAGGGGAAATTCACAGCACATGCATCACAAGTGGGCAGCTTTCTTTGAGATCAGCAGCAAACATCGGCACCTCACTGCTGAATGCCAAAATCAGGCTTCTAATCAGAGTTCCTTCAAAGTTCAATGTGAGTTTTTTTGGTGAAAGGGACATATTTCCACAATAAAAGAAGTTTATATTTAGAGTTATCTGCATCAACGACCTATCCCCCGTCATAAGGTCAGAAGTGGGAATGTTCACTGATGATTGCATAGCATCAGTTTCTTTTGCAACTCCTCATATATTGAGTGAGCCCATGCTTGCATGCATCAAGACCTGGACAGGCTTGGACTGAGGAGTGACGATTTAAATTTGTGCTTCACAAGTGCCAGGCAATGACCATCTCCAACAAAAAAAAGCAAATCTAACCATTGCCCTTCTGACATTGAATGGCATTACCATTTTTGATACCACCTTGGCCAACATCCTGGGGATCACATGTACCAGAAACTGAACTGGACCAGCCACATAAATGTAATGACTACAAGAGCAGGTCAGAACCTGGGAATTCTGTGCGAATAACCCACCTCGTGACACACCTAAATCTGTCCACCATCTACAAGGCACAAGACAGGAGTGTGATGGGATACTCTCCACTTGCCTGGATGAGTGCAGCTCCAAAAACATTAAAGAAGCTCAACACTATCGACGACAAGCAGTTCACTTGATTGGCACCCCATCTACCACCTCAATCATTCATTCTCTCTACTATCAATGCACAAGAGCTGCACATTTCAACTGTCTATGAGGATGCAGCAGATGTAGGGGAACACCATCACCTGAAAGTTATTCTCCAAGATACAATCCATCCTGGCTTAATACTATAACTACTGTTCCTTCAATGTAATTGGGTCAAAGTCCTTGTACTCCCTTCCTAACTGTACTTGCACCACATGGACAGTTCAACAAGAAAGCTCCGCACCACATTCTCAAGGACAATTCGTGATGGACAATAAACATTGACCTTAATTGCCAGTCATGCTCAGATCCCATGAATAAATGATAAAGCAATCTCTATCTATTAAATTCTTGACATATTTAAAGTAAACAGATTAATGACCATTCTAATATTGCACACAAAGAGATTTGTGCAAATGTTCTAACCAATGAAAATAAACCCTTTAAGATTTTCTGGCCTTGAACAAATAAGAAATTCTCCAGATGGCCATGTGTGTAAATGGACGCATCTGGTGTAATGTTAATACATATATAGCAAATAATTTCCAAGTAATTTGCCCGATTTGTTCTGAGGTAGAAAATCTTGTGGCAGTGCTACAAATAATTGTCATGCCCCTGAACTAGTGAGCAGCAGGGGTGGTGTGGTGGGTTGGTGTGGTCAGGCGGTGAGTTTAGAGGATGCAGTCAGGAGTAATTATTCAATCACCTTGCTTGCAAGGTCTGTGTTTGTAGACACTAGCTGAGCAATAGAAGAGGTTCAGGTACCCCACACAGAAATACTAACTGTGTAGTGTCAATTATGTGTCAATGAATGCCTCTTTGACCTCTCAGTCAGAGAGCCCTACTCCTAAAACTTGAACCCAAAAATCTATGCTGACACTCCAGAGCAGTTTTTAGTGTATGTGTTACTGTTGGAGGAGTATTGGCTTTCAAAGGAAACATTACGCTGAGATTGCAAATGCAAAACCATGTGGTACGATTTTGAAGAAGAACAGGGGAAGTGTTTTGTTTAAATTAAGGGGCAATTTAATGTGGTCAATTCACCTACCCTGCACATATTTGGGTGGTGGGGATGAGACCCATGCAAACACAGGGAGAATGTGCAAACTCCCACACGGACAGTGACCCGGGGCCGGGATTGAACCTGGGTCCTCGCCGCTGTGACGCAGCAGTGCTAACCACTGCACCACCGTGCCGCCCAAAACAAGGGAATTGTTTCCAATGTTTTGGCCAATATTGCATAATCAACATGGCTAAAAAACAGAGTATTGCATTGCTGTTTGTGAGACTTCACTGGGAATTCCCATTGACAGTGGTGGGGGGGGACAGAATCCCTCTGCCATCGAATGGCACGCCACTTCACCCTCCGAGTAACTTGCAAGTGGGAGGCTGGAGAACCCCGCCCATTATCTTATGACACAACCCATTCTCAAAGCAACTTACCTCAACCAAGATATATTCACAGTTGCCATCATAGCGGTATCTTTTTCCGTCAAAGGTTGCATAGTGGCCATCTCCATAAATGAGACATTCCTTTGGACATATGTTCTTGGTGCACTTCCAGGTTCCAGCCTTGCATGTGCTGCAATATAAAAAAGCACCAAGAGTACTGCTCACAGTTCTACAAAAGGGATATAGAGGCACTAGAGATGATTGTTAGGTTGCTACTGGAACTATCAGGAAAGCCTGAACAGTTTGGGATGTTTTCCACTCAAAAAAGGAAGGCAGAGGAGTGGCCAAAAGAGATCTTTAAAATTATGAAGTTGATCAACAGATGTTTCCATCTGAAGGGAGTCTAAAACTGGGGACAAATATAAAATAGTCATTAATAAATCCAGGAAGGAACACAGGCAGCTCTTGCGGTGCAGATCATGTGGCAGCATCCCTACTTCTGGGCCAATAGCTCCGAGTTCAAATCCCACTCTGAGTCTTGGTCGCTGTGCAAGTTACAACCTTAATGTGGCCATACAGATTAATTATCAGCCTGTAAATCCTGTCTGTTGGCAGCTGGTAAGAGTGGGCACATTTCCTGGTTGGCCATACAGCAGAAGGCAACAGCAAACCACTACAGTGCTTTACCAAGTGTAATCATAGGCCAATTGACTTGAGGCCCATGGTCGCCAACACCCTCTTAGGATATGGTACCTGAGAGAGCGGAATACAGGAGAAATGTGTTTACTCAGAGTGTGGATCTAAAATAAATCATTCAACCAAATGGAGAAATTTACACAAATAGCTTATAAGATAAGGGTGGGAATTCTCCGGATAGTGTGATACACCTTTCCCACCGGCAGCACACCCAACCGTGCGGGTTGGTTTCCCGACGACGTGGGGTCGCTTCAATGGGAAATTCCATTGACAGGCGGCGGGAGTAGAAAATCCCGTTGCCAGTAAACAGCGAGCTGCCGAGAAACACGCTGCTGGGGGACTGGTGAATCCAGTCCAAGATCTAGATAAGTGCATAAGGGATAAAATAACATAAAGATATACTCTAAAAGATCAGAGAAACATGCATACCAGCAGTCAGCAGCTGGGTGAGATGGCCTATTTCTGTGCTGTCAATTCAACATAGCGACATTACATGGAATGATGCAAAAATAAATATTGTCATGTATTCGGTAATGTTGGTTAATTTTTCCAATTGTTTAATCTCACCAGTTATTGCAGTCCGTTGGAATTGTGATTCCAGAAGCATAACTTTCTCCTCCATATGAACAAGGGCACTTTTCAGGAGTAATACATCTTCCATTCTCATCTTCCACAAGATTATCAGGACAGACACAGCCAGGGACACAGCGTTCATTTGACTTTTAGCAAAGACATAAATTAATTAATTTTCAATTTGGTGTTAAATCCAATTGAGACGCAGATTCACATGAGTTCGTAACTATTGCTTTTACACAGCGATCCTTATTCTGAGGTGAAATGTTCTGAGATTAGTTCAAGAATAGCATTCTGCATAATCTAAATATTGCACTCATTCCATTCCATTGAGACCATGCAGGGTCGGAGAATCGCTGGGGGGTGGTGTGAATCCCGCCCCCGCCGAATTCTCCGGCACCGAAAATTCAGCGGGGGCGGGAATTGCGCCGCGCCGGTCCCAGTGATTCTCCGGCCCACGATGGGCTGAAGTCCCTCTGCTGTCATGCCAGTCCCGCCGGCGTGAATCAAACCACCTACATTATCGGCGGGACTAGCGGCGTGGGCGGGCTCCGGGGTCCTGGGGGGGGGCGGTGCGGGGCGATCTGGCTCTGGGGGGTGCCCCCACGGTGGCCTGGCCCGCGATCGGGGACGGCCGATCTGCAGGCGGGCCTGTGCCGTGGGGGCACTCTTTTCTTTCCGTCTAGGCCATAGCCTCCGCGATGGCCGATGCGGAAGTGACCCCCTCCTGCGCATGCGCGGGGATGACGTCAGCAGCCGCGGACGCTCCCGCGCATGCGTGGACTTCCGCCGACCGGCGGAGTCCCTTCAGCCCCGACTGGCATGGCGCCAAAGGCCTTTCCCGCCGGCCGGTGGTGCGCCAACTGTTCCGGCGCGGGCCTAGCCCCTGAAAGTGAGAGCTTGGCACCTAACGGTGCGGAGAAATCCGCACATTTGGGGCGGCCGACGCCGGAGTGGTTCATGCCACTCCCTCCCGCCGGGACCCCCCGCCCCGCCGGGTAGGGGAGACTCCTGGTCCATGAGTGAGACAAATAGTGAGGTAGCATTACATTGGAGGCCGTGCTAAATCCAGCCTTGGGCTGGATTTTCCGTCCCGCCGCACCCGTTTTTTGGTGTGGCACCCTCCGCCAGCAGCGGGATTCTCCGTCCAGCCAGCCGGCCAATGGGGTTTCCCATTGTGGGGACCATCAGACCTTGGGGAAATCCGCTGGTGTGAGTGCACTGATGCTGGGCGGAGGATCCTGCCGACAGAGAAGCTGTTAATAGTTTTAGCTAAAGTTGAATATTTGTTGCATTTAATAGCAATAGTTCAGAATAACTGCACATTGAAAATTGCAAGAGAACATTAAAAATGTTGAATGCACAAATCGCACTTACACATGACTTATTATATCCTTTGCAGGTCTTTCCACAAAAAACTTCCACATTTCTACAATCAAAATATACTTTCCCATTCAGACAGCCTAGAAAAGAAAAATTCCAATTTTTTGTTTAGAAATGAACATCCATTTGGATTCAAATTGTCACGTTGATTTATATTGACGGCACTGGAAAAAATGAAAGCAATTGTTCACCTGGGCTGGTAGTTACAGGAACTGTTGAACAGTAAGGCTTGCCATTTTCACAAGTGCTGAATGAAATAACAGAGTTATATTATTGTACTCGTTTAATTATTTCCTCAATATATGTACAATATGATAAAGATACTTACCAGGTTCGACCATTCAGAGTAATGCTCTGCCCTTTTTTGATAATCATGTCACCAATATAACACAGGCAGTCTGATTTATCAATACAAGCACCAGCGTTGTCCATGTACTTGCCCTCTGGACAGCCACAGCCATAAACTGGCACATCCTTAACCATGCAGGTGTAATCGTACTCGGACAGTGATCGACAAGTGCGGTTACAGGCTCTCATGTCATTCTCAAAGACCTGAGTGTTGGCACATGGTGGTGTATCTAAGTGGAAAAACAACATAGATTTTAATGATGCATTTAATGCACTTAAATCCAAATAAGTATTTTTCTCATTCATATTGTCTGACTGGCAGAGAACAGATGGACACTAGAACTCAGCAAAATAAGAATGCAAACTATTCCATTCCAATTCTCTTTCCACACCTAACGGTGTACTAAGGCAGACCTTTGTCTGCTTCCATAGCTAGTAATTCCTGCAACAGGTTACTCGTCTATCGCCAGGGGTTTTAAGCTTGAGGGACACTACTCCACATCAAATGTGGCTGACCAGGTGTCTCTCCTGCTCTCACCACCAGCCATTGGCTTGTTGCAAGGACTTGCAGATTGACACTCAACCTGTCTGACCACATTATGAACTTACCTTCCTTGGTCATCAAGTCTGAGGGTAGATCTTGAACCCGGAGCATTTTGGCGTGTTTAGCAGGGTATGTCCCAGAAACACCCCGCTATTCAACGGCACTTTGCCATTCTTTGATTTTGGGGAGATTCCGAGGCCGCACTTAGAGTAATTTCCTGCTGGCGCATAGATCTTTATCAACCCCCGCCCCCCAACCTTGTTGAGGCCCCTGGGAACCCCATAAACCCCCCCTCCAATTGGCAAAGCCCCTCCTTTGGCCTGAACCCTGGCACTGCCAACCTGGGACCTAGGCACCTTGGCACTGCAAGCCTGGGTTCTTGGCAATGCACTGGTACCCTAGCAGTGCCACCTGGGCATCCTGGTAGTGCCAAGATGGCACTGTCAGGGTGCCCAGATTCCACTGCCAGACTGGCAGTACCAATGTGCCCAGATGTAAGGGGATGCCAGTATACCACCCCGCCCTGTACCCAACCACCTGGGGGTCTCCAATGGCCTACCAGACCCCTTCCCCAAGGTGCCTTTATGCAAGGTCCACGTTTGTGTGAACCAGTATTAAACGGCCCCCTGGCAAAGAATTGTGGATGCGGCAATTGTGTCCTGGGTGCTGGGTAAATCCGTTAGGCTAATTTAAATATGCAGATCTGGATCTTGCCCAGTGAGGGCGAGATTCAGATCGTGCCAGGCAGAGCAAGTCTGGTGACTCATGATCGGCCCGGCGTGGAGCCCGATTTAGGGCTGTCGAACAATTCACCCGTTGCGCCCAGATCCTTGCCGGGAATAACGGGCTCCACGCCGGGCACCGGACCGATCATGCCCTTTCCCTCAGGGATTAGGATGATGGGATGTCACTCAGTGGAATTTGAGTACTTCCTATCTCCTCAGCTTTCAGCGATCTGGACAATTGACAGATACTGGTGGCCACAGAAGGAGGGAGAGTACAATGAGCCGATGCCCAGGCCTCACTAGGTCTGGAACAACCTTTCAGATTTTAGGCAGCAGAAAAGTCCCTCTTAGAAAGGGGGTAATACCGGCAGCGTTTGGATTTGAGATTACTTCTATCTACACTGGCTGCAAGAAGCTCTAGCTTGTGCGACCCCCCCCCCCCCACCCCCACTCATTATGACTGCATACTGAATTATTGAAACTGGGTGACCTTTTCTTAATCCTAAATCCTTCAACGGCATTGTGAAGACGTTGGCCGGCAGAGTGAGATTGAAGAATGTCAACTCTGCTAACACTGGTGCTGAATTTGTTTCGCAATGTGAAGGCTGTCCATCGTGGCAGAAATCCCTGAAATGGCCAAAATTTCGAAGTCCCGCCCCCAAACCTGGAATTTGTCATTTTCACGAGAGTGGGGCTGGAGTACGGCTGGGGTGCGAATTGCGGAGTCAACTGGCCATTTTAATCACTAGCTGCCTTCACTGGCATTCAATTTCCCAGAATCCCAGAGTGCGCAAAAATGACCAGGTAAGAGGGCGGCTGAACTTGGTGGATTCGCATGGATAGCCAGGGAACCCTTTGGGAGTGGTAGTAAGATATCTGGAGGGAAGAAATCCTTTGGGGGTTGTTATACTTAAACTTAATTATGTTTATACACGGTGTCGGAGCAGAGACAGACCTTGCACCCAGCCCGCCTCCAATCCGAGCAGCTTCCGCACTCATTCTGGGGTACCTGCCCCGACACCGACTCCCATTTCTGCCACCCTCCCTCCCTCTCGTCCCCTACCCCACCAACCAAATATCCACCTGAAGGAGGACATTTTAAAAGTTCGGGTTCACTGAGCCAAGAAATCTCAAGACTCGGTACACCTGACTTGGTGAGGAAAACCTGGGCCTCAGATTCTGTTTTCCTAAAGTGTATGCAACATTACAACTTACTGCAAATCTTTCCTCTCCAGTTTCTCATGAAGATACCGTGAGCAGCACACTCATAAACATACGCTCCCAGCCCAGCACAAAGACAATCATTGATGTTCTCACAGGCGCAGGTGGCATCTACGCACATCTAAATAATCAAAAAAGTTAAAAATTCAAGCAGCAGTATTTTATCACAAAAAAAAAATCAAGAGTGATGATTAATATTGTATTTTAAATTCATGTCCACCATACGGAGTTGTTTAACACAAAGCTTATATAAACGACAAAATTAATCCTGGTGAAATTAAAGTTGACACCATGGGGAAAATCATGTCACCCGGAATGTCGTCCTGTCCGAGGTTAAATAGCTTTGCAGAAAATGTGCTGTACCTGGGATCTTCATGTGCTTTATGGGTCTGTTACTCAATGGATAAACTCAACCAGTCAAGGGGGAAGCACAAAGGATTCTGGTTTGACAACTTTTTACTTTATGTTGAAAATGAAGCATTTCCATTTGTAAACGTTTACTCTGGACCATTCCTTACCTGATAATAAAGTGCGGGATCGACTGCAGAATGACATACTGAAAAGGCACCATTAGGATCTTTTATGGAGTTGCAGTTATCTTTTGCATATTTTTCTGAAATAAGAGTTTTCAAAAAATGACTTTTACTGCAACAGAAAATATTTTGATTTAAAGATATTTCTGCAGGTTGATCACAGTGTTTCCATGCAGAGTCTAGAATTTTCTACACACACCATTAGTGGGAGTTAACATAATTCATCTGTAAAAAGTATGTAGAGCATTAAAGCATGACAAAGAAACAGGTTTTAATTTGTTGGCTAATATTGACAATGCACTTCATTTGGCCTCAACAACCTATGGGCCTGCTCGCTGCACCTGTGGTGTGTGGTGGAGCAGGTAACTGTAAGGAGTCAGGAAAAGGCTGTTTTATTGAGTAGAGCTTGCTGGTGTCTACAATTCTAAGGCTGCTTGTTGGCAGCCTGCCACAAGAATAGGTCAGGTAAAGTCACGCCAGAAAACCCCTTGCTGCTGCAAGGAGAGAATCTATTTATTCTAATTGAATAATTCAATTCGAGGTGGAATTTCTGATGAGACGGCAATGATTTTCTTTAAAAAAATTGCTGAATCATTTGTTCAAGTCATTGGCCTACACTATCTAGCTTCTTAACAAATTGAATATTTTTTCACATGTAAATCTTTTTTCCAATATGCCTGTGTGTCTAAGAAAATCAGTTCAATTTGAAGGCTATCATCAAATCAGCAGAAACATGCTGTCCTCATTGTGTATTTTGGGCCTTGGTGGTCAGGCTTGTGGGCTGCATCAGTTTCGGCTGAAATTATTTAGAAACCAGTATTAACTATCCCAGAAACTCGATTTATGCTTAACAAGACTTACACTTTCCATAATCCTTTGTGCTGGTTTGTTTAATGTCACTGATAAAACTAGCCAATACTAGTGTTTATGTTTTCAGAATAGGCCTCTATATAAATTAATTGTAATGGGAACATAGAACTACAGTGCAGAAGGAGGCCATTTGGCCCATCGAGTCAGCACCGACCCACTTAAGCCCTCACTTCCACCTTATCCCCGTAACCCAATCACCCTACCTAACATAAAAACAGGAGTAAGCCATTCAGCCCCTTGAGCCGATCCCGCCATTCAATGAGACCATTACTGATCTTATAAAAGGGGACACAAAACAACCGTAACTATATTGCGTTAGAAAAGATAATTACCATTTTCTGAACTGACACAAGGAGGAGGTAATATTGCATCTGGGCAACTGTCCTGAATCTTCCAGGAATTAACAAATGTGATGGGTGTACTTTCCACAATGCCACCTCGAGACAGAAAATCATCATCTGCTTTATCATTGAAGACGCCACATAAACCTGAAGGAAAAGAATATAGATCATCACAAGAGAGTAGTTATCTCAGGAATACTCCCTCCTGGTTTTGAAAATACCTTTGGCCCAACAGTATATTTTGTTGAGAGATGTAAATTAGTTATTCAGTTTGTGATCTAATGATGCCTGTGACGAATGTGAGAAATTCTCATATTTTTAAATTTGCATTTTTGCTGTGATTACAAAGGGAGGGAATCATTGATTTTTGCAGGGGCAATGTAACCGTTTGTAACAAGACATATACATGTGCTTTGCTTTCGGATTGCAGGTGACATAGTTAATGGGAGGGAGCAGGTTTATCCAGGTTGCTTCTGGAACACCAAGAATCCTGGAAAGACAGGGTTCAGTTTGGTTCTGTTCTAACCCCTCTGAGACCCAGGGGGATGGCTCGATCAATTTCCCTGTGGGGATCGCGGAATACGACCTCCCCCGCTGAGGGGCAGAGGCCCAACAGCGGGGCTCGTTAATTCCCCGAGATAAAAGTTGGCCCAAGAGGGAACTGGCATCTTAGGATGGTCCCGGTTGGGACTTAATAATAGCTTATTGTCACAAGTAGGCTTTAATGAAGTTACTGTGAAAAGCCCCTAGTCGCCACATTCCGGCACCTGTTCGGGGAGGCCTGTACGAGAATTGAACCCAAGCTGCTGGCCTTATTCTGCGTTACAAGCCAGCTATTTAGCCCACTGTGCTAAATCAGCCCCTGTGGCTTGGAGTGTTGTTTAGTTGCTGTATTCTCTAACTGTGAGTAGGAAGTAAACTACTATAAAAGGTAGGAGTTAAAGGCAAAATGTGAAGAAAATCAAAAGGGAGGAGTAACCCTTCCCATCCAAATCCTAGTGGATTAGACATATTTATGTCTAAAAATTGTGAACACTATTCAACTGTGTTATTTTTATATATCCATTCCCTTAATTAGAATTTTGTATATATGCCTACATAGAGGCAGGGTTAGAAAACAAGTAAAATGTTGTAACTGTTAAATGTAAGCTAATCCATTGTTACTATTGTGTTTAATTCTGTTTTTAAATTGAAGTTTGTTGCACCACAATAGCTGTCTGCTGGTCAGTATTATCACTCCTGTGACCCAGTAACATGTCCTCATAAGTTTCCAAAGTAAAAAATTGGGGGTCTTGTCCGGACCCCATAATAATATTCATTTCATTTCAAGCAAA
The DNA here is from genome assembly GCF_047496885.1 of Scyliorhinus torazame. NCBI lineage: Eukaryota > Metazoa > Chordata > Chondrichthyes > Carcharhiniformes > Scyliorhinidae > Scyliorhinus > Scyliorhinus torazame. The sequence goes on from NC_092719.1 coordinate 58,542,203, forward strand.
ATTAGGATGGGCTAGTGGTATTGCCACTGGGGTTTTAACTCAGAGACTCAAGGTAATGCGCTGGGGACCTGGATTCAAATCCCACCATGGCAGATGGTGAAATTTGAATTCAGTAAAACTCTGGGGTTAAAAACCGTCGCATGTCATGGAACCATTGTCATTAAAAACCTAACTGGTCCACTAAATCTGCCACCCTCCCCTGGTCTGCCTACATGTGACTCTGGACCCACAGCATTGTGGCTGACTCGTATATGGCCTGGCCAACCAATCTGCGCAATTAGGGAGGGGCAATAAATGCTGGCCCAGCCAGAAAAGCCCAGATCCCATAAATGAACAAAAATAAAACTTTAACCACAGTGCTCTACTTTGTGATCATGTACCTAACATTGCTTTAATGATTGGGAAAACAATTTGTCACCAGTACACAGTAGTTGAAAGCCAATACAAAGTTTTATTGCTATTTTGTAAATGTGATATATGAAGCAAACATGTTTTTGTCAGCGCATGGTTGTCAAGTATAATACTTCAAGTGTTATGGATAGACTTATGGACAATTTGTATTAAGTGTACCTGTGGATCTTGCATGCTGTCTCTCACGGTGAGGTAGGATTACACTGTTATGAACGATGGTGTGCGCGGGGGGGGGGGGGGGGGGGGGAGCTGCTGGTAGGGGGTTGGGGAGTGCAAATGGGTGATGGGTGGTACTATGGGGGTACTTGAGTATGAGTCAGGTGGTGGCACATATTAAAGCTAAATGAATTGTTAATGATTACTTTCAGAGATCTCAGTGATAGTGAAGTAATTGTTTCCTGATATCTTCCTGGAAAATGAGGGCAGATTAGGATTTATAGTTTGAAAAACACATGCCAGATGTAAGGACCCGGGTTTCCTGTGGAATCTCGCCAGGCTCCAGGACTTGTAAGGGAAAGGTGCTGGTTTGCTGGTTTAGATGGGACAGCATCACCAAGTGAGCTGAGATGTGCTGACATCAAGGTGAATGGTATTGGGCTCCACCATTGGGGAAGGTGCAGCGGTTGAAGGGCACATGGACTGGGGTGAGCTGGAGAAAGCTCAGCTGGGAAGCAGCCTTGACTCGGTGCCCCCACGCCCCGTGTCAAAGAAATGTCAATGTGGGTTTTAAAGAGATGTAGGGACGGTCAAAAGAGAACAGTGAAATATGTTATGTGAGAAAACACCCACACTCCAAAGGTGGGATGGCCCTGTATTCTTCAACCCCCACCCTCCACCCCCACCCCCAAGGAAGCATCAGTAAGCAAAATCCTGGTGGAAGCACTGAGAAGCAAGCCCACAGATATTTGGGGAAGCCATACTCATACGAAGCACATGCCATGTAGTATTTCACCTGGTGAGTTAGAGCTGCAAGGAAGGGGAGATGGCGGCCATATATTCACTGAGAGAATTTGGGAAGAAGCTTATAATGGAGAGTGATGTAACTAATTTTCACTGACTCCGAGAACACGGGTGAAATTTGGAAGGATTTTCCTGAGTACATTAAGTACGTTGTGGCTCTGCAGGCTTTTGGGGACTGTAGAGCCTCTGTAGAATTTTAGTGTAGAGTGTTTTATGTCCCCATTATATGGAGATAAGTAGAGATACCTGAGCTGGATGATTAAATCTGCATAGGTGAACAATCTGCTTTGGAATTCTCAGTCTAAATAAAAATATCAATGCTGTAACCATTTAGAATGATTGAAAATATAGATTCTACTCACTATTGTTCTGGCTGTCTGACTGTCTTATCTGCCTATTCTTCTCATTCAAAGTTTCTCCCTTTCTACTTCCCCACTTGGGTTTCTTTCAGTTTGCTTTGGTGCCACTTCCCTCTGTCTCTTTTGCAGTTTCTCTGCCTGCCTTTTCCTGAGGAATGCTGTCTCATAGCATTGGCAACTGGACCGCTGCTTTCCCAGATATGTGGGTCGCAAGTTAATACAGACCTGTGGGCTAACCTAATCAACACCACAAGAATTTTCTACCGGCACTGCACAGAGTGCTGTTCGGAGCATAACATGGTCATAAGAGTATGTGTGATAGTCAACTGTTTGCAATTGTTGGGATGGTATTAGGAAATTCAGTAGCACTTGTGGTGGAAGGTAATAAATTGCAATTGAATCTTATTTTTGTTTTATCAAGGTGAATATTTATAGAATTGTGACTTATCAGGGATTATATAGTCTATTATTTTTCTGCAATGAAGCTGGTGATTTCCTTACGTGAAATGGATGTTAAAGGAATGATCACTTATTCGACATTCAAATGTATCTGCAGATAACAAATAGATATGTTTGCCATACAATTGAAAATGCAGTTCCTGCTTGGAGGATTTGGTGATGACAGACATATGACCTTTTTTGTTGGCTTATTGTTATTTTCCACTCGCCAATGTTGAAACTTTACTCAAAGGTACCTTTTGTGCTCCATCTGTTTTAAAGAGAAATGTGGGTTTGCCAAACACAAGCCACACTTTCAGATTTAAGCCAAATTCACTGACAACCAGCCTTGGAATTACTCATTGCTCAACACGACCATTTATGGGTTCTCATAAGCGGCCCAAACAGATACTCGCCACCCAAATGGGAAGGGCAATTGGCCCAAGAAAAAGATGGAAAACAATGGGCGGGATTCTCCACTCCCGCGCCGAAGTGGCCGCGCCGTCGTGAACGCCATCGAGGTTCACAACGGCGCGAAACGGCCTCGATCCCGACCGATTCAGGCCCTGACAATGGCGGCGCCGCATAGATGACGCGGCCGGCGCCACATTACTGACGTCATCCGCGCATGCGCGGGCTGGCCGGTGCCTACCCACGCATGCGTGGTTGCCGTCCTCTCTAAGTCCACCCCACAAGAAGATGGCGGACAGATCTTGCGGGGCCGCAGAAGGAAGGAGGTCCTCCTTCAGAGAGGACGGCCCGACGATTGGTGGGCATCGATCGCGGGACACCCCAGATTTCAGGTACCCCCCCCGGTGCAGGATCCCCCCTCGCACCCCCCCCCCCCCACCCCCGCAGGCCGCCCCCCCCAGCGTTCACGCACCGTTCACGACGGCAGCGACCAGGTGTGGACGGCACCGGGGGGGAACCCGCCGTTTTGGCCAGGTCGCTCGGCCCATCCGGGCCTGAGAATAGCGGGGGTGCTGGAGAATCGCCATTTTGGGTGTCTCCGCCGATTCTCCGGCCTGCGGCCCGCAGAACTCGTCCTGGCCATTCCCGCCGCTTGGGAGAATTGCGGGAGGGCATCGGACCGGCGTCCCGGGAAATTTGGGCGGCCCAGGCGATTCTCCCAACCGGCGCGGGAGTGGAGAATCTCGCCCAATGACTTTTGTGCATTCTCAGTCATCTGCTGCCCTGTATTATGGAATCTGCCCTGCGTTATAAATAGGTACATTTTATTCCCAGCTCATGAAATCAGGACTATTGCTGAAGCATTTCTACTTGAAGAAGTAGTATGAGTGTAATTCTGTAGCTAAATTAATTATTCATTTAAATGAATATATCATATTAGCCATACCTTTTGTGCTTTCTTTAAAATCTTCAGACAAAGAGATGTAAAGCTGCATAACAGGAAGTATCTGCACTTGCATTTTCAGTCCAAATGTTGTTGCGACTTGAATGAACATCGAGGACTGCTGAAATATTGTTATTCCACCTGTTTTAAAGAAAATATAGCACTTGAACTCACAATAATCCATTGACTTAGAGTTACCTTTATTCAACTGAAATGCTGAGAAATACTAGGGCAGGTGCTGATCAGACTTGACCTGATTTGCACGCTCACCAATAGTTAACATTACCCCAGCCTTAATGAGTTCAAGCCATGGCATGCTATTTTGCCATGTGATAGAGGCAGAAACCTTCATCACATTTAAAAAGTACTTTGATATGCGCCCGATGCTGTGTACCCTCCATAGTTGCAGAACTGGAAAGTGGGGTTAAATTTGGTGGTTGCCTTCCACCCCGTCACAGACACAATGGGCAGAATGATCACCTCCCATGCGATATATTTCTATTATTTTGATGAACAGGAAAAACATTCTTTACCTGTTCGCAGAGGAATTGTGATCATATTTCCATCAAAACGCACTTTGCCATCATTGCTGAATACGAAGGAAGTCTGTCAAAAAAAGGGGGCGCATTTATCATTTTCGTTATTTATCGTCACATTGGAAGGACTAAAATAAATTATTTTACAAATTCTCACTTGATTCTTCGTTAAGGTGACACGTTGCAAACATGTCTGTTTAAATGCTTGTTGGCATTGGTGGATCTCTACCTTGATGGTCCAGTCCACTGTCTGTTGGAAAAACATTGAGAAATGGAGAAGTCCCAAATAACTCAAGCAAATATGATTATGGCTGAGGTATTAATTACACATTTTTAAACAAATTAATCATAAATGAGATTAAAATGTAGGAAACATACAACAACAGCATCGTATGAGCAATCCCCCATCATGCGATAATAATTATTGTCAAATGTTGTGATGCAAGTTGCTTCTTCAATTTTGCATTTTCCAGGGCATCTAAGGTGAGAGCATGACCACGCTCCCGATTCGCAAGTGCTAGAATGAAAATGCAAATGGAATAGTTGAGATTCTGTAAAACGTTTGAATATTTTTAATGTAAGAACTATAAGTGCAATGTACTGTATAAAGCTTACCATGACTGACAGGAATCTATCCTTTTCATTCCCGATGCATAAATCTTTCCATCATATTCGCAAGGGCATTCTGATTTCTTGATGCATGTGTTTGTTCTTCTTATGTTGTCAAGAACAGTGCCTGAGATGCATTGAAACGCATATCTAAGTACTTTCTTCCATTCACATAAAATTTCACAACTTTAATTTACATTTACTAATCCAATTAAAAAAGTCTTTGTTGACATTCTTAGCAGTATTTTGCCGAACGCCACTTTCCTTCGCTGTTGGGTCAATCAGGAAAATAAGAAATTCTCTCAAAACACTATTTGTTTGTTATTTGTTCCTTCTGAGTGCACGTGGGAAGGTCATGGCTCCTTGCTACGTAAACAATCGCTGATTGATGCCAGAGAGCTGCATGATTAGGAGTAATCGTTCACTGATTTTTCTCTCTTTTCCTTTGGAAAAGAAGTTTCATCCATTTGCAACACTCCGCTGTTGCGCAGCATTTAAGACGATAAAGGTGATTGTCAAATGGGCTCAGAATTAAAGATATAGCGGCCATGTCTGAGTGGTCAAAATATCTTGGAATGTGGGTTCTTGCCCTATGTGGCCTTCCAATGTCATCCATGCGGTTTGAGTTTGCTGGGTCAATAAGCGGACATTTAATTAGCATGGACATGTCAATCTGGCACCTTTGAGGAATGCCCATCACTACATGCCCTATGTGGGTGAACCCTCTAGAAGCAGTAATATTTTTTTATTAATGCTGGCTCTGACCCTTTTTAATCCCTGCGTAAGACACCTGATCAATAACATTTCAAAAAAGCAACCAACCAAGCTTTTCTAAAGATGTGCAGGTTATATGGATTGGTCATGCAAAATTGCCCCTTAATGTCCAAAGATGTGCAGGTTAAGTGGGGTTATGGAGTTACGGGGATAGGACGAGGGAGTAGGTCTCGGAAGAGTGCACATTCAAAGGGTCGATGTAGATCCAATGGGATGAATAGGCTCATTCTGTACTATAGGCATTCTATAGTTCTTTATTTCTATGGTCTGGGCACTTCCCTGGGACCCACACTCACCTTTCTGAAGGCAAAAGTGCCTCATCTCACTTTGTGCAATGTTCACCTACACACCAAGTCCTGACCAAACCAATGGAGCTGGGGAAAGCAGCATTAGAGATCTCCAGTCATTTCTCGCCCTTACAGTATTTGCCTTGTATTCAAGATGGGTCTCCCAACACTCACAAGGAAAGTTGGCAAATCTGAGAAATTGTTGAGACAATATGGAACTGATTCCCAGTTCTTTTGATGGGTGGGGGAGGGGGCGATCTTTCGGAATTCCATTGAGCGTACTGGCAAGGGACCAGCTGATCCCCAGGCCCCTCCACCCCAAAAAATTGCCAGATCCCTATTCCTGGCATAGCATCACTAAACCTTTTGATTGATCTTATATATCAGCAAACGTTAAAAAAAAACTATTTGGAAATAATATCGTGCCATGAAAACTAGATTGGGTGTGATAACGAGGACACTATGGCTTAAATATATGACAGATTACTCGGAAATGTTTCATGTTAAGCTAATGTTAAAATACAAGTAAAAGATTAAATTGTTTTCAATTAATAAATACAATTACCCTTTGGACAATCGCAAGTATTCACGCATTGATCGCACTGTAGCTGAGGTTTAGAATTAGAGCAGGTTGGAACACATGCCGGGCCACATTCTTTGTAAATCTGAGTTGCTGGACACTCGGGATTTGCTGAAACAGAAAAGCATATTTTTATTTTTCCATTTTGATCACTGATGATACCAATATGTGACTAAATGCAGATATAGATAATCGTATTTACTTCATGCTCATGAGAATTTTCATTAAATGATTACATCTTAATGATTGAGTTTTATTTTCATGGCATGCGTACTTAATCAAGTGTTTAATTGACCTAATTTCCAGAGATAACTTACTGCATTTAGTATATTTTGACTTCCAATCCGGATAGGCCTGAATAATCTGTTTATTACAGTGCCGTGCCATCTCTTCAAGTGTAGCACATTCACACTTTGATTTTTTACAGGTGCAAGAGTCTGCATTACACAATTGGATATACTTCTCTGAAATGCTGTTATCAAAACAGGATAAGAAGGCGCTCGAGATTCCCTCAACACATTGCTAAAAGTGAAAATAGAAACATAATAAAAGTTATGCAGAAAAAATCCCACTGCTCCAATCTCCACTAACTGACTTGTCGACAATACAAAAGCATTTCTATCGCTATGAATGGTAGCCATCTAGAATGGGAAAAAAAGTATCATGACAAACGTTTAAATATTCTGTGATCTTGCTCCATTTATGTTTGACAATCAAGAATTTATGTGGAGATTGAATTAATATTGTGGAGAGTTCTAATTATAGCCTCTTTGCCCCTGTGGTCTGAAGCCCCAACAATGATGATTACCTTCCTCACCCCCTGTTCTCCATCAAATCCATTTTCATCTGCACCTACCTCTGGAGGAAAGCCCTCTGCTAACTTCTATGACTGAAAATGAACTCTCCACCCATTACCCTCCCTTTGGCACTTTTGATTTGCTCAGCCACTTTCTCACCTCATGCGGGAACCAACCTTTTGAAACAGTGAATGGTAATGATCTGGAATTCACTGTCTATGAGGATGCTGGAAGCAGAGACAAACACTGATTTGAAAAGCCGATTGGATGGGCACTTCATCCCACATCCCTCTCCCCCTCTCAAAGATCATCTCATTGATGAGGACCACATCTTGACCCCATTCCGCTTGTTGATTCCTATGGTGGAAAGGGTTCCCTCACATCAGAACCCATGAGCTCAACCTTACAAATCTGCTGTCATCAGCCACCTACTCAAAAATCTTTTGTCCTGCGTAAGTACAGTCCCATTTCAAACCTGCGTCCCAGGTTCGATACCCGGCTTGGGTCACTGTCTGTGCGGAATCTGCACTTTCTCCCTGTGTCCTCCAGGTGCTTCGGTTTCTTCCCACAAGTCCCGAAAGACATGCTGTTAGGTAACTTGGACATTCTGAAATTCTCGCCAGAATGTGGCGACTAGGGGCGTTTCACAGTAACTTAATTGCAGTGTTAATGTAAGCCGACTTGTGACAATAAAGATTATTATTATTATTATTCATGCTTCTTTAGCATGTTGTTGTATTCTAGATGTGTCCAACTTTTGCATGACACTTTGTTTTAATCTTCCAATCAGGATTTTGCCTCTCACACAGCAACATAATCATGAACAACTTTCCTTAAGTTAGTGGCACATCATTTCTCTTCTTGTTATCCATGACTTCCCTGTAGCCTTAGAAATGGTTCATCCAACTAGGGAAGGGTCTGTACTGGACCTGGTATTGGGGAATGAGCCCGGCCAGGTGGTAGAAGTTTCAGTAGGGGAGCATTTTGGGAACAGTGACCACAATTCAGTAAGTTTCAAAGTGCTGGTGGACAAGGATAAGAGTGGTCCTAGGGTGAATGTGCTAAATTGGGGGAAGGTTAATTATAACAATATTAGGCAGGAACTGAAGAGCCTAGATTGGGGGCGGATGTTTGAGGGTAAATCAACATCAGACATGTGGCAGGCTTTCAAATGTCAGTTGAAAGGAATTCAGGACCGGCATGTTCCTGTGCGGAAGAAGGATAAATAAGGCAAATTTCAGGAACCTTGGATAACGAGAGATATTGTAGGCTTTGTCAAAAAGAAAAAGGAGGCATCTGTCAGGGCTTGAAGGCTGGGAACAGACAAAGCCTGTGTGGAATATAAGGAAAGTAGGAAGGAACTTAAGCAAGGAGTCAGGAGGGCTAGAGGGGTCATGAAATGTCATTGGCAAATAGGGTTAAGGAAAATCCCAAGGCTTTCTACACGTACATAAAAAGCAAGAGGGTAGCCAGGGAAAGGGTTGGTCCACTGAAGGATAGGCAAGGGAATCTGTGTGTGGAGCCAGAGAAAATGGGCGAGGTACTAAATGAATACTTTGCATCAGTATTCACCAAAGAGAAGGAATTGGTGGATGTTGAGTCTGGAGAAGGGTGTGTAGATAGCCTGGGTCACATTGAGATCCAAAAAGACGAGTTTTTGGGCATCTTGAAAAATATTAAGGTAGATAAGTCACCAGAGCCTGATGGGATCTACCCCAGAATACTGAAGGAGGCTAGAGAGGAAATTGCTGAGACCTTGACAGAAATCTTTGGATCCTCACTGTCTTCAGGTGATGTCCCGGAGGACTGGAGAATAGCCAATGTTGTTCCTTTGTTTAAGAAGGGTCGCAAGGATAATCCAGGGAACTACAGACCAGTGAGCCTTACGTCACTGGTAGGGAAATTACTGGAGGGAATTCTTCGAGACAGGATCTACTCCCATTTGGAAGCAAATGGACGTATTAGCGAGAGGCAGCAAGGTTTTGTGAAGGGGAGATCATGTCTCACTAACTTGATAGAGTTTTTCGAAGAGGTCACAAAGATGATTGATGCAGGTAGAGCAGTGGATGTGGTCTATATGGACTTCAGTAAGGCCTTTGACAAGGTCCCTCATGGTAGACTGGTACAAAAAGTGAAGTCACACGGGATCAGGGGTGAGCTGGCAAGATGGATACAGAAATGGCTAGGTCGTAGAAGGCAGAGAGTGGCAATGGAAGGGTGCTTTTCTAATTGGAGGGCTGTGACTAGTGGTGTTCCGCAGGGATCAGTGCTGGGACCTTTACTGTTCGTAGTATATCTAAAAGATTTGGAGGAAAATGTAACTGGTCTGATTAGTAAGTTTGCAGACGACACAAAGGTTGGTGGAATTGCAGATAGCGATGAGGACTGTCAGAGGATACAGCAGGAATTAGATTGTTTGGAGACTTGGACGGCGAGATGGCAGATGGAGTTTAATCTGGACAAATGTGAGGTAATGCACTTTGGAAAGTCTAATGCAGGTAGGGAATATACAGTGAATGGTAGAACCCTCAAGAGTATTGAAAGTCAGAGAGATCTAGGTGTACAGGTCCACAGGTCACTGAAAGAGGCAACACAGGTGGAGAAGGTAGTCAAAAAGGCATACGGCATGCTTGCCTTCATTGGCCGGGGCATTGAGTATAAGAATTGGCAAGTCATGTTGCAGCTGTATGGAACCTTAGTTAGGCCACACTTGGAGTATAGTGTTCAATTCTGGTCACCACAGTACCAGAAGGATGTGGAGGCTTTAGAGGGGGTTCAGAAGAGATTTACCAGGATGTTGCCTGGTATGGAGGGCATTAGCTATTAGGAGCGGTTGAATAAACTCGGTTTGTTCTCACTGGAACGACGGAGGTTGAGAGGTGACCTGATAGAGGTCTACAAAATTATGAGGGTCATAAACAGAGTGGATAGTCAGAGGCTTTTTCCCAGGGTAGTGGGGTCAATTACTAGGGGGCATAGGTTTAAGGTGCGAGGGGCAAGGTTTAGAGGGGATGTACGAGGCAAGTTTTTTACACAGAGGGTAGTGGGTGCCTGGAACTTGCTGCTGGAGGAGGTGGTGGAAGCAGGGACGATAGTGACATTTAAGGGGCATCTTGACAAATACATGAATAGGATGGGAATAGAGGGATACGGACCCAGGAAGTGTAGAAGATTTTAGGTTAGTCGGGCAGCATGGTCGGCCCAGGCTTGGAGGACCGAAGGGCCTGTTCCTCTGCTGTACTTTTCTTTGTTTCTTTGTTCTTTGGTTGATAACCACATCCTTCTCCAATGCCTCTCCTTCTTGCTCATTGGGTCTGCCTCATTCGTTCTACTTCGACCTATCTGATTTTAACAGGAGCATCTCTACTAATTGTTTACTTTCTCATGCTTGTGCAATCAGCAATAAAGGCCAACTTGAAACCACCTTTGCTCACTCCCCTCTTCCTTATCAAAGTTGTCCTTGCAAAAATTATCTGAAGCCATGGATGCATCACCCACATGTACCCTTATGAAACCCATTCCTCCACCAGTTCAATTGACCACTCTAGTACCTCTGCAAAGTCAAAATAATTGTCCATAATCTAGTCATGGATGTGTCCGCCAGGTAAAAATTCGAAGCCCAAAGCCATCACCTTTTCCCACAAACTCCACGTGCTGGAATTTACAGCCTCTCCCCATTCTTTCCGTTGACTCCACATTGGCTTTGGTTTGCCACTGAGCCGGGCACTTTCCTAGATCTCAATTGTGAAGCTCATGTTCAGCTTTGTCATATCTGTCTTAATCCCCTTGGTGTTTTGGTCTGGCCTATTATTTTACCTTGTAAGGACCAGGCAAAGGTTCTGCCTCTTACAAATCAATACAAATGCCGGCAGAAATGGCTGAAAGTTGATGTATGGTCTTCCCCTTTTCAACGGGGGGATCCACTGGTCATAAGAACTAGGAGCAGGAGTAGGCCACCTGGCCCCTCGAGCCTGCTCCACCATTCAATGAGATCATGGCTGATCTTTTGTGGACTCAGCTCCACTTTCCGGCCCGAAAACCATAACCCTTAATCCCTTTATTCTTCAAAAAACTATCTATCTTTATCTTAAAAACATTTAATGAAGGAGCCTCTACTGCTTCACTGGGCAAGGAATTCAATAGGTTCACAACCCTTTGGGTGAAGAAGTTCCTCCTAAACTCAGTCCTAAATCTACTTCCCCTTATTTTGAGGCTATGCCCCCTAGTTCTGCTTTCACTCGCCAGTGGAAACAACCTGCCTGCATCTATCCTATCTATTCCCTTCATAATTTTATATGTTTCTAGAAGATCCCCCCTCATTCTTCTAAATTCCAACGAGTACAGTCCCAGTCGACTCAACCTCTCCTCGTAATCCAACCCCTTCAGCTCTGGGATTAACCTAGTGAATCTCCTCTGCACACCCTCCAGTGCCAGTACGTCCTTTCTCAGGTAAGGAGACCAAAACTGAACACAATACTCCAGGTGTGGCCTCACTGACACCTTATACAATTGCAGCATAACCTCCCTAGTCTTAAACTCCATCCCTCTAGCAATGAAGGACAAAATTCCATTTGCCTTCTTAATCACCTGTTGCACCTGTAAACCAACTTTTTGCGGCTCATGCACTAGCACACCCAGGTCTCTCTGCACAGCAGCATGTTTTAATATTTTATCATTTAAATAATAATCCCTTTTGCTGTTATTCCTACCAAAATGGATAACCTCACATTTGTCAACATTGTGTTCCATCTGCCAGACCCTAGCCCATTCACTTTATCTATCCAAATCCCTCTGCAGACTTCCAGTATCCGCTGCACTTTTTGCTTTACCACTTATCTTAATGTCGTCTGCAAACTTGGACACATTGCCCTTGGTCCCCAACTCCAAATCATCTATGTAAATTGTGAACAGTTGTGGGCCCAACACTGATCCCTGAGGGACACCACTAGCTACTGATTGCCAACCAGAGAAATACCCATTAATCCCCACTCTTTGCTTTCGATTAATTAACCAATCCTCTATCCATGCTACTACTTTCCACTTAATGGCATGCATCTTTATCTTATGCAACAACCTTTTGTGTGGCACCTTGTCAAAGGCTTTCTGGAAATCCAGATATACCACATCCATTGTCTCCCCGTTATCTACCGCACTGTTAATGTCCTCAAAAAATTCCACTAAATTAGTTAGGCACGACCTGCCCTTTATGAACCCATGCGGCATCTGCCCAATGGGACAATTTCCGTCCAGATGCCTCGCTATTTCTTCCTTGATGATAGATTCCAGCATCTTCCCTACTACCGAAGTTAAGCTCACTGGCCTATCATTACCCGCTTTCTGCCTACCTCCTTTTTTAAACAGTGGTGTCACGTTTGCTAATTTTCAATCCGCCGGGACCACACCAGAGTCTAGTGAATTTTGGTAAATTATCACTAGTGCATTTGCAATTTCCCTAGCCATCTCTTTTAGCACTCTGGGATGCATTCCATCAGGTCCAGGAGACTTGTCTACCTTTAGCCCCATTAGCTTGCCCATCACTACCTCCTTGGTGATAACAATGCTCTCAAGGTCCTCACCTGTCATAGCCTCATTTCCATCAGTCACTGGCATGTTATTTGTGTCTTCCACTGTGAAGACCGACCCAAAAAACCTGCTCAGTTCCTCAGCCATTTCCTCATCTCCCATTATTAAATCTCCCTTCTCATCCTCGAAAGGACCAATATTTACCTTAGCCACTCTTTTTTGTTTTATGTATTTGTAGAAACTTTTACTATCTGTTTTTATATTCTGAGCAAGTTTACTCTCATAATCTATCTTACTCTTCTTTATAGCCTTTTTAGTAGCTTTCTGTTGCCCCCTAAAAATTTCCCAGTCCTCTAGTCTCCCACTGATCTTTGCTACTTTGTATGTTTTTTCCTTCAATTTGATACTCTCCCTTATTTCCTTAGATATCCACGGTCGATTTTCCCTCTTTTTACCGTCCTTCCTTTTTGTTGGTATAAACCTTTGCTGAGCACTGAAAAATCACTTGGAAGGTTCTCCACTGTTCCTCAACTGTTTCACTATAAAGTCTTTGCTCCCAGTCTACCTTAGCTAGTTCTTCTCTCATCCCATTGTAATCTCCTTTGTTTAAGCACAAAACACTAGTGCTTGATTTTACCTTCTCACCCTCCATCTGTATTTTAAATTCCACCATATTGTGATCGCTCCTTCCGAGAGGATCCCTAACTATGAGATCCTGAATCAATCCTGTCTCATTACACAGGACCAGATCTAGGACCGCTTGTTCCCTCGTAGGTTCCATTACATACTGTTCTAGGAAACTATCGCGGATACATTCTATATACTCCTCCTCAAGGCTGCCTTGACCGACCTGGTTAAACCAATCATCCATGGAACTTGCAGCGGGAGAGCAGCACAACCCCCTTGAAAATTTGAGAATCTGGGGCCATGATTCAGTGGACTTGAGTTAATGTCCGCTGAATGGCTCATTTAGCGGGATGTTCCTCATTGCCTGCAGCGCAAAGAAACATGCTGATATTTAGCAGCACTTTGCCGTTTTTTTGGCCTCGGGGAGATTCTCTCTGCCGAGGCCGCACTTAGAGGGATTTACTCAGGCTCCTCGCAATCGGAGCACCATTTTCACTGGCTGCTCTGATCTCGCCTTTTTCAGGCGCCCCCCCACGCACACTTTTAACCTGTCCTTTCAACCTCTCAACCTTGACTAGGCCCCCAGGACACCAACCCTCACCTACCCCTCTACCTGGCAAGGACCCTCTGTGCCTGACATCTGGCAGAGAAAGGTGGCACCCTGGCACTCCCCCTGGCACTTGTGAATCTGACACTGTCAGCCTGGCACCCTGGCAATACCCATGGCAGCCTGCCAGGACCACCCGGGGCATACTGGCTGTGCCAGGATGGCAAAGGCAGGGTACCAGGGTGACACTGCCAGGGTGCAAAGCTAATAGTGCTAAGGTGCCCAGGTGCCAGGGGGAGTGCTAGGGTACCACCTTTCCTGTCCCTGACTGCCCAGGGATCTCCAGTGGCCTGGGAGAGCTCCCAAGTGCTGTTATGCCTGGTCCACATTTGTGCGGGCCAATACTAAACAGCACCCTGGCGATGTCTCCCTGGCATGGTCTGTGAGTCCCGAGGGCCAAGTGAATCCGGTGAACTTGTATTTAAATGAGCTGTTTGGTCTCGAGTCATTTCGAGCGTCATGAATCTCACGAGAGGCTTCTCGCGAGATTCAACGGCCTCGTCACAACACCGAATCGGATGCTGAATCTCGCCCCTATTTCATCATTGGTTAAATATGAGGAAATGTGGGCTGCACGGTTGCACAGTGGATAGCACTGCTGTCTACAGTGCTGAGGACCCGGGTTCGATCCCGGCCCTGGGTCACTGTGTGGAGTTTGCACATTCTCCCCGTGTCTGCGTGGGTCACCCCCACAACCCAAAGATGTGCAGAGTAGGTGGATTGGCCACACTAAATTGCTCCTTAATTGGTAAAAAAATTATTGGGTCCTCTAAATTTTAAAAAAAGATATGAGGAAATGTTCCTTTTTCAAAACTGACATCTTCAATAAGCAGAGTGGTCACAAAATATTGAAGTTTCTCTGCTGTCTTTCTGCAATTTGCCCTTGATTATAAACTTACAAAGTTGGTTTGACACAATGACAGTTCAGTGGGTTGGCTAGAACATGTGTGGCCCAAAACATCCAGCTTATTTGCATCATAAAAGTCCGGACCTGAAAAACAAAGGTGTGACAAACAAGCTCAGCAAATGATACAAAATATGCCAGTAATGACATTGAAGATGGCACGTTACAACAACAAAGCAAGAAACTTGACTTATTATAGCAAGTGAGAAACCAATTATTGTTTTAACATTTCTTCTTTTTACCATAAACGGTGCTGGATCCTTGTTCAAATTTCCCACATAAGCCACAGAGTTGCCCTTGATAGCTACTATCTAGAGTTAGCTGCAAACAAAAATAAATATAATATGGTTAGAAGTAGCTATGTCTAAAAGAGTGAAAGTTCCAATTCCTGTGGAGGACAAGACAAATTGCAATGCATTTTTATTATGCAAGGAAGTAACTATTGTACCCTTTACTGCAACTGGTTTGCATGATGCTGCACATTCCTGGAAAATATGCTTTAATTACTTTTCTTTGCCACACTAGTTATTCCTACACTGAGTTCCGGCAATGCACGGAATTTTGAATTTCACACTGATGACTGTTCTCTTCTCGTTCTACTGCTCCTCAGCAGCTCTTCCCAAAGGGGTCTTTGACACTTTCCCTTAAATGGAGCCTTCATCGGTTGCCTGCAGACTTGCTCCAGCAACACTTCTGTCTTTGTCTCATAGACCATAAAGGCCGAGATTTTCAATTCCCATTATTTTTGGGAGGGTTTGGTGACAGGAGAGGAAAATCTCGCGAGAGGCCCAAATCGGGTGGGAAATCTTGCCTTGATTGTCTCCGCCCCCTGCCGGTGACACAAGGGGAATCCTGACATTGAATATTAGGATCAAAACACAATTGGATCTCATTATCAGGCCTGAATCAGCCCCCCACTGTAGGAAAACCCATTTAAGTCAGTGTGAGGGCAGACCAACGTGAATTACGACTGATTTCCGATGACATCCACCGTGTGGGCAGCAAGGTGGCACAGTGGGTAGCACTGTTGCTTCACAGCTTCAGGGTCCCAGGTTCGATTCTGGCTTGGGTCACTTCTGTATGGAATCTGCACGTTCTTCCCGTGTCTGCGTGGGTTTCCTCTGGGTGCTCCGGGTTCCTCGCATAAGTCCTGAAAGACGTGCTGTTAGGTGAATTGGACATTCTGAAATCTCCCGCTGTGTACCCGAACAGGCGCCGGAGTGTTGCGAATAGGGGATTTTCACAGTAACTTCATTGCAATGTAAATGTCAGCCTACTTGTGACAATAAAGATTATTATTATAGCGGGCAGACCTCCCAGAGCAGCTCAGGTGAATGCATCCCACTACCAGGCACCGGTGGGGCAGCGCTGCAACAGCGCCAGAATGCAGTGTCATGGGCCATTTCCAGGGGGCAGTTCCAGGGCTGAGAGGGAGGTTAAATAGGGGGGGGGGGGGGGTGGAATGTGTGGCAGGAGGACTGCTTCCATATGAGCTTTTGTGTACCGGGGTGGCCTTTGAAAATGGCATGACAATCTTTAAATAACTATGTTGCATCATGGTACCCGCCCCTTGCCTTTTATCTCTTCTCTGTTCCCAATAATGTGGCAGAGAAACGAGCCATTGTTGCTGGCAGCTTCAACGCCGCCTCTCCTGCACGCTTGCCGCACTCTGCCAAATACAGAGATAATCCTGCCCATCGACCTCACTAGACATTTCTAAAAGAAAAACCTTTCATTCTCTGCTCCCCGGCCACAATGGTCGATGGCCGCCCTCTTTAATCTGCTGCATACATTTAAATCCTGCATCAACTTTCAAGTTTCCTTCTGTACCCCTGATTGGCAAACCCCCAATGATTGGCATTTTCCTGCTTGGAATCTATGCTTTTCAATCAATACGTATGTTCTGTCCTCAAGATAAATATGTGTAAATAGATCATACAGTTTCCCATATATTTTTTGCTGTGTATACAAAAGCTGCTGGTCACAAAAAGCAATTTGAAAAGATATCCCATAATAAATTTACCGATATTGCATCTTGATGGTTCCAGATCAAAGATATGGTATGTTTCCTGTTATAAATCCGTGTGTAAATTCCATATGGCTGAATGCTTATCACCTTGTCATCAAATGGTACTGTTACTCTGTAAGATAAATACTGAATGAAAAATGTACCGAGAACAGTATTCACAATGCAATGCTTCCGTGTAATTTAATATAATTGGGATAATGCGAACTTACAAAGGCCGACAAGTCTTAATATTCACAAATATTTTGCTTTCATATTTATGATTGCTTGCTTATTTTCTCTCTTGTTGATTTATTTCCCATGCTTGAGCATTTCTATAAGTTTTCAAGCGATTGGATATGAGTGAAATGAGTCCACAAAATGCATTTCAAATGGAAAATAAATTCTAACTGAGGAACAAAATGGATAATAACTACTTCTGTAGTGTTTGGGAATGGTTTTACCACACCGTTAGGGAGTAAGATTGCCTTTGTAGATTATGTTGAGACACAAATCCAAAGGAGAAGTGGAGGAATAGGAAGGGTAGTGGTACAATTCTTGATGAGTATTGCAGGCCGAGAACTGGCAGAGATGAGATAGGGAGGCGGACATGCACACAGAATGGGCAAACTGTTGTGGTACATATAGAGAGCGATAATTTTTGAAACAAAATTCAAATCTCCGGTTAAAAGTTGAACAGATGACATGACAAGATTTCACATTTTCAGACATTTACTGAAACAAATAGACTAAAGAAAGCACTATTAGCTGAACACTATTTTTATAGGCAGCTTATACTTTAAACTACAGAACAGAACTTTTAACATAGCAGAAGATAAAACACTATCCAGAATACATTACACTGAACTTTATGTTGATACTCATTTCTCCCAGAATCAACCAAAATGACTCTTAACTCCCAAGGGTTACTTCCAATAATTTGCTTATCCAACCTAGAAACCTTTAACTCAAGAACTATCTTTCACGGTGAAATTTTTTCTGGCGACACCTCCCTCTAGCTAAAGCTAAGAAAAATCTTCTAGCTTAACTTTAATTCCCCTAAATTTGGTCTTTCTAATCCCAGCAAGAGTTCCCACCCACATTCCTGCACCATGAACCACAGAAAATTTCAGCCTCTTGCTGCTCTCTCTTTCCTGGGCTAACCTGCCTATGATATAGGGATATTTTAGGAAAGCCAGCAATTCTATTCAACAATCGTTTCCTCTATACCCTTCCCATCTTGAAGCTCATCACCATGGCAATGTGGACCACATCACCTTGTACTCAGATAGTGATGCTGATTAGCTATCCTTGAGAACCAAGCTCTCTTTTAACTTGGAAGTAAATGAACAATTTAAAGCAAAACAGTTCACAATCCCCACAAAAAGTAATCTTATAAATCTCATAACAATATATGTAAGAACCTCTGAGCAATAATGTTGGCTGGAATTTTCCAGCCTTTGCGATTCACTTATCCTGCCAACAGAGCAAACATGCCTTTATGTTTCCCATTGGCGTGGAGCAGCTTCCATGGGAAATCCCATTGACACAGGACAGGAAGATATAATTCTGCCATTGAGAAACACATGGCTGGTTAATCACAAGACAATGGCCTAGATTTGGGTCCAGGTAGCGATGAATAGTAGGGCCTATAATTTGACAATTTAGATTGATTGCCCATACATTTTACTGATCTTCGCATATTCTCTTCAGCTGAAATTAGCAGGCAAAATTCTTGCAGCAGCCTACAAACCAGCTCAGTTTGGATTTCTCAGTACAGTCAATGGCGGATTCCACCTTTTAAATTCTGACTGTAAAGTCTTGACCAGTGACGATAATAAGAAGTAATAAGTAAGATAATGGGCGCGATTCTCTCACCCCGAGGCCGTGCCAGAGAAACGCGCCACACCGCCCCAACCGGCGCCATTGGTGCCGGTTCGGTGACGGTCGGGGGCCACTCTATGGGGCCTCCCCGGCGATTCTCGGCCGGGGTGGGCCGAGCGGCCACACCAAAATGCTGAGTCCTGCTAGCGCCGTTCACACCTGCACTTACCGGCGGGACCTCAGCATGGATGCATCCGGGGGCGGCCTGGTGCGGGGGGGAACCCCGGGGGGCGGGTCTCTGCTGTGGCCTCGCCCGCGATCGGGGCCTACTGATCGGCGGGTTGGCCTCTCAGGCTGCAGGCCTCTTTTGTTCCGCGCCGGCCCCTGTGTCCCTACACCGTGTTGCGTCGGGGCCAGCACGGAGAAGGGAGCCACTGTGCATGCACGGCAATCGCGCCGGTCCCACTGCGCATGCGCACGTTGGCGCTGGTGCCACTGTGCATGCACAGACCCGCGGCGCCCATCTGACGCCGGGGATCAGCAGCTGGAGCGGCGTGGGTCGCTCCAGGGCCGTGCTGGCCCCTGCAGAGGTCATAATTTCTGCTCCTGAGGGCATGTTGACACCGTCGAGAAACATGACGGCGTTTACGACGGAGTCAACACTTAGCCTCAGGATCACAGAATCCCACCCAGTAAGTAAGTAAGGTCAATGTAAGATTTCACTGTATATGAGGGAGTATATTTTGAGGAAAAATAGAGTATGCACTTATTGGAAAGATACCGGATAGATTTTCAAACTGCTGCCAAAACCTAAAACTAGCATTACTGATTCGCAGCCCATGATAGAATTTGGCCTATTTTCTTTTCCATTGATTCAATAGCAGGTGGAATTTTCCCTTCCGCCAGCCGCGTGCTTCTTGGCGGCACGCAGTTTGCTGATGGCGAGACTCTCTATTTCCACCGTTTGTCAATGGGATTAACCATTGACACCAGCCCAAGCTGCCGGGAAACGCGCGAGAGGGTGTATGCTGCCGGCGATAACAAAGAATCCCAGCGGCCAGAGAATTCCGGCCAATACATTCGCCATGTCTGGTTTTGTTTCAAATTGATTTTACTGGATGTGTGTCTCAGTTGTGTCCAGTCAATAGAGTGAGGTGTCATTTTACGCTTAAGATTCTTGCACATCCTGCACAAAGAAAAACCTGTGAATGTAATTTTAATGTTGAAAGTAAAAGCTCGCCATGCCAAAATGTCAGGTGCTGAGATCAAACAGTGAATAGGTTACTCCCTGTACCAATAACAGTTTGCAGTTCACGAATTTGGACTTAGAAAACAGATACAAATACAACTTACATCACATCCTGAACTGAAATTGTCCCGTTCACCACCAGAATTTTGAGTTCTTCTACCTTGATGTAAATGTGCTCCAGATTACCATTTGACCCTCGGCGGATTTGGATACTGAAATCCTCCGCACCACTTGCACAATGGCGACTCAGAATGTAGTTGCAGGTTGATGTAAAATGGTAAAACTTGTCATCAAATGTCCTGAATGCTCCATTTCCCCAAGTACTACAGAACTCTGAAACACAATTATAATACCATTTTATTTTATCATAATAGATTAATACTGCAGTTGTGTAAATGAGGGGAAGGGGATGGTGCTATTTTTAGCTTAATATAATCACATTTAATTCAATCTACCTGGGAATCCTAGGTGTGTGGGCAATTATAACCCCTCAGGTAATTAACTTATTGTATTACTAGAGACTCTAACTTGCAAGGGCATCAGCCCAAAGTGAGTGAAATTCTTCTTTACATATGTATATAGGGTCCATTGATGTTGTTGGAGTCCAACTCAGGCCAGAACAAAGCACCTACTATGTCTTTCCCGCCCAGTTTAATCGTGCCAAAAGAAGACCAAGCCCCAGAAAAGACTGATAAATCCTTTGCTTCCTTTTCCAGGAGTGCTCCTCTAGGCTTCTCAAGGAGGCTTCTCAGAGCCTTCCCTGCCACATACACAACTATCCCCACCACATAACATCTCATGATGTCCAAAACACAAAATCCTCGTGAGATATTCCCAGCACCTGATACTGACGTCTACCGAGTGGTTCTGCGCGGGGCATTGGAGCAGGAGGTTTTCCACCCCTTTTCAGATAGAATAAGTGAGACGAAAGCTGGTGCAATTTAATTGAGGCCTGAGGCCATCAAATGAGCCTGGGCCTCATTTCTGCAGGAGATGGTGATGTTGCAGCTCAATCCCGTCTAACTCATACACATAAGGAGTTAAAATCTGGAATAATATCTCAATCAAGGACACGTGGAACTTACTGTCGTCTTCTAATGCTGTTATTGTGTCTTGCAGAGATCTGGGCACAAACCGATGAAACGTCTCCGTCATATCTGGGTTAGAATGAAACATTTATACCAAAGTCAGTTCCTTCAGAACCAATTTGCTTTTACTCTCTAGATCAATTAACTGCTGTAAAACATAAGTCCTAGTGGTTACAATTATTATTTTGGTAAGAAATTGAAGAAGAAACTAAGAAACAATGTGCAGGGGTAAAGGCAGGGGAATGGCAGTCAGCCATGAAGCTCGTTTGGTGGGTCGGTGCAGACTTGATGGGTTAAATAGCCTCTTACTGCGCTTAACAGATCTGCGATTCTGTGAGACTATGGGCTGGATTTTCACTCTTGAGGCTAGTGGTGGGAGTTGGAAATTCCCACAATTTGCCTCAAAAGACATTTTCTAAATTCATTCATGGGATGTGGTCATCGCTGGCAGCATTTATTGGCCCTGACCCAATGACTTGCTAGGCCATTTCAGAGGGTGTATTTTTAAAGAGAGAACGCTTGAGGAGTATAGGGTGAGATGGGGAATTCCCAACTTCTATTACCTGCCTCAAGGCCGAAAATCCAGCCCACGACTCAGGTAACGATGGCAGATTCCCTTCCCAAAAGGAAATTGGTGAACCAGATGGGCTTTATTTATTTTTATTTTTTTTAAATTTAGTGTACCCAATTCATTTTTTTCCAATTAAGAGGCAATTTAGCATGTTCAATCCACCTACCTTGCACATCTTTGGGTTGTGGGGGCGAAACCCACGCAAACACGGGGAGAATGTGCAAATCCCACACGGACAGTGACCCAGAGCTGGGATCGAACTTGGGACCTCAGCGCCGTGAGGCAACAGGGCTAACCCACTGCGCCACCGTGCTGCCTTAGATGGGCTTTTATGACAAACGACAATAATTTCATGATCATCATTAATTAGGCTTTTAATTTCAGATTTTTATTGAATTCAAATTTCACCATCTGCAGTGGTGGGATTGGAACCCGGATCCCCAGAGTACTATCCTTGTCCTTTGGATTATCCATCCAGTGACAATACCACTACTCCACCCCTTTCTGTAAGTGCTTGCAAAGATGGGAGTTAATGATTCTCAACAGCTTTATTGAATTTATTGTGATATATCAAGTACTGGATGCAATTTTCACCATTTCTTTAGACATACCAGACATTCCATTAAAATTATACTGAATTGGTGGCATGGGGCCGCAGTAGTTAGCACTGCTGCATCACAGAGTCGAGGACCCAGGTTCAATCACGGCCCCGGGTTACTGTCCGTGTGGAGTTTGCACATTCTCCCCGTGTCTGCCTGGATCTCAGCCCCACAACCCAAAGATGTGCAGGGTAGGTGGATTGGCCACGCTAAATTGCCCCTTAATTGGATTTTGTTTCCAAGTTTGTACTGAATAATATTGAAGAATGTTTAATGTATCTCTTCACTGCGGAATAATTTCCAGGAACCCCTCATGGTGCTCTATTCATCCTGTTTGATCTATTTTGATCTCCTTGTTCATTAAAAGTCACTGGCTGGGAATCTCCGTTTGAGAGACCAATGTTCCCGCCGGGATTGAATAGCGTGCGATGTGCATTTCCATTGATTGCGGCAGCTGGTGATCTGGAGGGGTGGGGGTCCCTGGCGAGGCCTCTGCCCTGAGAGGGGCAGAGAACCAGGGAGGGCTTCAAAGGCCATGGTGCAGGTGTCCTGTGGTTGCGTGAGCTCTGCTGATCCCCTGCTTCCTCTGCAATGGGGCAGTGCTTCTGAGGACTGCCAAAACTGCCGTCCACTGATAGAGCTTGGCTACGCCCATTCCCTTGATGATGCAGCTGGGCAATGAGGGTTTCCAGATGACGAGAGGCTCTCTGAGCATTCACAGGACACAGTGAGCACTCAGCAGTGGGAGCAGCCATGAGCCAGGGGGGTGAATTTAAAACATATATTGCAGCAATGGCCATTTGAGCCAGGTCTCCCCAATCCCAAGGGACATACCCCGAGTCTACAGACTTGGCACCAAATCAATCACCACTACTGCTCCCTGCCCGGGCAGCCACCCCCCAGAAAGCCCAATCTTTATTGAGACTTTTTCAGAGTTTGTTAGCCTCCTGCACCCCCTCAGCAGCCTTGGTGCCCAGTCCCTGCTTGTAAATACTTGCACTAATACGTGCTCACCAGGGGCGAAATTCTCCCCCAACGGCGGGATGCCCGCCGACTGGCGCCAAAGCCGGCGCAAATCAGACGGGCATCGTGCCGGCAAAAAGGTGCGGAAGTCTCCGCATCTTTGGCGGCCTAGCCCCAACATTGAGGGGCTAGGCCGACGCCGGAGGGATTTCCGCCCCGCCAGCTGGCGGAAATGGCGTTTGTTGCCCCGCCAGCTGGCGCGGAAATGCGGCGCATGCGCGGGAGCGTCAGCGGCCGCTGTCAGTTTCCCAGCGCATGCGCAGGAGCGTCAGCGGCCGCTGTCAGTTTCCCGCGCATGCGCAGTGGGGAGAGTCACTTCCGCCTCCGCCATGGTGGAGGCCGTGGCGGAGGCGGAAGGGAAAGAGTGCCCCCACGGCACAGGCCCGCCCGCGGATCGGTGGGCCCCGATCGTGGGCCAGGCCTCCGTGGGGGCACCCCCCGGGGTCAGATCGCCCCGCACCCCCCCCAGGACCCCGGAGCCCGCCCACGCCGCCTGGTCCCGCCGGTAAATACCAGGTTTGATTTATGCCGGCGGGACAGGCAATTCCTGGGCGGGACTTCGGCCCATCCGGGCCGGAGAATCCAGCGGGGGGTCCCGCCAACCGGCGCGGCCGGATTCCCGCCCCCGCCCAATCTCCGGGAGCGGAGACTTCGGCGGGGGCGGGGGCGGGATTCACGGCGGCCAACGGCCATTCTCCGACCCGGCGGGGGGTCGGAGAATGACGCCCATGATCTCCGCCTAAGAGGACGGAATATCGCGGAGTAGTGGAGCATGAAGTATCCAAGCCGCAATGATATTATGTAAATGACGGTTTTGCATGGACCCGCCAGCCCAAGCTTCGGTATCGCCGTTAGTGAGGGACCGGGGCATGGCGTTGGAATCGGCACCGGGTGCAAAACAGATATTTCCCATTTCGTGATTCTCCACCTGATCACGATTCTCGCTTCCGATGTCGCAAAGCAGAGAAACCAGTCCTATATATTCAACGTTAACCTACCATTTCTGTGATGTGGTTCTGCAAACCGGGTGGCCGAGACATCCCCTGGAAATTAATGAACAGTGTTACTTAATGTATCAATAGCACAAATGCTTAATAAGGTGATCATGTCATTAATAAAATGCTTCCGAAGTTTTAATTATGTTGTGCACCATTATTTCAATGCCAGCTATTGGGCGTGATTCTCTGTTCTTCCCACAGCGTATTTTTTGGTAGCGGTCTGTCATTGGCCAGCAGCGGGGTCTTCAGGTCCCGCTACTGTCAATGGGATTTCCCATTGAATCCATCCCACACCGCTGGGAAACCTGTGGAGGGGGTGCGCTGTCAGCAGGACCAGAAAATCCCCCTGGCACAAACAGATGGAAGATCCCATTGGCGTGAACATTCGTGTCAACTTTCGTAATGTTAAAGCAGTTTGCTGGAAAATAATTAATCAATAGGTTTCTGAAAGCATGGAGAAAACTATTGCGTTATCACCCTGGTATTGTGTCACAGAGCAGAAGGAAATGCTGTCAGAGGCGTCAACTGGATCTGCACAGCAGAAAGGACAACTTAAAGGTTGAGTCACTCACTTGAGCCCAGTTTAATTTGGAAACAGTGCTGATAGAGACCTGACCAGGTACAAATTTGCTTAGAGAGTGGAAGAAGTATGAACAGATTGCTTTGTCGTGTAACTATGTTCTTGGCTGTCATTTTGCTATTCAAGCAAAATGAAAATTAAGATGTTGCAATGCAGTGAGAAAAACATTTGTAAATTCCATCAGACTCATTACCAAAAATATTCAGTTTCTAGATGTAATTAACACCAGAAAATAGACCACAAATGCTTTGTACAATAATACACCTGTTCCAAAATGTTTGCCCAAATTTTCCTCCATGGGAAATTAATTCCTGTACACTTATCTTGACAAAATTTTGTTGTGTATAATACTAGTTTTATTCTATCCATGTAGACCTATACCATAACAATGATAAAATACTTTACAATTTTTGAACTTTGCTTACCTTTACAGAGGGTCAGAATCCAGAGAACGGCTAATACAAGCTTCCCCATTGTATTAGTTTGGGATTGGAAGAGACACTGTCATCCCAATGAATTATTCTCTCCAGTAAAGAGTTTATTCCTTCCATCCTTTTATATAGTTTTTCTCTTCACATTCATTTGCATACAATAAGAAAGTTGAAAGCAGCTGTTTGCTAAACGTTTTGAGGCTTTGTACATTGATGAGGTGTTTAACCCTTTTGGTACTGAAGCATCTTAAATCTGCACACTTCAATGTTGGGTGGAGTTTTCTCTACTGTTAACGATTCATTTTGCCTGAACATCCCATTTGTCACTATATCTCATTTTCTTTGCATGATGTTTAGCATATTTTAATGTGACAGATTTCTGTTGCAACAGATATATGGTGCTGACTCTGGATTTAGCTCGGAATTCAGTATCCGAACATGTTGGCCAGAATTCTCCGGCTATTCGCTGGCGGTAAGATTCTCTGTTCCCACTGTCAGTGCATCTCCAAACCTGTGGGTTTTCTAGTGGCGTGGGTGGCTTCAATGACCATTGACAGTGATGGGAGCACAGAATGCTGCTGCCAGTGAGCGACCCACAGCCTCTTACCACTGGGAAACATGCGGCTGAAAGGCCGGAGAAATCCCGCCCGCTTACTCAAACGTAGGCCGCGATTCTCCGTTCTGGAGTCTAGTGCTCCCGCCAGCGGAGAATCGGGACTGTTTCCCACTGATGCTAGGAGTGCCCCTGACATGCTATTCCATGGCACATCGGGATCAGCGCTGTAACTGAGAGGGGTGGGTTCCGCACCTCTGAGATCAGTAGACCCTTTAAAAGTGTTCACTCCATTAGCTGCTGCAGCCCTCCCAACCCTGGATCGCCGACAGGGCACCACCCCACCTTAACCGTTATCAAGGACCCACTTCAGCACCCTCATTCAGCCCCCTTACCTCCCCAGAATCCTGTTTAAACCCCCTCATTCCCCCAACTCAACCCTCCAGGCCCACCATTCAGCCCCTCTTCATTCCTCCCATTCAGGCCCCTCTCCTTGGCTGTGCCAACCAGGCCCCTTGCAGCACAAGGGGTGGCAAGGTTGTAAGTACCTTCCCAACAATAGCTGTCAGGGTGCTGAGGGGGATTCTTCCTGGGAGTTGGGGGTCAGGGGCTTGTGCCGGGCTGCAGGCACTCAGGTCGGGGATCTTTCCTTGCCTTTGGCTCTTCTCCCCAACTGCAATCATTAAAAACATTAAACAGTCACTCTGTTATAAACGTTAATGGTTTCCCATAATAAAGGGTAAATGTTCACCTCTGCACTCCTGAACTCTTTAAACAGTAGGCTGAATTCTCCGTTCTGAAGACTAAGTGGTCCTGCCAGTGGAATCTCGTGACTGGTCTCCGCTGGTGTTGGGAGTGGCAGCCAGGTCTGATTCACTCTCCGTTTCCATGCAAATGAATTCATGGAAGAGAACTCATGTTGGAATCCTGGTATGGGGCTGTCATTTACCAAGGTCCAACGGTGGGATGGTGCTGCCGGCACAGGGCACGGGGCATGTGGCCCCCTGCTGCCACCGGCTGGCGGGGGGGCCGGAGCATTGGAATGTAATTGCCACCCAAACTCGATTCCGTTTTTCAGCCAATGCTCCATTCGCAACTGGATCAGGAAGCCCACTACCAATGATGGCCAATGAAGAATTTGCCCTAATAAGTAAGACATGGGGCTGGATTCTCCGATCCTGCAGCTATGTCCGCCGGTTCTGTCCGGTCTTATGACTAGAATGTTGGCGCTGCCCCCGCACCGATCCTGTCCAAAGGGGGCTAGTAGCCGCACAGCGTAAAACCCCTGGCTTTACCTGCGGATACAGCCAGAGAATGGCCGGGTCCGTGGCCGCACATAAGCACAGCAGTGGCCTGCAGCGGCCACGTCATGCAACATGGCGCCAGCCGTGCGTGGATCCAGCCTGCCAAAAGCTGCCCCCCTATAACCCCGCTCGCCTCCCCCAGACCACCTCCTACCAGTCCGCCCAGCTCCCGCCAAAACTCCCTGCCAGCGGAATGGCTTCCCCCTCCCCCGCGACTATGGCAGTGCTGGATACAGTACGCAGCTGCTACGCGAGGCCCCCGAATGTTGTGAGGACATCGGCCCCGCGCCATCGGGGATTCAGCCCATCGGGGGCGGAGCATCGGCGGAGGGCCTCAGGTGACATCCTGAGAACGTCCCGATGGCGTGCAGTGTACTCCTTGAGCACGTCATCTTTGAGGAGGCAGAGCATTGGAAAAGCGGCGCCACCTCCGTTTCCAGTGTAAAAACGCATTCTCGAGCCAATCGCCGAACGCGATTCCGGTCTCATCAATCGGAGAATCCAGCCCATAAAGTTTATCTCATGAAAAAAGGAAAGTGACCCCTTCTGTACCTCTAAACCCTTTACAAAGTCTGTCAGTATGTCAAGTTTAAAGGTTTGTGAGATGAAGATGAAAGTTATGCCTTTAAACTGGTGAAAAATGTTGACGTCAATTTCATTGCATTTTGAAGAATTGAAAGCAGGATGTGTGGCTAGGAGGCTGAATGCTTTGAACTGGATTGTCTATATTGAAATTCACAATCCGTTGACTGCAAAACACATCATGACAGCTTGCTGGATCTTCAAAGCGTAGAATCAGATTGTTTATTTTTATAAAAGCAAATTACTGCGGAGGCTGGAATCTGAAACCAAAGAGTGTTTATGAACATTGGATTTGACAGAGACAGAGATCTAGAATGAGAGACTCTTCTGCCATGAAATGATTAATATGTCCGAAATTAGTAGAAAAAACATTTTTTTTTAGAAAATCAATACAATATAGAAGCTAACCTTAAGAGAATCTTAAGATGATGGATGGCATGGTGGCACAGGGGTTAGCACTGCTCGAGTCTATGATGATCAGGCCAGAGAAAATAAAGCTAAAGGGGCAGGATTCTCCGTTAGCTGGTGCCGAAAATGGTAAACGCGATTGGTCGGAGAATCGACTCCGACGCCAAAATTGTGACAGGAGCCGATTTGATGCCAAATCGCAATTCTCCGTCACCTCGTTAGCAGCATCAATGTGTTCCGTAATGCACATACAGTAAATACCGTTTGCTGGCCATTAGCGAGCCTGATCCCATATTCCCGGGGCCTCCACGATTCTATGCCTCCGATGGGCTGAGTTCCCGACGGGTGGTTCACTTGTGCTTTTAAAAATCGTGAAACCGGCATGGCAGCTGCTGAGGGAGAGAGAGGGGGTATGGAAAGCGTCCAACATTGCCATAGTTTGCTGACGGTTGTGCCACTGGTCGTGGGGGTTCTGCCAGGGCTGGGGTCAGTAGTGGGGGGTGGCCAGAGGGTGGGCTGTGGTGTCGAGGTGGACAGGCATGGAACACCATTGCCGCAGCCAGCAAGGCAGCCATGCAGCTGCGTGCATTGCTAACAGTCCACTTTGAACTTCGGGCTATGGGTCATATAGTTGTCCCCCCAGGGCACTCCCCTAGGTACACTCTGGCCCCAGCCAATCCATCAGCTGTATGAGCATGCTCCAGCACAATCAGAGCCCTCTTGTTGGCTGGGATAAGTGAATGTGAGGAGTGTAATGTATATGTGTGGCTGCAGCTTGCCAGCCCCCCGAGTGTCAATCACGGACCCAGCGAATCCCGCACCGTTTTTCATTGGAATCGATTGTATTCCATGTGGCACCAGTGCTAGCCCCTTAATGGAAGCGGAATCGATCCAGGTTTGGCACCAGTTTTTCAGTCGTGAAAGTCCACAAATTTTGCATTGGCGTCAACACTTGTGGCTGGATTCTCCGATTTGAGTCTATGTCCGGAGGAAGTGTTTTACGATGAAAAAGTCGGCGCTACCCCCGCACTGATGCTCCGCCTGGTGGGGGGCTAGCAGCCACGCCATGTAAAACCCCCGCCGTTCCTTACAGAAATGGCCGGACAATTGCCGGGTCTGTGGCCGCACATGAGCATGGCGACGACCTGCAGCGGTCGCTCCGTTCAACATGGTGTCGGCCGCGCGCGGACCCAGCCTGCCATATAATGCCCCCAGTCACCCCCCTGGCCATCCCCACCAGTCCCTTCAGCCCCCGCCAAAGTCCCGCCCCCCCCCACCCGCCCACGGATCAGCACACCCCCTGAGTATGGCAGTGCTGGACTTAGTCTGCAGCCGCCATGCCGGGTTCACGAAAATAAATAGCACACACGACCGACGCCGTCAGGAACTCTGCCCATCGGGGGCAGAGCACGGAAGGAGGGCCTCAGGTGTCATCCTGGGGCCGCCCCGAAGGCGTTTAATGTATTCTGAGAGTACACCATTTGGGAGGGAGCAGAGCATCGCAAAAATGGCACCACCCCCGATTTCGGCGCCAACGTGGATTCTCCGGCCGAACACGATTCTGGCGTCGGAGACCGGTGAATCCCGCCCAGCGACGTTTCTAATGAGTAGAAATAGGAACATATCAGGGTGGAGATGAATTTGAACCCCTGAGAGTGGAAGCAAATTGTGATTGTGCCAGGTAGGATCCCAGGTGCTGTACTGAATCATAGAATTACATCATCTACTCCTGTGATATCCTGAAACTCATCAGTAACAATTATGCAATTGTAAAGTTGGTTCACACTCTTTAAGGGACCTTTTGGAAGTCCAAACCAAAAGAAATTCATGGATATAAAGAAACAAAACAATCAAGGGGCCGGATGGGAGAGAAACTGCTCTCATCGTGCGAGGATAAGGCCTGGGCCATATTGTCTCCTAGGCCTCATTTAAATAGCAGAACCGTGACACTTGTCCATGGGAATGGGGTAGAAGTGAACCATCCGGTGCCTGGAGTCCGCAACTAGGTACCTGATGGAATAAATGCAGTTATTGGCAGTAGGGTAAATTGTCACAGGGAGCGAGCTGGTGGTAGGGGTGTGCTGCAAGGGATTCATGGGTAAGGCCCATCCAGTTTGATGGCATTCTTGGCTTTCCAAATTTTCAAGGTGTGATAGAAAATAACCAATGTTGCTTTTCTCCGCAGCCAGACCCACTCAATGAACATCCAGATTGTGTAATCTAGCTTCCTAAGAAGCCTCCCAATGTCACCCGCCTCTGCTAGACTGAAAACTAATAGTGCAAATTAAAAGGTGCAAAAACCCACCTAACACTGAGGTAAGTGTCCAAGTTAGCGCTGTCGCTGGATTGTTCATTCAGCAGCTCCAGCGCAGCACAGGGCTTCAAGCAGGCGGAAAAAATGGGCAGGTGTTTTAACGGCGCGCGCATGCCCGTACGCCGCACTTCCGTGTCATCACGCCGCGCATGTGCGCTGGACCAGCGATTTATGTCGCGGACGGGAGAGGATGTTATGGGCCAATGTATCAAATATGACCATGTAAATCTTAATCTTTTTTTAAATGACTAAAATCCCCATGACCAATGAAGTATGACCTGTTCCTTTAATATAAAAAACTTCAAACTGAATAAGAGCCAAACTAATCTTCACTAAGCTTCCCCTCGGTCGTTGCATGTGGCCTTCTTTCTCCTATCTAAATGCCTTTAGTGCCCACTCTATAGGGCCAGTACTAAACTATTGGTGAAGTAACTTGTGATTAGTAGGATGATTTTCAGAATAACAATGTTGGTCAGATCTTTACTCTGTGTTATTAGTTACCTTGAAAACCACTTATACAAGAAATTTCCTAGAAGCAAAAGAAGCATCCATCATGTGGGGGAGCCCATTTGTTCAAAATGATTTTCTTCTTATCTCTGACAAGAAGCAATTAATTTGATTTTTCCCATCGTTAGACCAACTTATTGTACATTCTGTTTATAATATGAAGGGTTGCCGTCAGATAGTTGTAACAAAAGTCTCCAGTAAGAGATGAACAAACTTAGAGTGGCTTTATACTGCAAGTCAGATAAGCTGAGTTTCCAAAGTTTAAACAAGGGACTGGGTTCTCCTTTTTGTTCTCTCTTCACAGCTGGATAATTGCAGCTCCTCCATGTGTTAATTTATTGATTGCCATCCTTCCACAAACATTCAAACCCTCCAGCACCGACGAACAGTGGCAGCCATGTGTACCATCCACAAGATGCGCTGGAGGAACTCACCAATGTTCCTTAGATAGCACCTTCCCAACCCACGACCACTACCATCTAGAAGGATGAGAGCTGCAGATATCTGGGAACACCACCACCTGAAAGTTTTCCTCCAAGTCACTCACCACCCTGACTTGGAAATATATCACCGCTCCTTCACCATTGTTGGATTAAAATCCAGGAACTCCCTTCCTAACAGCATTCTGAGTGCACCTACACCTCAGAGACTCCAGTGGTTCAAGAAGGCAGCTCACCACCACCTTCTCAAGGGCAATTAGGGATGGGCAATAAATGTTGGTTGAACCAACGAAGCTGACATCTTGCAAAATGAATTAAAAGAAAGATTTTGGGTGGGGATTCGGACAAGTCGCAGGAGGAGACTGGGCAGTTAGCAGGAGAAGTCAGATGGATATTGAGAATGGGTTGTTTAAGCGACTCACCATCGTTGCAAAATGGGGGTGGGCAGGTTGGTGCAATTCTCAGCACCAAAAAGGTGTCGTCATTTTGGAATTCAGTGCCAGTCACAAAAAAGGGAAGTAAAAAACAGGTGGACTTGAGAACCGGCAGGTTATTCATTTTGCTTTCAGCTGCAATGAAGGTCAGGATTACACTCACGGCTTTTCGTCATCTGTGATCCCATTAGAAATATCAAAGTGCAGGAAACACAAAGCCAATCACAGACTGAATGGGATTGTTGTGCAGAAATGCATTTATCACTAATTGCCATGTAAATGAGCTAAGAAACTGAAACAAGCAATCTAATAATGGGATAAAATGTCCATTTGGACATTTTTAATGTTAGTGAAACAACTAAGGAGCTGCTATTTGTGTTCAGATATGCTCATATGTCAACAGACAAGTGAGTCAGACATCTTAAAACAAAGTTATTGATATTGTAATATAAAGGGCAGAAAATAAATAAAATCAAGCATAGATAAGTTTACTGTGAACAAAGTGGGTGCTTTGTTTTCTTATTTGAATTGATTGTTTAAACATTTCTCATTACTCACTGAGTATATAGAATCTTGTATTTCATAAGGTTAATCATCAGTTTTTGGAAACTCTCCATTTGCAAGACTTCAAGTAATTTATTCCGTTTTACTAAAGAAATGTGAGCATGTGTACTCATATTTTAAATTTGCGTCCTAGTTTTGATAAGCACACCAAGTAAAATAAAGAAACGTAGTTTTATTTACAATGCAATATATACACTGCCCAGTAGATCCCTACTGGGTTCCTGTTCTGGTCAGTGCCTTACTGGCTGACCCTTTTTTACAGATGTTAATGGAGATCCCCCGCACCTAGTGGGAGAGCCCGTACTCCGCAAGGACCACAAGGAAGATAATCAATCCCACCCCAAAGGCAGAAAAATCCAAAGACCCCCTCGACGACCGATGAGGCGGAGAGGTAGGAGCAGGCAGAGGACATTGGATTCTTTTCGGCTCTGGCAAATCGTCACTGAGCTGTTGTGCCTAATCGGTCGGCGTATATCTTTCTGGTGAATATCGTTGCAGCAAGAACGCCATGGCGGATAATCAGTGGGAGGTGGATGATCGGCGTCCGAGACCTTGAGACTTGGACGATTCAACATCAGACACGTCGGCATCGAGAGGGACTGGAGGCATCGCAGCAGGCTGGTTGGGCAATGGAGCTTGAGGGTCCAGAAGAGGTTTCCTTCGAGGAACCTTACGAGGGAGTGTCCGTTATGAGTGAATGTGATTCAAATGTCATCGCATCAGTTGCTCCTGGATCCGAACTGGGTAAGAGAATGGTCCTGTTTGGCGGACGACAATTCCAGCAAGCACCGCCATTGAAGTTACAAACAAACACTGCGTCGTCAGGTGCAAAGTGGCAAGAGGTCAATGTCGAACTGGGCAACGCCCTTGCAAATCTCGGTTACAACGCACCTCCGCTCCAATGTCCGGGATAATGAAACTCAATCGTGTACGAAGCCTACAACCCATTAACATCTCAGCGGGGTCACCCCAGTTACGGTATGCAGCGTGGCCCTGTATGAAAGTTCAAACCTTGCCAGCATGGTGTCCATCAAGCCCGAAGTCTGTTTCTTCAGCCCCCATTTAACGATCTGTACAATCCTCTCTGCCGAACCATTCAATGTCAGATGGTATGAGACAGTGCCTGACTGTTGCTAACTTCTGCCTTAGTTTAATTGCTCGGTTTTATCACATAAGAACATAAGAACTAGGAGCAGGAGTAGGCATCTGGCCCCTCGAGCCTGCTCCGCCAATCAATGAGAACATGGCTGATCTTTGTGGACTCAGCTCCACTCTCCGGCCCGTACACCATATCCCCGAATCCCTTTATTCTTTAGAAAGGTATCTATCTTTTTCTTAAAAACGTTTGAAGAAGGAGACTCAACTGCTTCACTGGGCAAGGAATTCCAGAGATTCACAACCCTTTGGGTGAAGAAGTTCCTCCTAAACTCGGTCCTAAATCTACTTCCCCTTATTTTGAGGCTATGCCCCCTAGTTCTGCTTTCCCCGACCAGTGGAAACAACCTGCCCGCATCTATCCTATCTATTCCCTTCATAATTTTATATGTTTCAATAAGATCCCCCCGCATCCTTCTAAACTCCAATGAGTACAGTCCCAGTCTACTCAACCTCTCGTCATAATCTAATCCCCTCAACTCTAGGATCAACCTAGTGAATCTCCTCTGCACTCCCTCCAGTGCCAATATGTCTTTTCTCAGGTAAGGAGACCAAAACTGAATACAATACTCCAGATGTGGCCTCACCAACACCTTATACAATTGCAACATAACCTCACTAGTCTTGAACTCCATCCCTCTAGCAATGAAAGACAAAACTCGATTAGCCTTCTTAATCACCTGTTGCACCTGCATACCAACTTTATGCGACTCGTGCACCAGCACACCCAGGTCCCTCTGCACAGCAGCATGTTTTAACATCTTACCGTTTAAATAATAATCCATTCTGCTGTTATTCCTCCCAAAATGGATAGCCTCACACTTGGCAACATTGAATTCCATCTGCCAGACCCTAGCCCATTCACCTAACCTATCCAAATCCTTCTGCAGACTTCCGGTATCCTCTGCACTTTTTGCTTTACCACTCATCTTAGTGTCGTCTGCAAACTTTGCCACATTGCACTTGGTCCCCAACTCCAAATCATCTATGTAAATTGTGAACAACTGCAGGCCCAACACTGATCCTTGAGGGACCCCACTAGTTACAGGTTGCCAACCAGAGAAACACCCATTTATCCCCACTCTCTGCTTTCTGTTAGTTAACCAATCCTCTACCCATGCTACCACTTTATCCTCAATGCCATGCATCTTTAGTTTATGCAGCAACCTTTTGTGTGGCACCTTGTCAAAAGCTTTCTGGAAATCCAGATATACCACATCCATTGGCTCCCCGTTGCTCTTGAGTCGCCAGGTATCTTTCTGATACCGCTACGTGGTTCAAGTCCGAGTAATGATCAATAATCCAATACACCGCTTAGTGAGATTTAAATCAAAGCACATTTATTATCCACAGTAATCACTACTCATGCATAAATTCTACGCCTAAGCTACTTCTACGACTAGCAGGCCAATACTTAACTCGGAACTGGCCCACCAGGTCAGGAAAACGAATGGCCTTTCGTTCGGGTTCTGAGCCTGCGGGATTCGAAGTTGGTACAGATTGGTAGCTAGGAGCACCTATCTCATAGTGAGCGTTGAAGTAAGACTTACTAGATTTCAGCGATGGCTGGACCGGTCACTGTCAAGGGTTGGTTCGCGTTGCTGAGTGACCCGGTCAAGAAGCGAAGCAGAGAGCAGTTTTGGACTTGGCCTCTATTCTT
Organism: Scyliorhinus torazame; assembly: GCF_047496885.1. Lineage (NCBI taxonomy): Eukaryota > Metazoa > Chordata > Chondrichthyes > Carcharhiniformes > Scyliorhinidae > Scyliorhinus > Scyliorhinus torazame. Next base: position 58,577,258 of record NC_092719.1, read on the forward strand.
ATAGTCCCCAGGGGCTTCCCGCCTTTCGGGGCAGACCCTGTACCTGGTTCCAAGTGATTGGACTTTGTCCCAATCACTTGGTTCGATTTTCTCCAATGCTGGAGCGATTCCTTGTTCGATGGGCAGTGTTGAGGTGGTCGTTCACCTCCCTTTGTGGAGGCTTCTGCTGGCGCCGACGAGTCTGGGTTGGCTTTGTGTATCTAAATGTTGCTCATTGTTCCCGGGGATTGCTCATTACTATGCAGATGGCTGGTGTTTTGTTATGCTGATGGTTGCCGGTATCGATCTTGTCTGGCCTTTCCAGAGGTAAATACACACTCAGCCCGCAGCTGCTTGTTTGTGTCCTGTTGGCTGACTTTCCCATCAGCCTTTGCCGTTCGCCATTTTAAATCGGGAGTTAGCCATTCTAAATCGGGAGTTAGCCATTTTAACTGGCTACACTTCCTCCTTGTGATCCTAACGCGAAGCGTGAAGGATCACATAACTATGTTGCTTTCCATTCCCTGACCTGGGGGACACTTCCTTCATGGCCTCTGCACTGACCATAGCTATGCAAAAATATTTTCACTAACAATTCTAAGGGTGCTATGTCAAACAGGGACATGCATTACAAAACAATAAACTGGGATCCTCTAACTATTCTTAATACACTACACTCACTCAAACATTTCATTATCCTACCTTCCTCAATCATACAACAAAATCATAGCATTTCATACACAGTCTTTTCTGGCTTGGCAGTCAAGCTCAAGATCATACAATCTGCTCATGAACAGTTCTTTACATTTCTTTATTTACAATAAACGCAAGTGAATGCACTTTATTATAGATCGCGGGGGTCGGGGGTCTGGTCATATCCGAACATAGGGGATCTGATCCTATATACCGGGGTTCGAGGGCGGTAGGCTCTCCTTCTCCATTTCCGTAGACGCATAGTCTGCACAATGCAGCAGAGTATCGCTAATGCTAGTAATGTTTTGATTACATAGGACAGAGAGTACCAGGTTATAAACCTGGCACACCAAGATGCTGTAGTGTCGCTGGTGACTGGGTTCTCGGTACTGCGGGGAAGTGAAATATTAACGGCTGGGGGCTTGAAGTCATGGGGTTCACGTTCACGCGCAACCAAAAGTCCAAATTCATGAGGGTGATCCACGTGAAGGAAGTCCTCATGGCTCTTCTCTTTCCTTTTCTTTCTTCTCTTCTCCGGTCCTGGAGCTTCTGGAGTTCTGTGGAAACAAGCATAGTGTCTGTAACTATCTTTGTTTAATATCTTGTATGCTAGTGTGTCTGTCCTGTAGTGCCAATTACTCCCTTTATAATTGGTCACTATGTGTGACTCCCTCATTTTCTTTTCAAAAATTGAATTTTAGGACAAGACACACTTCCCAATAATGAACCAGTGCTGATTTACCATCTAAATGTTTCAGGATGTAAATAGCATGGGTTGGCAACCTAAAGGTTACCTAAACAAAACAAAACTTTTTGAACTGAAATGCCAAAATGAGGTGCGTATGAGCCGCGACGGGTAAGAGTTGGATGGAGTCCCCGGGTAGGACGGCTACGAATGCCGTATCTCTCCTACCCGAGCGTAGTTGACCAGAGGGGGGATTCCCAGGCAGGGCGGGTCCCAAGCCGTTTCTCCACTGCCTGAGCAACCGACAAGAACGGGCAAAAAATGTAGTCATCATGCTGGGGCTGCCGTAGTGGTTCTATCCTTCGAACCAGAAGGGCAGTTACGAACGGGCGTCTGGTTCCATAACCAGTGTCTGCAGACAAGCTCTCAGAGGTTTCAGCCGAACTAGTGTCTGGCAATGGTGAGTCTCTGTAGGCAAGTCCTCAGAGGTTTCGGCCGAATAGGCGTGGGGCAGTGAGAAAAAATTCTCCTGCTGGACATACAACATTTATCAAACGTACACACAACATAAAACATTCTGCAGGTTCCATCAGAAAGGACAACACTTCTCCTAAGTGGTTCCTTTTAAAACATCAATTGGACACCTCAGTTCTCGGCTGCGAATAGGTTCGCAAAGGGGTTCTCGGTTTGGGAGTCAGACCCAAGGTCTTCTCCTGGGTGCCAAACTCTTGAGTGTATGAGGGCTGAAAGGGCTGCATGGTGTGAGGTGGGGTCGCTCTCGTCGTTGCGGACGAGTCTGAATGTGTTATCTCGGTGCCAATAATTGGTGTCCAGCTGTGTGGGGACAAAATCGGGGTCGTCAGTGTGGTTCGGTGGTCGGTGGTGGGGTTTATTTAGGAAAGTGATCATGAAGGGATCACTTGGATCGTAGTCAGAGTCGCTGGGTGTGGGTCCTATTGCATGGGGTTAGTAGGGAGGCGTGCTGTGGCTATCGTCCGAGTCACAGTCGCTGTCTCTGCTGCTGCAGTCTGTGGGCGTTCCGGGTGGAGTGTATATTTCGGGGGTGGAGTCGAGGTCGAGTCCGTGGCTGGGCTGGACGTGGTGGGGGTTGTTAGGGCTACGTTAGCTGTGGGCGGGGTGTGGTGTGCTGCGTCGAGCATGACATGGTGTGCGTGGTTCGACTGTGTTCCATATGCCTTCAGCTGGTTTATATGAAACCACGCAGTCTTACCATTGGGGTACTTTATTTTATAAACGGAAGGGCTTACTTTGTCCGCAATGGAATACGGACCCGAGTATTCTGGTGACAGGAATGTGCTGGGGTTATATACAGAGAGCATCACTTGCTGTCCGATACTGTACTCAGTCGCATGCACTGTCTTGTCGAAACAAGCCTTACTCTGTTTCTTTCTGGTGCCCAATTTTACTGCGGCTGCTAGCTGAGCCGTTTTAACATCTTCCACTAATTGTTGTACTGCTTTCTCGTGTGTGAGGGCCGTCACTTCGGGGCTGGTCAAGTCCAAACCTAACAAGTATTCTGTGCCTTTCATGGGGCGTCCGGTCATGAGGGTGTGTGGGGTGTAACCTGTGGAAGTAGAAATTGTGTTACGCAAAAACATCAGCGCAAAAGGGAGGGCTGAGCCCCAAGTGGTGTTGTTCTGCTGGACCATTTTTCTGAGGGTGGATTTTAGGGTCCGATTCATGCGCGCCATGATACCACTCGACTGTGGGTGGTATGCAATGTGGAATTTTTGGGTGATGCCAAATATTGTGAGGACATTCTGCATGACACGTCCGGTGAAATGGGAGCCTTGGTCTGATTCAATGCTGCGGGGTAGTCCCCCATCTTGTAAAGATGTGGTGGGTCAAAATCTTGGCTGTGGTTTTTGCAGTGTTTGTGCGGGCTGGGAATGCTTCCACCCATTTTGTAAATGTGTCAATTACCACAAGTACATATTTATAGCCATTCCTACAAGTGGGCAATGGTCCTATAAAATCGATCTGGAGGTTAGTCCAGGGGCCATTAACGGGTCGGGTGTGGCTGAGTTGGACCTTTTTGGCATATCTGTCCGGATTATTCTGGGCGCAGATAAGACAATTTTCTATGTCATGGTTTACATCTTCCTTTAAATTCGGCCACCAACAAAGCTGCTTGAGATGGGCTGTAATGGGATCGATTCTCTGATGTCCATGACCGTCATGGAACAAACAAATCAGTTGATTTCTGTCCTGTTCAGGAACCACATAAAGGGTGTCTTTTAACACCACATCGTCATGTGTGGTCAGTGCATTTCTGAACCTCTCATAGGGAGCTGGATATTTCCCTTTTACAATCTCCCTGAGATTGCTGTCCTGCTTCTGGGCCTCCACTAGATCCTCGATCTTTGTCTGTGAGACCTGAATTGCACTCACTGGGACGCTTTTGGGGGGTGTCCAACAATATCTGTGTCTGGAACCTGCTTTAGCCAATGCGTCGGCTTTCATATTTCCAAGGGAGGAGGAACGATGGTGGCTGCGGACTTTGATTATCCCATAAGTCCTGTTCTGGGCTCTTTCTAAAATATGACGGAGCAGTGGGGCTGAGGGGAGGGGTTTTCCGTCTGCGGAAACAAATCCTCTTGCTTTCCACAGGGGCAGAAATTCTGTGAGGCTGTTGCAGACATAGAGGCTGTCCGAGTATATGTCTGCTGGGCTGGGGAAGGAATCTGGGTGTTCAACTATATACGCGATGGCCGCGAGCTCTGCTGCCTGCGCGGCTAAGTGTCCGGGTAGTCTTAACGATATTTCCTCGAGGGCACGTCCCTGCAACCTGTTATGCGCTTCCCATCCAAGACTGTGGAAGATTCATCCACATAGATCTTTATGGGCTCACACGTGTCCGTGTGCTGGGGGCTCTGGGTTGAACTATCTATCTTTCTGGGGGGTGTTTTAGTGATAAAGGGGCCTGTGTTATGGTGTGGAGAGATAATTTTGCATTCATGGGGGGGGGTTCCGGGGTACTGTAAGTTGTCAGCTAAATAGGTGTGTGTCTTTGTCCTTTTAACAGTGATGTCTCGTCCCTGCAAGAGAAGGGTCCATCTCGCTGCTCTTATTTGACTGACGGTACCGTCCTTGAGTCGTCCGTCCAGTAAAAGTTGGGTGGTGGTGTGTTCGGTGAGAATTGTGATGGCGTTCAGTCCGGTAATATATGAAAAATACTGGACTGCCCAGAATACTGCGAGCAGGTGCCTCTCACAGGCTGAAAATCCCTGCTCCACAGCATCTAAAATTCTGGAGGCATAAGCTACGGGCCTTAACTGGTCACGCCGTTCCTGGAGGAGCACGGCTGAAAGGGTGCGGTCTGTGGTCGCTACCTCTATGGCGTAAGGGGAAAGCGGGTCTGGAACTTGTAGCGCGGGGGCTGCTATGAGTGCCTGTTTTAAAGAGTCCACAGCATCCGCATGCTGCGGAAGCCATTCCCAGGGGGCTCCTTTCTTTAGGATGTCTGAGAGGGGTGCTGCCTTGCTGGCGAAACCGTCAATGTGGTTTCGGCAGTAGCCAACCAGTCCTAAAAACAACCAGAGGGCTGAAACGTTCTGGGGAAGGGGCAATTTAGCAATTGAGTCAATCCTTTTTTGCTCGATCTCGCGTTTACCATGTGTGATAATTGTTCCCAAATATATCACTTTTTCTTCAAAATCTGGGCCTTTTTGGGGTTGACTTTACAACCAATTGAGTGTAATAGTTCCAGGAGTTCGGACAGAAGCTCAATGTGCTCTTCCTTGGTGTCTGTCTGCAGTAGTAGGTCGTCTACATACTGGACCAGACATTCGGGGCGAGAGAATTTGGCTAAACCATTTGCCAGCTGTCGGTGGAAAATGGAGGGGGAGTTGTGTATGGAATCCTTGTGGCAGGCATGTCCACGTGTACTGCTGTGCTTTAAAGGTGAAGGCAAATTTGTACTGGCCCGCCTTTGCCAATGGAATGGACCAGAATCCATTACTGACATCCAAAACCGTGAGTCCCTGCTTGAGCATGGTCTCGGAACTTGTTGCTACTGTGGGGGCTGCTACGGGGGTGACTTTTTTGAGTTCCCGGTAATCGATGGTCAGTCGCCATGATCCATCGGGCTTTCTCACTGGCCAAATCGGGGCATTATTAGTGGAGGCTACTGATCTAAGTACGCCCTGCTCTAATAAGCTTTCTATTACTTTTGAGATTTCTCCCTCTGTCTCTTGGGGAAATCCATACTGTTTTGGGGGTCTAGGGTCAGGTCCTGTTATCTGTACGGAGCCAGTCATCCGTCCACAGTCGTGCTTGTGGGTCGCGAATGCTGCCCTATTCTTTTGCAGAACTGCCCTAACCTGCTTGTCCGTACTAAGCGTGGTCGGGTTGAACCAAAATTCGCCTACTGCGCTTATTTTGTTCGCATACTCTCCTATGTTGAGCGTTGCGGGGGCTCTTGCGGATTTTGCCACCTTCCAGACACACTGGTTGACTGGATCGAATGAAAGATTATGGGAATTCATGAAATCGATTCCCAGAATGTGTTCTGCTGTGTGGGGCAGGTCAACTAAAACCACGGGGTGCTTGGTGGGGATGGTACCGATTTGAATGGGTACAGGGGCTGTGATGTGTCCCTCCTGTGAGTGGCCTGTAAAGCCGCTGAGGGTGATAGTGGCTGTAGTGGGCCACGTGTCTTTTTGAAACAGGGTGGAGGAATTTATTGTGGTGCGGGACCCTCCTGTGTCCCAGAGAAATATGATGGGCTCTCCCCGAATTTTTGCTGCAACTACCGGTCGTCCGGACCTATCCCAAAGGGTGTCGCTGACCCACCTGGGGGAGCCCGTACACCGTCAGTCCGTTCCGGTCAAGTCCGTCTGATCTGAACGGGTGCTAACGCTATGAATGGGCTCTGTCTTTTTCTTACACAGAGTGCCCGTCTGCTGGGCTCTCTGTGGCTTTTTAGGGGCATTGCACTCTTTTGCGAAGTGTCCCAACTGTCCGCAGTTGTTACACTCTTGTGACTTGGGTGGGGGGCTGTTCTTTCCCTCATTCACCCATGTGGAGTTGTGGTGTGTTGCTTTTACTGCCTGCATATCTGCAGTGGCCTGCTTTTCCTCGCTATTCTTAACTGTGGGTTTACTTTGAACAGATTGCTCCCAAGCGTGGAACAATCTTTTCACTACCCACTTCTCTTTTTGGGCCTCCTCTGAGGGATCATAACTCGTACAGGCTTTCTGTCCTGTTTCTGTGGCATGGGAGATAAGGGTGCGGGTCCATTTGGCCATGTTGTCTGGGGACAATTGGGCACGGTCTAAGTCTCCAAAGACTGCTGCAAAGTGAATCCACAGGCGTCCAGCAAACGCTGTGGGGTGCTCAAATTTCTTTTGCCTACATTTGTTGAGGCCATCTACGGGGTCACCCCGGTTATACCCGATCGTATCCAGGATCGCGGTATGCATTTCTGCAAGGGTGCCTCCTCCTACATTCTGTGGGTCGGGAAGGGCTGCTGCTACCGACGGGTCTAAACTTAAAACTGTGCGATTTACATGCTCTCGCTCATCCAGGCCGTACATGGTCGCCTGATGCTTAACTGTGGCAAATAAATGGTGGGAGTCTGAGGTGGGGAGGAACGGTGTAATCTTATCGCACGCGTCCCGTAATTGGGTCACTGTTAAGGGGGTAGAATATAGAAATTCCGCATCATCCGGTGTGGCTGTGCGGTGGGTGGTTACAGGGTTCATTGGAGCGTGAACTATCTGCTGTGTGGGGGGTTGGGGCGCTTTCCTCTTTTGTGACTTTCCCTGCGCACATGTTCCCTGAACATATCTCTGAGCTGTTTCATTCAACTCTTCCCAATCAGGGCCGTCTTCTTGATCTATTCTTTCTCCAAAGGTTTCCTGAAAACCTTTTTGAACAGAAAGCAGTGATTGCAGCTCTGCAATCTGCTTCCGACACTTTGCGTGGTCTAATGTGCTCTGTCTTTGTTTTGTGGTGGCAGCATGAAGTGCTCTTAATGCTGCCTTTAGATCGCCACACTGTCTCTGTAATGCTTCTACCTGTTTTTCCGTTTCTTCTCGTACCAGGACTGCACGTTGCGTGTCCTGATAGGCGTTTTCGTATTGAGACTGGAAGCTGCTTAGGTGCGCCAGACAAGACTGGTGAGCCCTTTTGGCGTCATCCACCTCTACATCTTTTGCTGCCAACTTCCTTCTCAAGTCTAAATTCTCCTTTTCTACCTCGCTGACATCGACCTTACTCATCCGATGTATGCCTTCAACTTCTTTCCGGAGGGTCCTAACGACCTCCTCTGTGCCTCACAATTGTGCCAAGCAGGACACGATTGCCATCGGCTTGCGAGCTTTCCCTAAGCTCTTTTTGTGGATCTCGCTCAGGTTCTCCCACCAAGTATGTCCTATACTCCCGGGACCTGATTCCTCGTTGTCACAGACATCATTCCAAAGGGGCCATCCTTTCCCTTTGAGATATTTCCTGATCTCTTCCTCCCAAATGGGACATTGTCCCACTCTACTACTGCTGGTCGCTGCGACCGCAAATTCCTCAGGGTTCATGAGGCACTGCATTGCCTGCATTGCCATCTTTCCTATCCGAATGCTTCTTTTAAATTTGGAACAGGGGAGCTAAGGCGGTGCTGTAAATATGGGTACGGCTTTCGCTACTTTCCGATATACAAACCTCCGACAGTTTTGACGCAACAAAAATCTATCAGTTTTACCTTATAGCCCTGTTAGTTACGCATGCATACACACACTTCCGAATTATGACTATTGATCAGAACTGCTTGAACACCTGTGGTTTTCTGTTTCCAATTGGATCTCTAATTCAAATTCTTGGTTTCTCCCAGAGTGGTTTTCCACTTCTAGATCGGGTCCCGCCAGAGTCGCCAAATAAATGTTGCTAACTTTTGCCTTAGTTTAATTGCTCTGTTTTATCACCTTTGCTCTTGAGTCGCCAGGTATCTTTCTGATACCGCCACGTTGTTCAAGTCCGAGTAATGATCAATCATCCAATACACCGCTTAGTAAGATTTAAATCAAAGCACATTTATTATACGCAGTAATCACTACTCATGCATAAATTCTACGTCAAAGCTACTTCTACGACTAACAGGCCAATACTTAACTCGGAACTGGCCCACCAGGTCAGGGAAACGAATGGCCTTTCGTTCGGGTTCTGAGCCTGCGGGATTCGAAGTTGGTACAGATTGGTAGCTAGGAGCACCTATCTCGTAGCGAGCGTTGAAGTAAGACTTACTAGATTTCAGCGATGGCTGGACTGGTCACTGTCAAGGGTTGGTTCGCGTTGCTGAGTGACCTGGTCAAGAAGAGAAGCAGAGGGCAGATTTGAACTTGGCCTCTATTCTTATAGTCCCCAGGGACTTCCCACCTTTTGGGGTGGACCCTGTACCTGGTTCCAAGTGATTGGACTTTGTCCCAATCACTTGGTTCGATTTTCTCCAATGCTGGAGCGATTCCTTGATCGATGGGCGGTCTTGAGGTGGTCGTTCACCTCCCTTTGTGTAGACTTCTGCTGGCGCCGACGAGTCTGGGTTGGCTTTATGTATCTAAATGTTGCTCATTGTTCCCGGTGGATTGCTCATTAATATGCAGATGGCTGGTGTTTTGTTATGCTGATGGTTGCCGGCATCGATTTTGTCTGGCCTTTCCAGAGGTAAATACACACTCAGCCCGCAGCTGCTTGTTTGTGTCCTGTTGGCTGACTTTCCCAACAGCCTTTGCCGTTCCCCATTTTAAATCGTGAGTTGGCCATTGTAAATCGGGAGTTAGCCATTTTAACTGGCTACATGACGAATCCCGTTGCTTTTCAGCAAAAGCGGCAAACTTTTCACTCATGAAAGAGGCCATAAAAGCTGCCACGAGCACCTCAGGGATTCCATGGGTGGAAAAAGAAATGCGCAACCACTCGCCGATTGCCCGAGAGAGAGGTGATCATCGCCATCCTCTGAACTTCCAGCCACTTTGAATGGCCATCCACCAGGACAAGGAACATCAAACTTAGGATTGGACTGGTAAAATTGGCATGTATGCAAGCCTAGAGGCTTCCTGACCACTCCGAGGTTGGAAGGGTACCGCAGCAGGGAGCTTCTGGTGCTCTTGACAGGTGAAGCACTGTTGGGTCAACGTCTCAATATCCGTGGCTTCCAGACGCAGCTTCTCGTCAGCATCTTCATTTTGGACACTCTGGGGTACCTGTTGTGAAGGTCAACACGATTGACTGGTCTTTCATCAGGAACAATAACCCTCATGCACCACAGGAGGATTCAATTTTCCACATCACCTTCGAGAACTTGGAGGAAAAATCTTTCAACTCCCCTGGTAGCTGTCGATGCTGGCCACCGTCTAGCACCAGATACCACACTTTGGCAAGGGTGGCGCCAGTCTGCGTCCAACCATGAATACGCACTGCAGTGATGGGCAAGGAGCCCATAAATTCAGGACAGCGACCACTTTGTCCGCCATATGGGGTGCTTGCGGATTTGATCTGCAAGGGAAGACAACTCAAAGCATCAGCGTGTGCAATCTGGGTACCTGGGCGGTGCTTGAATGAGTATTTGTAAGCAGCAAGGTCCAGCCCTGAATACTCACAGACAGAAGTGGCGGGATCACTTTGTCTTCATGGAATAATTCCAGAAACAGCTTGTAATCCGTGACGATAAAGAAATGATGGCCACAGGTGTACTGATGAAATCATTTTACACCAAACACAACCGCCAGGCCTTCTTTATTTTCTCCAAGCGCAGTCAGTAAGTGGGAGGCAAAGGCGATTAGACCTTCACAGCCGTTGCTCATCCGATGAGACAGGACTGCCCCAATTCCATGTGGAGAAGAGTCACACGTAATATATAATAGCTTTGAAGGGTCAAACTGTGTCAACACCCCCGAAGAGGACAACAACCGTTTCACCTTCCTAAATGCCTCAACCTGGATCTTGCTCCATTCCTGGGCTGCCGCTTCTTGAGGAGCAAGTGAAGAGGGCCAAGATGGTTGCTAGATTTGGAATAAATTGTCCATCGTAGTTTTACTAGTCTACAAAATGAGTGAAGCTCGGTAGGTCTCGTGGGGCGGGTGCCATTATTATAGCTCTCACTTTGATGGCGACCGGATGCAGGCCTTCCCGGTCCACCCAATACCCCAAATATACACAAGCTTTGTTTGTGTGAAGAACACGCTTCGTCTGGTGCAGACGGACTCCAAACTCCAAAAAATGTTTCAACACCATCCCAAGGTTCTGTAAAGGTTCCTGGTCTGTGGTCCCTGTGACTCGCACGTCATCTAAGTAATCCGCAACTGCACGGCAATCCAGGCAGCATGTTCTCCACGACATGCTGAAAGACTGCACACGCCGAAGATATTCCAAACAGGAACCAGGTGTACTCATAGAGTCCCTTGTGCGTTTTGATCATGATGTACTTCTGTGAGGATTTATCGCGCTCCAGCTTCAGACAAGCATTGCTCATGTTCAATTCTGTAAATGTACTATCACTAGCCAATGTCGCATACAGATCCTCAAAGTGGGGCGAAGGATAAGGTTCCAACCTTGGAGCCTTGTACCCCGTCAATTTATAGTCTCCACAAAGGTAGACATAGCTGGCTTCATTACGGGAGCCACCGGCGCTGCCCAATCGGCGAAGCGCACAGGCCTACCGATGCTCAAACTCTCCAAAAGGTGAAGTTCGGTCTCAGCTTTCTTTAACCAAAGCATAGGGAACTGGACATGCACAAAAATATCAGGATTGGGCCTCCAGATCCACCTGGATCTTGGCCACGGCCCCTTTAATGGTACCCGAGCCAGGCTGGAAAACCTTGGGAAACTTTCTCTGGACCACCAGATCCCACTTTGAGCTATGTTGCCAATTCAACTGCAGCTGGTACAGCTAGTGGCGGCCCAGCAGGCTTGGGCCACTTTCTTGCAGAACAATGAGGGGAAAGCAAACTAATTGGTGCCCATAAACTACCAGAGCAAGGGTGGACCACACAATATTCAGACATTCCCCTGTATGTGTACAAACGAGCCGTGTCAGCCAAAGTCGAACTCTGCAAACCTTGTTTTATAATATCTAAGGCGCTCTGCAACACCACAGAAAGAGCAGCTCCCATATCCAACTCCATTTGGAGCATATGGCCATTCACCTGTATTGGAACATGAATAGGAGTCACATGGGGCACAACCGAACAGTTCAGCTGCATCTCAGTCTCATCCTCGGCCTCTTCTGGGTCATCCAGATCCAAAGTCCGACCCCAAGGCTGACACCAACCTCGGCCAAGGCCCCTGGAGTGCTGACCCTCCTGCTGCCTGTGAGTACACCTGGACCGGCGTGCATATGTCACACATGGGACGGAAGCTCCTTCAGCCAAATCGGGTGTCGCCACATGTCCTTGTGGCCAGCTCATCATCCAGAGGGTTGAGTTGCCGCAGCGTTTGGACCGGGCCTTCGGGATATCATCTGAGGGGCAACGCCCCAAAATATTCACCTGCATTCCTTGTGCCATCTTGGGTGCCTGTTCTGCGTTCTCTCAGGACAAGGAGAGACAGAGATGCCTACTGAAATCTCAGGGAGATTTTGCCCAAAAGTTTTTTCTGTGTTTCTATAGTATTTATACGCAAACCAAATTATCGTGGAACATATCAGATAAAGCAATTCTATATTCACAAAACTCGGCTATCTTCTGTAGGCGTGATATGAACTCAGTGACGGACTCACTGGGGGACCACTCCGCTGTATTGATATCTTTGAACGATTACCAGCGGGCTGGGTTAAAGTGTTATGCCACAAGTGCCACGCGTTGGTCAAACGATTGCGTATCTGGCGCCGCCGGGTACATGAGACTTTGGATCACCCCGAACATGCGCGCTTCCCAGGCCATCAATAGTATGACCGTCTGGTGCTCGGTCTCCGTGATGTTGTTGACCTGAAAGAAATAACGCATCCTTTCTGTGTACTGGGTTTGAGTCTTCAATACTGGTATTAAATGTACCTTTTTTTTTAAACTTAGAGTACCCAATTCATTTTTTTCCAATTGAGGGGCAATTTAGCATGTTCAGTCCACCTACCTTGCACATCATTGGGTTGTGGGGGCGAAACCCAAGCAAACACGGGGAGAATGTGCAAACTCCACACGGACAGTGACCCAGAGCCGAGATCGAACCTGGGACCTCGGCGCCATGAGGCAGCAGGGCTAACCCACTGCGCCACCGTGCTGCCCCGTGTCAAATGTATCTAACCACCCAAGCAGAGGCATGGTGAATTAAGTAAATCCAAACCTGGGTCCAGAAAATTGGGTAGGTGGCGCAGCCATGTAGGTCACAGTGCCGACAGCAAGCTAGTTTACTCCTCATTGCCAGTTTAATAAGGACATGGAGAGTCCACACCGAGTAATAGCCTGACTTTGGTCATTGGTAAGATTTTAGAGTCTGTTATTAAAGATGAGATCGCAAAGTACTTGGAAGTGCATGGTAAAATAGGACTGAGTCAGCACGGCTTTGTCAAAGGGAGGTCGTGTCGGACAAATCTGTTAGAGTTCTTTGAGGAGGTAACAAGGAGGTTAGACAAAAGAGAACCAGTGGACGTGATTTATTTAGATTTCCAGAAGGCCTTTGACAAGGT